>NC_140946.1:8879123-9479123 GCF_014529385.1 Adiantum capillus-veneris | reverse complement strand
AACCCATGACTAACAATATCACCATCGTGAATTGTTTTGCTTATAGGAGCATCTTGCAAAAAACAAATGACTACATCTAGAGAGACACCCTCACTTTGCATCGGTGAAAACAGCACTGCCCCTATTGGTTGGTCAAATACCGCAATCAGTGCATCTAGTGATCATGACATGGTATTGAACTCAAGTAGTGCAGCTGCATCATTGACTTCAAATCAAGGTACAACTCCAAATTTTGGTAGATCAGGTTTTGTCCCAAAAGACCTATAGATCCCCTGGAGCAGCTTGGGATTTAAATCAGGTTGATGGAGTAGTAGGAGAGAGCCAAGCAAGGACAGATTTTGATTGAATTGAAGATCGGTGTTGCAAGATAGTGATGATGTTGTACTGTCAGGTAAGCATCATGGGAATCAGGCTCCATTTGTTTCTAATGTCTCAAAAACAGGTGCAGCAAATAGGGTGCCTTCTCACCCTCTTCATTCTACTACACCCATCATGATGCTTGCATTTGCCATGACCAAATTCTGGATTCTCTTACCATCTAGGAGTTGATGCTCCTTGGTCAAACTCAATTTTATTTCCCAGATCAGCGTTTTGCCTAGTACCACATGCCTTCAAGATGAAATTGCAGGTGATTGCATCTAGAGAGTTTCCCTCGCTTTGCAAAGCCTAGAGCTTGTGTAGTGCCACATGCCTTGAAGATGCAAGCGTATGTGATTGCATTTGAAGAGCGCTCTGCACTCACTGAAAATGGCCGAGCGCTTCCTGGCCCTGCCTCTGTTGGGCATTTCCCACAATCAATGCACTTCAAGATACAAAAGAACAAATCAACAAACATATCGACGAAGGCATTGCCAAGCATGACCTCTTTTTTCAACAGCCCATGACTAACATTAGCATCCTGCAAAACACAAATGATTACATCTGGACAGACATCCTCACTTTGCATCGGCAGAAACAACCCGACGCCTATTGGCAATGCCCCTATTGGGAAAATCCCGTAATCAGTGCATCTACTGATCATGACACATCCCGGTGGAAATAGCCCGACACCTACTGGCATTGCCCCTATGGGAAAAATCCAGCAATCAATGCACCTGCCCAGAGTGTGCTGGCCTTGCCCTTGTTGGGCAAATCCCGCAATCAGTGTGCATTCCAATAAAGGACATGCAGTCAATTACACTCGCCCATGGTAAAATCTTGCAAGCAAATAATATTGGATCAAATGCGAGCCTTGCAATAATTTGTGTCCAAGAGACCACATTTTGAACAAAAAGAAAGCTCATCAACAACTTTCTGCTCCTTCATAAAGGCACCACATCTGATAGACATCTCGACCTTAGGCCTTCAAGGTGCAACCATAGGTTATAGCATCAAGTAGGAAGCATAGGTAATTGCATCTGGAGAGAGACCTTCCGTTCGCAGCCGGTGAAATTAGCAAAGAGCTTCCTTCTTAGAGCCAATTTGGGGATAATTGCAAGCATAGGTGATAGCATCTGGATAAAGTTCTTCCCTTTGCATCCGGTGAAAACAGCGTTGAGCTTCCTTGCCACGGCCACGTTGGGCATATCCTATAATCAGCAGGAGACACTTCGGATATAAAGCTCATCAACAAGTTTGTGTTCTCATTAGGGCACCATATTTGGCATACATATCAATTATGCAGTGGAAAACACACCATAATTCTCCAACAGCCCCCCGACTAGCATCTCAACCTGAATTCTCTTACCCATGTCAAGGTCTTGCATACGGCCTTAGAGAGAGGCCTTGCTTTTGAACACGCTTAAAATATTCCAGAGCTTCCTTGCCACAACATGCTCAGTAGCATAAGGACACGTGCCTTCAAGGTGAAAGCATAGGTAATTGCATCTGCCACCTTTGGCATACATATAGAGCAAGGCATTGCCAAGCACAACTTGTTTTGCCAACAACCCTTGATTAACAATCTCATCATGAATTTTCTCACTCATGTGAAGGTCTATGTAGGGCCGGCCACATACATTTCAAGGTGCAAGCATAGGTGATTTCATTTGGAGAAAGTTCTTCCCTTTGCATCCGATTAAAACATCCTGGAGCTTCTTTGCAACAACTGTGTTGTACATATCCTGCTGCAATGAATGTATTCCAACAGACACAATTATGGACAGAAAGCTCATCAACAAGACTTTCCATGCTTTGATAGCGGCACCACATTTGGCATTTTTTTTGGTTCAGAGAAGTTTCCTTGTCACACCATGTTGGGCAACATAAGGGCACATGCCTTGAAGTTGCAAGCATAGGTGATTGTATCTATAGAGAGGCTCTCCCTTCGCATCTGCCAATGAAAGCAGCACATAGCTTTCTTGCCATAATCATGTTGGGCATATCCTGTGTTCCTAGACACAATATTTTGTACAAAGAGCTCATCAAGTTCTTTCACAAGGGCACTACATTTGGCACATGTGTTTCCAACACCCATTGGCTAGCAATCTAATCATGAGTTCTCTCACCCATGTGAAGATCTTGTGTAGGGCCACACTCCTTCAAGGTGATTGCATTTGAAGAAAGGTCTCACCTTCAGATCTGGTTAAAACAGCCTAGTGCTTCCTTGCAATAACCATGTTGGGCATATCCTACAATGAACACATTCCAAGAGAAGAGATTTTCAATAGACAGCTCATCAAGAAGTTTTGATGCTTTGATAAGGGGACCACATTTGGCATTTGCATCCCGTTAAAAAAGATCCCTGCCACACCATGTTAGGCAGCATAAGGCCACATGCCTCCAATGCGCAAACATACGTGATTGCATCCAAACAGAGCCTTTTTTTTCGCATCTAGTGAAAATGGCACAGACCTTCCTTGCCACAACCATGTTGGGCCAACAAAAGCTCACCAACAACTTTTCATTCTTTGTAAAGGCACCACATGTGGCATACAAAGTGAACAATGCATTTCCAAGCATGAGTTTTTCCAATAGCCCCTACCTAGCATTCTCCTCATGAATTCTCTCAACCACATGAAAGAGCCACATGCCTTCAAGGTTCAAGCATAGGTGATTGCATTTGGAAAAAGTTCTTCCCTTCGCCTCTACTTTAAGCAAACCAGGGCTTCCTTGCCCCTACTGGCACTGCCCCTCTTGGGCAAGTCTAGCAATCAGTGCATCTGCTGATCATGACACAGCCCGACAAAAATAACTCGGCGCCTACTGGCACTGCCCCTATTGGGCAAATCCGAAACTCACTGCATCTGCCCAGAGTGTGCTGGCCGTGCCCCTATTGGGAAATTCCCACAATCATTGTGCATCCCAACAAAGGACATCCCGTTGATTATACTCGCCTATGGTAAAATCTTGCAAGCAAATAATCCTAGATTAACTGCGAGCCTTGCAAGCACCATGCATCGTAACCACCAAACCATACCCCAAGCAACCTTCAGTACTAATCACCGAGCCACGCGAGGTTCCTAAAACCATCTTCGATAATTCAAATCATATCGCATTTGGTCGTAACGGACCTTGCAGCATATTCTAGTCACCCATCAAAATGAGCACCTTGTATTGGTTGGGCATAGCCGGCTATCTTGTTGTCACCAACATCTGATGCATTCTAGTCAATTTAATCCTTTGCTTTCCCGTATGCCGGGCCTTGTATCAACCACTCATTGCATGCATCGCATCATCATGTTGCCCACCTCATCGAGGGGGGATCCATTGGCCAACTACAGCCACTATCCACTCGAGTCCTTGCTGATAGGTATTGTCGCACCACTTGTAGTATTTTCCAAGTACTACACGCCTCTGATCGCCGACTAGCCATCTTCATCAAGGGAGCATACATCTCCTATCCAAGGCTTGCATAAGCATCAATCTTAGTTGCGTTCCATTTCACGTGGCCTGCATCAATACATAACATGCTCCGAACAACAGGGGGGCTGATTTGATCTCCCCAGCTTAATCTTCCTTTGACTGCAACTATATAGATGAACTGTTACTTCCATCTCTTCATACGTCTTGGTCACTTTGTATTCCACTATAGCTATATCGCCAATCCAAACCTGAGCCCCTTTTCCCAGGTCCCATACCAAGCCATTATGCCCATTGACTTTCCCGTATAATTAAGCTTGAGAAGTAATTGTCTCAACTCTGAGACCCTTGATATCACGCATCAAGTCCTTGCTGACATACATCAGAAAAGCCTCGCTTGTTCGGCCCTGTATTGTCCATTACAAGTGTGCATCGCATTATCATCCTGATCTCGTTGTCGAGCAAGGACCCATCGGTCATCTATGGCCCGCATTAGTAACATACTCTGATGTTCCATTTGGCATGACCTACCTCGACCCAAGCTCCAATTTGCCTAGCTTAGCCCTGCTTCAACTGATCATGCTTAGTGGCCCTTTTTCTTCCATTTCCTCATACATCCTGGTCGCTTTGTATTGTATTATCACTGTACCCACAATCCGATCATAGGTCCCTTTCCTTGGGTCCTATATTAGGCCTTTATGCCCATTGTCTTTCCCACATAACCCATCTCGAGGAGTCACTGTCTCAACTCCAAGACTCCCACTATCACACACCAGATCCTTGAGATCATACATCGGACAAACCTCGCATACATCCACCATCATTAGGCCTCTCTCAGCCCTATTGCATGCTCGTTTGGTGAGCTCATTAGCCGAAAGAAGAGCCAGCCCTGGCCGCCACTCTTAATCCCGATAGCACCTATCTCGAAACCTATCACAAACCCTCTATTTGGGGCTCAAAAAAGGGCTCCTGGCCCATCAGAGTTCATAATCAAGTGGGTCCAAAAATTGGTTCTTCCGTCCCTGCGACCTCAACTTCACCTTTAGTTTTGCTTCGAGAAAGCATCAGCTTCCAATACAACAAAACAAGCATACCCGAGGCTCCAAATCTATCGCTCAAAGCAGGCAAAACAATACATTTGCGAAAAAAAAATCAATTGCTCAGATCCGATACTTTCAAACCGCATATATACATCCCTAATAAGAACCAACAGCTGCTGGCTACCTTGGTGCACCTCGACACCTGTTGTACTTGCAATACTATTGCAAAAAGGGAGTTTTGTTGGACCCAAAATTGGGTGCAACTCGCAAGCACCATGCATCGTAACCGCCAAACTGTACCCCAAGCAATTTAGTATTAATGACCGACCCACGCGAGGTTCCTAAAACCATCTTTGATAATCCAAAACATATCGCATCTGGTCGTAACTGAGCTTGCAACAAATTCCAGTCACCCATCAAAACGAGCACCTTCAAGCTCGGAAAAACTAGTATCGTCATAGTACATTTCGATACATTTTCAGCCATAGCCAGAAATTGTTTGAAGCACATAAAAACTTCGGACTTCGCTTTAAGCGGAAATACCCATGCATGCCTAGAGTAATCGTCAGTGAAAGTCACGAAGTACAGGTAATTACCCAAGGATGGAGTTTGCATGGGCCCACAAAAATCACTATGCACAAGCTGCAACCTGCATGCGGCCCTAATTGAACCATCCTTTGGAAACTTAGAACGCTGCATTTTACCCAAAATACAGCCTTCACAAACATGTTTGACAGGTACTTCAAGAGGCGGCAAAGAAGCAACCATATCAGATTTCTGCAAACGCAGCAAACTGGCAAAATTCAGATGACCAAAACGTGCATGTCAAAGTTTTGCATCTGAAATAGCCCTTGCATCTGCAACTAGATTTGCAAAATTTTGTCCACACTTGTCATACAAAGTGAGCTTATACAGCCCACGGCACAAAAGGCCAGATGCAACAATTTCATCACCAAAACTAAGATCATGAACTGTACGTCTGTCATCCACAATTTGACTACAAGTCCAACTCTAGCAAGTGCAGATACAGACAAAAGATTCTTCTTGATCCCAGGTACATAAAGTGCATCAACAAGTGTGAAAGAACTGCCATTTGCAGCAGTAAGCACAATCTTTCCAACTCCCTGAACCGGATAAGAGGCATTGTTGGCACAAGTGACTAGATTCCCATGAGGGACAGACTCGAGAGAGGTGAACAATTCACGATGTGAGGTAATGTGCTTTGTAGCACCACTGTCGAAATACCACACATGTGAATCTGCAGCAACTAACAAGCATGCATCATGGACAGCAGGATTGTAAGTACACTCTGCACTAAAATCCCATTCTGCATCAACATCAGCAACACAGTCTCCTTTCACAGAAGACTCAACAATGGTTGCATTCGTAGTGGAACCAGCATTTGCATTGGAATCACCCTCTTTCTTCTTAGCCTCTTTGGCCTTCAACTTAGGACATTGTTTGATCAAGTGATCATTAGCTTTACAATAATTGCAACGCATCTTCTTTTTGCCCTTATCACCAGAATTTCTAGACAAATTACTACCAGCAGAAGCATTAGGAACAGAAGTTTTGCCACTCGTAGCAAAACCATAAGAAGTGGTTGCATTGCTGCTACCACCCTTTTTTTGAGAAGCAATAAAAGCCTGTTCAACTGCACGCTGCCTAGTTCTGTTTTTTCTGGAAAATGACTCTTGCAACAACAATGTGCATAATACATCAAACTTGCAACTTCAAGATCTCCTTGGGTCATAAGTCTCCAAGTACTAGCAAAAGTCTGGTAAGAATCTGGTAAGGCATCAAAACAGTCTGCACAAGGGAACTGTCTGAAATGACTTCACCTGCAGAAATAAGTTGCTCATTGATATCCTTGACACCTGCAAGGAAAGTGACCATATCATCTTCCTCATGCATAATCTTCGATTCCAGCTCCTTACGTAGCAAAGCAATTTTAGCCTCATTGCGGCTTGCATAAAGACCTGCTAGAATATCCCAAGCCTGTTTTGCAGATTTTGCTTAACGAATGTGAGGAACAATGGTGCGCTTCACAAACAACGCAATCAATGCATGAGCCTGCGCATCCTTTACATCCCAACGATCTTGTTCTGCCGTAGGCAAAACAACTCTAATAGCAGCAATCCTTGCAGCAAGACCTGCAACATCCTCAACATCACCTACATCTTCAGAACCAGGACGTACATCAATGCCCTGCACAATATTCCAGACGCCCTTTGACACAAGAACGTGTTGCATCATATAAGCCCACATAGGGTAATTGTCCCCATCCAACCTGTCCTCAGCAACAAACATCTTGAACACATCTGTGTTGTTGTCAACCATGGTAAATGCTACACCTGATGTGAAAACTGCCCGAAAATAGGAGAAACAGAGCGGGAACAACACGTGCTATATAGCACAAACCATAGAAGACTGTAAGATACCTGTTATACAAAAAACGGCACTGACAAAAATTCTGCACAAAATGACGAAATTGCCTGTGCAGACTTGCCTGTAGTGGAAACAGAGGCCGAAATAAGCCCGAATCAAAAATCTGAGCAGACTGAGCTCTATGAGTTCAACCCGAATATTTGTCGACCTACGAATGCTCGCCAAACCTCACTGAAATGGGAGAAAGCAAGCAGGCGTGTGCTGGAGCAGCTGGCGACTAAACCCGAGAGGACACAACCTACTCTGATACCAATTGTTGGAATTAGGGTTGCAGAGAAACGCACACAACTTGGAGAAGACGCAGGAAGCTCAAGGCACACAATGTAGAGTGTGTTACTTAGTGTGCAATGGAAAGATAGATAGCCCTAGAGTGATGGACGTATATACAATGCACGGGGAAAAAACCTCCTAAAGAGGGAAAAAATGCCCCGACGGTCCTAGTGTGTACACACACATCACTACCACATGTATATGGTAACAACTTGAGCCGAACATGGAGGGACCTCCAAGACTTCCACCTTATCACACATTAACTGGCAACTTAAATTCTTGCATATGGCTTTGAGATGTACAATACCCTAGTAGAGAGAGGAACATCTGCAATACAAACAATCTAGAGCAAGCTAAGCTGTCCCTAGACATCTATCAAGAAATAACACTATAGTCCACAAGAAACTAGTGCCATCGCCTACAAAGGGCTTATGAATGTGAAGCCGCCTGGTCTCCATAGAGCCAGAGCATGTTGTGCCATTGAGGAGTTTTGAAGGTCCTTTTTGCCATTCTCTGTCATCTGGGCAAGTACCAAGTTCACGTAATTCGTAGGGCCTTCTTACTATTTCCCAACTTTGCGTGTGCATATATAATTGTACTCCAAGAAACACAAGTCCACAAGGGAGGGTTAAATGTATCAAAACCATAAGCTTGACCCCTCGCCTGAACTGAATTACCTCAAACATTCTCAACATTCTCTGATACAAAATGCAAGCTCTCAGCCCCAAGGAAACGTGATGGTTTATTAACAGTCCTCCATGCATTGGACGTGACCAACTAGCATATAAGATGTTTTGTTGGTATCAACAACATAGGTACAAGGTCATAATAGATCCAGTGACACTCTAAAAGCTATACATTTCATCTAACCTCCTAGCTATGCAGATTATCTGGTCCTTTTTGAGAGTTAAAATTCAAACTTGAATAGAGAAAAGTGTCATGGGATCTCCTTATCACTCTGCCTAGAACAGATATTTAAAAATACAAAGCATTCCATTCAGTGGTAGAAATGCATACTAATCAGTAGTGGTTATGTGCATACAAAGCACCTGATAGGTAGACATACACACCCAAACAATTGTCCAGCTGCTTGTGACAATTGGTTTATGTCGGAAGTCAATGCAGTAACACATAATGCTCCTTCAGATATAACACCATCTTTTCATTTGCGATTTGGAGAAATTCAGCTCTACTCCAAGCAAAAACATTCGGGTGTTGCAATTGAAAAACACTTTCTGAGATTCATGTAAACTAGGTTTCCATGCCTAAATGATCCTTAACTGCCCTAACAAGCTCTTTTGTAGATCCATTAAGTAACAAAATATCCCACTACACAACACATGGAAGTTATCAAAATACACACAAGCCCTAAGCTTATGGTATACGAAAGTTAAATTCAGTAAGAGGTTATCAAAAGCAAAAATGCAATATGTAAGCATGTCTTAAGGTTGTATGGGTTCTAGATATGTTAAAGAGGGTTCTTCAGTGAATATGGTCTTTGAACATGCATTCTACGACTACCAATATAGACCACCACGATATGCACTCTTGAAACACCGTTTTACTTGCCTCTTTGCGTCTATCAGGGTTGGACATAAACTCAAACATGACATGCGGTAGAACAGGCAGCTAGAACGATGATGCGGCATTGAGGACCATGTTGAAAGTGTTATTAGGGTTCATAAGAGCAGCAATTTCTCTCATCATTATTCTTTCCTCAGTTTTGCCTTTGAAATAGCCCATCAAATTAACCCACAGCTTACATTGTAGCAGAGTTGCAACCTGTGGATAGTGTGGGCGTCCTGGTCATGTTGAGAGAGAGTGCTATACTAAGCGTTGCGAGCATCAACAAAATGATCGGCGTCCGCGAGCCCACTTGCAACAAGTGGAGGAACCTGCACCCAGCCAGTATGGTATGGAGACACTTCAAATAATTACTCTCTTCACACCTTAATAGCGCAATAGCGCGCGCCGATGCGTGCTCTCTCAGATAGTTTTTGAGAGTGAGTGAGAAATAGCGAGACATAGAGATCAAGTTCACATGCTTCAGACTCAGCGTTCGGGAAAAATCAATTTCACAAACATACACGATTTCCTTTAGGATAGATCCAAAGAAGAAAATATTCAAAATAACGAGCATCTTCTACAATTTAACTCTATTTTCTTGAATTTTCAAAGCAGATTTTTCCTTCTTTTCCTCCCTTCAACCTGAGGTTTTGATTTTTCAACCGGCTCAATGCTAAGCTGAGGCACACTTTTCCTGAACAATAGCTTCAATGGTTGAGCAAGGCCTTTGTCCCAACAATGTTTCAATGGCTTCCCTCCATCGTCCCAAAATATCCGTGTCGACACGGTAAGTTTCAAACAGATGTAGACTCGGTTTTATTTAGATATTATACTCTTGCAAATTGTCACAATGGCTAGTACTGCAAAGTGACTTAACAAGCACAAATGAGCAAGGCCTTTGTCCCAGCACAGTTTCAATGGCTTCTTTCAATCGTCCCAAAGTATCCATGTCAACATGGCAAGTTTAAGACAAATTTAGACTCGATTTTATTTAGATATTAGCTTTATCCATTTTGTTTCAACCACCCATCCCAAACCTTCATTGTCAACATGGCCACTTTCAGGCGGCTTTGACTAGGCTAAAAAAGAGACCAAACCTTCAAGAGCATGATTCCTTTATTAACATAAACCTTCATTTATGCCTTGGGGAGAAAAAGATTAGAAGGCATGTAGATGGCAGGAGTCGGGCAACAGCACGAGCAGGCAGGACAATAATTAGGTGGCACAGGAGCAAAGCAAGGATCTAGGAGTCAAGAGAGTTTGGTAAAGATCGCCATGCTATTTTTTTTAAGTGGTTGCACCATTGACACAACAAGGAGAAAGGGATGGGATGGTCAGACTAGCAAGTGTATCTTTAATCATGCACACCCAAGTTTGACTCGCATATTATTTTAGCTGTTTTTAGCTCCATGGACTATTGCCTGCAAATTTGAGAAGGGAATTTTTGGAGATTCTAGGTAATAAATATGAATATGATCTAGTAGGTCTCACTTCAAACCCTGTTCTTCTAAAAATTTCATATGGTACATTGTTCGACATCCGGATTGTTTAAAAATTGCAAATAACAAATGATCTAGAGAAAATGTCAATGCTCTTAACACTTGCTAGGTACTCGAGTACACAAAGGATGAGAATCGAAATTGAACTCTACTATACGAAAAAGTACAAAATATTTTGATTGATCAAAGATGAATACATTATTTCATAATTCTTAACATAAGAACTTGTATGACAAGAATGTAAATGTAGAGGCAATGATGTTTATCTCTGCAAGAAAAAGACGTCGGGAGAGTTGAGGGCTATCAATCACATCCATGCTTCTACCCACAAAGCTCCTCTGTTGGAAATTGTGTTGTTTTTTTTGAAACGGCATACATTTTGATACTGCACTCTATGGAGCCATTGTGATAGAATTTTATGTATATTGGTTGTGTCCTTGGTCCTTTTTTAGAATTAGAGTTTAGGATCAGGAGTTCTTTCTTTCAAATAGAGTTTAATGGTCATGGTTGCCCTTTCCCTGAGAGGTGCTATAAAGGATGCAAGGCTAAGAGAAAGAGGAAAAGGGAGGGGGGGGGGGGGGGGGGGGGGGGGGGTGGGGGGGGGTGGGGGGGGGGGGGGGGGGAGGGGGATCAATGTTTCTTTGCACTCCTATCCAACTTCCCCAATTGGCAAGGGTAATTTGAAATGGTATTGGAGAGTATTGAGAGTATTGAGGAGCGTATTGCAGTATTTTTAGTTTCCATGGGTGGATGTGTGCTTGTAATTTCCCTAGGGATCATGTGCCTGCCTTTGAGTTGTAGTTTTGTGGGAATTATTTTAATATGGTTTGTGGTGTTGATTTTATGTGTTGAAAACTATTGAGAGACATTGCTATGGAGGTGTCCCTTGTTCCAAGATAGTCTCAATAATACTAGTTATGAATCCCCTAGGTTCTTGATAGCTATGAATACTTTTGTGTTATGTCACAATCTTAATTTTCTGTATGTTTTTTCTTGAAAATTATTATGATGACATTTCCTACTTCATATGTGTCTTTGCCAAAAATTAAATGGGATGTTGCTTTCTAGTATATAATTTTTGGCCTTCCAAAGGAAAGAGTGTGCGAAGTGATTATTGTTTTTAAATAATTGAAAAAAATATGATGAGGTCTTGTTATAAGTTGAGAGAGTAATGATCCATGGAGCTTAAGCTACATATACATAATCAATACCATTGGCTAGAGGTGCAAACTAACTATAAGTTTTTGGCACAAGAAAAACTCCAGCTAATTCTTCTCATTCATTTGCTTGGATTTTTTCTCGCTCGTCACACAGTAGGACTCCCCCCCCCCCCCCCCCCCCCCCCCCCCCCCCCCCCCCCCCCCCTCTCACCTCTCTCTTTCCAATCCCTCCTTGTTACTATTCTCTCTCTCCTCTCACCTCACCTCTCTCTTCCAATCCCTCCTTGTTACTATTCTCTCTCTCTCTCTCTTGGGCACCCTCCTACCCCCATTCCTTCGTCCTCCCCTCCCCCCCCTCCTCCACCCCCCCCCCCCCCCCCCTCCCCTCCACCCCCCTCCCACCCCCTCCCCCCCCCCCCCCCCCCTCTCACATTATTTTATTTTATTTAGAAGTCGCGCAGGTGGTTAGGTCTCATAGCCCTCTCACTATATATTCCTCTCCCAACCTCTCTCTCTCTCTCTCTCTCTCTCTCTCTCTCTCTCTCTCTCTCTCTACAAGCACCCCCCCTCTCACCCCTCTCTCTTTCCAGTCCCCTCCTTACTATTATTCTCTCTCTCTCTCTCTCTCTCTCTCTCTCTCTCTCTCTCTCTGGCACCCGCGTACCCCATATTCCTCCGTCTCTCTCCTCTCTCCTCTCTCTCTCTCTCTCTCTCTCTCTCTCTCTCTCTCTCTCTCGCACCCGCGTACCCCCATATTCCTCCGTCCTCTCTCTCTCTCTCTCTCTCTCTCTCTCTCTCTCTCTCACACACACACACACACACTTACACCACCCATATTGCCCCGAACTACAAAACTATGTTCTTCTCTAGAGAAAGGAAACCGTACTCCCTCTAATATCCTTGAGACTATCCCCTTGTCGATGATACACACTATCTCAATCATTTGGTTTGGCTCCCACGCCCTATAAGATTTTCAACTTCTGCAATTAAGAAAAAAAAAGGTACAAAGCCTATTTAAAGAAACTCGATTTGAAAATCAATGATAACTTGCCCAATTATAGAAATGGTTGGTATTTTTTGAATCCTAATCACGACAATACTATAGCTAGAAATTTTCAGAACTGAATTCGGGTAAAACCCAACCCCGCTATTCCCTCTGGAATTTTTCATAGTTACTTTAATTTACTAAAAATTTTGAAAGCTTTTAGTAGCCATTAAAGCACAAGACTTTTACCATAACCTCCTAGATATTTTACAAATATTTACCACCAATAAAGGAGAAAATAGGCTTAAAAATTAGCACAGTTGAAATTAAAGTAGTTGAGAAGGGCCATCACTAACCTGTCAAGGATTGATTTAGCAGCATGTAGCGCTACCTAGAGCTGGAGGCATGCTTGAGCTGCAAGAAACTGCTAAAACACTGCCCTTTGTGCCTGGAAAAACTATAAATAGATCTTTAGGCTTCACAAATGTATTAAAACTCAGAGTCCTGACCAAAAATCTCTCGTGCTAAAGAGATACTTCATAAAAACCACTAAGAGAGTAAAAATTCTAGTGGTTAAGAAGGGTAATTAGTGCTAATCTCAGTTAATTAGTTAATTAGTTAATGACATTAATTTATGTCTAATTTTTCTAATTATCTTATTAATTAGAGAAGATTAGAAATTTATCTACTATTAATTACTCTCTTATATATTATTAGATTGATGATTACTTAATCCTTAGTCATGATTAATAATATAACTAATTATTGACATATCATGACTAAAATCGATTAATTTTGACCTTAATCTAGGAGAAATATAGTAATTAAGCTTAGTTAATTACAAATTAATTTTTCGAGCTTATTCACAATCATAAAAAGCTGTGGGAATTATGTCATAGCTTTTTAATTAATCTAATATTTAATTAAGCAAAATTTGTCTATTTTTAAGATTAAAATTGATGGGAAAATCAAAATATAGTTTATTAATTTATTAAAATTATTTAAGATATACTAGTATGTTAGAAACCGAGGATAAATATATCTTAAGTAGTTAATTAGTTTTATTAATTATCTTGGCTTAAAAACCTATTTTTTTTCAAAACAAAATCAAGATAATTAGAAAACAAGTTAATGAGATATTTATCAAAGAAATATCTAAATGCAAATAATTGTGGTAATTAGCTCATAAATAATTAATTATTTCTAGTAATTATATTGGCTTACAAACCTTGTTTTTGGCTAAAACTAATGGGGATAATTAGCAAACACGTTTAAAAATTAATGAGAAATTTATCGACAAATATTTAGGTGTTAATAACTTGATAAAATTAGCTCATAAATAATTAGTTTGTTTTAGTAATTATACTGGCCCTAAAATCATTTTTTTGATTGAAAATTAAAAAGGATAATTAGCAAACATACTTAAAAGATAATGATAAATTTATCCAAAAAATATCTAAGTGCAAAAAACTTGATATAATTATCTCACAATTAGTTAATTAGTTTTAGTAGCTATCTTGGCCTAAAATCCTTATTTTTGGTTGAAAATTAATCCAAATAATTAGCAATCATGTTTAAAAGTTAATGAGATATTTATTGGAGAAAGATCTAGATGTAAATAGTTTGTAACAATTAACTCATAATTAGTTAATTTGTCTTAGTGATTATCTTGGTTTAATCGAGATAAATAGTAAACCCGTTTTAAAAGTTTTTAAGATAATTACTACAGGTATAATACATTGTTATAAATTTGAGATAAATAAATCTTCATGAGATAATTCCTATAATAAATATCAAGCCAAAAATAATTCATTTTTAGATTTAATTGTTAAAGAAAAAATATATTATCTATTTAATCAATTAGGAATTAACTATATCTAGAAGTTACTATTTTTTACTATAGTTTAAAGAAAAAGATAGCAAGTTAGTTTCCAAACGTTAATCATGAAATTCTTATGGTTAAACTAAGGTATAAAGAGTTATGGGAATGATATTAAACCACAAGAATCTTCTGTGACAAATTAAAGTACCTCTGGGGTCTAGAAATTAGGTTAAGTCATGGAAGTACGTATAGAATGGAAAAATCTAATTTTAATAACTTACATAATAAATAGACGTCCTTTTTATAAGGATAGAATTCATAGCTTCCAAGAGGACTCAGGCAAACCAACTAACTGAAGAAGATGATAGTATTACAAAGAGGGGCCGTTAACGAGTGGATAAGGATTTAGGAAATGATAAAATTGGCCGAAAATCAGAAGGATATCTTCCAAGAAACAAATCGTACAATTGTTGTAAGGTAGGAAAGAAATGTTTTTGGTTAGATTGATTGAATTAAGAAAGTTATGATTGATCATCCTTAAGGCAGCTTATCTCAAGACACCTCCGACTCCTTCGTATATTTTGATGAATAATGATGGTTATAAGGCCACTAATAAGTCAATTACCCCCATGAACGATGAGTTTCTATTATGTCATGTCTTGATGTTTCTACATTAGGATATCGTTTCTTATCATAGGGGAGCCGCCCAATTGTATGGGCAATTGGTTTGGTGTATGGGCACCCCAAACTTTTGGTGATATATTCACCCCAAATTATGAATAACGAATGAGTGCCGTTTTTCACCCTTAGGTGATGTTGAAACAAGAAGAGTATTGGTCATGGTTATTATGGTAAATGTTTTTGATTGACCGTACCATGTTTTAAGTTTAAAGATGCTTGTTTGCTAAAATATGTTTTTGGATATTGATTTCAATACTTGTTTTAAGGAATCATTCTGCTAGAAACTTAAAATGAACTATTATTTTAAATATTGAAAAAAGGTGGTAATAATTAAATAACAAAGAAGCATGTGTGAGTGTGGGGTGGTAAGTGGAGATCGAATAAGGTTGTCGATCATGGACAAGTGGACTTGATCAGTCAAGTAACTTCCATCCCCGTGCAGTAACGTTAGAAGACTTCTTCAATGAAAGAAGAGTCCACCAACGGTTGTGCCCTCACTTATGTAGAGGGAAAAAATCGTTAGACGAGGATACCTTATCCCATTTTCAGAGTTGATAGGGCCAAAAAAGTATTGGGTCTTTTAGATTTTGTTCCGTTTTCACTTGCGAGATGGGACTAGGTCTTTTCCTAGGGCTATAGTCCCAAGCCATTGCCAATGGCAAAGGTCTATTCCCCGGATTGTTCTTACTCAACGACGGAAACAACATAACAACCAGAAGGGAGTATCTGCCCTTGTAAATGGGCTAAGTTGTAGTTCTTGTCAAATTGTCCATATCCAATTGCATCACCGTTGCAAATACATCTGATATATGCACCAACATTAACTTTCTTTCCAAGGGTCGTTGTAAATATCTTTGAAATTGAATCTACAAAACTTGCCAATTTCAGCAATGTCTAATATCCTTATTAGTCGCTTTATCTGTATGTCTAAACAACACTCTCACTCCATGTCCCCCATCGTAGAGTCTTTTTACCTCAATGTGTATCCTCTATATTTCACACTCACTCTCTACCTCTGACAAAGCTTTGTAAAGGGATCAAGGAGCCCACTTATGTAAATCTACAGATGGTAGAGTGCAAGAGCTATAACTACGTATGAAATTTTATTTCCTCTCAAACCTCAATAGCTTTTTTTCCTCTCTATCTCTTTGCAACCCTATCTCTCGCCCTCCTCTCTCTCTCTCTCTCTCTCTCTCTCTCTCTCCCCAAGGTAAGTGGGCACTTAGCACCCACTTAACATGGGGGGGGGGGGGGAGAGAGATCATCAGTTTTTGCATTACATTATAGAATATGAAAGACTATGAAAAAGGAATGCAATGTGTCAAGTGCTCATGCTCGTTCCATATCCACCCCCTTCAATGCACAAGATAGGATACGAGAGAGCGAGAGAGAGAGAGAGAGAGAAGAGAGAAGAGAGAGAGAGAGAGAGAGAGGGGGGGGGGGGGGGGGGGGGGGGGTTGTATAGAAAAAGTGGGTGAGAAAAGAGAAAAAGAGAAAGGAGGAGGAGGAAAGACGCATAAAAAGAGATAGTGTGTTTATTTATTATACTTAATACATATACACAAAAGAACATAACGTTCAAAAGACAATTGGCTTTAGATAAGAGATGTGTACAAAAAAGACTCAGTCTTAGATTCATTTTTATACAACATAATAAGAATGAGGCATCATCTCAATGATCCTATTTTAAAAATAAAAATAAAAACTAAAGAGTTGTGGATGTCATCCAGGTTGAATAGGCACAATTCTTCAAAGTCGGATAGCAGCAAAGCCAAAAAGATCTTAAGTAAAGATAGAATTCTCACCCGCATCCATATAAATAAAACAATAGATTCGTTAGCCTTGAATACATACTATAAGTGTCAACGAACCTATCAGTTGTTATCCATGTCCTACTTAAAAACTTTTTAGTGTAAAGTTTTTAGGAGATATATAACCTTTCCAAAAGTAAGTACATAAACATAAAGAAGTATATTTCCACATGAAAGAAGTGTATTGCCACATGTTTTCATTGATCAAAAGGCCACCACCCCTTCATATCCAAGTGTCCAAAGATCCCTCTAATATTTCTTCTTTTTGAAGTGTGGTGTATTCAAGAAAAGATATAATATTTTGAATTACAACCCCATTACAAGGGCATCAAAAGGTCATTACCCCTTTTGATGCATGTGTCTTAATAAATATTCTTTCCAAGTAGTCAAATTAAGATTATATATAGTCAACCCTTTTAATTGAGCCATAGCAAGGCCCCAGAGTTTTTAAAAAATTATGTAAGGTTTTAAGCAAAGCTTAAGAATTGAAAGATAACTTATGAGTTTCAAAATTTAATGTAATTGACCAAACTCTCAAGCTTTATAACATTAACAGTACATAGATAAGTGCTTGCTTTTCCTCATACAGCATTGCCCAAGTTTTGTCTTTGAAAAATCCTATCCAACACTACTCCAAAACCTTGATGTGGAGAGAGAGGGTGGAGAACGAAAAGGTGGGAGGAGTGGTGGGCTAGGAGGAGGAAGGGCGGAGAATGAGAGGAAAGAGCGAAGTTAGCAGTTTGAAGTCTCTGCCATGGCCATGGGCTCAATATAGAGCAAGGCAATTTCCTTTAGCCTGGCACCCATATTCTTCACCCACCTTCCCAAGCTCTCGATAATTATCTGAATGCCCGGATCATCTGGCCCCCATTGAGACTATCGCAGCTCAACGCGGCTTAAATAATTAGCTTTGCTTGTCTCCTCTTCTCTGTGAAGCTCCCTCGTAGCCAAGTGTGCAAGCACAGACTACCGCTCTCTAGTTTATAGACTTCGCTACCTGCCACTCTCCAGCTAGACTTCGTTGCGGGTTGTTCCCTCCTGAAACCTATCGAAACCGGTTTGCATCGACGCGGACTGGTTCGAGTAGGTTTTACTCATGCTTATATGGCCGATATATATCTTCTCCACAATAGGTCAGACACATTGTGAAAAAGGCTTAGTAAGCGGAATCTCGCAAGGTACTGCATTCGAGAGGTAGTAGGTGGCGGAGTAGCCACTAGCAAACAAATGGCGTAGATGAGGCTCTAGAGAGGTCGCAGGTGGTAACGCTTTTGTGAGCAGCTACCAAGAGCAGGAGGTGCACAAATGTGTGCTAGTGAAAACAATAGGGCAGGCCACGGCGTGTTTCTTGAGCACCTTCGCCCTCATTTGGCCACCCACCACCGACGCAAGCTCGACGTCGTCGTCATCGTTGTAATGTCGCGGTTGTTGCAACCAGCTTGAGACACAAGGGGACGATGACTCATGCATGCTTACCTGGTCCCTCTACAAATTGTCGCATGGACCCCTTTCTCTGCAGCTCCTTGGTCTACTGTTGCAACCAGTCCGCATCGGGGTGGAATGGTTGCAGCAGTAAACCAGGGAGCTTTTGTAGCATGCGGCTAGGGTAATCTTTTAAGAAAGAAATCGTTAGGATGATATCAAAGCTCACAAAATCAGTAATCTTAGAGCCAAGTCTCACCACAAGGTTGCAGACAATGTTCGGAAAAAATCATTTTCTGAAACATACAAAATTCCTTTCGTTGGATTTTTCAAGAGAAAATCAAAAAAATAATAAAGCTATTGTTTGGATTTTTAGAGTATTTTTCTCTATTTTGAGGTGGAATTTATCCTTTTCCTTGCCCTCAAACAGCGTTTCTAAAATTGAAAATGGCACGACATTAAGCTAAGACACAATTTTTCTGAACACTGGTTGCAAGAAATGCAAGCCATCCTCTATAATTAAAGAGGCTCGAGATGTTGGGAGACGCTCAAATATAGCTGATTTTTCAACATCATTTGTGAAGCACTGTGGAGCGTTGGAAGTTTTGCCTATTTTTGCAAATTTTATGCGAGTTGTAGTGCTTCAAGAAGCCCCTGTAACCATTGCATGAAATCCACGGGATCACAATGCTTTAGTGGCTCCAACCCCCATAGCTCCTGCAAAAGTGTTGGGCGAGACGGGGCTCTTATAAATTTCTTTTATCCAACTTGTCTACAAATGACAAGGAAAGCTCTCGAATGCTAGGTACTCTTAAGTGCTAATTGATTACGTTTTTCTCATTAATGCTTAGGTCCTTGGTTGGGGTTGGTCACCTGCTACTCTCAGACACCTTTTTACACTTTGATGAACTGCTACCTATAGGAGGGTGAATGCTAGAGCCCTACGCTAATGGTATAGATCACTATGTTGTATGCACTTTGGAGTCATTTGATAGGTGATAGGTTGGGAAAGTGCCCTTGGAAGAATTTTGGAGACTATATATGGAAATGTATTCCAAGTAGATAATACAGGTGGACAATGCTAGAACAGTAGACATAGATGCCTTCGGCTTGTTGCAAATATTGACAGCCCTACCATAACAATCCCACGTTGACGTGGATTGGTTCCAAAAATTGTCCAACAATTGCAGCAAGCCGGGGCCTTTCTTTTGTTCCATGATTACAGGGATTCGGACATTTTTTTGTTCCATTGAATAGATTTCTCTCATGTGATGAATGCTATTATTTTATTCTCACAGCTTTATAGCTAGACTTTACCTCAGTGTTCACAGAAAATGCCATATGAACCAATGGAAAAACCCTCTTCGAATCAGCCGAGATTTTCTCAAAGTAGCCGGTTGAGAAAGACTAGCCATAATTGGTCCTTTTTTTCAAGGCAATTCTAGGACGTAAATCATGTTTACAAGTCGCCAATTTTTTTGAAACGAGAGAGTAATCAAAACATTAACAGTGAAAACCCATTTTTAGAGAGACTCACACGAGTAGTACATAAAAACAGTGTAACACAAAAAAGGTAGTACACTTTGCACTCAAATGGGTGAACAAGGGACATGAATCGTCTTTTGAATAAGTTTTAACTATCACCAATGTTGAGATGATTTTCCTTTTAAAAAATGTACATAGCTCAATTCAACAAAGTTGAAGAAATAATTTTCTTTGTGAAAGAAACTCTAACGATGAGTTGTGCCACCATCGAACTCTCACTCATTTTGCAAAAATACTCCATGATTCATTCCATGTTATTCACCCTACAAGGTACTTAAAGCTAAAGCAAAATCACATAGATGATCCAAAGTCACAAATCTACATTTTAAACTAACCTTAGAGTATCACCATAGAGGTGTTTGCTCGTCTTTGTACCCTGATGCCACATCTTGATTGCATCTGAGAAATCAAAGCTTCGTAGTGGAGGACCTTCTATGGATATCCTCATCAAAGACTCAAGATTCCTTACATTCAAGTGATTGTGTAGCTTCAACTTAATCGAATTTTGTTTACTAAAACCTCTTTCTCAAGAAGTTATACTACAACACTGTAGTAAAGCAATATTGGCCAAGGTTAGCAACATGGGGTACTTTTCACGCATGGTAGAATTTCTAGCGATCGCGACCCATGTGTCTTTTAAACTCCACTCACTCCATTCATATTGGGCTTGAAGCTTGAAATATTGAAATTCTCGCTTTGTGTCATACTTTGTGACTAGTGCCCCATACTTCACTCCACTAGTACTCATTCTCTGCATGCCATAAAAGTTAAGTAAGCTCTCCACTTCCTCGTTTCCAAAGTCTTTAAAAATTTCCTTTTTTTTGGGAAAAGAGCATGGTGATAATGCTTTGAAGCAACTCAAGACATTATTGTCACAAAACCTTTCCCTTAAGTTTTTTATGATGCACCTCACAAAAGATTTTTGAAAAGTAATGCAATTGTCTAAGTCAGTGCCATCATGTTTTCTAGATATGGTAATGCTTCTAAATTCATGGCCTCTGATGGAAGTTCTGAAAGCATGCATTTGACCCCCTACATGCCCATACTCAGGAATGATGTGATAACTATGTCTATCTTGGATTGATGCATTCATATCTACTATAGGATCATCAAGAAAAAACATTTCCAATGCTCTTATTTCAATATGTATAAAACTAGTCACAGCGGTAACATCAACATATTCACTTTGAAAAACTCTACTTAGCATACCAAGACGATCCAAGACATCTAATAAAAAGTGTAAATTATACATGAACTCAAATTTTGAAAGCTTGTCAAAGAAAGTAGTGTTCTCAGTTTTAGTATACGCCAAAACTGCTTCATAAGTCACACACTTTCTTCACAACCATTTGTCTGCTCAACCAACGCACGGCATGGATGCGACTAAGATGCAACACAGTCCCATTACACTCTACTTGCAAAGCCTCTAGTGCTTTTGTCTTTATAGCACTTCGGGAGAAAATAGAGGCAATTGAATTCATGCATGCATCTATGCCTTGAGCCACTAGAAATTGTTTGACTGTATCATCCAAGCACAAGCTTGTCCTATGGGCAATACAATGAATGCTTGTCATGAAAGGGTTCAATCTTTTGAAGCGAGTAGCAACCCCAACATGACAACCAGTCATTGTTGCTACACCATCAGACCCAAAACACGTCATCTTACTGACATCAAGATCATACTTGGTCATAAAAGCCATACATGAATCAAATATACAAGATGTTGTCCCATTGTCTATTTCTATGAGTCCTAAGAACATGGTGACAGGATCACAATTCTCTATAAATGAGACATATACAATCATGTTCTGCTTATTCCCAACATATGTTGATTCCTCAAGCATAAGACTAAAGAAAGGAGACAACTTGATCCTAGATATTTGAGCCTTTAGAACAGGCTCACTTATATATTGCACAAACATAGCACAAGCTTTATCATTCCTATACATTTCTAATGGCACACATTCACAATCAACAACCTCTAATAGTTATAAATGGTGCTCATAGGAGCAAAAAGATGAATCATGCTTGGCCGCTTGATAAACTGAAGCAAAAAGAATTTTAGATGCACGATCTGCCTTGTCTTTTGTTTTTTCTAAAGTTTCAATAATTAGAATTTTGATTGCCCCACACTGATAGGCAGCCAGTTTATTTTAGCATGGTCAAATAATGCACTAATTTGAATGTTTACAGATCCCGATTTTCCAAACTCGCTCTTTGTTTTTGGGTCTTGTTTACAAAAATCACAAAACATACGAGCTCCTTCATGATCAAAAAGAGCCCAATCAAAGGTTCTAACCCATGCTTCATTCCATTCAGCTCTAGCACGTTGCCTTCTTAGCATTTCCCATCACCCGCAAGAAAATCTTTCTCCTTAAATTCATCATTAACCAAATCAACAACTTCGTTTTCACAAACGGTAGATACCTGGCTTTTAGAGCTTACCTTCCTACGCTTTGAGTTGGAGGCCCCACTTGATTTGGATTGTGTTTCATGAACAAAGCCTCACATCCCAAGCAAGGAAGATTGAACAAAGTTCCACATCCTACATGGAATATACAAGACTTTCTATCATTTGAAATTGAGCACGAAAAGCACGCATAAATTATTTTTCTTGTGTAAGTCTTACTTGGAATATTATGGTGTAACTTCCCAAGCTCTGATCACAAAACAATTCTTCAATATAACCTGCAAAACAACAAAATAGAGGTTTTCTCAAATGTGTAAAACTTTATGTCATATCAAACCTATGAAAGACAGAAGGATTTATTTGAAAAAAAACATATGGTGCACAAGAGGTTTTCTCATATACATGTGTGAAACTTAACATTAGGATAAACCTATGGAAGACATAAATAATTTGTTGGAAAGAAACCTATGGTGACTGGTCCACAAAAACAAAACAAATGCTAAAACTAAAGTGCTTAAATTTGAATGCATATGCCATGAAGTTTGAACCATGAACGTACATACTACATGTTTGTACGTATGTAATTTGTAACAATCTAAATACGATGCAATGTTGAATCATCTTCCAATGATAAAGGACTTGACACTTAAGACTCTACAGACATGTGATAGTTACCACATGGTACACACGATTATCAAAGTCCACAGTCCACACTCTAGCACTCATGTATGCAGGTACTGTGGTACACACGTCACTTTTCTCCCTTTAGGTTTTCCTTTTCTTAAGCTTTTGTTATACACACTACAGAGAAAACATTTTTGACAAATCCTTAACACACATAAGCAATTCATACCATGTGTCAGTTGAACATCGATTCTCGAAGCAAGAAAGGTGCATGTGAACTTGAAAAACTCCTCTTTCGATCACGATAAAACTCCTCGAAGGCTGACTCGCACAAACTTTTCAGGAAGGTTGAGATTCTCGACTCTCAAGCTTCCACTCTCAAGTCTCGAGTGTCGTGCTTCACAGCTGAAAATCGAAGGCTACAGGCCCAAATCCAACAAAGGTTGAAGCTTCAACTGTGAGGGTCGAGATTAGAAACAAGGAGACAAAAACCTTGCCAAAAATTGTAGCCCATGAACATTGAAAGTGAGTTCAAAAAAGGAGTTGCCCACTGCCATACACTCGCTACCCAATCGGAAATGTTAGTTGTGAAAAGAAAGAGGCCAACGGATTTATAAAAAAGTAGTCCTAGGTGCTGCAATCTGCAACGACTTTCTTTTCTTTTCGGACTGTTGGAGATAAAACGTTCACATGTGACATTCAGATCTCTTTATCTTTATATATATAGATCTATCATCTAAGATACATATATGATTAGATATGCCTGCAGCCACATTACCTATATATATTATATATATATATATAATATACCTAATATGTATAATGTATGTGTCCAAGTAAAAGGGACCCTTGTGTGGGCTCCTTTGATATAAGGATTTTTTTTTTAACCTTTTTTTTCCGGGCTTCAAAATACTAAGCCTTGAAAACAAAGAATAGCTCTTCACTTTAGACCTTTGGTAAAAAGGACACGTCTCCATGGGCACCCTTAAATTTCATTTTTAGCCTTGAAAAAATACACTAAAGGACGGTTTTTCGTGAACACTGCAAGTTTACCTCATGCTTGGCTTTCAACGTAGGATGAGTGTTTTATTACAATGAGTGTATTGATTATATTATTGTCCTTAGTGATTGTGCAGTGATTGAAGGAGTTGTTTATTTTTTTGAAAACTTTGGTGTAGTCCTTCAATTAGGAGGGTCTCTCAAAGAAAAGGAAGAGGGTCTAGGGCTCATGATCCTCTATGCAATGATCAAGTTAGCATTGTGTCAATCACAAAGTACTTTGATGACAATGATCTTCATGGTGATGAGAGCAAGCATGTAGACTTTGGCTTGAGGTCATTGAATGAAGTAGATGCTCACATAGCTAGGCAAGAGGCAACCTTGAAATTTGCTCCAATTTTGGTTCCATGGAATTAGTCACCATGGGATTTGAGTTTAGTTGTGGGATTAGTTTTCAACACTGGAAAACTCTCTTGCACTTTTGCAATTTTCCCTAAGTAATAAAGAATGTTTGAATGGACTTGCTTGATTATTTTGTTGCTCAAAAATACTCGCTAGTCAATTTGTATAACCCAGCCAATCAAATATAAAGTGGGTTTCTTTTTTTTCTGTCGTCTCGCTTGCGCGAAGTAGTTTTACAGGATTGCATCCACTTACCCACACCATGTCCGCAGGGGTTGAACCATAGTGGATTTCTAACATGTATTGATAACCATCGGCGAAGTAATGAATAGCAATGAGGGGCATGGTTTATATGTACTAGATTAATGCTTTCGATTATCCATGCCAAAGGAGATCAATACTCAAATTGCTTAGAGAAATAAACTATTTCCCAAATAACTAGCATCTTGGGACAAGCAAAGCATTAAGTAACTCACACAAATACTGACTTTGTTTATGAGAAAGCCTAATGTTCGATCTAACTCAAGGGCCAATTCAAAGTCAGCTAAAAGTACCACACAACAAACACTTTAAAAATTCTAGGAGCCCATCTGATCCGACATTGTTTAGAAGATACCAATGTAAATTAGGATAAAGATTTATCTTAACTTGTTACAAACCTAGCACTAGCCAAGGTCCAATATATCTATCTCTAAAGTAGGCTCACACGCCAGAACTTAAGCCATTAGTCAAAAAGGTTTATCAACAAGAAACAACCATCCGGAGTATTGTCCCCCATGGAAGTAAGTGTACCCAAAAATCTATAACCTAAACAGCTTCAAGGTAGAGCAGATCAAACATTTATAGGCCATACTCCAATAGTATATGCTGAAAATATCTGTAAAATGTAACTCAAGGATGTAAAATCTCAAAATTAGTAAAAATGGCATGAGAACTCTGTCCTCAAAGATCAACGGAACCATCAATATGCTAGTACAATTCATGAGAAATTAATCAAAAGTAAATCAGTAACCAAATGGTATCAAAATAGTATTAAAAATGTTTCCTCTTACAAAATACATGTGTCTTCTCAACTTACAGATTGTGGGTTTAAATCCCCCGTTGGGTCGTCTCTAGATGTGCTCACCTGGTGTTCACGTTGCTAGGGCTTTTTCCCTTGAACACTCTAGAGGGACACCTTGTGCTCACCTAGTGTTCACGTTGCTAGGGCTCTTGCCCTTGAACACTCAAGTGCATCCTCCTCCTAAGGTGGGTCACCCGAGGAGGAGGAGGTGAGCACAAGGTGTCCCCTCCAGAGGGAGACCTTGTGCTCACGTGGTGTTCACATTGCTAGGGCTCTTGCCCTTGAACACTCGAATGCATCCTCCTTGGGTGGGTCACCCGAGGAGGAGGAGGAGGAGGTGAGCACAAGGTGTCCCCTCTAGAGGGACACATTGTGCTCACCTAGTATTCACGTTGCTAGGGCTTTTTCCCTTGAGCACTCGAGTGCATCCTCCTCCTGGGGTGGGTCACCCGAAGAGGCGGTTCCTAGCTTGTTGCTACGGGTTCTCTCCGTTGTTCCCAGTACATGTGGTGCATCAATTAGGTGGCCGTGGTGATGCTACATATGGCTCTTGCCCGACCATGTTTCATGGCTAATATTTGGAAGGGATAATAGATGTGTCTGCTCAGCTTCTAGATTGAGTTGAACAAAGGTTATGATCCAAATTTTGTGATACAACAAATTGTCTACGTGGTTACACCTCCTCGTCATGATAACTACTCGTCTGCTTTCAATTGCCTTCGTTGCATTCATCATACCAGTGCATTTAAGCCCTTATGTCTAGCCACTTGTATCCCACTAAAGCAAAAAAGACGGACCTGAAAATAGTCATCAATTAATATGATGGCCATTCCAAATTGATGATATGGCACATAATCACGTGATCTTCACACCCACTTTGACTAGAAATTTAATCTTGTGATTGAAAAGTAGCGTTTGGTAAACTTAAGGGCATTCCTAACTAAATTAGGAATGTTTAAATTACTTAAATAGGGCCCACTACTAAGAATGTGTGTGTGTGTGTGTGTGTGTGTGTGTGTGTGTGTGTGTGTGTGTGTGTGTGAGAGAGAGAGAGAGAGAGAGAGAGAGAGAGAGAGAGAGAGAGTGTGCCCACAGAAATGAACCATGCAAGTAAAATTGTATTAAATAGTACATCCAATACTATAGTAGGGAGGTGCAATTTGGAAAACAGGCTGATTAGGGCGAATCTAGGGAGATGCCCGATAACCTTCTACTAATACTTAATTTGACAAATAGAATACATAAACAGTTGAAATATATTTATATTTTAAGAACTGAGTTATGAAATCAACTACATGGATCACTTACAAATCCCATGTACCCACTTCTTGTTCTACAATGACTACGTATATGAGGACAATGCCTACAGGTTTTAGAACCTAAATATCTTGCTTCTGAAAATAACCAAATTTGTTTTTCAAACCTAGCAGAAATGTAGAGCCTTGCAAATCAGGTAATGGATCCTTTAGCTACTCAGTTGAGAAATACTGAGTGCTTTGTTTCTAAATCAAGAGAGAGAAACTTATGCGCATGTGTGTGTGCACGCACATGGCACGTGCACGTGCATGTGTTTGGGGTGTGGGTGTGCCTTAGGACTAAAGAACACGACCGCACAATGGGATCCACGGCGACGAGCAATGCGCGCAAAATCGAGGTAGACTCGGCCGTCCGATTTTAAATGGACGTGTTTGAGTTTACCTTTTTTGTCTTAGTTTACTTTACCTGCATGCGTTTACTTTATAATATGTTGTTTGGCCTTAGTGGACAACCAAACGTACGTGCATGGGTGGTTAACTCGTCACCATAACCTACGTGATGGGTTAAAATCCCAGGTGGGCTTTGACTGTTGCCTTTTTGGTAGACGTCTGTTGTTCTCGAGATGTGTGCGTATGTTTGCCCATCGTAGATCCCATGGCAAGATCTTCATTGAAGATCCCATGTTCTTTCGTCACGTGGGTATGTGTGTGTGTGCATGCGTGCATGCATGAATCTCTATGCAATTCTAGTTATCATAAGGTGGGACATAGGTTTAAGTAGGTGCACAATGTGGCACATAATCTAACCAAAGCATTACAACTCCTTAAAGGGTAACACACTCTCATGGTTGTGAGGTCATCATTTATGCTATTGTTTTTGTGGAGGGAATGGTCCCCTGCTAACCATTCTCTGTTTTCAGGGCGATCGCATGGCGACTGGCGGATGCCAGGTGGCTTTGGCGGGAGCGCTAAAAACAGGGAATGGTCAGCAGTATACCAGGAGCCATTGGTGAGAGCGCTGAAAACAGGGAAAGGTCAGCAAGGGATTGATCCTGGCCGTCAAATGTTTAGGGGAGGGAGGCGAGAGTTGCGCAAACAGGCAGCCTCGTCACTATATGGCATGGTTCTAGGCCAGAGGGGATCTAGGGCCCAAATTTGGGGGCGCGAGACGACTTTAATCTCCGCCGTCGGATCACAAAGTGAACTAGTGGTGAACTAGGGATGGGTGAATTGGGGGTAAACTGAGGGTGGGGGTGGGTGAACTGAGGGTGAACTAGGGACGCTTAAACTAGGGTGTGATCCATGTGTCATGCCAACATGGACAACGACGTGCGCTAGCGTGGTGGTAGAGCGACCATCAAGTGACCTTTCTGCGGGCGACTGCATGGAGACCAGGCGGAGGCCGGGAGCGGGCGATTGCATGGAGACCGGGCGGAGGCCGGGAGCCATGCGGGAGCACGCATTGCAGTGGAAAGGTCACTTGGTGACCTTTCCGGACCGTCATGTGTCGGGGGGAGGGGGGCCAAGATGGCAGTCAGCGCACGCAAGCTCTTTGTTTTGGTTTGAGCGTAACCGGCAGATGGCAGTGAGGTTGACGTTTGAACAGCACTGCATGACTGCAGTCACAACTACGCTGACACCCTGACAGTGGCGAGACGGCAGTGTTGCAACTGCGCTGACACTGGCAATTTTGATTGGGCAATAGAGCTAATATTCCAAGGGATGACGTGTCGATGATCCAGCAGCTGCATGCAGCAGTGGATTCCGCAGAGGAAAGCTTAGCAGATGGACGGCTGTGGTGCGTAGCCCCCTGACCCCCGACCATGACGGTTTGCAAACTTCAGCCTACAACAAATACCGTCTGATAATATCAAAATTCCCATAGCTATGAATTCAAATTGGTTGATGAAAAATGGTGTAAAGCAATATTACTATGCCTGCACTTAGAAGAAAGAACAATATTACTGATATACAAGCAGGGCTCGCACCCCAAGATAAGGGCTGAGATAGCATCAACATAAGGGCTTTCTCATAAGGGTCTCCAGGTTTCAAGGAGCTTGTGCATAATTAAGAGGGGTAGGCATTTTCGATCCCTCAAATCACATGCTCCAAAATAGGCAACCTTAAACATGTTTTGAGGTGACCTTAAACATGTTTTGAGGGGGCCATACATGAGTAGATAAACTTGTCTAGATATTATGCTGGGAGCGCATGAAAGATTTTTTTTTATTTTTTATTTGTTTATTTATTTATTTTTATTTTTATTTTTTTTATTTTTTTTGGGGGGGGGGGGGGGGGGGGGGGAGTTGGCTCCTTTTGGGATTGTTTCTACGACGTTAACCCCTCTCTCTCTCTCTCTCTCTCTCTCTCTCTCTCATATACACACACGATATAAATTTTTGGCATCAAAACATCCCAAGAGGTCTCAAAAATCTACAAACGGGGAAGGAGGGAGAGAGAAGGAATGAAGAGGCTACCTTCTAGGTGTGAGCTAGTTGGAAGGCCGAAGCAAGTTGTCACACCCTAATAATACAAAGTGGATGGGTCTTCCTTGGTGAACTACATAGGAGATGCTTACACCCTAAGTCAATTATATGAAATAGTCATTCAAATTTTGTTTAGATAGAAATGAATACAATATCAAGATTATGGTGAGAAGTTCTAAGATGAAAAATTATACAACTTTAGTGCAATTTTGACAAAATTCTCATAATATGGTTATAATTCCTTATTAAAATAGGTTCTTCATAGTTTTAAAGATTTATGGATAGAGAAACAATTGTTATGACAAGAACTTATTCTTCACAACTTAATTCTTTCATCAAATATGCGCTATAAGCAAAAAAAAACGTGATTTCTTAAAAATACTAAAAAGAAGGTAAAATTTGGGCTTTCAAAGGCTCTTTCCTCAACAATATAAGGTCATGGGAAAAAAGTTAAGGTCTATGTCATATCTATATCCCAAGACCAATCAATTAGGCATATTTCAAGGGTTCAATCTCACAAGAATCTTGTAATTTAAGCTCAGTTGAAAGGTTTTGCGCCATGAAATTACTTCAAAAACCGATTATGGAAAACATATGAAAGTAAGCTTATAAGTTCCACCATTGTATCCATATGAAGTATTTATATACAAATGACTAATGTACATGAGAATATCTAAATCAGAAGTCATCTTTCATAGATGGAAATGAGAATTTCAACATTCACAGTTGGAAAATTGACACAATTCACTGATGTAGCTTGCATAAACATCAAATGATATCATCATTAGTAATGAATTGGTAAAGCTAGTACACACGTAGCATAAGGTAGCTTAAATGAGCATGAAGCACATGTTTTACTTTGCCATAAGTTGAATCTGTAAAGTTGCATATTGGACCCAAGCATTGCTACATATTTAAATCTTGTCACTTTTTTTTTGGTTTCATGTAAACCTTGCAAAAAAGTGAAGCACACACATAAATGGCTACCATAAATTATTGCATGCATCCTGTTCGTTTTTTTTACACTAGGGGACGCTTTTCGAGAAATGTCAACTGTTGTTTTGCATAGGTGCTTTAAATGTGTAGTTCTATTTGATTACTTGAGATGTTTAGTAGAATTCATGTGGCATTTTAGGAAATTTTGCACCGGGTTATCATGTTCAGCCAGAACAGAGATGTGGATGGCTATGTGTTGAATGCCAAATTTAGCCTAGAGGTAGCTCTGCAAAGTCTAGAGGCCTGTTGCACTTAGTGGTGCTCTACCTCATGGGCCGGCAAATGACTACCCAAAGCTTATAGGAGTGGGCGTATGCAGCGCTTAACAATAGAAACGCAATAAATCTCTTCACAGCAATGGACAAAGGCTTCAATGTGGCAGAATGTGCCTCTAAGTTGGGGGTGTTCTTATTTTGCGTATGCCATGCCGTGGATGCCACAATTCTATCCGCATGAAGAGTTTATAGATTTCTAAACCTCCCCGCTTTGGGTGCATAATCATGTGAACTCCATTGCCTCTCTGATGGGCCTTATGTTGTTCATATCGAAGCTGCAGCGGGTCAGACCTGGCTTGGATGTAAAGGTCTGCATTTAGAGCTGGCATTGCCTCCTTCCCCAACGCCTACTACAAATGCCGCAAAATTTGGTCATTATGCTTGGAACTGCCCTGAGGTGGTGGTGTGTAACAAATCGGTGGTCGAGTCCACGTGGAGGCGTGTCTCTAGAGATGGCAAGTCACCTACAAATAGAAGCATGCCAAAAGAAGATGGATATCATCGGGATGTGGAGCACGAAACGAGAGGAAGATGTTCAACCTACAGCAGGAACACATGAGGAAACAAGCCCACCAATGGGATCTATGGCTAAGGTTTTGACAGTTGTTGAAATCACAAACCACGGTACCAGAGCCGAAGACATCCAGGGGATGGGAAAGAGTGAGCCAGATGATTTCTCACATGAGATCGTATTGTATGATGGAACCCGAATCCATTAAGTCACGAATGAAGACAATCGTGGGCGCACAGCTTGTGGACGTCTCTGAGCCGTCCCACAGCACCAGTCTGCTAAAAAAGAAGAAGAAAAAAATAAGTGTCCCGATTCGACAATCTAAGCTACTGGGGGGTTGAGGGGGTTTTTACCAAAAACTGACGGTAGATGCATCACATCAAGCTAGGTATTTTGTTACTTGCATTTATAGCTTATCCGATACTTAATGCTGGTTTAAAAACTCTTAAAACACTAGTTTTTCCAAGCACCAGAACTGTGCCACTTTGAACCACTCAAATTCAATAAATTAGTTTCTGTACTAATCACTCTAGTCTTGCTTTACCACGACAAGGTTCTTCATTTCAATCTCTTAGCTGCAGAAAAGCCATCCTTACAGGTGGATCTCAATCTCCTATGAGTTGCTACACAAAAGGTAAGCTAGGTGAAAGAGAATGGAAGACCAGACAGAATGTTCGAGATTCCTCTGGAGGGTTGCCTCACAAAATCCAGCTTAATATGGACTGGTTTAAGCATTTATACATTCCCGTTCCCGCCCCATTAGTGATGATCAGCAAGGCTGCTTCCAAACTTGCGGGAGCTATGACATTCCATCACGTTCATAAGTGCCGTGATAGACTTCAACTAGAAACATACCATCACACACCTATTAGAGCTGAAGGGCAACTTTTTACGTGTTTGATGCTCATAACAATCTTCACATTCCAAGTTGTGCCCTACTCCATGGGGGAATGGAGTTTGATGTTGAGCAAACTAACCCGGTCATTAATTGATCAAGATCTCAACATTAAGATTGATTTGAAAATGAATACATCACAGTTTGGGAACCACAAATCTGATGCTTCATTTGACATTTATTTTGGGCAGCTGCTTGAAATGTCTTTCCAAGCTAGTCGACTTTGAGGAACCGTGCGCATATTACTGGGTATTTCAACTGTCCTAGTACAACTTCCTTGTGATTCATCTGCATTGCAACTGTGAGCAACACCCTTGAATCCGGCTTGCTCATTTGACCAAAACACAGGCATACCATCCCTTATATGTGATTGCAACCTTCCATTTCGAAAGGACCCTTCATCATTTCGCCCACTTGTTGAATTTTGTGAAAACGCGACACTAGGGCTTCGGTTTTCTGCCGCCGTTGCTTGCAGATTTGCAGCCACATTGTCATCCCCCCCACCACTCGTACAAACCATCTCAAGCTGCTGGGCTAAGACGGCGGTGGGTGACAACAGGGGGAAAGCCCCATATGGAGCTATTTCACATTCATTGGTGACATTTGAAGCTAGATCAGCAAGTTCCGCCCGAACTGTTTTCAGCTCTGCTGAAGCAGTTGCCTCATAAGCAAAGGCCGCCTCTGCCTTTTCCAGAATGGACTGCAAGTACCTGCTTTGGGCTTCTATGCGCATTTGCAGCCGCTTCTGGACCTGGGCAATATTGAAAACTCGGGTTATCGTTACGAATTCCAATTCTTGTATAAATTCAGTACTGCAAAATAACAGAGAGACCTCTTTGAGCAGTTATCTTCTGCTCCCTTTTTGCTGGTCTTCCATTCAAAAAAAAAAAGAGCCCCCCCCCCCTCTCTCTCTCTCTCTCTCTCTCTCTCTCTCTCTCAAATTTTGTTGTCTATAGCACCATGGAGCACATATGGCATGCACAGATAGGTGGGTAGAGCACATTGTGTATGCAAAGCTCGGGGGTGGAATCTACACAGGATTTGAGGAGGCCTAGATGGCGTCATGTTTGTCCAAGTGTGAACGCCCAGGCCAAGATTATACAAGCATGGGACTCCTATGGTTGGGTGGACAGTTCTTGGTAGTGCTCCCAAGGTAGAGAGCTCAAAGGAGAGCTCTTCCAAGGGATTTCCGCTACAAAGTTCTTATATTGGTATCAGAACAGCGACAACTCCTTGGATTCTTTCCGCAACGATGATTTTTCCTAGGAAATTAAGTCCATTCTAATTTGTATAATCACTGGTATTTTTATGTCATGAAAAAGTACTTCTGTTCCATTGCCATTTGGGAGGAGTTGTTATCTGTAGATTGTTTGAATTTGACTGTTATTTAGTTTGCTGCATATGTTTTCAAGTTGCTGCAAGAGTTATAAACGGGAAAAAGTTTTAAGAAATTGCTGTGAATTTGTATGAGAAAAGAAAGTTTCGTTGTGCTTGGTATTGAAGAAAGAGAAAGTCAATCGTCTATATGTAATTAAAGCTTGGAGCATGATAGGAGAATTCGAATTAATCAGTCTGAATGTGGCTAAGCGTCTCTCTAGTGTCAACCTCACACTCTCCTAGGAACTCGACAGGCCTCATCGCCGCTCGATAGCTGTCTGTCTGCAAGCCTGGGAAGACACATTGATGCATGTAGCCAGATGGTATGCGCGATCTGCAGAACCAGAACGTGTCCAAACATCTTGAATCAACTAAGACAATGAAGGTTCATTTAACACCAAGGCGGGTATGCGCGATCCTCGTCTAGGCATAGAGGAAGTCTCAGATCTCAAATGCAAAGAAATTGGAGCATGATCAGAGAGCACTTGCCTAGGCCAAATAATTGTCCCACCGTGAGATGCTGCCAAGGTATCCACATAAAATCTATCTAGTCCCTTGAGAAGACGACCGGACTGTCTTCGAAAACTCCACGAAAATTCCAATGACTGTGGAGTGCGAGCCATAGATGAAGTTTGCCAACGTCTGTACCGGAAACTGCAAAAACGAATTTGTCCCAAGCATCTCGCTCACCCAATGCTGTGCTGACATCGCACACTCACTTGTAGATTCCCAACATCAACTTCTCCAAAAGATAGCGCTGGCAATTCTGTGTGGTTGAGAGAGAAGGCTGGCTGAATTTATAGACACCTGGAACCGGTAGGAATAGCCGGTGCCGTGCCAGCCAAGTTACGTGTAGAGGTAGCACTAGTAGAAAGAGAGGGGTGGCAGCTGTTTTTGGAGAGAGAGAGAGAGAGAGAGAGAGAGAGAGAGAGAGAGAGAGAGAGAGCACGGTAAACCAGCCCAATAGCTAGCGCTAGTGTTTTATTTTTAAAGCCTCACCTTATTTCAATCATTGGCTGGCTGCACACCTAATACCGGTCAATGTTTAAAAATTGTGTATACCTATTTAAAAACTCGATAAAACTCAGTGAGCTGAAAACTGATGCCACAAAACACTTCCCAGGTATCCCCGGAGGCAATTCTCAGGCACAGATGCTATGCAGACACAAATTCCTCACCCAAAAGCATCTACCTTTCCCTCAAAACACTTAAAAATATTCCGCTTTTTAGAAAAAGCCTCTCAGGAACCGATCTTTATTCTTGTGCTTGCGTCTTTAAACATATTCCTTTTTTCAGTTCGGATTTCCTCCATACCAATGGAATATTCCCTTTCTAGTGCTCTCGTCACCCATCATGTGACCCATCAAGAATATCCACTTCCGGTCTCTCCCACCGAACTAACGGTACAACCCCTTAACGATGCTTAATGTCACCCATCACATGACACATCAGAGTTGTCCGTGCCTAATGGCATTTTATTTTCCAAAAGATCTACAGTTCTTGACCTTTAATGTTAAAGTGCACACATTTAAATATCCTAACTTTAATAAATAGAAATTACTCAAAAAAATAAGAAAATAGTCCATTTAGCAACAGTACTAGCCACAGAAAGCCCTTACACTCCCTCTCCTCAGCCTTCAAGATTCGTCCCCCTAACAACCAAAAGATATGGTAAAGATGGAAACTGAATGGTGCGCCAGTCCTCGTTGGTCTTTGCATTGTTGAAATCACAACCAACAACCCACAGATCCCTAGCATGCAATACATTGACAATCTACTGCCAAAACTTGGCTCTCGCTTGAGCTAAAGTGGGGGAATAGATGCACATCACACCAACCAAGGTATCGTCAATCTCTAGAGTAAGTCACGTCGCTCTACCATGCACTAAAGTACCATGGTCGCGTACACAATGGCACCAACGGTGTCCCATAGAAATGCATACACCACTACTAGAATATTGTTGTCCAATTGCAGTTTCCAGAAATGTATGGGAATCCCCAGGTAACAACTTGCCACAACTGCGATAATTGTCTATATATAACTTGAGCTCCTGCACAAGGAGTATATTCACATCTTTGTCTACATGAGAACGCAAATCTCTACGAAGGAAATTCTATCTGGGACCACTGATGCTAGTGTGATGCAAGCCATTGACATTCCAAGAGACAATATGTAAATCCATGTGTTAACCAATGATGAGTCAAGAATCTCAAAGGCATCATAACCGCGTCAACGGCTACAAGACTATTGATCACAAGACTATTGATCAATGTCGAGCTCTCTCGATCCCTGGCCAAAGCCGTGGAACAAGAGCCAATGGAAGCGCATCCTCATCATGTGGTAGTGGTCGTAGAAGATGTCCCGGGGCAAAGGAGCGAGCAGCTCAAAAGAGCATCGTAGTGTGGAGACTATTGCCGACTCCGACCATACTCGCATGGTGCGAGGGATCCGGGTGTTATGGTCCACTGACAGAACCAGTGGTAAACAATAGCAGTCCTATATGTGTAGCCACTATATAGCTCATATGCTCTGTATCTATAGAAATGCATGATGGAATGCCCAAGTTTGGATAGGTTGCAAGGTGTGGCGAAGAACAAAATCCATCACTAACACTTCTGTCCAAGTCTCCATGCCAGCAAAAGGTAGGGAGAGGGAGAGCATGGGACTTTGCCGACTACCTAGAAGAGAGAGTGCCTTCTGTGCACACCATAAAATGTGTACAGCCTAACCAATAACGAACCAAAGTTATCACCCTTGTACTCGACTCTAAAAAACTATCTAGCTGGCGGCGTGGAAGCTGTGAAGGATCAAGGAACATGAGGGGCTGGTGGGCCGCAGAGGAGAGGTGGAGTTGAGATGGAGGCAGTGGCGATAGAGCTGTAGTGGAAGTGGGTGGGGGGCTGTATGGGAGAAGGGGCTGGTGAAGATAAGATGGCAGAGGAGGCAAGTTAGTCTCCATAGCCAAATGCGACGTAGTCCTGGGTGGATGCCGGGAAGTATAGGGCATGTCCAGTAACGCAACTTGAAAGATGGATTGGGGCGATGGAAAGGAGAGAGTGACCACAGAACAAGGGATCCCTGCTGGCAGTTGAGATGGAGGCAGTGGCGATAGAGCTGTAGTGGAAGTGGGTGGGGGGCTGTATGGGAGAAGGGGCTGGTGAAGATAAGATGGCAGAGGAGGCAAGTTAGTCTCCATAGCCAAATGCGACGTAGTCCTGGGTGGATGCCGGGAAGTACAGGGCATGTCCAGTAACGCAACTTGAAAGATGGATTGGGGCGATGGAAAGGAGAGAGTGACCACAGAACAAGGGATCCCTGCTGGCAATCAAACTCCTCAACATCAAAGTCTGGTGTCCAGCGCTCTAAACCAACAGCCGGGTTCCTGCAACAATAGAAGAGCGACCGTAGAGAGACTCAGCACAACAGTCGTCTGAAAGCTGCACAAGAGATATACCACAGCCTAGCATGATGAGCTCCAAGATGCTGCCTTCGGATCCACCAAGGGCAGACTGGAGCCACTCCTGAGATGTGCCGCGTGAAGGGAAAGGCCCACCATGCAACTAGCCAATGTCCAGCCTAGGTAATGTCTGGTGGCTGCCTCAATTACTAGCTAGGTCCTCTGAAGTCAGGTCATATGTCCAAGTGAGGGGTGCATGGGCAGTTGTTGTGACGCCCTAAGCAGGTGTAGTGGTCACCATGGAGCAAGAACTGACCAAGGGTAGAAGTAAGAAATGCTCTCTCTCTGTATGTGTGTGTGTGTGTGTGTGTGTGTGTGTGTGTGTGTGTGGAAAAAATGGAGCATCGGGCCGAAATTGAAGACCTAAAGAATCAGATTTCAGCCCTCAAGAGAGACCTAGCCGAGGCAAGAGCCAATGGTGGACTAGAAGAGGGAGAAATCCAACCCTCAGTGATAGAAGAACTTAAGGTAATCAAAGAGCAAATGCAAGCCATTAAGGAAGAGGAGAAACAACAGGAAGCAAAAACGTCTTCATGGACAGATATGATTACCAAAACCCATAGGAAAGTGGAGGAGGCGGAGAAGTGGATTTCGGTCGCAAAGAAGGGCAAAGGCAAGGAGGTATCAATCCCCACTCCCGCCATCATCAACATGACACTTGAGGAGGAACAACAAAGAAGTATGAGGGCCTTGCATGTGAGGGTTACCGGCCTCAACGATCGGGACAAAATTGATGAGGAAGTACAAGAGCTCATGATACTAATGGGGATGCAAAAAGCGACACACACAAGAGCATGGAGAGTTGGTAAGAAAAGTGGAGGCACGGGGGAAACATCGAGACGAAGAGCTCTCACAGTGCGCTTCCCCTCTATTGAGGAGAAGAAGGGACTTTTTGAGGAGGAGACCCACTCTCAAAAAGACTGGTATCTTCCTTGGTGACGATCTCACCCTCTCACAGCTTGCCCACATGCAGGAAGTCATGCCAGAGATTAGGGCCGCAAGAGAAAAGGGGAAGACAGCTTTTTACAGAGAAGGAAGAGTGGTCATTATGGAGAGACGCCCTACATGACGGTGCGAGACCTATGGAACCACACTCAAGATGGCGGTTTGGAACTGTAATGGTTCGTATAGACTTGATGTGGGGGCCTTTGAGGACAGCTTCAGAGACAGAGACATTGTTTTCTACTCAGAGACTCATCAGGCTCCAGGACAGTTAATGCCACATATATCAGGATACATATGGGAGACACCTTGCCGAACATGCACCAGATCTGAGCATGGGACTAGAGGATCAGGAGGTGTAGCAGTTCTTTTCAGAGAGGAGCTCCAACCACTACTGCACATAGTTCAGAGAGATGATCAGGCGAGATACATGTGGGTGAGGCTAAGGACAGAGACTAGAAGTTTCTTGTACATCGCCATATGCTATTTTCCTCCCAGCACTTCAGTATATGCTTCACCCAGAGGACAGTCTCCTTACTCTGTACTTGATGATGATATTTGGGAGTTCTCCGGGGATGGAGACATCATACTATTGGGGGATTTCAATGCCCGTACAGGCAGTTCACAGACGGTTTTCTATGACACCTCAGAGGAAATGGGGCTTGAGAGATGCTCACATGTCAGAGAGTATACAGAGTATGGGAGATACCTCAGGGAGATGACGACTACTCACAGTTTAGCCATACTGAATGGCTTACCGACCTTCCTATCATCTACAGGTTTTACTTGTTTTCTACACAGACATGGGGCCAGTACTGTAGACTATGTTCTGACACATCCGAGCTTTATCTCTCACATTCAGGATTTTATAGTGGGGCCCAGGCCTGTTGGGATAGCAGTAGATCATGCACTTTTGACATTATCAGTCTCCTTTGAGTACAATACATCTCAGGCCTCACGTGGTGGTAGACATCCACGCTATATTTTTACACCAGAGACTAACTCCGTCTATGCAGAGGAGATACCTAGGCTTTTATGCACATCAGAGCCAGTATACACAGTGGAGGACATCACATCTATGCTAACAGTGACATTACATGGGGCAACGACAGAGGCATAACCCACACACTTAGCCTAGTCAGAGACGTCGTTCTGGGCAAATGCCTCAGAACTGCTATGATGAGGAGTGTCGACAGAGGAGAGCTCAGATCCAGCGAGAGCTTGCATTGGGAGTGATCACCTATAGACAGTCTCGTATAGACACAACGACGACTAGTACGACGGAGGAAGCGAGCTTTCTTGGCCCAAATGGGGCAGGATTTATATCAGCTCTTCCTTAGTAGAGATTCAGGAGAGGCTTGGCCTCTATTCCATGAGCAGTCTCCCCCATTAGTGATTACTTCTACGGAGATATGGGGACAGTATGCAGCATCATAATACACTGTACGTGGACAGCCACCAGTACCATATCCACCACAACCATGTCCGGCTACAAGCACCTTCTTTACCACTGAGATGGTAAAGGAGGCCATTGATAGGATGCAGACCAGACGGACACAGGATCATGAGGGTTTGGTAGCAGAGCACATTATACATGCTGGGGACTTGTCCGCAGAGATGCTTGCACGGTTGTTCAACCGTGTCATGTGCGAGGGCTTTCCTGAGTCTTGGAGATTGTCTACTATTGTACCTATCTTCAAGACAGGAGACCCCACAGTGCCGAGGAATTACCGTACTATCATGGTAGGACACACATTGGCACGGTTGTATGCATCCATCCTTCAGCATAGGCTGAGAAATTGGGCAGAGATTATGGCCATACGGGCACCTGGACACGCTGGTTTCAGGAGGGGTTTCTCCACACTAGATGAAACCGGCCTGTTCAATCCAAAAAAGGCGGTAGACTTTAAACTTAAACCTTATTTGCTTTCACCCATTTAATTTGTCGCCCACTTTACCTGTACTTTCAAGACACAACAAAGGGGAAAGGGATACAGGCTGCTAGATTGCACCTGTATGAGTAGACCGACACCAGATTGGCCCCTAACTTAGGCGCCCCTTTCGGTATTTCTTTATTGTTCAAAAGAGGGAATAAACGATGTGGTTCCTTACAAGCGCCCCGCACAAACTTGGCTGAATTTCAACTATTCCGGCCCGATTTCGACAACATAACTGTACTAGGACCCTTCACAGTCAGTATTCCCACGCATTGAGTGACTCTCCCGACGCATAACAGGCACTTTGCAAGACCTGGCAAGAATCTGCAGCACGCTGAATTCTCTGTTTTCAGCCCCGAAAATGCGCCAGATTACCTGTACAGCGGTCCCCTCGCGTCCCCGAACCTCCTGGGGGTATTAGGGACCGTTTAGGGCCAAAACCCTAAACCTGCAAAAATACACAGCAGGCTGTAATTTACTATTTCAGGCTCCGTTTCGCGTGCCGGTCACATCCGTAGCAAGTCCTCGAGCTCCCGCACCTGTAGGGCTACTTGCCCTTTGAATTGGACGAGATTTATGGCATGAAACCTCTCCGAATTCACCTGTACCTGCGGGGAATTAGCCGCTAGCTAATCCAGTACCTGTGCAAGAGGCTCTTGCCTCGGCAATCGCGCATGAACCCACACAACTGTACATTGGTCAATTGAAAAGCCCACTAGTGGGGCATAACATACTGCCATAGGAGAGAGAGAGGGCAGTGCGTAGCGTGCAGGGCATCACTCCTGGCACCGCACTGTGCATAAGAGGGAAAGCAAGCACTCCATAGCTCTTAACCTGTGACAAATTCTGCAAAACAGCCCCTCCTCCCTTCAAATTCAGCGCCAACTCTTGTTGCATGAGGAAAGTGAACCAGAAGGTGCCACTTGGCACATTTACAAGCATTTTCCCGTCTCGGGGTTGCCGCCTAAAAATCTCCCAACCGGCTGCCCAGTTGACTCCACGGCAGAGTAAGAAAATGTTCCCCTCGTCATTCCGGAGGTAATGACGCAAACACATTTTAGGTCCCACAATAGCACTTCCCTAAATTTTAGGAGATGTTGCCATTGTATCTTTCTAGGTCATCCGACCCTCTTTGTACATTGTGGCCACATCCAGAAGTGAAATGTAGCCTCTGTAGCAAAGGATTCGCTTTGGCTAGTCAATGATCCCACTTTGGCTAACCATAGTCCTTGTCCAACCTTAGTGCTCTCTTGCCCTCAGGCCTGGACTCCCTCTGGACAGTTCCACACTAGCTATGCAATGCAGGGCAGTTAGATTTCCCGAGGGGTGTTTCCAAAAAGTGAAAGTAAATAAATAATAAGAAAGAAATCAACAAAAAGGATAGATAGTAGTCACACGCTGGTGACATACCCCCCTCTTGAAATCTCAAATGTCCTCGTTTGCATCTATGTCGTACATGCTCACAGTCAACACTAATGTATTCAACACCTGTTGACACATGTACGACACATACATGCTCATTGTCAACCCTGGTGTATTCAACACCTTGTCGACTCATGTATTGCCTGCGTGTGAACCCTATCCCAATGACATAGTGGTAGCTTCACACTCTGCCATTGCTTTGAGTCACTAACTTTCCAATGACAAAATGGTAGCGACACATTTTGCCAATGTCTTATAGTACACGTTGGATCCCGTAACACTTTCGAGCATACCCAAACCGGCAGTTTAAGAATGCAGTTACACATGTACTCTTCAATAGAAGCAATTACTGTATCCTTGACAAACTGACAAGAAATACTCACTTCTATAGCACTAAGCACACTTTTGGACATTCCATAAGAGCAATTGCCAAACTGACAATCTGTACAGCTCTAACATTCATGTAACAGGTATTTCATTTGAGCTCACTTTAAATACCATGTACATCATTTCTTTCAGAAGCCATTGTCACATTGACAATCCATGTAGCTTTGAAACTCAAGGGGTCAAGGTAGGTTGCAAATCAAAGGCTTCAAGGTAAAGTGATAACACAATTGGTGACTCTGCAAGTTCACCTTCTTCCATCCACTTAGCATCCATTGGTGGATAGTTTCTGAACTTTACCAAGTAACACCTAGCAACCTTGCCTTTCACTTTTCTTTCCTTATGTGCCAAAATCTGTTCCGGGACCAAGATCTCGTCAAGTTCCTCGACTTCCGGCTGATCTTCAGCTGGCATATCTTCTGGCACATCACCCACATAGGGTTTGAGAAGACTCACATGAAACGCATTGTGAATCTTCCAACTGTCAGGCAATTTCAGCCTATATGCAACATCATTGATTATGTCGCACACTTGAAAAGGCCCATGGTAACGCATGCTGAGCTTTGGAAACACTCTTTCCTTGCCCTTCATCTTCTTTAACCTTGCCTTTTCAAAGCGCAAAAGCACCCAATCACCAAGTGAATATACCACTTCACGACGGTGACGATCACCTGCTTTCTTTTGCTTTGCCTGAGTCTTTTCTAAGGCCACTTTGACCTTCTTGTACATTTCATCCATGTCCTGAACATACTTATCTGCTTCAAATATCTTGTCCTTCGTATGCAGTATGGGAGGAACTTTCTTGCCACCTTCAACTATCTCAAAAGGTGCCTTGCAAGTTGATAAATGCATTGTATTATTGTATACATACTCCACCAATGGCAAATACTGTTCCCACTTTCCTTTATGCTCTGACACATAACACTTTAGCAGATCTAGGACAGTAGAATTTGCCTCTTCTGACTGCCCATCTGTTTGAGGATGAAATGACGAAGAGAATTTGAGCGTGGTGCCCATATTCTCAAACAAGCCTCTCCAGAATAAACTTGTCATGCGTGGATCACGGTCGCTAACAATCGACTGTGGCATGCCATGATACTTGAAAATATTGCTCATAAACAAGCGTGCCATCTGATCTGGTTTTATCTTCTTCCTGACAGGAATAAAATGAGCCTGTTTGCTAAATCTGCAAATAATGGTCCAAATACCATCGTTTCCTGTCTACGTTCTCGGAAGATCAAAGATAAAATCCATAGCAATACTTTCCCATGGTTTATCTGGAATAGGTAGTGGTTGCAATAACCATGGTGCCTTTTGCCTGTCAAACTTGACCTTTTGGCATATTATGCATTCTCGCACAAAGGCATCCACATCTCTTCTCAATGTAGGCCAATAGAAGAATGTCTCAACCGCTTTAACTGTAGCATCAATACCACCATGCCCTGCATACGGTGGGACATGACTCTCTTCCATAACTTTGCGTCGCAATGGCTTTGTGACACACAATCTGCCATGCATCATCATGAACCCATCTTTCAGAAGATAGTGTTCATGACGTTGTCCATCCATTAGCTGCTCGAAGACCCTTGCAAAATCTTCATCATTTTCAGACTCTTCCCTCATATCATCAAGTGCATGATGATAAGGAATCGACACAACTGAAATTTGTGGCTTCCTTGACAAGGCATCAGCCCACAACGTTCTTCTTGCCTTCCACATGCACAATCTGAAAATGGAACATGGACAAGATATTTGCCCATCGCATATGCTTCTCATATAACTTTGTCAGTGTCAAGAAGTATCGCAAGGTCTGATGGTCCGTTTGGACAACGAAATCTGCACCTAGCAGGTAGTGTTTCCAACTTAAGAGCGCATGAATCACAGCCAGTAACTCTTTCTCATAGACCTGCATGGTCATCTCTGGCCCTTGCAAAATTCTGCTCTCATAGGCTACTACCCTGCCATCTTGCATTAGCACTGCACCAATGCTACTACCACAGGCGTCACACTGGACCACAAATGACTTCCTAAGATCTGGCAACACAATGACTGGATCTGAAGTCAACTTTTCCTTTAAGAGATTAAAAGCTGAAATCTCTTTCTGTGTCCATCTAAAGGTGACTGCCTTCTTTTGAAGAGCATGTAAAGGTGAAGCAATCTCAGCGAAATTTCGGATAAACCTTCTGTAAAAGGAGCATAGTCCCAAGAAACTTCGGACATCGTGCACCGTCTTCAAATCTGGCCATGACTTGATCGCTTCAACTTTAGCAGGATCCATTCTGACACCATCCTTTGAGACGATGTGTCCGAGAAAATGAATCTCTTCCAAAAAAAATTCACTTTTCTTTGCATTGATGAGCAACCTATGACTGCGTAGCTCTTTGAACACAATGGCCAAGTGATGCCTATGCTCCTCTTCATTCTTTGAGTAGACTATCATGTCATCAAAGAATGTACCAACAAACTGCTGGTGTGGACGGAAAATTCTGTCCATCATTCTATTGAACGTAGCAGGAGCATTTGTGAGACCAAAGGGCATCACTAAAAATACGTAAAGGCCAAACGTTGTTCTAAAAGCAATCTTGTGCACATCCTCTGATCTAATGCGGATCTGATGATACCCACTCTTTAGATCTATCCTGCTAAACATAGCTGCTCCTTCTAATTTGTCCATAATATCATCAATTCTAGGTATAGGGAACCTATTCTTGATGGTATTCTTGTTCAGTGCACGGTAGTCGATGCACATACGCCATGAGCCATCCTTTTTCTGCACCAACAACACTGGAGAACAGAATGGAGATGAACTGGGCTGAATCAGCCCCTTTTCTAACAGCTCATGTACTTGGCCCATTATCTCTTTCTGCTGAGCCGCACTAACCCTGTACGGAGGCTTATTTGGTGGGCTACTGCCTGGCACCAAATCTATCGTCGGGTCTCTCTGGCGGTAATTGAGACGGTAATGAATCGGAAAAACAGTCACTATACTGTTGTAAAAACATTGACCTTTCTTTATCTAGCACAGATAAATTTGATTCATCACAATCTGACACTTCACGTGCAAAAACCAAGTACGCAGAAAGATGCTTTTTCATTATAGAAGTAATAGCAGAAGCTGATTCAGTGAGAATAGACTCCCCTTTAAGCTTTACATCCAGAATGTGAGTCTTTCCCCTGCTCTGTACAGTGATCTTTTTGTTGTAGGCATCCATGATTCCCTGTACACGAAACAACCAAGGAATACCTAACAACACATCACATCCGTCCAGTGGCATGATGTAAAATTCTTCAGCATCTACATAGGACTGAATATGTAGGCGCAACTTTCCAATGATGGGTGTCACAGCCTCTGTATGGCCAGGACATGCCAAACCTGCCTCTGCTGTATACCCCATCTCTTCAGGTCTGATTCCCAACTTTGAAGCCAATTCTGGGGAAATAAAGTTGGCTTTGGCACCTGGATCAAAGAAGATAAGCATTGTTTGATCCCTGACCTTTCCCCATGCTCTGCAAAGCTCACTTGCATCTGAATTTGGCTTGTCACCCACCATATCTGGCACTAGACCAGTGATGGGCTTCTTTCCTTTCCTGTCCTTCTTGTCTTCAGAATCAGCTGGCCTTTTCTTTGTAGGACAATTGTAAGCAATATGGCCAGGCTGCTGTAACTAAGTCAGACTTTGTAAATAATTAATTTATTTACGAGAAAAGAATTATCTAATTAGTTGTGTGCACACCAGAATAGACCTAGCAGTTCCAAGGCCTCAGGTGAGCCTAAATGCGGGCTAGAACACCTCAGAGGGACCTTAGCAGAAATTACCCTGAAGCCCTAGTGATTGGGAAATCGGGTCTTCAGAAAGGGGTAAGCAGTAGCCTCAGATTTAAGGCTCAGAAAAATACGCGCGTCAGTACAAGCACATGAATGAGATGGGGTCCTTAGAACAGTGACCCTAAGGCTAATAAAGCTAATAAAGCCTTAGGGTAAGTTTCGTTAAATTAAATTTAAGGGTCCGTGCCCGGGCGGGCGGCCAGACAAGTGTGAACAGGTAAAGGCGGTGCAGTGCCGGTGCGGCATAGCGCCGACAGACCTTTGGTGTTCTCATAAAAGAATCATTGGTAGCAGTTGTTAGTTAATTGCACATTTTTTAATTAATGAGCTAGAAGTTTTTAAAGTCAAAAGTTGAATGGTTTTTAAGTTTTTAAAGTAAGTGTGCCAAGTGGCACACTTACCAATGCAAACTAACTCTCTCACTCTCACTCTCACCCTCTCTCTCTTCCTAGCGCCCCCTCTCCCTGATGGCTATTTAGGAGCCCCCCCTCCCCCATTTTCAGGGCTGGCAGTGCACCTGCCCCCCCTAATGTGAGCGTGCTCTACGCGGTGGAGCCCTCCATTGAAGCTTGAGAGCAGCCCCTTGCGACATATGTGGTAGCCTTGTGCTCCCATTGTCAAGAACAAGGGATCTCACAGTCATAGACACCTTCTGGTGAAGTTTCATCGCGAGAAGCTGCCGTAGACGCTCTCTTAGCAGAGTGCGGCTGCTGTAATTCTCTGTTTTCAGCCCCTAATCACCTCGATTAGGGCTGTTTTCAGCAAATCAGCCATAGAAATTCTCTTCTCTTTCCTTATCCTAAGTCTACACCAAGTTTGGCGCGATTCCATCGCGAAGAAGACCTCTGTTTCGGCGTAGGGGTGTGCACAGGTAAGAATTTCAGGTTATGTACAGAAAATTACAGCAAGCATGTGCGTGTGCATTTTGCTTGTTTTCTCTTTTGTGTTCGATGCATGAATGAATGAGCATGAAGGCAATACATAACGGAAGATGGACTCTCCTCTGTGAGAGCTTCCGATGAGCTGTTTTGGAAGATAGACTCTCTTTTCGAGAGCTTCCAACCAGTCTCGCAGAAGATGGGAAATCCCCTAAGCAGAAAGAAAGTGGAAACACTTTCTCAGTCAGTAGTCAGAACAGAGCAGAAGAAAGAATAGAGGACGGGCGTATGCCCCGTTCCTGTGCTTGTAAAGATTCTCCCTTAGTAATAAAGATATTCTCTTTATGGGGGGGGACCAGCCCATCTTCCGGTCCCCAATGAAGTGTCAAGTTTTCTCGCTCCCTCTAATTCTCTTGAGTATTTGAAGTGCAATTAAACGTCAGTTTACGCTTCCGTATTTTTGTGACAGTGGTATCAGAGCAAGGTCCTCTCTCTCTTCCTGAAGGGATTGACGACTCTTGGCAGACTGCAGAAATGGAAGGACGCGAGATAGAGTTCTCTCTCCTTCAACAGCAGGTGGAAGAGTTGCAGAAAGCTCTCTCCCATCCAGAAGTCCAAAAGATTCTCCATACTCTTGAAAAAGGGAAGGAGAAAATGCCGATGGGGTCGGGAGAAATTCCGCAGAACCCAAAGGCGCCACAACCAAGAAAAGATCCTTTGATTGGAACTTCCCGCATGCACGAGAGGCAAAAGAAATCTCCAGAACGTCATGTGCGGTTTAATCCAAAAGTTCAAGAGCAGGATCCCCCTGATTCTCCTCAGTTCTCTTTCATGAAGGATCTGGAAGACATAGTTTCTCCGGAAGACATGTTTCTGGACGATCCGTCGCAGCAAGAAGTACATTCAAGGGAAAGGACTGCTGTCCCCAAGGAGTCTAAGCATCGAAAGAAGGAGCACCATAAGAAGAAGCACCACAGGCAGAAAACATTCAAGTCGGGAGATAAAGATGTGAAATTCGACACCTACAATGGACGGCGTGATAATGACAAAGCTTTGGCTTTCATCCGCCAATTTGAAGTTGCATTTGCTGAAGGGAATTTTAAAGAAAGATCCAAGCTTCGCCATGTTAGTTTGTACCTGAAAGGCACCGCAAGCAATTGGTGGTTAACCCTTATCCTGGAAGAGCGCAAACCCCAAGATTGGACCGCTTTCAAGAAGGAGTTCTACGCACAGTTCCTTCCTCCAGACTATGAGGAAGAGGTAAAGAAAGAATGGGATCGACTTTCACAGTCAGAGAACGAAACTGTTCCACGCTATGTGGATAGGTTTTGGGACGTTCTCTTGAAAGTCACTCCATTCAAGAAGATTGACGATTCGGAGAAGATGCGCAAGTTTGAAGCAGGTTTGCATGAAGCCTTGCAAAAGGCTATGAAGCTTTACCCTCGAGGTAACTTGCAGATACTTATGGAATCAGCCCGCATAGCTGATGGAATACATGACAAGGGTACTCCAAGGAAGATGGAGCAAAGCACTTACCATGCCAAGCAGAAGGCTCTCCATGAGCAACCTACCTCTTCTACTTCTTCTCAAAAGAAGAAAAGAACCGCCTCCAAAGCAGAAGCAAAGCCAAATCAGCCCAAGAAAGGGAGATATCTCTCTCCTGCTGAGTTGCGAACCTACATTAGTGAAGGAAGATGCTTCAAGTGCGGACAAGTTGGTCATATGAAGGGTGACTGTCCAACCAAACCTCCACAACCACCCTCCTCCAATGCAGTCCCAGATGTACAGAGAAATACAACCAAGGATGGAAAAGAAAGAGCTCTTCTCAAAGCATGGGGTAGTATCAACAACCAGCGGGCTCTTATTTTGTTTGACCCTGGTAGTACAGACAACTTCATCTCTACTCAGCTAGCTGACGACCTGAACTTGCAGCCCAATCGTTTTGGAGTCTCTATTCAAGCGCAATCTGCTTTCAAAGGGCAGAACTCAAACTCTACCCCAATCATAGGGAAGTTGAATCTAAAGGTCGACGACTACAAGGATCAAGAGTCTTTTTTACTAGCTTCACTTGAAGGATGCGATGTTATCTTGGGAATGCCTTGGCACTACAAGATGCATCCCATTCCTGACTATGTTCAGAAAACCTTATCTTTTGCTCATAAAGGAAAGGAGTATCTTGTACTTGCAGATGCAGGTGATTGGCGTATTCCTATCGCCAACCACATTGCCATCAAGAAAGAAATGAAAAAGTGTGTTTCAGCGTACTTGATTTTTGCAAGAGAGAGAGATGTGTCTGTTTCACAACTTTCTTCCTCTTTAGAGCAAAAAAGACTTAAGTTAATAGAAAGATATAAAGATTGTTTTGCAGATGAACTTCCAAATGAACTCCCACCTTCGCGACCTGAGGATCATACCATTGATTTGATCCCAGGAAGTTCTCCTCCAAATCAGCCCCCTTATCGAGTTAGTCTAATGCAGCAAGAAGAAATTCTCAAGAACTTTTGGAGAAGCTTAATAAGGCCTAGTACTTCTCCATATTGTTCACCTGTCTTGCTAGTACAGAAAAAGGATGGCACATTCCGCATGTGCATAGACTATAGATCTCTAAACAAGATCACAATCAAGAATCGATTTCCAATCCCTCGGATTGACGACATTCTTGACAAGTTACAAGGAGCAAGTGTCTTTAGTCGTATAGACTTGAAGAGCGGTTATCATCAAATCCGCATAGCTCCTCAGGATGTGCATAAGACTTCATTTAGAACAACCTTCGGGTTGTATGAATTCTTAGTGATGCCTTTTGGACTCACTAATGCACCAGCTACATTCAACAGAATGATGGATAGAATCTTCCACTCATATAGAAGTTTTACAGGCGTTTTCTTTGATGACGTCTTAATCTTCTCAACGACGGAAGACGAACACTATAAGCATCTCGCCTTAGTGTTTGAAGAATTACGCAAACACAAATTATTTGTGAATGCTAAGAAGAGTGAGTTCTTTTTAAAAGAAATCCACTATTTGGGCCATATAGTATCTCACAACCAGGTGAGAATGGACCCTGAAAAGATTCAAGCAGTTGTAGAATGGCCTACGCCAACTACAGTACATGATGTACGAAGTTTCCTTGGCCTCTGTTCTTATTATCGGCGTTTCATTCGAGCTTTTGCCGCGATAGCAAGTCCCCTCCATGACCTGACAAAGAAGCGGATTCCATTCCATTGGGGGTCTGGACAAAAACAAGCTTTCGAAAAGCTTAAGTATCTACTCAGTCACGGACCTGTTCTCACCGTCCCTGATCTTCGCAAACCTTTCGAGGTATACTGCGATGCATCTGGAGATTGTGTAGGAGCAGTTCTGAACCAAGAGGGTCACGCGATAGCCTATGAAAGTAGGCGCCTTAAAGATGCAGAGTTGCATGCCTCCATATACGAAAAAGAGCTACTGGCAGTAATTCATGCTCTTTCCATTTGGAAACACTATCTATTAGGAGCTGATTTTATTATCAAGACAGATCATCAAAGTCTTCGCTACTTTCTCACACAGAGAAAGTTATCAGAAAAGCAGATGAGATGGCCAAACTTTCTTTCAATGTTTCATTTTCAGATTTTACACACGTCTGGAACAAAGAATGCAGTTGCAGATGCTCTCTCCAGGCGTCCAAAGATCAATGCACTAACAACAATTTATCATGAGGAACTAGAATCTCTCAGCGAGATGTATCCTCAAGATCCAGACTTTGCCACAATTTGGGCAGATCTTCAAGCTGGTCACTCAAAGCCACCTTATTCTATCAGAGATAATACACTCTATCGTCAACAAGCAATATGCATAGCTCAGCCCTTACGACAAAAGGTGATGGATGAAGCACATAATTCTCCTTATGCCGGGCATCGGGGAATTGCTTCCACCACTAGTGCCCTCGAAAGGTATTTCTTTTGGCCAACACTCCGTGCGGACATTGAAAAACATGTACGTGAGTGTTTAGTATGCCAAAAAGTGAAATATGACAGACATAAAGTTTATGGCAAGCTTCAACCGCTCCCTGTGCCTAACACGCCATGGGAAAGTATTGCCATGGATTTTATTACGGATCTTCCTCGATCCAAGAATGGAAATGATGCAATCTGGACTATAGTAGACAGATTCAGTAAGCAAGCCCATTTCCTTCCAGTAAAGAAGACGATCAAAGCTGATCACATGGCTAGAATATTTCTAGCTCAGATTTTTAAACACCATGGATTGGCAAAGACTATTGTGAGCGACAGAGATCCCCGCATGACTAGTCTATTTTGGCAGGCATTGTTTGAAAACTTGGGAACTAAGCTTGATTTTTCATCAGCTTATCATCCTCAAACAGATGGTCAAAGCGAAATCGCTAATGCCACTGTTTTAGATCTCCTCAAGTGCTATGTTTCGGAACGACAATCCGAATGGGAACAGTACTTACCGATAGTTGAGTTTGCGTATAATAATACCATACATTCCTCAACTGGTAAAGCTCCCTTTGAAATTATTTATGGGAAGCCACTCTTACTTCCTATTATGGTGACCAAAGAAAACATCTTCGCCGCAGATGAATTTGTGCGCAATATTGATATTGCCCATCAACAAGTAAAGCAAGCGATTCTTCGAACTCAAGAGCAACAGAAGAGAAAAGCAGACAAGCACAGAAGGAATCTCAATCTTGAAAAAGGACAATATGTCCTGCTTCGGTTTGAGAAAGCTAGATTGAAAAAGCGGGTCGGCAAAGGGAAAGTTGTCAAACTTTCCCATAGATTTTACGGCCCTTTCAAAATTACAGATAAAGTCAATGATGTGACTTTCAGATTGGATTTGCCTTCTAACTGGCGCATCCACAATGCTTTTCATGTCAGTCTCCTCCGACCATATGTTGGACCTCCTCCAGTGACGCCCGTACAAGAAGATCCTCCAGAAATCGAAGAGACTGAGGAAATCCTTCAACCTGAACAGATAATACACCACTCGGAGAGACAACTCAAGTCGGGGAGTCTACATCGAAAGTATTTAGTTAAGTTCAAGAATTACACTCCTTTAGATGCAAAGTGGATGACTGAGTCCGATCTCAAGGACTACCCTGACATCTTGCACAGTTATGTTGACGCTCTACAGTTGAGGTCAACTGTTTAAAACCAAGAGGGATGTAACTAAGTCAGACTTTGTAAATAATTAATTTATTTACGAGAAAAGAATTATCTAATTAGTTGTGTGCACACCAGAATAGACCTAGCAGTTCCAAGGCCTCAGGTGAGCCTAAATGCGGGCTAGAACACCTCAGAGGGACCTTAGCAGAAATTACCCTGAAGCCCTAGTGATTGGGAAATCGGGTCTTCAGAAAGGGGTAAGCAGTAGCCTCAGATTTAAGGCTCAGAAAAATACGCGCGTCAATACAAGCACATGAATGAGATGGGGTCCTTAGAACAGTGACCCTAAGGCTAATAAAGCTAATAAAGCCTTAGGGTAAGTTTCGTTAAATTAAATTTAAGGGTCCGTGCCCGGGCGGGCGGCCAGACAAGTGTGAACAGGTAAAGGCGGTGCAGTGCCGGTGCGGCATAGCGCCGACAGACCTTTGGTGTTCTCATAAAAGAATCATTGGTAGCAGTTGTTAGTTAATTGCACATTTTTTAATTAATGAGCTAGAAGTTTTTAAAGTCAAAAGTTGAATGGTTTTTAAGTTTTTAAAGTAAGTGTGCCAAGTGGCACACTTACCAATGCAAACTAACTCTCTCACTCTCACTCTCACCCTCTCTCTCTTCCTAGCGCCCCCTCTCCCTGATGGCTATTTAGGAGCCCCCCCTCCCCCATTTTCAGGGCTGGCAGTGCACCTACCCCCCCTAATGTGAGCGTGCTCTACGCGGTGGAGCCCTCCATTGAAGCTTGAGAGCAGCCCCTTGCGACATATGTGGTAGCCTTGTGCTCCCATTGTCAAGAACAAGGGATCTCACAGTCATAGACACCTTCTGGTGAAGTTTCATCGCGAGAAGCTGCCGTAGACGCTCTCTTAGCAGAGTGCGGCTGCTGTAATTCTCTGTTTTCAGCCCCTAATCACCTCGATTAGGGCTGTTTTCAGCAAATCAGCCATAGAAATTCTCTTCTCTTTCCTTATCCTAAGTCTACACCAAGTTTGGCGCGATTCCATCGCGAAGAAGACCTCTGTTTCGGCGTAGGGGTGTGCACAGGTAAGAATTTCAGGTTATGTACAGAAAATTACAGCAAGCATGTGCGTGTGCATTTTGCTTGTTTTCTCTTTTGTGTTCGATGCATGAATGAATGAGCATGAAGGCAATACATAACGGAAGATGGACTCTCCTCTGTGAGAGCTTCCGATGAGCTGTTTTGGAAGATAGACTCTCTTTTCGAGAGCTTCCAACCAGTCTCGCAGAAGATGGGAAATCCCCTAAGCAGAAAGAAAGTGGAAACACTTTCTCAGTCAGTAGTCAGAACAGAGCAGAAGAAAGAATAGAGGACGGGCGTATGCCCCGTTCCTGTGCTTGTAAAGATTCTCCCTTAGTAATAAAGATATTCTCTTTATGGGGGGGGACCAGCCCATCTTCCGGTCCCCAATGAAGTGTCAAGTTTTCTCGCTCCCTCTAATTCTCTTGAGTATTTGAAGTGCAATTAAACGTCAGTTTACGCTTCCGTATTTTTGTGACAGCTGCTCACAAATAAAGCATTTGTTCTATGACCTCATGACCTTCTTTTGCTCCTCCGACTTGCGAGGAAATCGTCTTTCCCATTTCTTCGCTGGTCCCTTTTCTGATTCAGCCGTAGCTTTGTCTTTCCCTGCATTGGCTGGCTCCTGAGTCCCTTTCGGAGCCTCCTTGGGAGAGGACTCATGATGCTCGAGGGAAAGCCCATGCGGTTGAGCAACTAGCGGTGTCCAATGATCCAAAGCAACTTGCTTTAGCTGGACAGGAACCGTTTGTGAATGGTCAAGGGAGCAATGAACAGGCTATGCGTCAGACCCTTCCATTACCTAATACTTATTCTGGTTATTTTGGAGGTGGTTCAGTGTTTCAAGCTATGGCTGGACCTTCCACAGGTTATATGCCAGGGAATGTGTTCGGGACAATGCAAACAGGCATGGGTAACCCTATGTACGCGAACATGGGTGTCCAACCAAGTTTTCAGGGTGCCTATGGCCAGTTTCGAGTGCCTGGAACACAATTTGATATGGCTGGTTTTTCGCAGCCATACGTACAAAATGCAGATATGACAGGGAAAACAGTTGATGCGAGTGCTGGAATGAACACTCATGGAGCACCCCTGTTACAAGCACCTGTTTATGATAATGTGGCTCCTTTGAGTCAGCCTAAGGATTACAAGGAAGGTGGGCAGGGAGTGAAGTTTGAAACTTTCAGAGGAACTGAGGACCAATTAAAGGCTTTGACCTTCATACAGCAGTTCGATGCAGCTTATGCTGTAGGCAACTTCACGGAATCTTCAAAGATACGCAAGGCTGCCACTTTCTTGAAAGGGAATGAGCTTCAATGGTGGACCGCATTGTTGAACCAAGGTCAAGCCCCAACAACGTGGGTCCAATTCAAACAGCTTTTTGCGCCTGCATGGTTGACAAACACTTTTGAAGTGCATGTGATGACAGAATGGCACGAGTTGAATGCTAAACAGTGTGCGAACTTGGAAGAGTACAATAAACAGTTTTGGGCCGCACTGTTGCCAGTCACCTCTTACAGGTTTGTGCCTTTGTCAGAACAAATTGAGAAGTACTGTTGCGGATTGCCCAAGAAAATCAAGGACTACTGCACAAAGACTACTGTCATGAATATGTTTCAATTGATAGAGAATGCAAGAGTGGCCAACAATCTGTCGAAGGGAGATTCCAATGGATTTAATAGCCACAAGAAAGGGGCCCAAGGCAAACAGTTTTCAGCCAAGGGCAATGTTGCAGCAAAGCCTTCTGAGTCTCCTGCAAAGAAGCCCTCCACTGAAGAAGGTGATAACTCCAAGAAGCAATCTAAATCTTCTTCGCGACGAGGACAAGGACAAAAAAGGCATTTCTCTGGCAAAACTTTTGAAGAAAGGAAAGCTCTTAGGGAGGCCAAGAAATGCTACATTTGTGAACAGGAAGGACACTTTGCAAATGAGTGCCCACAGAAGAAGTCACAGGATAAGGATGACAAGTCAGACCATAAAGGGAAGAAGCCAAATCGAAGTGCAGGACTTGTTCCAGATTTGGTTGGAGACCAGCCAAACACAGATGCCACGGAGCTGTGCAGAGCTTGGAGCAAAGTTAGAGACCAGACAGTGCTGGTTTTCTTTGATCCAGGAGCCCGTGCAAATTTCATGTCACCAAAATTGGCATCAAAGTTGGGCATTCCTGCAGAGGAGATGGGTATGACAGGCGAAGCAGGTTTGGCATGCCCAGGACATTCAGAGCCTGTTACTCCCATTCTCGGAAAGCTTCATCTACACATTCAGAGCTATGTGGATGCGGAAGAATTTCATATTATGCCGCTTGAGGGCTGTGATGTGTTACTGGGTATCCCATGGTGTTACAGGTTGCATGCTATGGTGGATACTTACAACAAAAAGATTACCCTTGTACATAGAGGAAAGACTCATGTCCTTGAAGTAAAGCTTAAAGGCGAGTCTGTTCCAGTTGTTTCTGCTTCTGCTATTTCATCTGTAATAAAGAATCATCTTTCTACGTACTTGATCTTTGCAAAAGAAGTACCTCAAGTTGTATCTAAATTGTCTACCTTAGATAAAGACAGGTCAACTTTTTTGAGTGGTTTCAGTGATTGTTTTTCGGACTCTTTGCCAGGGGAGTTACCTCCTGAGAGACCTGAGGATCATACTATAGATCTTGTGCCAGGTTCTAGTCCACCGTAATTCTTGTTCTGTAAACATCCTTGGTGAAGGAGGTTTCTTGATTGCCAGTTTGATGAATGGTTCTGTGGCTTTCTGCCACTGAGTGTGCACTTCTGCAATGGATTGCTGAGACAAAAATTTTGTAAACTGAGGGTCCTTCGCAAATTTTATCATCTGCTTTGTGCACTCGTCAACCTGCTGTCGACGTTCCATCTCTTGAAGTTCGTACTAAGTAGGCCGAGGTGGCTCGTACTCTTCCTCTGTTAAGTCATTAAAATCTTCTTCGTAATCGCCTTCCGCATCAGCAGATGCAAAAAAGTCGACTGATCCTTCTTGGAATCCATAAGTGTCGCGAAATAAGGATCGGATTTCCCGATAGAAGAGAAATCGGCCACGATCTGATACCACTGTAACAAACTTTGACAGCCCAAGTCAAGATTCTACCGCGACACAACAGAGATTCCTTTAAAACGGTTCTCACAAAAGACTACACGGCCCTGCTGAGTTCGGTGCCAAGAGGTACTGGCCCCAAAGACTTGGGTCCCTTTCGGTATTTCTTTTTTTATTAATCTGTGTGCAAAGTACAAGAGAGTCCGCGGGAACCCACACTCACACTCTGCGTCCAGATGCTCTGAGTAAGAAGCCCAAAAGACTTATTTATTCTTACAAGGGATGCCCAAGAGCAGAGCCCCAAAAAGTTTAAACTCAAAAGCAACTGTAACCCAAAAGCTGCCAAAATCAGCCAGCGTAACTTTCGAAAATCCGTACGTTCTGCCACGTCAGCAACTCAAAAGAAATTGCGGAGAATCTGCCACGCTAGCAATCAGCGGAATTTGCGAGCGTCTGTACAGTTTTCCATGTCAACCTATTGGCGCATTTTACCGAGCCTATCTGCTATGTGTGTGTGTGTGTCTCCGAGGGCCTGCCACGTCACCAGTTTGTGACAAATGGCCTTGATCTTGAGAGCCTGCCACCTTTCCAATATGACCCTGACTCACCCCAAGTTCATCTCTCACGCAGTGAGAGAAACATAGTGCTCTAACAAGATCTCTAGCAACTATATATCAAACAGAGTTGAATCACATCTCCCCTTCAACGGAAGATGTCACACTATAGAGATCATTTCCTTACCATATTAGAGGATGGGTTCGTACAGCAACCACGCTATATGGACATCAACATACCACACAACTCACAAGTGGCGATTGGCCAGCTCAAAGTATCATCACACAGGCTGGAGATAGAGGTGGGGCGAGAGAGTCTGCCGAGTATGCAGAGAGGAGGTGGAGAGCGAGGAGCACTTTGTTTGCAGATGCAGTGCTTATGATGATATTAGAGGCGAATACGAGTCACTCTTCAGAGGGTAACCTACCCTCCGTGAGACCATGCACTCTCAAGATCAGAGACAATTTGGGAGTGACCTGTTGAAGATACAGAGGCACAAAGATCCACTTCTACATCCACCTATAGAGACGCGAGGGGGCCGGGGGGGGGAAACAGTCATAGTTTACAGATTTTTTCCAGAGAACCACACCCCCCCCCCCCCCCCTCCACTCCCAGATCCACCGAGGGGAGTGACTCCCCAGCAGCATGATACGAGCCGGGCCAAACGACACCCACGTGTTACTGGATGTCGGGCCCCACGACTCCACTGCAGACAGATTGAGGAGATCAAGACCCGAGCACATCGAGCAGCTGAGGAGAGACGAGCCCATCTGATGGCTCATCCAATTGCGCTCATCCGAGCAGCCCTTGCTCACGATCCTCCCATGAACCACATGTTACACCCTCCTATTGACACGCGATCAAGCAGCTGAGGAGAGACGAGCCCATATGATGGCTCATCCAATTGCGCTCATCCGAGCAGCCCTTGCTCACGATCCTCCCATGCACCACATTTTACACCCTCCTATTTACACGGGATGGAGCTAGCTAGCTTGATGCATTTGCATGGTTGTACTACCTGAGCATATAGACATGCACATAACCCTAGTACTAGAGCTCCATTTCCCCCATAAATCCCATCACAAACCAAGGTTTCTATCCTTATCCTTATCCTTAATCAATACCAGTTTGGATTGTTTTTTCTTTTCCGATAGATGGAGGACATACACACATGTATACTTGATTTGTCTCATAGGCCAACTTCGGCCTCACATAGACATTAAAACTAACTCTCTCTCTCTCTCTCTCTCTCTCTCTCTCTCTCTCTCTCTCTCTCTCTCTCTCTCTCTCTCTCTCTCTCTCTCTCTCTCTCTCTCTCTCAGAATTTGTAAAGGATGTAAGCCCAACACGCTTTTGATGTTTAGCTTTATCAAGCTAGGTAACAAGGAACCGGTAAGACGCGGTCTCAATGTTCAGAAACAGCGTTGCGCATGGGTCCAGCTCTTGAAACGGAGTCGGGAACGAAACGCCATTCCAGAACGGGGTGTAACTAAAACGGTGACCCGGAACTGGGTGGAACGGCGTCCACAACGGCAGAATGGGCATCCGGAATGGTCACTAAAAAAGTCAAAGTTTTTTTTAACTAGCCATTTGGGGCATATTTGGGGCTGTTTGAAGGGTAGATTTGGGGTTGTTTGGGGGCCAGTGGACCGATGTTTTCATTGGGGAGAGCAACAGAGAGTAGATTAATGAGAGCTTCCACAACCTTGGGATGATTGTAGTAGATGTGTTCGCACGTTCAGTTTCAGGAACCTTGAACAAAGCTGTGGCTTTACGGGGTTCAGATTTGGGGACCCTCGATGGACCACCATGGCAGATCTGGTACCACTGATGGATGGAGATGTATGGAGAGGCCTCTAGTCTCTATGATCTCACGGATGATTAGGGCTAAGGCCTCAATGCCACATGAGATTATTCGAGCCGAGCTAGCTGCCCCCCCTCTCGTGGTCGAGGCCCTTACTAGATCAGTATCCTTCATGCATAATTTATGGGACCTCCCCAGAGATAAATATGCTCGGCTAGCCCTTGAGTCATCCAAACAACTAGCGCTACAGGGGGACACAGCATGTTGGTATGGACAGATGACATCATGGTTTGAGTCACATGGCTTCAACATGGATAGACTGTCTCCGTTCCCGTACTCCTTGGATGCACCCTCCCTATCTCTCACACAAACAAAGATCACTAGACTCGTACGTCAGGATCTGATTAAGCTAGAGACCAGGAGCACATGGATACAACCGACACACGAGTTGGGCACGTAGATGGCTTTCTATACAGAGCATCTTCTCCAACTAACAGAGAATGGATATGTGATCAGACCTGCCTCAATGGATACTCATTCATCCCATGCGATACAATGTGCTATTGGTCAAATGCACACACCATCACATCAGCTAAAGATTGAGATTGGCAAGGTTCTCTCTCTCTCTCTCTCTCTCTCTCTCTCTCTCTCTCTCTCTCTCTCTCTCTCTCTCTCTCTCTCTCTCTCTCTCTCTCTCTCTCTCTCTCATAACAGGTCTTGAGTTCAACTCTCCTCGTCAGATAGATCTTTAAGGTCTCTTGGGATAGTTTCCTACGATGCTAGAACAATCTTCTTCACGGGTGTGTGTGTGTGTGTGTGTGTGTGTGTGGGTGTGTGTGTGCGCTAATAAAAAGAGGAAAATGGTATAACCTTTCTATCACCCAAGTGTGGTAGATTGGTTATGCCATTTCCCTCTTGAATAACAGGTCTTGAGTTCAACTCTCCTCGTCGGATAGATCTTTAAGGTCTCTTGGGATGGTTTCCTACGACGTTAAAACATTCTTCTTCTCGGGTGTGTGTGGGTGTGCGTGGGTGTGGGTGTATGTGTGTGTGTGTGCGCGCGCGCTAATAAAAAGAGGAAAATGGTATAACCTTTCTATCACCCAAGTGTGGTAGATTGGTTATGCCATTTCCCTCTTGAATAACAGGTCTTGAGTTCAACTCTCCTCGTCGGATAGATCTTTAAGGTCTCTTGGGATGGTTTCCTACGACGTTAAAACATTCTTCTTCTCGGGTGTGTGTGGGTGTGCGTGGGTGTGGGTGTACGTGTGTGTGTGTGCGCGCGCGCACTAATAAAAAGAGGAAAATGGTACAACCTTTCTATCACCCAAGTGTGGTAGATTGGTTATGCCATTTCCCTCTTGAATATAACAGGTCTTGACTCTCCTCGTCGATAGATCTTTAAGGTCTCTTGGAATAGTTTCCTACGACGTTAAAACAATCTTCTTATCAGGTGTGTGTGTGGGTGTGGGTGCTAATAAAAAGAGGAAAATGGTATAACCTTTCTATCACCCAAGTGTGGTAGATTGGTTATGCCATTTCCCTCTTGATAACAGGTCTTGAGTTCAACTCTCCTCGTCGGATAGATCTTTAAGGTCTCTTAGGATAGTTTCCTACAACGTTAAAACGATCTTCTTCTTCTTCTTCTTCTTCTTCTTCTTCTCTCTCTCTCTCTCTCTCTCTCTCTCTCTCTCTCTCTCTCTCTCTCTCTCTCTCTCTCTCTGTGTGTGTGTGTGTGTGTGCGCGCGCGCGCGCGTGCCAGATACAGCCAACACACGAGTTGGCCACAAAGATGGCTTTCTATAGAGAGCATCTTCTCGAACTAATAGAGGATGGATATGTGATCAAACCTACCTATATGGATACTCATTCATCCCATGCGATACGATGTGCTATTGGTCAAATGCACACATCATCGCATCAGCTAAAGATTGAGATTGGCTAGGTTCTCTCTCTCTCTCTCTCTCTCTCTCTCTCTCTCTCTCTCTCTCTCTCTCTCTCTCTCTCTCTCTCTCTCTCTCTCTCTCTCTCTCTCTCTCTCTCTCTCTGTGTCTGTGTGTGTGTGTGTGTGTGTGTGTGTGTGTGTGTGTGTGTGTGTGTGTGTGTGTGTGTACCTATAGTAGCCATGAAGTTTCGAAGCACTTTGTATGAAGCGTTTTTATGAAACGAGTTTATGAAATGCCACAATAGAAGTTTCGTCAAAATTTTTGAGTGGCAAGCCATAAATATGTATGCTTAAGAGCTTAACATTCATAACACATGTACACTGTAGCAGACTTGGTCACCCCAAGTCGAGAATCTGACCGCGAGTCGAGAATCTGACCCCTTTCGGGATTTCTTTTTATATTAATTCTTGGCAAAGTACAATGTCCGAGGAACCTCTCTTTGCTCAATGCTCCCAAGCCAATCTAAGAGAGAATGAGGCCCTGGAAATCTTTTTAAAGGCTCTTGGCCTTCCAAAAGCAGTTACATGAAAAGCTTCAGGTCCAAAAGCATCTGGTCTCAATTCCCTAGCGCCAAAAGCACACGGACAGACGATTAAGAGCCTTTCTCTGTGAAGACTCAGCGGTACATGTTGATATATACCATCTTAGCCATCCACAACATTAAATTTCTATCAGCTCCATCATGCAAACTATTGACCAAATACTGCATCCCCACTAACATCCTCAGCGCAGATATGTATTCTCGAAGCATTTGAGCTGTCTATTATCAGCAGTTCGTGCCTCATACCCAATTTGAAGCATACTAACCCAGTGTTTACAACCCCCCATACCACTTACACCCATTTTCACCAAGAGAATGGAAGCAGTTCGAGGAGGGCTCAAAGTCACAACCTGCGGCTCCATGGAAAAAAAAGGAGAACATACAAGTTCACTTGAATTTCGGATCTGCATGATACCTCGAGTTGTTCCTGAAGCTGTTTTTGCAAGTCCATCTGTGCTTTTAGAGCATTGGTTATCTCTGCTCCTCTGCAAAACATGGCAATTGAAATTGTAACAAAAAGCACCAACAGGTATCTTGTTGATGGACATTGAGTTCAGACAAAAAAAGTATGCTCACTCATTTGATTTTTGAGCTCCAAGAGCAGACTTAATCACATGCGCATCCTCTGATGTTCCAGCTGATGAAAACCCAGTCAGAACAACAGATTTAGACAAAAGTGCCGAGTTTTTCAATGAATCACACAAAGTTTGTCGCGGTTGCAACTGTTGGTTAAACAGATTATCAACCTATCCTTATTAGAATAGTGCACAAAGTAACACACCAACCTTCTTTCGTAGCCTCTCTACTTGGATCTTTTTGAGGCTGCTTACTGAGCCTGTACTTCTGTACTCACATCAGCGTGCACTTTAGATCTTCTTCAGGAGAAAAAAAAGAATCAACGGAGGGCTCATGATATATATTTCCAATTTACACACCTGCAGATGACTTTTGAGATGGTATAGGGTAAGCCCTTTTACATTCATTATCTTCATCACCGACTTCGGAGTGGCCTCTATATCAAAGAATCCAAATCATAAACCGGTAAAATAATCATGTCAGTTTCCAACAACACCATGAACACAAGCACAGATGCTTCAAGAAATGCTACAACCACTATATGGCCATTCTAGAATTGTAGGAAAGCCTGTCTAAACTTTATATTTGCGATGCAAAAGTACACACCTCTGCAGTCTGCACAGCGTGGCAGCAATTGCGCACAAAGCATAAAGCACAGGTGAACGGTTACAGCCCCCCCCCCCCCCCCCCCCCCCACACACACACAGACGTACGATGAGCAGCTCAACACAACGTGTAACCTCTATAGCGTACGATTTCATTAATTTGTAATGTGAGGAGGATTTTAACCAGAAGCAGAGAGACAGCTTCAAGCAGAGGGCTTGCTTGCTTGCTTAGCTTAAGCAAGGGACCTCCTTGACCAAGGGGTCTCCTTATCGAGCAAAGGCAAGCTTTCTGCAGTTCCAGGCTTTCATTCCCGTGCACACTTCCTCATGCTCACGTATGATAGAGGGAGGTCACTTCAATCGAACACTCGCATGAAATCAAGCAAGAGATGGCAAAGGACGATAGGATGACGAGGGATGAGGTTGACAAGGACGTCAAGCAAGCCATTTTGGCACACAAGAAAGAGACGGATAGTGGGAGCCGAATATATTAAGGCGCAAGTGCTCATCATCCAAGTGGAGGAGGAGAAGAAGGCAGGGGAAGGAAAACTCTTCATTGGTAGAGGTACTCACCCACACCAAGAAGCAGGTATAAGAAGTGGACCAATGGATCCAAGTGGCCAAAAAAGGTAAACATGAAACCCCTACTCCCACCTCTATCATCAACATGACAATGACAAAGAGCAAAGGAGGAAAGCACGCGCTTTACATGTACGAGTCACTGGTGTCAAAGACGCCAACAATGTGGAAGAGGAAGTGAAAAGCCTCTATTCATGTATGGGAATCATGGAGCCAAGGCCCAAAACACACCGGAGTATGGAGTGTCACAAACAGCTGACGTGTGGACCAAGGAAACCAAGAGGGTTAGGACTCCCTGAGCCTAACCCTAGCCAACCTGCAAATCTCGGCCGAGAGGCCTAAACTATAATAGGAGCAGCAAAAGAAGAAGTCCTCACCAACTTACAGATTCCTGTTGAGTAGCCAAAAGATACGAAAGGGGATCGGATGTAAAAATCCTAACCCAACCCAACCTATAGGAACCGGACGAGGAGCCTAACCTTAAAAAAGCGCGCGTGCACACACACTGCACAGTTTGCATAAAAACTGTTGATCTAGCATGTTGTATGAAATTCCGCGATTTGCGTTGCAGGCTGATGACATGGCAACGCTGTACGGAAAGCCCTTTGGGCACTAGGTGGTGCCGTCCCGTTACAGTGGTATTAGAGCTTCAGTCATGTGTTTTTCTGAAAGTATACCGGTCCTTCAAAAACAGACAGAGCAAGTTGGAGTTTCTTGATTCTACAGTGTACCTGCAAATTCTCCTCGACGAGCTTCGCAATATTTTCTTGAAGCATCCTTTGCAAAATCTCCCGGTTCCGCAAAGCTACTTGAATTACATGTTGCCTCCTCTGTTGCCTAAAAATGTTCCTCCTCCTCTAGCACCAGAAAGCACAAGGACTTCAAACCGACAACCTAGTCACTCCTTGATTCCGATCAGGGGAGTTTTCAAGAACATGGTTCAATCACCTCATCTCTACCTAGTGCAACCGTCCCTTCCACCGCCCTTGCCACCACCTCAGCCGCAGTAGGAGGCCTCACAGATAAAATCCCCATGCAAAAGGTGACTTCCCCAGCGCATATGAACACTTTCCCAAACCAGGCAAGACTCTGCAACACGGTGAATTTTCTGTTTTCGCCTCGAAATTGCATCAGATCACCCATACAGCGATCCCATCGCTTCCTTGAAGCTCTTGGGGGTATTAGGAATCAATTAGGGTCAAAACCCTAAACCTGCAAAAATACACAGCAGGCTGTATTTTACTGTTTTGGGCTCCATTTCGCGTGCCGGTCGAATCCGTGGCAAGCCCTCGTACTCCCGCACCTGTAGGGCTACTTGCCCTTTAAATCCGACGAGATTTCTCGTGTGAAATCTCTCCAGATTCACCTGTACCTACGAGGGATTAGCAATTAGCTAATCCAGTACCTGGACAAGAGGCTCTTGCCTCGGCATACACGCATGAACCCACACAATTGTACATACAGATGGAAAGCCCTTGAGCTAAGGATTACAATTCTGTATTCAAAGGGGGAGAGAGGTGCATGAGAGAGGAATCATCGTGCTACATAAGACAAGGGAGAAGGCAAGCTTTCCATTAAAGCTGTCATCACCTGCACCCACTGCTCACACACTCTTGAGTTCACTTCTCTAGTCAAAAATCAGCCCCCTCTCTCAAAATGGGCGCCCCCTCTTGGGATGAGCCTAGCAAGTGCAATCGGAGCCACCATGTGTCTAGTTTGCCTCTTTTAAGTTAATTCCTAGTACCCACCAACTTATAAAGTGTAGCAAGGAGCCTAAATGACTCTAAACTGAGCCTAGACACCCTTTTACTGCTCAGATTTCAGTGTCGACTCTCTCGACCATCTCGTGGCCACCTGCCCTTCCCGACTACGGCTGAAACTCTCGGCCATCGGCCATTTCACACTAGCCACACAATGTCTGGCCATTTGTGACTTCAAAAAGAGGGTCCCTAAAATTAAAGAAAAATCAAGGGAAAGAAACCAACAACTAAGTTTAGTGCTTTCCACAGCCTCATGACAGATACAGAGTGAAGAGACGGATGTAGGCTATTCCATGCGGGACGACTATTTGATGCAGAATACGATGTATGTTACACAGCCTTTGAGGGAAAAGGTTTTGACAGAGTGCCATCGTCCACCTTTTTTGGGCCACCGCGGCATACATACCACTTTGAAGGGTGTTGAACGTTACTTTTATTGGCCGAGGCTCAAAAACGATGTGGACAAGTTTGTTTGCAGTTGCTTGGTATGCCAAAATGTCACGTGACACATCCAACCCTATGTGTCCGTGGACAAGCTCCAGCATGATCAGGGTTCAGTCAATCCAGTCAAGTCTAGATTAGAAGTGATCTGGCACTTTTGTAAGTCTATTCGTACACCGTGCATGCCCAGTCACTTAGCATAGATGCATATCCTCTAGTTGCACACAGCATGATCATCGATATTCCCATCAGAATCCATTAGAATCAATTAGGGGATTTCTCCAGTGATTTTAGCCTATTTTTCCTATTTTTGACATTTTTCACTTATTAATTTAAGTGACTTCCCAGCAAAAGTAGGTAGTGCAATTTTGCTAAGTTTGCATATAAGCAAACCCAAGTTAGCACTAAATGGCAGAAGAGGCAGCACGAGCTTCCCGCTCAACAGGCATCTTCTCAACAAGAACCCCTCAAGCACCTTCCCGCACCAACACCTAGCCCTAGCGTTTTGGTTTTTCCTCTCATCCCTGCCGTTTTTGCATATCCTCAGCACCTCCCACAATTCCTTGGCGTTTTCAGCTTGCATCATCTCCACAGTCCCAGATTTGACTAGCGTTTTTGCAAACGCTACCCCATTCTGCCAGCGTTTCCATTTTCAGCCATAAATGGAGCAAATGGACGGCATTTTCAGCATGCATGATTTGCATCAGATTTAGCCATAAAGACTTGCAGATATCCCCATTTTCAGCCCTCGAAAACGCAGCCAAAACAGAGATTTTCAGCCACCGAAACAGTCCCGAAATTCAGCAATTAGAAGACAGATTTCAGCCCTAAAGTCGTCGTCGTCATCACCGTCGTCGTCATCGGCATAGTCACAGATTCCATCAGTCCATTGCATCGTCATTGTACCACTTTGTGCAATCAAAAGTAGACCACTCTCACCGACGAGAGTGGGGCCTTCGGAGGAGGGTTTTACAACGTCTCTGGTGTCGTATCTCTCTTCTCTCTCTATCTCTCAGTCTCATACACGCACGCACAGTGTCCATTCACTTTGTTTGTGATCATAGCACTTTCCATTAAGAGCGGAAAGCTCTCCCTTCCATAAGAACTAAAAGGAACCTTGAGCACAGTTCGGAGCACTCATCTTGAGCAAAGCGCAAACAATCACTCCGCTGCACCTAACATTGGTATCAGAGCTTTGGCAGTGTTCTATACCACTCAAGGAAAGAACCACAAGAATCACAAGAATTTTTTTGCTTGTTGAGGTCGCACGAACCCACGTTCGCTTGGGCGTGTCGATTCCTAATCGTGTTTTTTGAAGAGTGACAGGAATCCCAAGAAAGAAGGGCTTGTCCAACCTCCCCTTGTGTCTCTTTTCACTCATTGAGAGCGGACCATGCACTTAGCGGCCAGCCAATCGACGTGAGGTGGGAAAAAGCAACCTTGGTGTGAGCGCAAGGCCGCCAAGGGGTGCGCCCGCAGAAAGGAGAAGAACTCGGGTGAAGAGAAGATCCTTCTCGAACACGATTTGCAAGAGAAAAAAAACCCTCAAGAACCTCAAGAACCCCAAGAACCAAAGTTCCTCGTGAACTTAAGAACCCACAAGAACCCACGACTTCAGAATGGTCATCACTCCAAGCGGAATGAATACTTCGCTTAGAGGTGGTGAGCATGAGAGAGGCGAAGAAGAATTTTTCCCACCAGGTGGTTTTTCGGACCCTCCCCCTTCCCCATCTACGACAAAGATTGCACTAACTCCTATGGAGGAGTTAAAGCACTTGTTTATGGAAAGGAAGTTAGAACGCGAAGAAAGAAAAGCAGAAAGAAAAGCAGAAAGAAAGGCCTACGAAGAACGAAGGGCAACCATAGATCGTGACTACAAAGAAGAAATGGCAGCCATAAAGCGTCAGTACGACTTGGAAGAAAAAGAAAGTCAAGCCAAATTTGATCGCGAGAACAAAGCAACACAAGCAGAATTTGATCGCCAGAACATAGCCCTCAAAAAAAAGAGCGACCAACACATGAAAGAGTTCTTGCGACTCTTTTCTCAAGTTCAAGCACAGATGCAAGAGATCCAGGAAAAGGAGACTCTCCGTCTCTTCTTCTCCAAAGCATGACACACAGGATTTGCATGATTATGAGAAGCATGATGAATTGAATGACAATGATTTGCATGATGATTTGAATGACAAGCATGATGATTTGGATGACAAAGATAAGCATGATGATTTGAATGATATTGCTAAGCATGATGATTTGGATGCCAATGACAAGCATGATGATTTGCATGATCAAGATGTGATTTCTCACAAGCCTGATGAGTTGTATGAAGATGATATGATTGTTCACAAGGATGATGTGTTAGTAGATGCTTTTTCTAGCGAAGCTAACCTCGTTGCAGATTCGATCAATCACGCAGAACCGATCTTGGCTTTCGAGTCGAGGTCCAAAGAACCCCCACAGGACGAATCGATCATTCAGGAAGCACCGATCTTGGCTCTCAAGCCTAGGTCCAAAGAACCCTTACAGGAAGTATTATGTGTTCGCATGATTGATACGCACGCATTGTTCGAGTGTTTCATTCGTGATCGTTTCCTGTATTTTAGTCAGCGTCTTTATGTGATCCCTTTTCCTAGGCATGACATATTGTACATTGAGCACGTTTCACTCATGAATGAGCACGAATGTATGCAGATTTTTCATGAAAAGCTGAAAAGTATGCCTTCACATTCCATGTCTCTTCCTTGGCATGACACATTCGTAGAACAAGCACATGAAAGTATGAGCACCAAGCGTGGGCATTTCCATTGTGTTTTGCCACAGTTGATTGCTCTAGATCAATGGAGAGAGATTGGATCTCATTGTTTGCATGTATGTGGTGAACGGTTTAGCACTCCATCTATTGGTTCATTTACATTGCATGCACAGGCTTTGAGGAAGACACGATTTTTTCCATTCACTTTACATGGAATAGGTATGTTCATGGTTTTGTGTTGGAAATGGTTTCAGGAATTTTCAGCCATGGAGATTCTTGAAGAAGAAAGAAGCATGACTCTCGACGAAGTTGAAGCAAGGAAGGAAACTCAGAAGACTTTGTGTCGCTTTCGGCGCCGCCCAAAGAAGCAAGCATTGCAGACCTTTATGAAGTTCAAGTACCGCACGACCCACACATCACAATGGGCCGGCGAAGAGTCCCTTCCAGAATTCCGGATGCTATTGGCGATCTCCCTCGACGCCATACAGTTCGGTACCAGTACCTCACTTTAAAAAGGAGGGGATGTCACGGTGACACATCCAACCCTATGTGTCCGTGGACAAGCTACAGCATGATCAGGGTTCAGTCAATCCAGTCAAGTCTAGATTAGAAGTGATCCGGCACTATTGTGAGTCTATTCGTAGACCATGCATGCCCAATCACTTAGCATAGATGCATATCCTCTAGTTGCACCCAACATGATCATCAGTATTCCCATCAGAATCCATTAGAATCAATTAGGGGATTTTTCCAGTGATTTTAGCCTATTTTTCCTATTTTTGAAATTTTTCACTTATTAATTTAAGTGAGTCCCCAACAAAAGTAGGTAGTGCAATTTTGCTAAGTTTGTATATAAGCAAACCCAAGTTAGCACTAAATGGCAGAAGAGCCAACAGGAGCTTTCCGCTCAACAGGCATCTTCTCAACAAGAACCCCTCAAGCACCTTCCCGCACCAACACCTAGCCCTAGCGTTTTGGTTTTTCCTCTCATCCCTGCCGTTTTTGCATATCCTCAGCACCTCCCACAGTTCCCTGGCGTTTTCAGCTTGCATCATCGCCACAGTCCCAAATTTGACTAGCGTTTTTGCAAACGCTACCCCATTCTGCCAGCGTTTCCATTTTCAGCCATAAATGGAGCAAATGGACAGCGTTTTCAGCATGCATGATTTGCATCAGATTCAGCCATAAAGACTTGCAGATATCCCCATTTTCAGCCCTCGAAAACGCAGCCAAAACAGAGATTTCCAGCCACCGAAACAGTCCCGAAATTCAGCAATTAGAAGACACAGATTTCAGCCCTAAAGTCGTAATCGTCATCACCGTCGTCGTCATCGGCATAGTCACAGATTGCATCAGTCCATTGCATCGTCATTGTACCACTTTGCGCAATCAAATGTAGACCACTCTCGCCGACGAGAGTGGGGCCTTCGGAGGAGGGTTTTACAACGTCTCTGGTGTCGTATCTCTCTTCTCTCTCTATCTCTCAGTCTCATACACGCACGCACAGTGTCCATTCACTTTGTTTGTGATCATAGCACTTTCCATTAAGAGCGGAAGGCTCTCCCTTCCATAAGAACTAAAAGGAACCTTGAGCACAGTTCGGAGCACTCATCTTGAGCAAAGAGCAAACAATCATTCCGCTACACCTAACACAAAAGGTCAAGTTTGACAGGCATAAGACACCACAACTTTTACAGCCTTTATCCATACCCTCTCGCCCATGGCATAGCGTTGCTATGGATTTCATTTTTGATCTTCCCAAGACCCAAAGTGGGCATGATGAGATCTGGACAATCATTGACAGATTTAGCAAGCAGGCTCACTTCATTCCGCTAAAGAAGACAGTTAAGCCTAACCATTTGGCAAGACTATTCGTCTCACGAATTTTTCGGTTACATGGCAGGCCCGAGTCTATAGTATCGGACAGAGATCCTTGATTCACGAGTTTGTTTTAGCGGGCAATTTGGGAGAACATTGGCACGCGGTTGCAGTTCTCATCCTTATTCCACCCACAAACAGATTGGCAATCTGAGATAGCCAATTCAGTGGTTTTGGATTTATTACATTTCACATCAGAAAAAGTACTTGCCCTCGGTGGAATTTGACTACAACAACACGGTTCATTCATCGACAAGGAAGGCACCATTTGAAGTAATCGAGGGTTGCTAAGAAGGTTCCTTCATTTCTAAGCACCAAAAGATACGATTTTTGAAGCACATCAGTATACAAGAGATTTGGACACTGCTTTTGCCGAGGTTTGTGAGGCTCTTGAGAAGTCTCAAGCACGGCATAGGAAGACAGCTAATAAACATCGATGAGACTTGCAGTTGAAGGAAGATAATTGGGTGCTTTTACAATTTGAGAAGGCACGCCTCAGGAAAAGAAAGGGAAAGGAGCGGCTTTTTCCCAAGCTAAGTATGAGACATTATGGCTCTTTACAGATTCAAGAAAAGATAAATCCTTCAGACTGAAGTTGCTAGATACTTGGAAGATTCACAATGCATTTCGTGTAAGTCTCTTGAAACCTTTCAAGGTGAAGTGCCAGTCGACAAGGAGCCTGACGAGCAACCTGAAGTAGAAGAGAGCAAGGAGACTCGTTCCTGAACAGATACTAGCTCAAAAGGAAAGGAAAGTGAAAGGTAAAGTAATACGACGGTTCTTGGTGATATTCAAGAGTTATCCGGCATTGGATGCAAAATGAATGGAGGAGGAGGACTTGGCAGATACTCCTCAGATATTGGAACTTACCTTGAGGCTTTCGATCTAGCTGCGTCTATTCCGAGAGACCCCACAGATTAGCAACGTTGAAATTGATGCAGACCGGACTACACAAGAGGGGAGTTACTCCGCTCCTTTGTCACAGATTACCCGGATGGAATAAAGTCACTGATTTTCCTTTGGATTTCATGATACTGATGTGCTTACATTATTCTCCTGTATGACTTTATGAATAAAGAACTTGGACATGGGAATCCCCGAAAATGAATCTGATTTAGAAGTACTCTCTCTCATTTTGTTTGAGTGCAGATTTGAAAGACGAAATAACTGCAGCATTTCAGTCTTGAGATTATGTGGATATGATCGTAATAAGAATTAGTTTATCCGACATCAGTAATGTCCGGTGTGGATCTAGATGTGATTTGCTAAACACATTGCCAGGAATCATGGTCCTAGATCTCAATGGATTCTATGTGATTTGATGATTAGTGATTGTTGTCTTTGTGGAAGTGTTGAATGTGTCGTCTAGTGAGTCGATACTTAAGAGTCAATGTCTACTGAACTGGTTTATGGCTTAAGTCTGTTTTTGCAGGCGTAAACGAGGGCGACTACAATTCTTTCAAGAGGGGGGTATGTCACAAACAGATGATGTGGCAGTCTTGCCCGATGACGTGGACAGTTGTAAAGAGAGAAAGGAGGGCAGCAAAAGAAAAATTCAGCGAAGAAGCCGTTTGCGAAAACGGCTCCTGAAGCGTCACAGGGGTCAGAAAAGGCCACCAAAGACAAGGATTCAACCGAGACTTCTGGAGCGCAGGCAAAGAAACAGAAAAGGAAGCCTTTTGTGCGTAAGTCGCTCAAGAAAAGAAGGTCCTAATGGCTGAAAACAAATGCTTTATATGCGAGCAGACTGGTCACTTTGGTACCAATTGTCCACAAAGGAAAAGACAAGCTAACTCAGATGATAAAGAGGACCAGAGAGGCAAGAAGCCTAAACCCACGACAGGTTTGGTGTCAGATATGGTGGGTGATAGGCCCAGTACAGATGCCAGTGAGTTATGCAGGGCATAAGGTAAAGCTAGAGATCAGACGGGACTCATCTTCTTTGATCCAGGTGCCAAAGCAAACTTTATCTCACCAAAGTTGCTATGAAGCTGGGCATCAGAGCTGAAGAGATGGGGTACACAGCAGCGGCAGGGTTGGCATGTCCTGGCCACTCAGAGTGTTACTCCCATTATTGGAAAGCTCATCTGCATATTCAGTCATATGTAGACACAGAAGAGTTCTATATCATGCCATTGGAAGGTGGGTGAGATGCGTTACTTAGAATTCCGTGGATGTTCAGAGTACATGGCGTGCTGGATGCCTTCGGCAAGACGATCACCTTCAACATAGGGGCAAAACTCATGTTTTGGATGTAAAGCTCAAAGGGGACTCTGTCCCTATTGTATCTGCTTCCGCTATCACTTCTGTAGTAAAGAATCATGTTTCTGTGTACTTGATTTTTGCAAGTGATGTCTCAGATAATTGTCAGTCAAATTTATCTGTGTTAGATAAAGAAAGGTCAGCAGTTTTGCAAGAGTTTAGTGACTGTTTTTCTAATTCATTACCGTCGCAATTGCCGCCAGAGAGACCTGAGGACCATCAGATAGATTTGGTGCCAGGGTGTAGCCCACCATATAGACCTCCCTACAGGGTTAGTGCGGCGCAGCAGAAAGAGATTATGGGCCAGGTTGAGGAGTTATTAGAGAAGGGGTTGATTCAGCCTAGTTCTTCACTCTTTTGCTCCCCAATGCTCCTAGTGCAGAAAAAGGATGGCTCATGGCGCATGTGTATTGATTACCGTGTGTTGAATAAGAATACCATCAAGAATAGGTTTCCTATTCCTAGAATTGATGATATTCTCGATCATTTAGAGGCTGCTGCAATTTTCAGCAGGATAGACCTTAAGAGTGGGTACCATCAGATTCGTATGAGGCCAGAGGATGTGCACAAGATTGCGTTTAGAACGACATTTGGTCTTTATCAATTTCTAGTGATGCCGTTTAAGCTAACAAATGCTCCTACCACGTTCAACAGAATGATGGACTGGATTTTTCACTCGCATCAACAGTTTCTTGGGACGTTCTTCAATGACATGATAGTCTATTTGAAGAATGAAGAGAAACATAGGCGTCACTTTACCATTGTGTTCGAAGAGCTGCGCAGTCACAAGCTACTTGTCAATCCTAAGAAAAGTGAATTCTTCCTGGAAGAGATCCACTTTCTTGGCCACATAGTCTCAAAGGATGGTGTTAGAATGGGTACCGCAAAGGTGGAAGCTATTAAGACATGGCCAAACTTGAAGATTATGCACAACGTCAGAAGCTTCTTGGGATTGTGTTCCTACTATAGAAGGTTTATCAGGAATTTTGAAGAGATAGCATCGCCTCTTTACGCTTTGCAAAAGAAAGAGGTCACTTTCAGATGGACCCAAAAAGAGATTTCAGCTTTTAGTCTCTTAAAGGAAAAGTTGACTTCAGATCCGATAATTGTTTTGCCAGATCTCAGGAAGTCATTTGTGGTCCAGTGTGACGCGTGTGGCAGTAGCATTGGAGCAGTGCTAAGGCAAGATGAACGGGTAGTAGCTTATGAAAGCCGAATTTTGCAAGGGCAAGAAAAGACTATGCAAGTCTATGAGAAAGAGCTCTTGGCCATGATTCATCCGCTTTCTAGCTAGGTGTTGATTTTGTTGTACAAACACACCATCAGACCTTGCGATACTTCTTGAAACAATCAAAGCTATCCGAAAAGCATATGCAATGGGCAAACATTCTTTCTATGTTCCACTTCCAGATTATGCATGTGGAAGGCAATAACAATGTTGTGGCTAATGCGTTATCAAGGAAGCCACAAATTTCAACTGTGTCAATTCCTTATCATCATGAGTTGGATGACATGAAGGGACAGTATGCTACTGATGAAGATTTTGCAAGGATCTTTGAACCATTGCAAGACGGGCAGCATCATGAGCACTACCTCCTCAAAGATGGTTTTATGATGATGCATGGCAGACTTTGTGTCGCAAGGCCATTGCGACATAAGGTCATGGAAGAGAGTCGTGTCACACCGTATGCAGGGCATCGTTGTATTGTTGCGACAGTTAAAGCGGTAGAGACATTCTTCTATTGGCTTACCTTGAGGAGAGATGTGGATGCCTTTGTGCAAGCATGGGTGATTTGCCAAAGGTCAAGTTTGACAAGCAAAAGGCACCACGGCTGTTACAACCACTGCCGATTCCGGATAAGCCATGGGAAAGCATTGCTATGGACTTTATATTTGATCTTCCAAGAACGCCAATAAGGAATGATGGTATATAGACCATTATCTGCATGTTCAGCAAGCAAGCCCAATTTATCCCTGTCAGGAAGAAGATAAATCTGATCAGATGGCACGCTTGTTCATGTACAATGTGTTGAAGTACCATGGTATGCCACAATCAATTATCAGTGATCGTGATCCTCGCATGAACAGTTTGTTCTGGAGAGGATTATTTGAGAACATGGGCACTACGCGGCACTACGCTCAAGTTCTCGTCTTCATTTCATCCACAAACTGATGGACAGTCAGAACAAGCTAATTCTACTATCTTAGATCTGCTGAAATGTTATGTGTCAGATAATAAGGACAAGTGGGAATAGTATTTGCCTATGCTTGAGTATGCATACAAAAATACAGTGCATTCGTCGACTGGCAAGGCACCTTTTGAGATTGTTGAAGGCGGCAAAAAAGTTCCTCCCATTTTGCATACAAAGTACAAGATCTTTGAGGCAAATCGAAATGTTGAAAACATGGATGAAATGTATAAGAAAATTAAAGTTGCCTTGGAGTAGACCCAAGGAAAGCAAAAAAAGGTTGTTGATCATCACCGTCGTGAATTGTTGTTATTACCTGGTCATTGGGTTCTGTTAAGGTTCGAAAAGGCAAAAATTAAGGAAGATGAAGTGCAAGGAACGGTTGTTTCCTAAGCTCACCATGCGTTACTATGGGTCTTTTCAAGTGCTTGACAAGATTAGCGATGTGGCCTATAGGCTGAAATTGCCTGATGTGTGGAAGATTCATAATGCGTTTCATGTGAGTCTTCTAAGGTGCAGCGGAAGTAAATGTTGAACTTTGCTCAAGATGAGTGCTCCGAACTGTGCTCAAGGGTTCCTTTTTACTTACGGAAGGGAGAGCCTTTCGTTCCTTAATGAGAGAGTGCAATGGACACAAACAAAGTGAATGGACACTGTGCGTGAAGGTGCATGAGATTGAGAGAAAGAGAGAAGAGAATACGACACCGAGAAGTTGTAAAACCCTCCTCCAAGGGCCCCACTCTCGATGGCGAGAGTGGTCTACTATTGATTGCACAATCTAGTACAAGATGTTGATACAAATCTAATGGGCTATGTCAAGGTCGACGGTGTGGACGACGATGACGAATCTAATGCTGGAACCGGTTCTTGTCGTACTGTTCTTTCTTGCTTGGAGTCACTGGATCTACTACCCTTCTATCTGTTGAATTGGTTGTCCATAAACGCTGGCTTGCTCGCATGAAAAAGCTGATCCTGATGTCATGAAAAACGCTACTGAGTGGCTGCCAGAAATGCTGCTGTACTGCTGTCCTAAAACGCTAAGTGTGGCTGAATTCTGCTGCTTCAAAACGCTGAATAAGCTGCTGTAAAAACGCTGGCTGAGGTTGTATTTGCTGATGCAAACAATGCAGCGGGAATCACCCATGTGCAGGGCTGAATACTCTCGTGGAAAACGCTGCTGGAATCGCCCAAGGCAGGGCTGAAAACACGAGTGATGCCTGGTGGAAAAACGCTGGCCTTGTTCATGAAGAATATGCCAAGCTGAGGGGTGGTTCTTGTCTTGCTTGAGAATCGGCCTGTTGAGCAATGCTCCTGTTGCCTCCTCTGCCAGAAAGTGCTAACTCTGGTTTGCTTTTACATTATCTTAGCAAAATTGCCCTACCTAGTTCCCAACAAAAGTCACTTAATAAATAAGTGAAAAATGTCAAAAATAGGGAAAATAGGTTTAATGCATTGGAAAATTCCCCTGATGGATTCTGATGGGAATGCTGATGATCATGATGTGTACAACCAAAGGATATGCATCCAATCTAAGTGTCTGGACATGCACGGTCTGCGAACAGACTCACAAAAGTGCCAGATCACTTCCTATTCTAGACTGACTTGACTGATTGAACCCTGGTCATGTTGTAGCTTGTCCACGGACACATAGGGTTGGATGCGTCACGTGACATCCCCTCCTTTTCAAAGTGAGGTACTGGTACCAAATTGTATGGCGTCGAGGGAGATCGCCAACAAGGTCTGGAATCCTAGAAAGGACTCTTCGCCGGCCCACTCTGATATGTGGATCATGCGATACTTGAACTTCATAAAGGTTTGCAACGCTTGCTTCTTTGGGCCGCGCAGAAAGCGACACAAAGTCTTCTGCAGCTCCTTCAATGCTTCAACTTTGCCTATGGACGTAGGTCCATCTTCTTCAAGAATCTCCAAGGCTGAAAATTCTTGAAACCACTTCCAACACAAAAACATGAACATACCTACTTCATGTAAAGTGACTGGAAAAAATCTCGTCTTCCTAAAAGACTGTGCATGCAATGTAGATTAACAAACAGACGGAGTGCCAAACCGTTCATCACACACACGCAAACAATGAGAGCGAATCATGTCTTTCTAATCTAAATCAATCAACTGTGGCAATTGGCAACGGAAATGCCCATGCTTGGTGGTCATACTTTCTGGTGCTCTTTCTACAACTGTGTCATGCCAAGGAAGAGACATGAAATGTGACTTCCTTGAATGCTTACTTTTCAGCTTTTCATGAACAATCCGCATACATCCGTGCTCATTCATGAGTGAAACATGCTCAATGTACAATATGTCATGCCAAGGAAAAGGGATCACATAGAGACGCTGACTAAAATACAAGAAACGATCACGAATGAAACACTCATACAATGCGTGCTGACTAATCATGCGAACACATAATACTTCCTGTGAGGGTTCTTTGAACCTAGGCTCGAGAGCCAAGATCGGTTCTTCGTTTTTGATCGAATCTTCATGTGGGGGTACTGTGGACCTCGACTCGAGAGCCAAGATAAGTTCTTCGTGATTGATCGAATCTGCAATGAGGTTAGCTTCACTAAAGAAAGGTTCAACTAACACATCATCCTTGTGAACAATCACGTCTCGATCGTACAAAGCATCATGCTTGTGAGAAAACACATCTTGATCATCATACAAATCATCATGCTTGTCCTTAGCATCCAAACCATCAGGCTCATCGTTATCATGCAATTCATCATGCTTATCATAATCATGCAATTCCTGTGTATCATGCTTTGGAGAAGACGAGACCGAGAGAGTCTCCTTCTCCCGAATCCGTTCAATCTTCGCCTGCACATTAGAAATGAGAGATGGAGAATGAACAACTTGCTCTCCACGAATGACAATAGGAGAGTCACTTTTGGTATTGAAAGTGAACGTATTTTCCGCCCAATCAATGAGAGGGTTATGCTCACGAAACCATCGAAAACCCAAAACCATATCACATCCTGAGAGAGGAGAGACTAAAAATTTTCTACGGAAAGCAGCTTGTTGAACTGTAAACAACACATCAAAGCACTCCTTCGTGATGAGAGAGTCCATACCAGGAGCGAAGCCAGAGATCTCGAGAGGGGATTTCTGACTAACCTCTAGGCGGGCTCTCTCAACAAGAGAGGGACTAATGCATACTGCCTGGCTCAAACAATATGACAAAACACTGCCCCGTCATATGACCATAACATTTAATGAGAGACTCATCAATGGGAGGGTCATGAGAAACTTGGGGCACACTCGTGTTGTCATTTATTGCATTGACAAAGAAAGTGGGGTCTGTGGATTCTTTAGATTCATTCGATTCAAGCTTAGGACATGTTCTTTTTATGTGACCCTTAATGTGACAATGAAAACAACGACCTTCCTTAGAATAAGTGCTTTGCTCTTCCGACATGATGTATCCTCCTAAAATTCCCTGTGCTACCTTTTCATCTGGAGTGAACTTTGGTTTGACAATTGTGTTAGCTTTACCCTTAAGTTCATTTTGAGAGTTCTTTCCTGAGAGACTATTGGCAGATTGGTTAGCAGAGTTACCGTTCTTACCATTCTTACCATTCTAATTATTCTGAGGGTTCTGAGAAGTCTGAGAGGTACTTGTGGAAGTCTTGTTTTCCTTGGGCTTTCCCTTGTTGTGCTTCATCTCCTATGCGATAGCAATCGCTACCGCCTTGTTGAGATCAATTGGATCGAGCACCTCGACATCGTACTTGATATACTCGTCCAAACCATAAAGGAATGCCTCTTTGCGCTCCGCATCCGATTTGCGGAACACGATTAGAGAAAGGCATAACTAGCATACCATTTTGCTTTAGACCGTGCCAATCGTCCTTCAATCGTGCGAGATATTGAGGTGGCATAAACCGCGCCTTGAACTTGTCTTGGAAATCAACCCAATTGAAAGAAAGGGGCGTGAATTCGTCGGCTTTCTTTAAGTGCACGGCTAACTGATGTCAACCTTATGAAGCTTACCAACACCATCACATATTTGAAAGAAACACCCCTTGATGCAAGGGAACAATATACTTCTTACTTTTTGTTGTGTTCTTATTTTCATAGACTATGAAGTCTAAGGTCTTGCCTCTACTTGTTTTGTAGTGCTTGGCACAAAGGTTGCTTTTGTGTTAAAACTTGATGAGTATTAAATAGTGAAAGGTTGAAGGTTAGAGAGGTTAAATTCACCACTTTTCCTCTAAAACAACCTTCTTTGTTACATCTTGCAGGTAGGTACTTCCAATCCATGATTATTAGAGGTGTGTAATCTCATCATAATTTATATTTTTAAATTGTTTATTCTTAGTTGGATAGAAATATTTGCAAATTTGTACAACATACTTAACAAGTATCGTTACTATATATCTTGCAAATGTTTAATTCATACATGTTTTTGTTTAAAGAACAGGTCTCTAACGCGTCATGGTACAAGGTGACCTCTTACTATGCTAGTTGAGTGGTGGTGTTTGCAACAATGGCTCAAGAAAGGATTTGGTACAATCCGTGGCGTAGATAGGGAAGGAGGGTCGGGAAAACCTCCTGGTGGGAAAAACTCTTCTTCGCCACTCCCATGCTCACCCCACCTCCATGCAAAGTATCCATTCCGCTTCGGGTGATGACCATACACTATGATCTTGGTTCTTAAGTTCTCGAGGAACTTGGCTTCTTGTGGGTCTTGGGTTCTTGGGTTCTTGGAATCTTGGGGCTCTTGAGTTCTTGAGGTTCTTGAGGATCTTCTTTCGCTTGCAATCTGTGTTAGAGAAGGATCTTCTCTTTACCCGAGTTCTGCTCTTTTCCGCGGGCACACCCCTTGGTAGCCTTGCGCTCACACCAAGGTTGCTTTTTTCCACCTCACGTCGATTGGCCAGCCGCTAAGTGCACGGTCCGCTCTCAAGGCACATGGGGAGGCTGGACAAGCCCTTCTTTCTTTGGTTTCCTGTCACTCTTCAAAAACACGATTAGGAATCGGCACGCCCAAGAGAACTTGGGTTACATGCGACCGCAACAAGCAAAAAAAATTCTTGTGATTCTTGTGGTTCTTTCCTTAAGTGATATAGAACACTGTCAAAGCTCTGATACCAATGTAAGGTTCAGCGGAAGTGAATGTTGAACTTTGCTCAAGATGAGTGCTCCGAATTGTGCTCAAGGGTTCCTTTTTACTTACGGAAGGGAGAGCCTTCCGTTCCTTAATGAGAGAGTGCAATGGACACAAACAAAGTGAATGGACACTGTGCGTGAAGGTGCATGAGACTGAGAGATAGAGAGAAGAAAATACGACACCGAGAAGTTCTAAAACCCTCCTCCAAGGGCCCCACTTTTGATGGCAAGAGTTGTCTACTATTGATTGCACAATCTAGTACAAGATGCTGATGCAAATCTAATGGGCTATGTCGAGGTCAACGGTGTGGACGACGATGACGAATCTAATGCTGGAACTGGTTCTTGTCGTACTATTCTTTCTTGCTTTCAGTCACTGGATCTGCTACCCTTCTATCTGTTGAATTGGTTGTCCACAAACGCTGGCTTGCTGGCATGAAAACGCTGGTCCTGATGTCATGAAAAACGCTACTGAGTGGCTCCCAGAAACGCTGTTGTACTGCTGTCCAAAAACGCTAAGTGTGGCTGAATTCTGCTGCTTCAAAACGCTGAATAAGCTGTTGTAAAAACGCTGGCTGAGGTTGTATTTGCTAATGCAAACAATGCTGCGGGAATCACCAAGTGCACGGCTGAATAATCCTGTGGAAAACGCTGCTGGAATCGCCCAAGGCAGGGCTGAAGATGCCAGTGATGCCTGGTGGAAAAACGCTAGCCTTGTTCATGAAGAAAACGCCAGGCTGAGGGGTGGTTCTTGTCTTGCTTGAGAATCGGTCTGGTTTGCTTTTATATTATCTTAGCAAAATTGCTCTACCTAGTTGCCAACAAAAGTCACTTAATAAATAAGTCAAAAGTGTCAAAAATAGGGAAAATAGGTTTAATGCATTGGAAAACTCCCCTGATGGATTCTGATGGGAATGTTGATGATCATGTTGTGTGCAACCGAAGGATATGCATCTAATCTAAGTGTCTGGACATGCACGGTCTGCGAACAGACTCACAAAAGTTCCAGATCACTTCCTATTCTAGACTGACTTGACTGACTGAACCTTGGTCATGTTGTAGCTTGTCCACGGACAGATAGGGTTGGATGTGTCACGTGACAAAGACCCTTCGTGGGTGATGTGCCAAATGAGGATCAGCCAAAAGTTCAAGAACTTGATGAGATCCTGGTACCTGAGCAAGTTTTGGCAAATAAGGACAGAAAAGTTGCAAGACACTATTTGGTGTGAAGTTCAAGAACTTTCCACCTATGGATGCAAAGTGGATGGAAGAGCATGAACTGTCAGAGTCACCAAATGTATTGCAGCTTTACCTTGAAGCCTTTGGGTTACAACCTACTTATGCCCCAACCCAATGTGTGCAAAGGAGGGGTAATGATAGGTCTAGCACATCAAATGTACATATGAATTCCGTGTAATAGATGGAAATGACAAAACTATGAAGGTCTCATTAAGTCATTTGTTTCTATGTGTTACGACCTTTCTTGCGGATACATGCGATGATCATTGATAAAAGAGTGCTAACACAAGATTATCAGTGACGTGTATTTATGGTATGCAATCGAGGACGTTTGAGATTTCAAGAGGCGTGTATGTCACGAGGACGTGGCAACTGTTAACTATGTCACGAGGACGTGGCAACCGCTAACCTTAGTTGTTGGTTTCTTTCCAATGATTTTTGTTTTATTTTTGAGATCCTCTTTTTGAAGTTGCAAATGGTCGAACATTGTATGGCCAATGTGAACAGTAGTTTCACCTACAGACGGGAAGTTGGTCGGCACTGGAATTCGTATAGTAAGAGCATGTCTAGGCTCAAGTCAAGATCATTTAGGTCCCCCCGTCGCACTTGACAAGTTGGTGGATACTAAGAAGTGAACTCAATAAAGGCATAAAGTCAAGGTGGGACCACGAAAGGAAAATACCCGACGGTTGGGCCACATTGCATTTTTGAATGCGGTCCCAATGGGGATAGATGGTCAGAAGAACAGTGGAAGCCCAACGGAGGCATCTCCTAAAAATTAGGAAACTGCTATTTTGGGTCATGAAATGTGTTCGCGTCATTACCTTCGAAATGACAACGGGAACATTTTAGAACCCTGCCGCGAAGTCAATTAGGCAACCAGTCGGGAGATTTTTAGGCGAAAACCCCGAAACACGAAAATGCTTGTAATCGCGCCAAGTGGCATATTTTTGTGCACTTTCCTCTTACAGAAAAATGGGCGCTGAATTTTGTAGTTGGGAGGGCTCATTTGTGAAACCTGTCAACAGGTTAAGAGCCATGGAGTGCATGCTTTCCTCTCTATGTGCAGCATGGTGCTAGGAGTGATGACCTGCACACTACACATTGCTCTCTCTCCCCTAAGTGCAGTTATGTGATGCCCCACAAGAGGGCTCTTCATTTGACTGATGTACAACTGTGTGGTTTCATGCTTTTGTGCCGAGGCAAGAGCCTCCTTGAGCAAGAACAGAAGTAGCTAATTGCTACTCCAAAGCAGGCACCGATGAGGGTCATAACCTCACCAAACAGGTGTGTTTTCAACACTGTGTAAACGTTGTTTTTGGACTATTTTGCAGCCGCAATGACGCTAGAAGCATTGGGAACCGTGCCCCACTATTAGACGACAGTTCGGGGGCTGTTTAGGGCTGAAAACAGATGAAAAAGCAATAAATACATCGTGCTGAATTTACTGTTTTTGGGCAGGAATCAGAGGGTTTATGCCAGTAGAAGCGAGTACCAGCAGGGAAATTGGTTTTAGGCAAGTTTTGAGGTTGTTATGCTGCCGAAATTTTGCCAAAATAGGTGGTATCTAGCAAGATATAGTTGTAGGATTCCCAGGACTCTTCTTTGTAATTTACCCTCCTAAAGAATAAAGAAATACCGAAAGGGGCGCCAATTTTGGGGCCTACAGGTTGTCGGTGTGCGCTCGAAGCATTCTAGCTTCCGAGCCATGTATGTGCTTAAGTGTTAATTCCCGTCGCAGGTTACCCTGCTAAAGTGCTCTCTGTGTGTGTCTAAAGTAAAGAATTTCGGGTGAAAGCCAAAGGCTACCGCCTTACAGGCCGGTTTCAGGAGGGGAGCAAAGCTTATAAAATGCACCCCCCTCACCCCTTTCTTTCACTCAAGCTTTCAACCTCTCCATTGCTCTACAGTCTACCCTCAAGCTCTCAAGCTCTCTCTCCCTTACTCTCAAGCTCTCTCTCCATTGCCCTCAAGCTCTCTCTCCCTTGCTCTCAAGGAGTGAAGCCTCTCTCTCAAGCTCTCAACCAATCAAGCTCTCTCTCTTTCTCGGATAATCCATGGCCTCTTCTTCTTGTACAACCCCCTCCGTTCATGCAAGCAACACTAAAAAGCGGAAGGAATGGTCATGATCGGATGAAGTGACTTTAGAGGGCACCTTGTAGGCGGCAGGAGGTGCTTGTGCATGGGCATGCAAGCTATGCTCTTACACGCAAAAAGGGGGGCATGACAAAGTGAGGGCACACTTTAATCGGGCGCCGGGACATGAGGTGAGATTTTGCACCTACGTAAGCATCGAGAAGAGGAAGGAGCTTGAGGAAAAGGATCGGCAATTCAAACATAAATCCGAGCCCGCACGCAAAGCTATCGACCCAAAGACCCTCATTTTCCTACCCGATGCCGATGGCAGTGGATCTTCATCCGGTCCAATTCATCGCCAAAGGACCCTTGCCACCTCTTGGGACCCAAAGAAGAAGGAAGAGGTGGATGCCGTCGTTGCCTGATACTTTTATCACGACCATATTTCATTTGCCACACATCACAATCAAGTCATAATATGGTTGAATGGTCTTCAAATCATGTTCTTTGTGGGTATTAGAGTCAAAGGACTCTAGTACTACTTGTATTCAAACACATAACACTAAAATTACATTATTCGGGTGCTTTTTCTGCCGTTCCCGTTCCGGACCCCTTGCCGTTCCCCCGTTTCGTAGGGAGGCCCGTCCCCGTTCTCGTTACGCATAACTCTGGCGCAGGTTTAGGGTTAGGGTTCGGCAGGGTTAGGGTTAGGGCTAGGGTTTGGTAGGGATTCGACAGTTTGCAGCTCTCTCTCTCTCTCTCTCTCTCTCTCTCTCTCTCTCTCTCTCTCTCAGCATGGCACCCTTCATATTTCTTTCAAAAGAAATGCCCAAAAGCAATATAAACACACGAAGTACATCTACATCAGTGACAATAGATAGAAACTTTGTCTGTGAGATGCCTATACGGGTTCCTTTGGCACCAAGGGATGTGTCCACCATCCTAGCTACGTCCAAACTGATATACACCTGCTCAAGAAAACCATGAAAATTTGTACCTGAACTCACATTCTCCTAGGAACACATGAACCCGACGCCTCTGTTGTAATCATATGTTACATCCATTCTGTAAGCTATATCAAAGAAAGATGTCTCTCCTCTGCCTCCACAACTCAGCTGTGGGGAGAAAGGAAATCAGTCATCCTCGAAAATAAAAATGAAGGGAATGTGCCAAAAATGTTAAGCCTCTGAGCATACCAACCTCCCCATCGCATCATCAAACTGCTTTGTGATATGCATGAAATACTCATATCTAATGAGCCTCATAAAGAAAGTCCACAAATATATGAATACACACACTTATGCAACCAGCCTTGCACAACACGAAACAGTTGCAGATGAAATTTCACAACCGAAATCTTACTCTCTGCTCCTCCCAACTGTGTAACTGCATCAACAAAACGATCGTGTAAATCAGGTGTCCAGCGAAGGCGCGGCTTTGGGTCAGCTGAAGTACCCATGGTTGCATCACCAGGTAAATTTGTTCCAGAAAGTAATAATTGCTTGTGATGGCTTGGAAGCAACTCATCATGCATCGCTACATTGGCAACTGGAAAAGATGGCGGGTACATCTACTCACCCACTGACATACACAGAAATAGCTTCAATGAATGTTATTTCAGCTTCTCCTCTTCATTGATGCTCACCATTTGATGCAGCTCACAGAAAGTGAAACGTTTTCTAGTTGATAGCTTAGAGCCAGTCCTTGTGCAAAATTACATCTGTACAAAAATCATTGCAAGACCACAGATTGATATCATCCGCATAAAAATCATCTATTATTTTCTGGGAAAAGAGAACCATTGAAACTAAGCAGGAGCACAATCTTGAAGAGCGATGAGAAAATAGTACAAACCTTTGACATAACAAAGCCACATAATTAACAAGAGTTATCTTTGTCCTTTGAAACGATCAAGGCATTCAGTAATGCCAAAAAAAAAAAATCACAAAAATACCATCAAACAAGGTGTTGTAGAAGGAGAGACTCCCCCTACCCATAGCAAAATGCTGCAAGCTATCCCTAAAAATTCAAAAGCCCAATAAAATACTGCCCTTCTGCTTCATGTTTCTACGAAGTATCACCAAGAACGGCCGATTATATAACCAGGCCCTTCTCCTCTAGCAAAAGACTGTGACTACCAAGCCAAGTCTAAAATCAAGGGCAGTAGCCACATTGTAAACTATCCAGTATGCCGGTTGAACTTGTTATTGTCAGGACATGTCGTTTAATTTAAAGAAGAGTCAAGTGTGGGCAATGAAAATAATTCTTGTTGGGCAGATTGTTTGCACTACATTATACAGAGAAATTTAAGCCCTAAAGCAACAAGAGGCCACGGGCAATGAGCTGATCATCTGTAGACAACGAACAGACTTACAAAGGATGATGCACCCTCAAACTCATGCAGTTCAGTATAGCAGAAGCGGGAGTTCTTAAGCGCTGTCCAAAGAGGAAAATGAGGCGACTAGTACAAATCTCACATCCCAGTTCAAGCCTTTCAATCTGTACCACTCAATGCCCATATATGAGCTGCACCACTCTTCTTTTTCCAGTCACACTTCTGAGGGAATTGACACATTTTAGAGAGAATTAAATGTGCCCTCACTGCTCTATTTGTTGACCTCTGAGAGAAGCTTGTACCTCTAAGAAACAATCAAATGTTTTGCGTAGTACCAGGCACTCTTCCAGGTGCGAAAATCCTACACATGATAACGCCCCGGGAAAGGGGGAAGGGGGGGGCGGGTTCAATCACCCTCGCTTTCATCAAATGAAAGGACAATTCTCTGCTCAATTTTCATGGCTCGTAATTATAATCGAGTTCCTCGCCTTAGAGGTATAGAATTTTCAGGAGGTTCGAGATTGAGAGGGAAAAATGTACATGAGAAATGCATTTCCTTGCAAGCTTAAGAAACAGAGAATCATGGTGTTCAAAGACTACAGACCTAAGGAGAGCTCGAGATCTGAAGCGAAAACCCAAAGAGGAGCCTTCTGCAGCGCCACCCAACAAAGCCTTCGTTTTTATCTTATCTTCCAACTTAAACACAGCTCCCGAAAATAACAGTGGGCATTGAACCACTCTTCCGTACGGAAGATTATTTCCTCGTCTCGATGATTAGTGTGAGCTCGTGCGATTAGTATTTAATCCAAGTATGGGCGATGACAGCTTGCCAGTTTCAGAAGCGAACTCATGCAATATCCCGGAAAAGTGACACAGAAGTAACTTTTACACTTTCGAAAAACTCCTTTTCCTGACCATATTCAATTGTGCATATTTACTAACATAATATGGCGCTTGTGAGACCCTTGTTGTGACGACCCGGGAGTTGGGCCGTCAATGCGGAGAAGCGTGGTGGGCGCGTTTGCGAAGCTTGCGGAGAAAAGGGGCCCCGTTTGGACGGGACCGGCTCAGGGCAAGGTGCTTTTGTTTTCAAGCGGGCCTGGCTCGGACGGCTCGGACAGGACCGGCTCGGGCGAGTTGCCTTCAAAGGGGCCCGGCTCGAACGGGGCCGGCTCAGGTCGAGATGCTTGTCTTCAAGAGGGCTTGGCTCGGACGGGATCGGCTCGGACGGGACCGGCTCGGGTCGAGGTGCTTGTCTTCAAGAGGGCCTGGCTCGGACGGCTCGGACGGGACCGGCTCGAGCGAGTTGCCTTCAAAGGGGCCCGGCTCGGATGTCGGGCGTGGTTGCGTTCCGTGGGTCGACAGCCGTGGTGCGTTTCGCGGGTCTTGCGTTCCGGGTCCCTAGCCCCACGTAGCCTCAGGCTCCCCCGCACTCACGGAGGGTCATAGCATGCCCTGGGGAACCTTGCGTGGAGTCCCCACGGTGCACGAGTGCGTGTAGTGAGGCTAGCGTGTCTAGGTGGGGGGTCCCCTCCCGTGGCCGTTTTCGGGAGGCTCATACCCCTTATATACACCCCTGGTTGAAGAGAGTTCGACGTCCTCGTCGAACGAAGGGAAAAGAGAGCTTGGCTATGCATGAGGCCAAAGGTCTAAGGGGTGCATATAAGTGCAAAGTGCATGAAAACTGTACCCGAATGCAAGTAGGTAGCATGCTTTGTTTTTGTACTTTTGAGAATAAGGTGTGTGTATTTTTGGATTTTTGGCAGAAGGCTGAAAAATGTATGCTTTGAATACCCAAGTAGAATTCCCCATACTTGAGCATTCCCCAAAAGGTAACCCGGAGTGCGCGAAGCCACCTACTGCGTTGGTCCGCGCGGAGACTTCTTGAAAGTCGAATTTGAAGTAGAGTCCGTCGCAATGCAGCCATTGCGAAGTTGCAAGGAAACTTACCGTCATTTGGACGCGCGTTGTAGACTTAGGCTGACACCAGCTTTGGTTTCCAATCGCCGAATCTTGAATCGGGCAAGGTTACTTGGTTAGATGCAGTCTTTGGGTTGAATTAGCTTTGGTCGTCATGACACCATGAAGGCTTTGGCTGAATCTTCAATCTTCAAACTGATCCCTGTTTGTCCCTGTGTGGACGTCATTTGGAGGGCTAGCACGGTGCCCTGTGGTCTCTTGTAGACTTGAATGGGTCTTCAGTTCAGCATGGGCCACAAAAGTGGCCGGGGCGCGACGAACTAAGTCGAGTTAGTCCATCGCGTTTTTGTCGTTCTGATTTTGATATAAAGAGCCTTGTCTGGCTCGCATCTTTCCTTTGTGTTTGCAGAAGTGGTGACGGCCCGGGGGTTGGGCGCGTCACGGGGACGGGGCCGTTCTGGCTCTGATACCAAGTGTGACGACCCGGGAGTTGGGCCGTCAATGCGGAGAAGTGTAGTGGGCGCGTTTGTGGAAGCTTGCGGAGAAAAGGGGCCCGGCTCGGACGGGACCGGCTCGGGGCAAGGTGCTTTTGTCTTCAAGGGGGCCTGGCTCGGACGGCTCGGATGGGACCGGCTCAGGCGAGTTGCCTTCAAAGGGGCCCGGCTCGGACGGGACCGGCTCGGGTCAAGGTGCTTGTCTTCAAGAGGGCCTGGCTCGAACGGGATCGGCTCAAGGGGCCCGGCTCGGGCGAGTTGCCTTCAAAGGGGCCCGGCTCGAACGGGACCGGCTCGGGCGTGGTTGCGTTCCGTGGGTCGACGGCCGTGGTGCGTTTCGCAGGTCTTGCGTTCTGGGTCCCTAGCCCCACGTAGCCTCAAGCTCCCCCGCACTCACGGAGGGTCATAGCGTGCCATGGGGAACCTTGCGTGGAGTCCCCACGGTGCACGAGTGCGTGGAGTGAGGCTAGCGTCTCTAGGTGGGGGGTCCCCTCCCGTGGCCGTTTTCGGGAGGCTCATACCCCTTATACTTGCAAGGTGTAGGAAGCTCCGAGCTGAAGGCTTGAGACAAAAAAAAATTGACCGTTGGCATTAATGGTGCCTTCGAATGATTAGCTAAGGCTTGGTGGCGGCTCTACCAGGCTCTCAAGTACTAGATGGTAGCAGCTTTGCCAGGCTTTCAAGCCGAAATTCAAATTCCTTGCAAGCTCATAGAGTCATATTCTTTGCAAGCTCATATTCCGCGAAGTACAGCCACGAGAGAGAGAGAGAGAGAGAGAGAGAGAGAGAGAGAGAGAGAGAGAGAGAGAGGCAAAGAGCATGTCGAAACAGGTTGGTATTTTGTGTGTGTGTGTGTGTGTGTGTGTGTGTGTGTGAGTGAGAGAGAGAGAGAGAGATAGAGAGGCGCGATTCTACAATAGACTCAGGTCCGACACTTTGAGTGAGAGCAGGCGCGATTCTACAGGTTTAAGGTCCGGCAGTTTGAGCTCACTAGAAGGGGTGCACATACAGTGTAGGTCTGCTCTGCACGCACACACATAGTAGGTCTGCATGTTGTTGTTGATGGAGCAGAGTTGGGGTGTGTTGCATTGGGTTGATTTGAGTGTGTATGACAGTGTATCTGCTCAGGCTTTTTGGAACAGGTCACCCTCCTCTCTCTTCGCTCTCTCTCATTCTCTCGAATGAGAGGAGTTTCTTCAGGAGAGCAACGCCTTCATGAGAGCCTTGAGTCCTTGACCCCTTGAGGGCCTTGAGCCGACGTTCTCTCTCTCTCTCTCTCTCTCTCTCTCTCTCTCTCTCTCTCTCTCTCAAAAAACGCAGCCGTTTTTTTGACCTAGTAGACAGCAGTCCACTCTTTTGATCATAACTTCTTCATCCGAACTCCGATTTGGGTGATCTATAGCTTCAATCGAAGAGCACGAAGTCCTCTACGCATTGATGTAAAGATAGAAATCTTCAGAGTTATGGAAAGCGTTTCTGTAACAGCATTTCCGAAGTGAATAGGTTCAACAAAATTGATTCTCATCTCCTATTTTACATACAATGTCTTCCGGCACTCGCAAGGGTTCTTCTTCTTCAACAAGGTCCACAACCATTGTGGAAAATGATCCAAAATCTCCTAAGTGTGGAGATAGCAACACAACCACCCAACCAACGACATCGAAAACCATGATCATGGCGTACTTGGTATCATTGCAAGAGACCGTAAACAAACAAGGCGAAGACTTACGAGCACTTGCAATGGAGAATGGCACACTAAGGGTACTTGTGGTTGAGAATGAGAATCTCAAGAGGACACTTGAGATGCAAACAACACGTTTGATGCAACTTGAAGAGAAAGTCAAGGAATGTAAACGCTCTCTTGTGGACTTAAATGCTTTGAAGGAGCGGATGAGCAAAGTAGAGCATGACCATATATTGAAAGAGGAGAAATTTGACACTATGAGCCGGGATGTATGTGACATGAAAAATGTATGCACAAACAAGTCTCGGGCTGATGTATGTGGTAGCAATGTGGTTTCTAATTCCTCACTCATGCAAGCTATGGTTCAAACAAAGAATGTTGAGAATGTGGATGTGGAGGAGTTGAAGGAACGGGAGTGACGTTCCGAGAACATTGTTATTCGTGGAATTCCCAAAGAGAAGTTAAAGACACCTCCTTCTCTTGCCATTTTTATTGAAGATTTCTTCAAAACCCACTTTGGCATGTCCGGAGTTATGGTCTATGGAGCACATAGAGTGGGGAAGCAAGGAGCTCCTCGCTCGGGAGAACGGCCAATTGTATGCACCATGCCAGATGAGACCAAGCAAAAGATTATCCTTGATAATAGTTGCATCTATTTGAGGGATACAAAATGTTTTGTATGTGAAGATCGCACTATTAAGCAACAAAATATGCGTCGCAAGGCATATGAGGAAAAGAATAACAAAAACAAGGAGATCTCTCATGAAGAAAATGTGCCCAAGGAGGAGGCAAGTCTCTCAAGCAAATAGGGATGCGTGACAATTGAAAATATGCTTTTGGAATTGTAATGGATACCCATGGAATGCGGGGGTTGGCATTGATGAACTAACAAGCAAAGCCGATGTTGTACTTCTTGTTGAAACTTGGGAGCATGATACACAAAGGATTAACGGCTTGGAGGATTACAATGTACATTCATTGATGTGGTCAAAGAATCTCAAGCAACGAAGAGGACAAGGAGGGGTACCATTATGCACCCAAACAACTTTGCCATAAGAGACCCAATCATTATAGTCCGGTAGTTGCTTACATTCTTTACATCCCCTCCTTTATGCAAAGGCTTAACCCAATTAGTACTCCAATCATAAGGCATACCATGTTGAAGTGCAAGGTTGAACATATCACACATCCACTCATGGGTAAAATCTCCCGTCCATTTGATCATCTCCGGCTTGATACCTCGAAGATCTCCTGCTTTGCGAGTGGCCAACTTTTCAAGCCCACCGCATACATCCTCAATAGTAAAAAAAGAGGGCATACATGGGAGTGAACCATAAAATGGTATTTTTTCAGCATTTGCTTGCTCATATAATTGCCTACAATGTGTGTACATATCCACTAGACTCAAGTTACCAAAATTATCAACCCGCTTGCCCCTCAAGTTTCTCCAAAATCTTCCACATGCATGTGCCTTTTCTTGGACTTGAAATTCTTGTTGCTTTACTTCCCATCTTCTTCTCTTCTTTTGAATCAATGCCCGGTATGCATGCAAATGACTTTGATAGTTGTCTTTGTCCATAGTTGCATCAAGCTTTATCAAGGACTTTCGAGCATCTTGACATTCTTTATTAAACCACCTTTTGTGTGATCTATCTTTGTTGATACCATGGAGATGCTTTATGGCAAAGCATTCTTCCGCACAAGAACAAATAGCTTTCTTGAAAGCTTCCCATTTAGTTTCCAATGGTGCATCACATTGAAGCTTTGTCATCCATAGTTTTTTCTCAACCATTTCAATGTACATTGGTGACCGTTTGAAATCCATACACAGTGATAACTTCTCTTTCCTTTGGCTGAGATTATCATGCTAAGTTGCTTCTCCACATGAAAGGTCAATACATAAGGTGCGATGGTCGGATTCCGGGGTCCATTAACCAAACATAAAACTCTTTATGCGATACATGATGGCTTCAGAGAGTAGCATATAGTCAATCACACTATCCCCATTATGTCTCCTACATGTAAATCCATTGGTTCCACTCCACAAAGATACACCATTGGCAATGAGCATACCCGTGCTATTACACATGTGTAAAAGTAACTTTCCATAGTGATCCGGCTCTTTCTCATCCATTGAAGTACGATCATACAAGTGAACTTCCTCCAACTCCCTTGAAATGTATGGCATATCAAATTGTTGAGTATCATGTTGCAATGTTTTTGTGCGAGCATTCATATCCCCAAATACAATAACATCACCTTCACCTTTGAAATAAGCAATGTCCTCTTCCAAATCAGAAAATGGTTGATCTCTATCCATGCAAGCATAAAAGGGAGAATCATGATGAGGAATGTAGCAACCGGCCACAAAAATGGGTGCTCTTTTTGGTGTCATAATTTTCAGCCATACATAACGTTTGTACTTGTCATCTTTCACAATTGATACAAAATCTTCCAATCCTTTCTTAACCAGACATGATGAAATTGAGTGATTGGGCTGAAGAGAATGACAAGCGTGCAAAGGGACAAGCGGGTTTTCGTCGATGCCATAGCACCATTGATCATCTTGTCACTCTTCGTGTTCTCATGGAGGAAAGTCGGTTGAAAGGCAAGCGATTGTATTGTTGTTTTGTGGACTTTAAGAAAGCCTTTGATATGATTCCACGTAACAATTTGTGGAGAAGGATGGAAGAACTCCAAGTGCCAAGTGAGTTTATGCTTGCGGTTTCTCGAATTTATGAGAAGGTGATTTGTCAATTGCGCATGGGAAGAGAAATTTCAGAAATTTTTGTAAGCACTATTGGGGTTAAACAAGGATGTCCATTGTCACCAACTCTCTTTGGTCTATGCATCGATCAATTGGAACAAATGGTACTTGACTTTATGCAAGAAGAAGGCATTGAAGAGGTCACTATTTGCAATGAGGTAATCATGCTTTTGTTGTATGCGGATGATGTAGTGCTTCTAGCACACACTTTAGAAGATGCACAAAAGCTTATGGTTGTCCTTGAGAACTTTTGCTTGCATAGTGGGCTGATTGTAAATGAATCCAAAACAAAGGTTATGCTTGTGAAAACCAACCATAAGGAGAAGCCATGCATTGTGTACAACAACGAGACGCTTGAAGTTGTTGAGAGCTTTAAGTACCTTGGCCTTGAGGTTCCATCCAATCACAAGTGGCATGAATGTGCTATGCGTCGTTTGGAAGCGGGAAAGAGAGCATATTATGCATTTGAGAACATGTGTAATGCGGGAAACATCAAGTGTTGGGTTCTCAAGAAGTATCTTTTTGATGCATTGGTGACACCGGTTCTTCTTTATGGAGTTGAAGTGTGGGGCGGGAGCATCTCAAAGTCTACTTGGAAAGAGTTTGAGAATGTCCAAAAGCGTTTTCTTACAAACTTTCTCCAAGTTAAGACACAAACACCATATATGCTCCTACTTCTTGAGTCGGGATCTCTTCCAATTGAGGTTATGGGCATGGAAAGGGTTGTGGAGTACATGATAAAGATGCGTCAAAACCCCTCACATCGACTTCCTACAATTGCAAGGGAAGCAAGCAAAAAAGTTCAAAAGACGCATAAAAGCAAGATCTTGAGCACGGGATGGATGCAAGACATAAAGAAGTGGTTTGGGAGATGGGATGCATTACACTTGCTACATGATGCTTCAATTGACTCTCAAGTGAATGAAGCTTTTCTACAACGCCAATGTATTACGGCTTGGGAGAAATCCGGTGGGTCACGTTTCATACATTACACCACCTATATTGCCCCCAACTACAAAACCATGTTCTTCGCTGAGAGAGGAAACCGTACTCACGCTTACATGCTTGAGCCTATTCCCTTGTCCGCGATACGCACTATCGCAACAATTCGGCTTAGCTCCCATTTCCTTCGATGCGAGATAGGGCATTGGGGCAATGGAGAAGAGTCAAATCGATTGTGCACATTATGCTCATTGCAAGTTCGAGAGTCTGAGTACCACACACTACTAGAGTGCTAAGCTTTTGATCACATCCGAACTTGCTTCTCTCACATTTTCAGCCATAACTTAGACCTACACACTTTCCTCTCCCAGCCAAAGTGTGGGCTCTCCATTGCGACTCTCATCACTACAATTTTGGAGCATCGAGAGTCACTCATCAACCATACATATACTACATCACATGTAACTTTGGTCCCATAGGTCATATTTGACCTCCGAGTACGATAATAAAATCTATCTCTCTCTCTCTCTCTCTCTCTCTCTCTCTCTCTCTCTCTCTCTCTCTCTCTCTCTCTCTCTCTCTCTTCTGCGTGACACTGTGATGCCATGAGCGTAGAAGGTCCATGTCTTGCGTACTCCCTTTTTCATTTCGCAGGCTTTTCTTGCCCAGCTACAATGCACACTCCTCAACAATCGAATCAGTTCACCACCGCTAGGGGAGTTTTCGTAGGCTTTTCTTGCCCAGCTACAATGCACACTCCTGTGCAATCGAATCAGCTCACTACCCCTCCATTGCATACGTCTCCTCTTCCCTCGTTGCATGCATGAGCTCTAGCAAAATGTACCTGCACTCAAGAGGAGAAAAACGTTCTCTCTCTCTCTCTCTCTCTCTCTCTCTCTCTCTCTCTCTCTCTGTTGCATGCAGAGCTCCAGAACACATCAGCACCTTAGGACGTATCAAAAGTATTCTATTCAATATGAAATGAAAATTCACTTAACAATTCTATATTCTTATTGTAGGCAGCAAGTGTGCAAGCCAAGGCAAGTGGAGTGGAGGTGTGTGTGAAGCAGCTCAACCAGGTAACTTTTTAACTCGGTTAATTACTTGATTTGTTTATTTAGAGAGAGAGAGAGAGAGAGAGAAATGACAATGATATGAAATGTTAAGGTAAATTAATGTTATGGTTAACTTTTTAATTCAGTTTAATTATTTGATTGTTTATTCACACACACACACACACACACACACACACACAGAGATGACAATGACCTAATCCATTCATAAATCAATGACAATGACAATGATTGATGTTATGGTAAATTAACCTGATTCATACAAATACGAGAGAGAGAGAGAGAGAGAGAGAGAGAGAGAGAGAGAGAGAGAGAGAGAGAGAGAGAGGAAAAAGACCAAAGAGAATAAAAAAAATTGGGTGGAGAGAGAGAGAGAGAGAGAGAGAGAGAGAGATGAAAGTGAATTGAAATAGTGAAATGGCTTATGAGACCAGAAGATTGCGTCCATAAATGTTCACACACACATGGGTCCACAGAGAGAGAGAGAGAGAGAGAGAGAGAGAGAGAGAGAGAGAGAGAGAGAGAGAGAGAGAGAGAGAGAGAAGAAGAAGAAGAAGAAGAGAGTTTTAACGTCGTAAGAAACTATCCCAAGAGACCTTAAAGATCTAGCGGACTAGGAGTTGAACTCAAGAGGGAAATGGCATAACTAATCTACCGCACTTGGGTGATAGAAAGGTTATACCATTTTCCTCTTTTTGTTAGCGCGCACACACACCCGAGAAGAAGAGAGTTTTAACATCGTAGGAAACTATCCCAAGAGACCTTAAAGATCTAGCCAAAGAGGAGTTGAACTCAAGACCTGTTATTAACGAAGGAAATGGCATAACCAATCTACCACACTTGGGTTATAGAACGGTTATACCATTTTTCTCTTTATATTAGAGCACACACACACACCCAAGAAGAAGAGAGTTTTAACGTCTTAGGACATAAAATTGTCCATAAGGCTTCACACACATAGAAATAAAACACACATAGAGAGACAGAGAGTTGAAAATGAACTGAATTTGAAGGGTACTTACACACACACAGACACACATAGACAGACAAAGAGATGAAATTGAACTGAATTTGAAGGGTACTTACACACATACACGTACACATACCACACACACACATAAACAAAGAGAGAGAGAGAGAGAAGAAAGACTAAAGAGAATCAAAAGAATTAGGGGGAGATAGAAAGAGAGAGATGACAATTAAATGTAATGTTATGGTAATGTGCTCAAATGAGTACATCCAGTGACCATGTTCACACACACAGGGGTCCACAGAGAGAGAGAGAGAGAGAGAGAGAGAGAGAGAGAGAGAGAGAAACACACATAGAGAGACAGAGAGATGAAAATGAAATGAATTTGAAGGGTACTTACACACATACACGCATGCATACTACACACACACACACACACACAAACAAAGAGAGAGAGAGAGAGAGAGAGAGAGAGAGAGAGAGAGAAAAGACCAAAGAGAATTAAAAAATTGGGGGGGAGAGAGAGAGAGAGAGAGAGAGAGAGAGAGAGAGAGAGAGAGAGAGAGAGAGATGACAAGGGGTTGAACTCAAGAGGGAAATGGCATAACCAATCTACCACACTTGGGTGATAGAAAGGTTCTACCATTTTCCCTTTTTATTAGCACGCGCGCACACACACACCCGAAAAGAACAGAGTTTTAACGTCGTAGGAAACTATCCCAAGAGACCTTAACGATCTAGCCGATGAGGAGTTGAACTCAAGACTTGTTATTCAAGAGGGAAATGGCATAACCAATCTACTACGCTTGGGTGATAGAAAGGTTATACCATTTGTCTCTTTTTATTAGCGCGCACACACACACTCCCACACACACACCCGAGAAGAAGAGAGTTTTAACATCATAGGAAACTATCCCAAGAGACCTTAAAGATCTAGCCGACGAGGAGGAGAACTCAAGACCTGTTAATCAAGAGAGAAATGGCATAACCAATCTACTACACTTGGGTGATAGAAAGGTTATACCATTTTCCTCTTTTCATTAGCGCACACACACACCCAAGAAGAAGAGAGTTTTAATGTCGTAGAAAACTATCCCAATAGACCTTAAAGATCTAATCGACGAGGAGTTGAACTCAAGACCTGTTATTCAAGAGGGAAATGGCATAACCAATCTACCACACTTGGGTGGTAGAAAGGTTATACCATTTTTCTCTTTTCATGAGCATACACACACCCTCACACACACACACCCAAGAAGAAGAGAGTTTTAACGTCGTAGGAAACTATCCCAACATACGCAAAATTGTCCATAAGGCTTCACACACAGAGAAATAAAACACACAAACACACACACAAACATGCATAGAGAGAAAGAGAGATGAAAATGAACTGAATTTGAAGGGTACTTACACACATACATGCACACATACTATACACACAAAAATAGAGAGAGAGAGAGAGAGAGAGAGAGAGAGAGAGGAAGAAGAAGAAGAAGAAAAAGACCAAAGAGAATTTTAAAAAAGATAGGGGAGGGAGAAAGAGAGAGATGACAATAAAATGTAATGTTATGGTGATGTGCTCAAATGAGAACATCCATGTGACCATGTTCACACACACACAAGGGTCCAAAAGAGAGAGAGAGAGAGAGAGAGAGAGAGAGAGAGAGAGAAACACACATAGAGAGACAGAGAGATGAAAATATTGAATTTGAAGGGTAATTACACACATACACGCACGCATACTACACACACACACACACACAAAAAACAAAAACAAAAAGAGAGAGAGAGAGAGAGAGAGAGAGAGAGGGAGAAGAAAAAGAAAAAGACCAAAGAGAATAAAGAAAATTGGAGAGAGAGAGAGAGAGAGAGAGAGAGATGACGAGGAGTTGAACTCAAGAGGGAAATGGCATAACCAATCTACTACGCTTGGGTAGTAGAAAGGTTATACCATTTTCCTCTTTTTATTAGTGCACACACGCACCCACACACACACTCGAGAAGAAGAGAGTTTTAACGTCATAGGAAACTATCCCAAGAGACCTTAAAGATCTAGCCGGAAAGGAGTTGAACTCAAGACCTGTTATTCAAGAGGGAAATGGCATAACCAATCTACCACACTTGAGAGAGAGAAAGGTTATACCATTTTCCTCTTTTATTAGCACACACACACACACCTGAGAAGAAGAGAGTTTTAACGTTGTAGAAAACTATCCCAAGAGACCTTAAAGATCTAGCAAACGAGAAATGCGAGAAGAGACAAAAGCAACAAACTTGCAGAGATTAGAGAGTGAGGCATACTTGAGAGAGAAACTTTTTCAAGTTGAGGATTCTCAACAGATAATATTGGCATCTATTGAGAATCTTTGAAAAGAGGTCTCAAGGAGTTGACGTGAATCAAAAGGACAAATTCAAGACAATACGAAACATCGTGCTAGGATTGAGAAGTATTGTCAACAAGCTGGGTACTTTGACAAAGGTTCAAGGTTTAAGACTTTTAGATATCCGAGCTACCTCAAATAAATTAAGTGCTTTGGCTAGATTAGTTCCACCAAAGCAACGTCAAGTTTCTCAAAGATCTAATTCTTCTACTGCTTCTTTGTCTGGAGATGCTTTGGCTAGATTAGTTCCACCAAAGCAACGTCAAGTTTCTCAAAGATCTAATTCTTCTACTGCTTCTACCCAATATGAGGATGGTTATTGCGGAGCATTGTTGTGATGGTTGGCAATATCTTGCTCCAAGAAGTTATGAAGTTGTTGCAATTATGCTAGTACAAGGGGATGATAGAAATATTGGCTATCGCAACATTGTACTGAATTTTCGACATGGGGGCTTGAAAAGAATCTCCAACATGAATCAAGCTTACATGCCCTTATTGTATGTTTTATTATTTCCAAGTGGAGAGGATGGGTGGCATCTTTATTTACAGATTAGTGATGGAAAAAAGTTGAGTCAAAAGCAATATTATGTCTTTCGCTTACAAATAAGAGATGATATAGTGGAGTGTCTTCTTTGAGGGGGTAGGCTACTACAACAATATGTGGTGGTTACTTATAGTACTATAGAGGAGTCGCGGCTATTGTGGATGCGAAATAACCAAAGAACACTTCGTGTTGAAGTGTACCAAGGATTGATTGACATGGTTGAGGTTAGAGATGGCTTAGAGAGGGCTGAAGGTCAAAATGTTGGCCGTAGAACTGTTTTGCCTTCGTCATTTGTTGGAGGTCCAAGATATATGTGCCAACTATTCCAAGATGCAACGGCAATTGTTCGTAGTAGGGGTAAACTGGATCTCTTTATCACATTCACACGTAATCCACGATGGAAGGAAATAGATGATGCATTACTACCTGGACAAAATGTCGTCGGTCGTCCTGATGTGACTACACGTGTGTTTTATCAGAAGCTCCAAGATATGATGCATTTACTTATCAAGCAAGCCGTATTTGGGGAGGTGATTGGACATGTATCAATGATTGAGTTTCAAAAGAGAGGTCTTCCTCATGCTCATATATTGTTGATACTTGCATCTAAATATAAGCCCATAGACACATTCCACTATGATAAGTTGGTTTGTGTAGAGCTCCCTGACAAGAATGTGTTTCCAAAATTATTTGATGTAGTGAGCCATTGTAATGTTCATGGGCCATGTGTCCTTTGAGCCCAACTTCTCCATGTATGGCTGATGGAAAGTGTAGATTCAAGTTTCCACAAACATTTTTTACGTCTAAACGAATGTAAATGAAAGTGGATATCCTGTGTATATGAGACGAGATGATGAAAGGTTTGTTCCGTCTAAAAATTACAATTTAGATAATCGTTGGGTTGTTCTTACATCCCTCTCTTATCACTAAGATACAAAGCCCATATTAATGTGGAGATATGCTCAACTGTCACTGCCGTTAAATATCTTTATAAGTATGTCTACCAGGGACATGATCGAGCCACCATTGTTCTTCAAGATTTTGAAGGAGCTACTGATGAGATCAAGAGTTATCTCAATGCATGTTATGTTTCTGCATCTGAGGCTATGTGGAGAATATTTGGCTTTGACATGCATAGTGAAAGGCCAGCTATTCAACGATTGCAAGTACACCTTCCATTGCATAATATGGTTACATTTTAAGATGGCGATAATGTATCAGATTTGCTAGATAATGAAAAAAAAAACTACCTTGACATAATGGTTTGTTGCAAATCAAAACTATCCAGAAGCAAATAGCCTCACATATACTGACTTTCCAAGTGGTTGGGTATGGAATAAAAGTCCAAAGGCATGGTCTCCATGACAACATGGTGTTTCTATTGGAAGAATGTATAATATTGTCCCTACTATTGGTGAGGTTTATTACCTACAAATGCTACTCAATATTTGCAAGGGATGTAAATCTTTTGAAGACTTGCGGATGTATGATGGTCACATTTATGATACATACAAGGAGGCATGTATAGCTAGAGGATTATTGCAAGACAATGAAGAATGGTCACTTTGCCTCCAAGAGGCATCTTTTTTTCAAAATGGAATGCTGTTGAGACAACTCTTTGCAATCATATTAGTCTTTTGTGAGCCACTTCATTCGACTGCTTTTTGGGACATATTTTGTACCGAATTTTGTGAGGACTATGTTTATGCCCTAAGGATGCTTATTTCAAATGCAAGTGTACGATTTGATGTGGAAAAAAATCGAGCTTTGCTTCATATAGAATGCTTTTTGCAACAACATGGCAAGAGGCTTTGCGATTATACGTTGCCTGCAATAGACTCAACAATGGTATCCTTAAGTGAAACCAGTGCTATGACTGACGAAACAATGTTTAATGTTGATGAGCAGCGTAATATAGCAGATCGTATGGAGACTTCCTTAAACGAGGATCAACGAGATGCTTATCACCAAGTACTGCAAGCTATTGACACGTATTCAGGGAAGGTATTTTTCTTAGATGGTCGCGATGGCTCAGGAAAAACTTATATAATTTACTTCTTGCACAAGTGTGAGGAAGTTGTAGAGTTGCTCTTGCATGTGCATCATCAGGTATTGCAGCTTTACTTTTGAGTAATGGAAGAACTGCTCATTCTAGGTTTAAGACACCTTTGGAGCTTCACTCTAAAGAAACTTGCAATATAAAGGTAAATAGTCAACTAACAGAACTTCTAAGGAATGCAGCTTTACTTATATGGGATGAAGCTCCCATGACACATCGATATGCATTTGAAGCAGTGGACAGAACTTTAAGAGATATTATGCAGCGAGATACTTTGTTTGGTGGAAAGGTCATTTTGTTTGGAGGTGACTTTCGACAAATACTACCTGTTGTATCAAAAGGTAGTCGTACAGATATTGTAAATGCTTCATTGTGTCATTCTCACATATGGAAATGTACAACGATATTGAGGCTTACCATAAATATGTGTATACTTGATTGTGGTTCAAATTCGCTTCAACAAAGTTTTTTGCGTTGGGTGCTTGATATTGGCAATGGGGATATGGATGACGGAGGAGACTTAGATAGAGTTAAAATACCTTCACACATGATGCTTCCAGGAAATAGTTTGGCATATCTTCTAAGCTTTATATATGGAGATTTGTGTCATGTGCAAGATCATGCAAGTTTTTCAGAGATAGAGCAATACTTGCTCCACAAAATAAAGAGGTGGATTTAATCAATGACTATGCATTGCAAAGAATGCATGGAGTGTGCAAAGAGTGTCTAAGTGCAGATTCAATTTGTATGTCAGAGGAAAACACAAATTTGCACACAATTGAATATCTGAATAGCCTTACTCTTGGTGGTGGTTTTCCACCTCATGCTTTAGTCTTGAAAGAAAATGCTCCTAACATGTTGCTGCAAAATTTGGATCCAAGTGGATTATGTAACGGAACCAGATTGATATGCAAGCAATTTCATCATAAGGTAACTGAGGTAGAGATAGTTAAATGATCTAATATTGGAGAGAGAGTTTTTATTCCAAGGATTGACTTTATTGTTGGAAACCATCAGGGGTTTCCATTTCAAATGAAGCATCGTCAATTTTCAATTAGGCTTGCTTTTGGGATGACTATGATCAACAAAGCACAAGGGCAAACATCGGGAATTCTCGGTCTATATCTTGCATCATCAATCTTCTCTCACGGACGATTGTATGTTGCAATGTCATGTGTGCGAAGTGCAGCTACTATGAGGATTATTGTCAATATTAAAAACACTCAAGAGGAGTGTTACTACACTCCAAACATTGTCTTCAAGGAAGTATTACAACTAGAAAATTCATAACAATAAGTTCAAATTAACATTGTGGCTCTCACTTAAAGTCAGGCACACTTGATATTAAATTTTATTGATATCTCTTAGATCAAAGTATTGGCCACAAATGGATCCTCGACGCAGTGCATCCTATGTAGTGGGTCACATCACTGAATTCATTCGATGTATTTATCTTCTTTTTTAAATTAGAGTATTAACTTGACCTATTATTTTATTGAGAAGATTAGCTTATACATTGACTTACTTTGTTGAAGATCCACCACAATGGAGGGGAAGAGTTCTTGCTATGTTTTTGGTGATCTTATTTGATTTAATTCATATTATACTGTAAGAGTTTTTATGTGGCATGTTGGTAGTTTAAGCTTTTCTTGCTCTACATAATTCATGGATGCCTTTGTAGTGATCACTGCCATCGAGGATTTATCATTGTAGGTGTTTATGAAATGCTATACTTAGATAGAGATATGTCTATGGAAGTTCTTGGATACTACCATGTTGCCTTTTCTTTGGACCACGAGCATCGTCAAATTCAAGTTAATATTTGGTTTGTGAGTGATGAAAGGCCAGTCAATGCACAACAGGTGGGGGTTGCTGGAGACCTCACTACACCATATCTATCGAGGACATTTACTCAAGTTGAAACACCCCCTTGTATCTTGCAAAATGTATACAACACAGGTCCTTGGACTTACAGAATCCCTAATGTAGTCTCTTGAAGTCTACACTTTGAATAACTCTTTTGTATTGTCTCTATTACATTCAAAATATTCAAATAATCTTTGTGAAGTTGTGAAATTTCAAAGTCTTTTGAATTGCTTTCATTCCTCCCTCCCTCTCTCTCTCTCTCTCTCTCTCTCTCTCTCTCTCACACACACACACACACACACACACACACACACACACTCAATATTTTAAATCCTTCTTTTAAACAAAAGAAAGAAGGACACGATTCTCTATGGTATGATTGTCAAAGTCTTCTTTATTCTATTCATCTCTCTTCCTCTTAAACTTCTAAATCTCCATTGTTATAGTATATAAATAATGGCACAATACATCATGATTTCATACACCCTCAATGATATACCTTCTTATATTATTAGAGGTATGTAAAATCTTATCTTTGATACTTACTTTTACCATGACTGAGAAATTTATGGTCCTTATTTTGTGTATTTACACGTGTGACATCTTTTTTTCTAGATCCTCCATTGTGGAGGGGTCCTGCACATGTTGAGGATATTGTTTGTACTATCGAGGATTTTGAGATCCTTCGGTGTGTATAGCTTGAACTTGAATCCACATGACGCTAAATAAGTTGTTAATTTTATGCCTGAATGGCTGGTTGTTGTCTCCATTGCAGGCTTCATATATTATTGCAGACATTCTATCTTGGCATTATATGAAGCACGATATTTTAGAAGTGTTGTAGGTTGTTATCACATAGAGTTTGATATAAATGATATGCGAATCACTGTATGAGAGTTAGGTATGCAACGGCCTCTCAATTACAACTTTTCATACAGTCCATATGGAGTGAATGAATGAATGTTTAAAATCTATTCTTTGGGTGACTCACCTTGACGCCTCGATCACAGTGTTTGACGTGTTGGACCTTGGATCTTGAGAGTTCCAAGTAGAGTGTGTCGTAGGCTCAACTTTTCTAGATGATCGAACACTCTGATCCATTGTCTATGCATTCTAAGAACAGTATTTTTTTACTTATTGTTGGCCTATCGAAGTGGGTTTTTATCTATTACATAGGTTAATGAGTGTGTGTGTGTGTGTGTGTGTGTGTGTGAGAGAGAGAGAGAGAGAGAGAGAGAGAACTTTGCTAATTGCTAATGTAGGTTAACATGGGTCATGATGTATTGGCTATTCTCCCAATGCATATAAATATGCTTATTTATTTGAAAGTTAAGGATGAGTACATTTGTCAAAGAAATGGTACATGGTGCTGGTGGCATCATTGGGTGTATTCATATGTAGATGGGTGGTATGAAACTTGTGGACGCTTAAGCATTTCACTATGCAAAGTGTCACAAATATCGAGTGAGATAAAATTGATGAGAGTGCTACAAGAACTACATATGGTCGTATTTATTATGTTAATGTTTGTGGTTGTGATATTCAGTTGTGAAAGATGTATCACAATCATAAATCTTATATTTCAGATGAAGAGTTTGAAATTTTGAAATTAATTGTGAAGTTTATCAACGGGATATATTGGTGTGGACGCCCATGTGTGAATGGGTCCGATTCTTATAAAAGGTCTATTTTGACCTAAAATCCTCATTCTTCGAGGTACATGCTAAGAAGTGCTCTTTCTCTACCTCTATCTCCTTCTCCTTCACGTGCTCACATGTGTATGTGTGTGTGTGCTTGAGAGAGAGAGAGAGAGAGAGCATTGTGTAGGCATCGGCCGCGGCAAGGCGGTTGGATGTGGTGGCAGCGACGACTCCTTCTTTCCTACAGATGATCCTTCACGATGGAAAGCATTGAGCAGTGAGTGACATACCATTGCCTCTTTGAGCTTGCTAGGATTGTCTAGTTGTGTGCTTACAGCCATTCGTGGCTTGCACACGGTGTTTGACAAGTTCCCTGCCTTCGACACGTGCGACAAAGTGCACATTTTTGGGGCCGATGTTGGGGACTGCCTTGCTCTAAGCATGAGGAGCACTCAATGCTACCTCAAGAAGCCGTTCACTTCTATCACTTCTGGTTTTTTGCTAAGTTGTGTTGGATCTATTAAGTCGCTATAATGTACAGGTTTAGCAGGTTTTGTTAGAATCTGTTAAGTGTTGCAATGTGCAGGTTTTTGTTAGATCTTCTAAGTTCTGTAATGTGCAGGTGTTACTAGGTCTGTTAGTTAGTGTTACATTTGTTGTGTTAGGAAGTGTAGACAGTGGGCAGTAGTTAGTGTAGATAGTGTGCAATAGACATTGTGTAGTTTACTGTGTTAGGCAGTGTGTGAGCAGAGATAATTAATGTTAATAGCTCTGTTAGATGTGTAGGCAAGTTAGGCAGAGCTATAGAAAAGTTTTTTTCAAAAAGTTTTATATTAAAACTCTTATTTTAAAAGGAAGGATCCGAATCATTCCCCAAGCCCGAGCCCGAGCCCGAGCCCAGGTTGTAGTCCTCGGTCTTATGATATAATATAGACACTACTATATATATAAAGACTAGAACCTCAGGTAAGGGGAGGGCATGTAGGACAAGCCCTTCAAGTCCTCCACCATTCCCTTCACACTTACCCCTTGAACTTAATAATTTTAGCCTTCTTCTTTATTAGGAAAAGATTATTTTTATGATTTTGAGGGCTTTAAGTAACAGAATTGGGGGCTGTAAAGCACGGCACGTCCCTCTAACCAAGACGCTTGCTTTGAGCTATCACACGTCATATTCTGTGACTTGGTTTAAAAAAAGGACCAAAATATTTTTAAAAAAAGATCGATTGTAAACACCTAAAAAACTAGGTGAATGGCCTTCACAGACACTCACCAACACTTCTAGAGTCTTGTGGTCACATGAACCTATGCTCTGGTTGTGTGCTAGAGGACAATCAATAGAGAGTGTCTCCATTTATGCGGGCACTCATTATTCCTCTACATTAGGCTCTAGGTCCTCAACAAGAACCCAAGGTAGTACTTGATGGTAGAAGCCTTGCCGAAGTGCAACAGGTTCAACAATATATCATTGCAACTAGGGAAAGGGAAATCGAGAGCCTACGCAAGGTAGAGCAATGAAGAGAGCTAAAGGCAAAGGCCCATATGTCAACATCCATGCTAGTCGAGCAATCGAGTACTCCTGACTTAGTACTCTTGACTCTAGAGAGCAACATTGCATCTAGTTCAAATGACACCCCTAGCACCTCGACCCTAGATGGAGTGTTTCTAAACAAAAACTGGGAGGATGAACTACAAACAGAGACTTTAACTGACCTATACACTTGTCACACCTATCACGTGGGTTGGTTAGATGTCCTACAATCCACAACGGGTGCTACTAGCATAGAGGAGCAACAACAAAGAGTTTGTGATGCCATCTGTATGGTTATTGAGATGGAGAGGCAGAACAAGGGGATCCACATGCCTTCAACGGGTCTCGTGAGATTCTTGGATACAGGGAAGGCTGAGCAACCAACTTTATCACAAATGGAGACTCCCTCGGTAAGTCCAGTGGATCCTCCATATGTTGTTTCCCCAGGGGTCTCAGTACAATCTGAGCCCACAAGTGATAGCTTTACCTTTCCAAGTCTAGCTTATCTTTCTATTGATGACACCATGGCTACCATGCCTACCCCAGTGATGGGCATGACAAAAACACGCCATGGACCTCATTTATTAGTAAAGTGCCGCTACATGGTGGCCCAATGCCTACAATAGTAGCTACAAGTGTGTATCAATCATATACATCTTGTTAGGAAATAAGACGTAGCTAAATAGATAATTGAGTAGATTACTTAATGGAGAGAGACAGATTTATATACACGGGATTATAGAGTAGAGAGAGAGAGAGAGAGAGAGAGTACACACGATATACGTGGTTCACCCAATGTGGGCTACGTCCACGGGAAAGCAGCCACTCAATGGCTTTAGTACTTCAAAACAAGAAGTAGTCTACAAAGGGATTATACCCTTAATGGAGCTCCCGCCTTGCTTCACTCTCACCACCTCACACTCACCTTGTTGCATCAACTTCACACTATGAAATGTGTGTAGAAATGGCCTCCTTTTATAGGCCAAAAGGGTTGCCCTCTCTTATGAGAGACAGCCATGTGTAGCCGCCCTTGTGCGAATAAGTCCAAATCGGACCCTCCAATCCGCCCATGTGTGGCCGCCCTTGAGAAGACAAGTCCGCCATTGAATTCGGCCACCGGCCACCGGCCATTGACTTCGAACCACTGGCCATCGGCCATTGACTACCGACCACCGGCCAACCGACCGGTTGTTTTCCGACCACTTTCTGGCCGCCGTCCGGCCATAATATTCCGGCAAAAAAGAATATTCCGACGAAGGGCCTCCGCCCCCGAGGCCTTTAAAGTTGCCCCTGATTCTTGTCCGTGAAAATTTTGGTTTCCGGTGAGTGATTTTCCTTCACGCACGATGGCTTCTCCTCATAATGGGGGCCTTACAAATGTGCGCTTTTACCACAAAAAATTACAAGGGTAAATCAGGCTCCATACTTAACACATCTATGGGTCCTCGTGCTCATGTAGCTCCTACCCCTCCCATTGTTTCAACAACTTATGCTCCACGACCACAACATCCAAGCCCTTATTTCAATGGGACCATACCAACTAGCATTAGCATGTCACATCCCATGTCTGCTATGCCCAAGGCCACACATATGAACTTTGGGCCACCACATGGCACAACATCATACCCAACTTGGAACCCGAGGGTTTTCTATACGCCAAAACCAATGTCAACCCCATTCCACATGCAGTCCCAAGAGTGCTCGTCCCCACTATACCTACTCGCTTGGGTGACTTGGCAACATTTGCTCAAGCTATCAGTCGATCTACTGCTGAAAATATGTGTAACGTGACTAATAGAGAGCCTAGAAGTAAGGCAGTACAAATAGCCAAGCTCACATGAAAATTTAGTGGAGACGGGGATATGAGAAATCATATCCAAGTATTTGAACAAATATACGATTCCTTAGGAGAACATAATGACCTGCATAAGAATAATGCTTTAAGCCTGACCTTGAGTGGCAAGGCTGGGAATTGGTACAGAACCCTAAGGGTGGAAGAAAAAACAATTTACCCTACTCTTAGGAGAGTATTCTTGAAAGAGTACATACGAGAGGGAGTACTTTGGGGTGTATCATCTCAGCTCCAGAAAGCCCAACGAGAGGAAGGAGAGTCCGTGGGATACTTTATTAGTTGCTTGAAGGATTTGAATTCTCATTGTAATCCAAATGAGCGCTTCAATAATAATCAATTGCTTGATAGATCTATCTTTAGACACCCAGATTTGATCATTCCCTTCATAATAGCTTCGGGCTGCTTTTGTGGTAGCCCAACTTTCAGTTCTCCATTGAGGAAAGCTCAAAGAGCTAAGAATAGTTCGGGGTCTCCATATAGTTTGGACATGATGGTGATTCTAACTTTTGAAGCCATGAAATCCATCAATTTGGCAATATTTAATGGCACTTTATGGGCTTCAGTCCCTTGACGTGGGAAAGATGGGATCTCCATTTCTTTGATAGGGTCAGGTAATCCCTCTGTAAATATTCTCTCCAATAAGGGAGTACACCCACTACCCGATGACTTAAAGTCACTTTCTTCTTAGATGACACCAGGTATGGCTAGTGGTCTATGGTCTTTGTGAGGTTGATTTTGCGTAGGGAACACTGTGTCGGTAATCTGGCCTATGTGCTGTCTCTAGATCCCTTTGGGTCTCTTCTACCAAACTCATTAATTGCTTGACTCACTCGATCTCCTTTTTAGGGTTTGGGTAAGTTCCTATCTTCTTCTTGGGTCCTGGCCATTGTGGCTCATGACGATCTTCCTTGTTTGTTTCTTTCCTAGTGGTCGTTTTAGTCTCCATGGTCTCACCTGAGTCAGAATCCTCTTCAAAGGAATCAAATATTTGTTCAAATACTTCGATATGATTTCTCACATGCCTGTCTCCACTAAATTTTTGTGTGAGCTTGGCTATTTGTACTGCCTTACTTCTACGCTCTCTATCAGGCACGTTATGCATATTTTCAGCAATAGATCGATCAATAGCTTGTGCAAATGTTGCCAAGTCACCCAAGTGAGCAGGTATAGTGGGGACAAGTGCTCTCGAGATTGCATGTGGAATGGGGTTGGCATTGGTTTTGGCGTATAGAAAGCCCTTGGTTCCAACTCGGGTACGATGTTGTGCCATGTGGTGGCCCAAAGTTCATATGTGTGGCCTTGGGCATATCAGACGTGGAATGTGACATGTTAATGCTAGCTGGTATGGTCCCATTGAAATAAGGGCTTGGATGTTGTGGTCGTGGAGCATAAGCTGTTGAAACAATGGGAGGGGTAGGAGCTACATGAGCACGAGGACCCATAGGTGCATATGATTGATACACACTTGTAAATATTGTTGTAGACATTGGGCCACCATGTAGCGGCACTTTACTAATAAATGAGGTCCATGGCGTGTTTTTTGTCATGTCCATCACTGGGGTAGGCATGGTAGATGTGGTGCCATCTAGAGAAAGATGAGCTAAACTTGGAAAGGTAATGCTATCACTTGTGGGGTCATATTGTACTGAGACCTCTGGTGAAACAACGTATGGAGGATCCATCGGACTTACCGAGGGAGTCTCCATTTGTGATAAAGTTTGTTGCTCAGCCTTCCCTGTATCCAAGAATCTCATGTGACCCGTTTGCAGGCATGTGGATCCCCTTGTTATGCCTCTCCAGCTCAATAACCCTATGGATGGCATTAATTGTATATGAGAATGCAAATATTGTGCCAATTTTGGTTGATTTTGCAGTGTTTGAAGAAGGCTAAGGACATTCAATCTCATATGCTCTTCCACCTCGACAAACGGGCTTCATCTCAATAGCTTCCAAGGACGGAATCTACATCAGGAAGGGGGGCATGTTAACTCTTATGGACACCCTATCACCTTTGACAGATGCCTTATTAGTTATTTGAGACATGGACCGGACTTGTCGGTCCTATGTGTGTGTAGATGATCGCCGATAAGAGCCGCACCACTTACCTTATTTTTACAGTATTTTTGCAACGATCGGCCATTGTGGGCACCCATGTGTGAATGGGTCAGATTCTTATAAAAGGTCTATTTTGACCTAAAACCCTCATTCTTTGAGGTGCATGCTAAGAAGTGCTCTTGCTCTACCTCTATCTCCTTCTCCTTCGTGTGCTCACGAGTGTGTGTGTGTGTGTTTGTGTGTGTGTGTGTGTGTGTGTGTGTGTGTGTGTGTGTGTGTGAGAGAGAGAGAGAGAGAGAGAGAGAGAGAGAGAGAGAGAGCATTGCGGTGGCATCAGCGGTTGAGCGCATTGGCGGTGGCGGCTCCTTCTTCTTCACAGCACAAGATGCTTCACGAGGGAAAGCATTGAGCAATGAGTGACACACCATTGCCTCTTTGAGCTGCTAGGACTATCTAGTTGTGTGCGTACAGTCATTTGTGGCTTGCACACGATGTTTGGTAAGTTCCCTGCCTCCGACACATGCGGCAAAGTGCACACCACATGTGAACTATGGCCATGTGTCCCCTCCCCACTATGCTTGACCACTCTACCTGCATATATTTAGGAAGTTGGGAGTCATCTTGCCACTACTCCATAACCACCCATGCACTGCATACTCCATTTGTTTGGCTAGTATGAAGCCATACCGAGTCTAGTATATAAAGGTGGTATCCTTACAAGAGTGTAATGCCTATGGTGGATAGACCAACAAAGCATCCATCATAATAAGGGATTCATTGCTTGATTGACCACGTGGGAAAATGTTAAGTAGCATATGGGCTACACCAAATAACATGTGACTATAATTGTGTAGCATGTGTGAGGCTTACAGATTCTATGAGAAAAAAGTGACTACGCACATAAATGGTGCATGCTTGGCTTAAGGGTTTGTTCTCACTGTGAGTACAAGCTACATGCTTACCCCAAGAAATGCGCGTGTAAGCTGAAGCTTACACAATATAGCATGGATTTTGATCAGGGAGTTTGATATGGGTTACATTGGGTAACTGCATAGGGCTCACAAAGATCAAATTTTAGGCAAGAAATAACAGGTCATCACTTCCTTTAAGCAACTTTGTTAAGGGCCTCATCTCCCATGCATTTATTTCCTTGCTTTGGGAATCTTTAGGAGTTTGATGATGGTGCACATGTGGGTGCGCTTGCTGTTTGAACCGGGTTTGGTGCAAATCTTCTTCTCGTTATAGTGAGGGTACACCTTGGTGGATGTAGTGCTTGTATATATGCAAAGACGGATGCAATAGGTTTGTACATAAGGTGGAAATAAGCTCATGCAAATCCCAGGGCTTGGGACTACAAGGGTAATCTTAGGATTGGATAAGACATACATTGCTTTTGTGCTTAGACTTTGTGGAGACTTTTCTATGGAAGTGGCAAACTTTCTTCACGCTAGTGCGTTGGAACTGTTGGTGGCAAGGGAGCGTGACCTTCAATGATTTTGACTTTCAAAATGAAAGCCAAAAGGTTTCAATGGGAAGGGCTGCTTTGAAGGAGATCGCTTTCAAAGTTAAAAGCCTCCAAGATTTAGGTTTTAGCAGAAGGGTAGTTGGATTTCAAAGATCATAAGGAAATAAAAAGTTCATTTGGATTTCAAGCCACACATCCACACACTTTCAAAAGAAAAAAACAGGGGAGAAAACACACACACACACACACACAAAACAAAGATTTATAAGCAATGTGCAACAAAGAAATCAAGCATAAAACATATAAAAATATTAATCAAGATGTCTTTGTTTAATGCTTGGTCCAAATGCGACATAAATTTGTGCATTTGAAAAGTTTGCAAAAAGGCTATGCGTATAAATGCATTTCAATAGTTCAATCAAGCAGGGTAACTCGGCTTGGAGAAAGTAAGAAGAGCAAGAAGCAAAACATAATCAAGCAAGTCTTGATAAATTAAAAAAATCACACACATTTAACTTCTCAATTCCAAATAAGCTCTAATCACTTGGTTAGGGAAGTGGCCATGTAAACGTACCCAAATCCAAGGAGAGATAATTATGCTTGAGCTTAATTAGCCTACCCTTCAAGAGTTATGAATCAATTTAGTGCTTAAAGAGAGAGAGCACTAACTTCAGCATAAGGATCTAGCCGGTGTAATTAGGAAATATACTAAGCTATTGTTTTTATGCTTTGTGATGGTTGCAGATAACATAATCAAGCTTGCAAAAACACTCTCCCCTCCCCCTATAGTAAAATTCTTTTGATGTTATTGGTGGTGTCATTAATACAAATAGTTCTTCTTCTTTCAAAGTTTTTGGTTTTTATGTGGCCTATACATTGTTTATTTGTATTAAGCACCATACCTTAACCTACACACACATATCCATCGTAGCATAATACAAACATAATTAAGATATCATTTTACTATACACAACACATATACACACAAGTAGATATACTCATAGACGTGTAAGGGAGTAATCTAATACTCTTTACTTGTTGAATATTGAAAAATTAACTATTGCCAACAAATAGAGGCCCCTCTTCTACATGCCCAACCACAAGAGGTGGCTCTCATTTTTTGTAATCTTCACTGGCCTATCATATATAATTGAGCTAAGGTTCTTGCTTATTGAAGGAAATAGCTAATAAATATTGACCCAAGGCAACTCGCATAACAAAATATTGCCAAATCATTGAGAGCAAATAGCATACTCTCACCACAAGAGGGGTTACATCAATTTGGAAAATGGATTTTGAATGAATTGGAGAGTACATGGACGGTGTGGTGTGAACTCTCTCTCTCTCTCTCTCTCTCTCTCTCTCTCTCTCTCTCACACACACACACACACACACACACACACACACACACACACACACACATTGGCAACAACTTTCCCCCCTCTATTAGGCTAAAAGAGTGAACTTTGTGTGCATAATAGAGGAGGAAGAAATTATATGGACTGTGCTACAACAATTTTAGGATACATGGATATGGTTCACCATTCTACTAGATGAACTTGTTCGACTCTCAGAACCCTTCTCTCTTCCCTCTAGCATACAACCAACACTTCAAGCCTCTTCTCACTTTGTCTAGATTCATCTTGCCTTGGCTCAAGATTAGAACTTGGCATGGTTTGGTTGCCACAGGAGCTTAAAAAGTGAGAGGGCCCTTGTAGACAACCCTTGAGAGTGTGGTGGATGAGGTGTTGCTCTTTAGGCTGTCGAGTGAGAGGGATAAATGTAGTGGAGGGGAGGGAGGGGGTGCGTATGGATAACATAGAAAGGGGACTTTAGGAGCTTATAAGGGAAGGAGAAAACCTTATGTTAGCAAATTTAATTTGGAAAAAAACAAAAAAACCATCTAAGTGGCCTTTTCAAATTAAGACCATGAGACTCTAAGGGAAGCTTAATGAGAGGACGGACCAAGAAAAATGCCCATCGTCACCACAAATTAGATAAGCACAAAGGCTTTGCGAGTAGTGAGTAGTGAATGCTTAAAAGAGTGCCGAAGCGTCATGTAAGATCAAAATTGAGTGGAGAGGCTCTCATGCCTCTAGTTGTTAGGTTACATGCCAGTGGCCATGGCGAGTTTGGCTGGGCGCCCGTCCATTTCTCTTATTCTTTGGTTATAATGAGAATAAGGAGTGTGAGATCATTGTCTCACTAAGCTCCATCAAGCCTGTGTGTTCTTCTTTCTTCTCTCCCTTCTCTCCTTTTACCATATACATGTGGTAGTGATGTGTGTAAACACACTTAGAACCGTCGGGATAATTTTTTCCTCTTTAGGAGGTTTTTCCACCCGTGCATTATATATACGCCCATTCATTCTAAGGCTATCTATCTCTTTTTGTTGCACACTAAGTAATACAGTCTCTATTGTGTGCCTTAAGCTTCCTTCATCTTCTCCAAGCTCTATGTGTTTTCCTGCAACCCTATTTCCAACAATTGGTATCAGAGCAGGTTGCGTCCTCTCGGGCTTAGTTGCCAGTAGCTCTAGCACATGCCTGCTCACTTTCTCCGATTTCAGTGAGCTTTGGCGAGCGTTCACAGATTGACAAAAATTTTAGGAAAACTTGTAGAGCTTAGTCTGCTCAGATTTCTAATTCGGGCTCATTTCGGCCTCCGTTTTTGCTACATGCAGTATTGTACAGGCTACTTCGTCATTTTGTGCAGAATTTTTGTCACTATCATTTTTTGGAGAACAGGTCCCTTATAGTCTTCTACGGTTTGTGCTATATAGCATGTGTTGTTCTCGCTTCGTTTCTCCTCTTTTTGAGCAGTTTTCATATCAGGTGCAGCATTTACCATGGCTGACAACAACACAGATGTGTTCAAGATGTTTGCTACTGCTGAGGACGGGTTGGATGGGGATAATTACCCTATGTGGGCTTACATGATGCAACATGTTTTTGTGTCAAAGGGCATCTGGAAATTGTGCAGGGCATTGATGTATGTCCTGGTTTTGAGGATGTAGACGATGTTGAGGATGTTGCAGGTCTTGCTGCAAGGATTGTTGATGTTAGCGTTGTTTTGCCTACGGTAGAACAAGCTCGTTGGGACGTAAAGGATGCACAGGCTCATGCATTGATTGTGTTGTCTGTGAAGTGCATCGTTACTCCTCATATTTGTTCAGCAAAATCTGCAAAACAGGCTTGGGATATTCTAGCTGGTCTTTATGCAAGCCGCAATGAGGCAAAAATTGCATTGCTGCGTAAAGAGCTTGAGTCGAAGATTATGCATGAGGAAGATGATATGGACACTTTGCTTGCTCGTGTCAAGGATATCAATGAGCAACTTATTTTTGCAGGTGAAGTCATTTCAGATAATTCCCTTGTGCAGACTATTCCTGATGCCTTGCCAGACTCTTACCAGGCTTTTGCTAGTACTTGGAGACTCATGACCCAAGGAAATCCTGAAGTTGTCAAGTTTGATGCATATTGCACATTGTTGTTACAAGAGTCGCTTTCCAAAAAAAATAGGACTAGACAACGTGCAATTTAACAAGCTTTTATTGTTGCTCAAAGAAAGGGTGGTAACAACAATGCAACCACTTCTTATGGTTCTTCTGCGAGTGGAAAATCATATGTTCCTAACGCTTCTACTGCCAGCAATTCGTCATGAAATTCTGGTGATAAGGGAAAAAAGAAGATGCATTGCCATTATTGTAAAGCTAATGATCAATTGATCAAGCAGTGTCCTAAGTTGAAGGCCAAAGATACTAGGAAGAAAGAGGGTGGTTCCACTACAAATGCAGCCATTGTTGAGTCTTCTATGAAAGGAGACTGTGACGTTGATGTTGATGTAGAATGGGCTTTAAGTATAGAGTGCACTTACAATACTGCTATCCATGATGCATGCATGTCAGTTGCTGGAGATTCACATGTGTGGTATTTTTCACCTCTCTCGAGTCTGTCTCTCATGGGAATTCAGCCAGCTATGTCAACAATGCCTCTTATCCTGTTTAGAGAGTTGGAAAGAGTGTGCTTACTGTTGCAAATGGTAGATCTTTCACACTTGTTGATACACTTTATGTACCTGGGATCAAGAAGAATCTATTGTCTGTATCTGCACTTGCTAGACTCGGTCTTGTAGTCAAATTTGTGGATAACATATGTACAATACATGATCACATTTTTTGATAAAATTGTTGCATCTGGCATTTTATGACGTGGGTTGTATAAGCTCACTTTGTATGATGAGTGTGGGCAGAATTTTGCAACTACAGTTTTGAATTCAAAGGCTATTTCAGATGCAAAACATTGACATGCACTTTTTGGTCATCTGAATTTTGCCAGCTTGTTGCGTTTGCAAAAAACTGATATGGTTGCTTCTTTGCCGCCTCTTGAAGCACCTGTCAAACATGTTTGAGAAGGCTATATTTTGGGTAAAATGTTGCGTTCTAAGTTTCCAAAGGATGGTTCAGTTAGGGCCACATGTAGGTTGCAGCTTGTGCATAGTGATGTTTATGGGCCTATGCAAACTTCGTCCTTGGGAAATTACCTTTACTTCGTGACTTCCATTGATGATTACAGGCTTGCATGGGTATTTCCGCTTAAAGCTAAGTCCAAAGTTTTTATGTGCTTCAAACAATTTCTGGCTCTGATTGAAAATGTCTCAAAATGTACTATAGGCACCCTCCGTTCGGATAGAGGGGGGGAGTATATGTCTCATGAATTTAATGCATTTTTGGTTAGTCATGGGATAAAACAACAATGTACAGTGACTTATATGCCTCAGCAAAATGGTGTTGCTGAGAGGAAAAACAGGTCACTTACGGAAATGGCACGATGTACGGTCACAAGTCAAGCTTTGTCGCATTCTTTTTGGCTTGAGGCCATCATGTGTGCCACTTATGTACTAAACAGGTGTCCTACAAAAGCCTTGCAATCTACTACTCCATATGAAGCATAGCATGATAGAAAGCCTTCTATTGAGCACATGCGTGTTTTTTGGTTGTTTGGCATATGCTTTGGCGCCACAAACACAACACAAAAAATTGTATGATAAGGCTATCAAATGTTGGTTATAGTGCTGAAAGCAAAGGTTACATGTTGTATCATCCACAAACAAAGCGTACTTTGGTTTCACGAGATGTTCTGTTTGTGGAAGATTCTGTTCAGCCCTTGCTGTCATGTACTAGAGACAGTAATGTAAGCTCACGGGACATTTATGACACTTTGTTGCCTCGTTTCAGTGGTGGAAGTACGAATGTAAATTCCAATGAGGCAAATGTACAGCCTATGGGGGTTTCTAAAAATGCTACATATTAGCCTATTACTGATGCATATGTACATGATGTACTTGATGAGGAAAGGGCTGAAAATGAGCAGGCTAGAGGTATGCCTAAATGGTTGGTGCATACTTTGCGTGGCAGCAAATTGGATGCACCTTTGTCTAGTCGCACTCATTCAGGCTCTTGCCATGCATCTTATGCATCAGATTGTTATGCTTTGGCTGTGTCTAGCTTACATGATGTTGAGGAACCTCTATCTTTTGTGATGCACAAAATTCATAAAATTGGATGGCTATGTCTTGCTTACATGATGTTGAGGAACCTCTATCTTTTGATGAAGCACAAAATTTAGAAAATTGGATGGTTGCCATGCAATCAGAATATGATGCACTTATAGAAAATGACACATGGACTTTATGTGATTTTCCTCTTGGCAAAAAGGCCATTGGTACAAAGTGGGTTTACAAGTTGAAACGCAAGCCGGATGGTGAGATTGATCCCTATAAATCTCGACTTTTTGCAAAGGGTTATGCACAACAAAAAGGCATAGATTGTGAAGAGACTTTTTCTCCCACTTGTCGTATGACTAATGTACATTTTCTATGTGCATTGGCATCTCATTTTGGTTGGGATGTACATCAATCAGACATTGTTACTGCTTTCTTGAATGGTGACATATTTGAGGAAGTTTATGTAATGCAGCCTCGCGGTTTTGTCAAGAAAGGACAAGAGGATAAGGTGTGCAAATGCAACAAAGCTTTGTATGGGTTGACGCAATCTCCTCGTGCTTGGTATGAAAAGGCTGACACTCATTTGGTCAAATGAGGCTTTCGTAATAGTCCAACAGAAAGCACATTGTATGTAAAGCGTGAGGGTGATGTACTTCTCACTGTAGTTCTTTATGTAGATGGATCTGCTGATCACTTGACCAAATGTGGAAGGTATGGCTTTGAATGAGATGAAAGATTCTTTGGATCGAGTAAAAGTATAGGATTTGAAATTGTTTTTTAATTTTATAAGCCCTAGGTCCCTTTCATGGGGAATTTTTTTTATGTTCAAATTTAAAGAAAGGAATGTAAAAATCCAAGTAAAAGGAAATGGAAAGTGGTCTAATCATTGTTGGTAAAAGGAGATCCGAAAACAAAGATAGGCCAAAAAACACAAAGACAAGGCCAAAAACACTAAAATGAGACCAATTTTTTCCTTTCAAGTCCAAATTTGCATCAGACTTCACCAACAGGCTTAAGATGATGTCTATAAGTATGTGCATGAGTCTCATCCCCAAGCTAAAAAATAATTGAATTGCAATTCATGTTCCCCTATAGAGTATAAAGATGTAGCCTACTTGAAGAGGTTGATAATAACATCCTAGACAGAGTCTATTACCCACCATACTTGGATTTTCAAGTGGTAGCATAACAAGGATTTTTGGTTCAATATGTGATCTCTTCATTTTAGTGAGGGTATGCAAGTCTTGAGGATGCATGCCATGATAAGTGATGCTTGAGAGAAGCAACAACCTGAGCCATGAATGATCCATCTTTATACATAGAGCATATAAAGATGTAGCATGCTTGGGGAGGTTGATAATAACCTCATAGATAGATTCTATTACCCACCATACTTGAATTTCCAGTGGTAGCATACCAAGGCTTTTTGATCTAGTATATGAGCTCTATGTTATAGTGAGGGTATGCAAGTCTTGAGTATGCATGCCATGATAAGTGATGGTTGAGAGAAGCAATAGTTTGAGCCACATGTGATCCATCTTAAGGATTTTTTACCAGCTTTGGTATGTAGCCATGAGACTCCCATGAGATAGCGAAGAGGTAGAGAATTGCTACAACCAAATTCTACTAGAGATGTGTCTAGAGTACCTCTATAAGGGTTGAGAGTGACTTGGAAGTCATTTCCCATCAACCCTCTTAGCTTCTTCTTGTAGATCCGGTGCCTTACAAATAAAAACATGGTTATTGACTGCTTTGTCTCCATTAGATATGTAGTACATGTCCTTGAGAATATGAAAGTCCCTTTCAAAAATGTGGTATATTTTTTATATGCTCCTTTTTGAGTGGATTTAGAGTACAATATTGAAAGAAATAGTGTCTGGCTATGTTAAAAGACACTCCTTGTAGAAAGGTGACAATTTTTCTTAGCTAGTAGTACTTGTACCATTTGCCATAGTTCTGTGGTGGCATTATGCAGGCAAAAAGGCCTAGGCATGACATGATCGAGTCTTTTTCAAGAGCTATTTTGGGTGGATTTAGAGTACAATGCTGAAGGACATAGTGTCTGGCTATGTTAAAAGGCACTCCTTGTGGCAAGGTGACAATTTTGCTAGCTAGTAGTACTAGTACCATTTGCCACAGTTCTGTGGTGGCATTATGCAGGCAAGAAGGCGTAGGCATGACATGATTGGGACCTTTTTCAATAGCTATTTTGATAACAATATTACTAAACATCTCAAGCTAAAAAAAAGAGCACATGTTCACATTCGTAAACCATGGGACAAAAAACTGCAAGTACAAGTACTATTGCCTAATATAGCCTTGGCATTACATAAAGTTAACTTCAAAGGTTGACAAAAGATCCAACCAAACTGGCATTTAAACCATAAAGGGGGGGTGTGCGCTAAGGATGGATACATCCATGATGTGGCTCTAGTAGTTTATAGGGTAATAGAAGATTTTATGTTGATGGGACTTGGGCATGAGTATATATCTACCATTTTCATCCTTAGAATTTTTTTCCTATACATTCAATTATACATTATTTTTTTAGCACTGCTTTGACACATGGGGTTAAATATAGTGAAGGAGTACGAGCGGAAGTGCGACGCGAGAGAGAGTGTGAGAAGAAGAACACGACGATATGGTGAACTCGCTCTATTGTAATGTGTAGAGCATAGTGAGTTCTTATTAGGTTTTAACAAAAGAATATGTGTACATACCTGGCAGCCCGCCCACTTACCTGGGCGACCACATTGGGCTTTATACCCCAACAACCTCCCACTTAAAGTCCAATGTGGTACTTTAAGTGTGAGAGAAGCTACTATACAAGCTAATATACAACAGATGTAGAGAAGTGATGTACTACCCTACACCTAACTGCTTGCGAAAATGCGCAAAGCTCTCCAAGGGAAGTCCTTTTGTAAGTAGATCAGCAGGATTTTCTGTGGTGTGAACTTTGACAAGTTGAAGTTGCTTATCCTCGAGCATTTCCCTGATGAAATGATACTTCACATCCACATGCTTTGTCTTTGAGTGATAAACTGGATTGCGAGCCAATTGTATAGCACTTTGACTATCACAATATAACACAAGCATCTCTTCTTTGATTCCCAAATCTGTTACTAGTCGATTAAGCCAAATTGATTCTTTGCATGCCTCTGATGCTGCAACATATTCAGCCTTTGTAGTAGACTGAGTAACACAATCTTGTAATCTAGAACGCCATGATACTGCTCCACCAGCCAATGTAAAGACATACCCAGACGTAGGCCTTCGGTTGTCTAAGTCACCTGCATAATCTGAGTCTGTAAAACCCTTTACACTTAGCTCCTGACTCCCATAGCATATACGCATACTCTTTGTAGCTTTCAGGTATCTCAACATTCCTTTCACTGCCTCCCAATGTTTCTTGCCTGGGTTTGACATGTATCGACTTACTACTCCCACTGCAAATGCAATGTCTGGGCGAGTAGCAATCATTGCATACATCAAACTACCCACTGCAGACGCATATGGAATCTTATCCATTTCAGCTGGTTCTTCCTCAGACACAGGACAATCTTGTTTGCTAAGTTTCACATATGGTGGCAATGGAACACTCAATGCCTTTCCCTTCTCCATATTGAAACGTTGCAAAACCTTGTCAATATACTCTGTTTGAGATAACCAAATCAACTTCTTTGATCTGTCTCTCTCAATGCGCATACCAAGTATATGACTTGCCTCACCCATGTCTTTCATGTCAAAGGATTTTGCCATCTTTGACTTCAAAGCTGAAATTTCTTCCAAGTGCTTGCTAGCAATCAACATGTCATCCACATACAAAATAAGGATCAGCCAACTGCCATCCTTAGCCTTCTTTGTATATAGACAGTGATCGAACTCACTACGTTTGTAGCCTTGAGAAAGCATAAACTTGTGGAATTTATGGTACCATGCCCTCGATGATTGTTTTAAGCCATAAAGACTCTTTAACAACTGGCATACCCAATCTTCCTTGCCTTTCTCAACAAACCCTTCTGGCTGCTGCATGTAAATTTCCACATCTAAATCACCATGCAAGAACGCTGTCTTGACATCCATTTGGTGCAACACCAAATCTAATATGGCAACCAATGCAAGAAAGCATCTCAATGTAGTCATTTTGACCACCGGAGAGAAGACTTCATCAAAGTCAATGCCTTGTTCTTGCTTAAAGCCCTTGGCAACAAGCCTTGCTTTGTACTTTGGCTGACTATCATGAGCGGTGATCTTATACCTGTAAACCCATTTACAAGGTAGAGCCTTTTTGCCCTGTGGTAATTTAACTAGCTTCCATGTCTTGTTTTTATGCAGAGCTGTCATCTCTGACTGCATGGCCAATTGCCAATTACCGGAGTCCTTCATTTGCACTGCTTCCTTGTAACATGAAGGCTCATTGCAATCAGTCAACATGACATAGTTCATAGATGGAACAAACCTATCAGGAGGTCGCGTGACACGTCCAGATCTACGCACAATAGGTGGCTCAGGCTCGGCCACAACCTGTGGTTCCACTCTATCCTCTCCTTGCTCCTCTTGAGCCCTGACATTTTGTCTTGCACGTGCAGGTCCATCTTCTTGGAAAACAACTCTTCTAATCTCCTCAACCCTCTCTGGTTTAGAATGATATTTGGATTCATTAAAGTGAACATCATTGTTGCGGACAACCTTTCTGGATTCGGGATCCCAAAGTCTGTACCCCATCTCACCAGAATTACCATAGCCTAGAAAGATGCACTTTCTACTCTTTGGCTCAAGTTTGTTCCTAAATTCCTTTGGAACGTGAGTATATGCCTCACAGCCAAAGACTCTGAGATGCTTGTATGAGGGCATTTTGCCTGACCATACCATCTCTGGCACTGAATCCTTCTGCAAAACCTTGCTAGGAGATCTATTTACAAGATGAACAGCTGTTGATACAGCTTCAGCCCAAAACCCATTTGGCAGCTGTGCATTAGACAACATACTTCTGACCTTCTCTTGTATGGTCCTATTCATCCTCTCAGCAACACCATTTTGAGGAGGATTGTAAGGAGCAGTAAGTTCACGTTTTATAACTTTTGACTCACAAAAGTTCTGAAAGGCCTTTGAAACATACTCTCCACCATTGTCAGTGCGTAAGCATTTAAGCTTCATCCTTGTGCTTGAGAAAGTAAACCCATACTTTCCTCGAGTAATCATCTATAAATGTCATAAAGTAAGAAGCTCCCCCTAGAGATAGGTTAGGCATAGGTCCACACAAATCACTATGAACAAGTGCCAACTTTGTATCTCTTCTACTGCTTCTATGCTTATGTGGCTGCTGTGTTTGCTTACCATACAGACAATGTTCACAGAATTCAAAATAATTAAATGAAAAGCCAGGCAAATAACCAGAACGAGACAAGATTTCCATTCCCTTCTTGGACATATGTCCTAACCGGCTATGCCACAAAGAAAGGCTCGGCTGCTCGGTTACATTGATTACATTTTTAGAGACATTTGATACATAAATCATGTAAAGTCCTCCAGACTTTACTCCATGTGCTACTGTCATAGAACCCTTGGATATCTTCCACATGTTCTGTCCAAAAGTGGTGACGTAGCCAGCATCATCAAGTAAACCTGTGCTGATCAAGCTCTTTGTAATTGCGGGAACATGTCTCACATTCTTCAGCGTGAAAGAAGAGCCATTCTGAAACTTCAATTGAACATCTCCAACACCTAAGATTTCACATGTCTGCCCATTGCCTAGCCGAACATGATCTTTAGTGGTCACATAAGAGGTAAACCACTCCTTGTTTGGAGACACATGAAGTGATGCCCCTGAGTCTATAATCCAGTCACTCAGTGCATTTCCATCAGATGCTGTAAGAAGATCTGAGTTTATTGTATTCTTCAAGAAGTAGATGTCTCCTGACACTAGACTGTCATCCTCTGCAACAGTGTTTGTCACATTTATTTCTTGAATCTTCACTGAGGACTTGTTCTTCTCACCATGGTCTTCAGCTTTCTCTTTGCCTTTTTCTGCTTTCCATTCTCTGCAGTCTCTTTTCATGTGACCCTTCTTGCCACAATGGTAGCATTCTATGTCACTCTTGCCGTTAGCACTGCGGGACTTGCTACGAGACTGATTCCTCTTTCCACCTTTGTACTTTTCTTTGGTCCTTCCCCTGACAACTAAGGCTGTTCCTTTGCCTTTGTCCATTGTCTTTCTATTGGTTTCTTCAGTAAGCAGACTTCCTTCTACACCTGCTATGTTCAAACCATCTGGAGGTGCAGAATTACTCAAAGCTGTGCGAAAAGTGTCCCAACTTTCCGGCAATGTGATCAACAGGAACATAGCTCTAACAGGTTCATCAAACTTGACACCTTGAGCTTACAACTGACTGTAGATTGTGTTGAATTCATTCAGATGATTGGACATAGGTGTCCCTTCTTTCATCTTCAAGTCAACAAGCTTCTCAAGCCAATATACCTGTGAAGCTGCACTCTGCTTCTCATAAAGATCACTCAGCTTTAACCATGCTTGATAAGCTGACATCTCGTCTACTACATTGAAGTAAACGCTTTCTGCCAAAGTCAGCATAATGGTAGAAAGTGCCAATTCATCCATTTCGCTCCATTCATCTTTGTCCATATCTTCTGGTTTTATCCCCTTGAGCTTTATAGGTTTTATCTGCTTCTTTTGTACCAACACGTGCCAATTTTGCTTCTTCCACAATGGGAAATTGGTTCCATCCAGCTTCTTGATATTGTAAAGAGCAGTGTCCTGTGATCCAGCCATAGCTACGCTTCACAGTCGTTTACTTTCCTGGGAAAAATTCGGCAGAGTTTCCCCTGTAAACTGACCTCTGAACCAATATCAACCTGTCAAATGAACCAAGAAAGCTTCAGATTCTGCTGAAATTTTGGCAGAGTCTCCTTTGTAAAATGGCTCTGGTGTACTAAAAACAGACCAAAAAACAGCTCAAAAAACGACTGTCTCTCTGACACTGTAAGCTGCGGGTAAACCTGTCCTGCACCTATACTGTCTCTCACTGTCCTGTCACTGTCTTGTAAGCATAGCCTGTGACAATGCCTCAACGACAGTTAAGCAAAGATGCAATCCCAACTGTCTAACTCACAGTCAATACATCCTAGCTGCCTATCTAAGGGTGCTCGAGGGATAGCTCCAAGACCTGTATCACCGAAAGGATCTCAATATTCGAGAATCCCCCAGCTCAATAAAACCTCACTCGATCCTCAACAAAGGCTGCAGTAAATCTGACAATACATAGACTTCCCACAAAGTCATACATCCACAAATTTCCCACTATATGCTGTAACCGCTGCGGCGGTTGTTTGCTGCGTGACTAACAACCAGCAAACCCTCAACAAACATACATCATCTCTGACAATACATCCCATGTGGAAGTACCTGCAATGTCAGGATGAAATCTGGAATATCAAGCAGCAAACACAAGCTACCTGATGAACTAGTGGATGTCTCCTACAGTCTGTGTGTAGATGCGTCCATTTCGTATGTGACACGCCTCCAAGAACTGTGAGCCGTCCTTCGATGTGTAGACAGCCACAAATCAACACTCTGGGAGTGTCGATATCCTCAGCAGCTGCAGTCGTAGGCCGAAAACCCCAAATTTGCAGAGTCGGATCTGCACCCGCCGAGACCACGTAGTCGAAAATGGCCTGCGCAGATCTTTGTCGAAGCCGTATGGTCGCCGAGATGACCTCAGAATGAAATTCTGAGAACAAAAAAATCAGGCTGTGTCTTCGCCTGTCAAATTTCACTCCAATCTGAGCTGGTGACTCTAGCCTCCTGCAGTGCTGCTCCGAGCCTCGATCTGAGCTCTGATACCAGTTGAAGGAGTACGAGCGGAAGTGCGACGCGAGAGAGAGTGCGAGAAGAAGAGCACGACGATATGGTGAACTCGCTCTACTGTAATGTGTAGAGCATAGTGAGTTCTTATTAGGTTTTAACAAAAGAATATGTGTACATACCTGGCGGCTCGCCCACTTACCTGGGCGACCACATTGGGCTTTATACCCCAACATATAGACCTAGCATGTGGGGGAGGGGTTTTTTATCCATAGATGGTGGGGTTCTAATAATATGAGAAACTTCATGGGACATGCTATCAGATGAGTCTAGGTGAAGATTCTGCTAGAGAAGCAAGAGGGGTTGATGTTTGTTGTGGGGATGATGGAGGTTGGGTGAGGAATCTAGGGATAGACATCTACTCTTTTCTCTTACTTTGTGAGGTTGTCCTCTTGCCCTTTTTCTAGCTTTGTTTTCATTAGGATCACCTAAGGGGAGTACAGCCTTTTGAAGGAAGAGCTCTAAGTGATTGTTGGGGTAGTTAGGGGGTATCTTCTAGTAGAGAGCTACATGCTTGGCATAATCTTTGAGTCTTTTTTTGTACCACGGATGAATCAACAATGACCCTTCTTTAGCTATCCATTTGAAGAACTTGCTAGTAGATAGCCTAAGGAAGCATATAGGGAAAACAAATATCGTGCGCAACATGAGCCAAAGCGAGGCCAAAGGGCATGGTCAAATCAAAGGACATTGTTGTCCTTACAGAAGTCCCCTTCTCTAATGAAGTCACAACCACAATTTATAAAATATTTGTGCACATTCCAAATTTAGGTGATGATGAGTCCCTTCTAGTATATGAAATCACCCCTTTTACTCCAAGAATACAGCCATGATTGGAAGAGCACCTCCGAGTCTCAAAGTTTCTCAAGGTGAAAGGGCATACAATTAAATAAGACTCCATGATATTAGATGCATTGGTGCTTAGGATATGCATTAAGCCAAGTTTAGTTGCTACCTTGTCTTGGTCATTGAGTAGAGTGAGTAGCGCCCTTTATTGAGTGGGGCATAGTTTTTAAAGGCCCAAGTCTTTTGGTTGGCATCCAATAGATGTAGTACATTAGTATTTTGTAGAGCTCATAAGGCTTGGAATCCTTTTGCTTGACTAAGACACGTGAGATGAAGTCATGGTCTACAATTATTTGTGAGGTCCCCACCCCATAGTATCAAACGACGGATCTGATGGTGAACTTGGTGGCCACTAGATGTATAGCAGAAGCAAACAAAGTGGTTGAGGGTTCAACTAGCGGACGATCTCTCATCACAAATGAGTCGAGTTCGAGCCTACTAGCAAGCGATCTAGCTCCACCTCACAGGGGAAGCGTACTTATCCTATCTAGCGATCCTAAGACCCACCTTCCAAGAGGAGAGAAAACCTCGAGTGCCTTTTTCTCCATGTTTCAGAGGCACGTACACTTGAGACTTCGCCGCTCTAGGGGCAATGAGTATTACTAGTATCGATTTAAACACTATGGGGACAGAGAGTTCTTGACCAATCGGGACCACCCTTCTCATAGGCATTGGCAACCTGAGCCAAGCCCCCACTTTCCACCCCCACACTCACACTTCCTTGTGTGTCCTAATTACTACCACAATGGTTGTGCAACATAAAAAAAATTCCTTGATTAGATTCTGAATCACAATGTTCGTTAAGACAGCCCTTCAACCAGTATTGCAAAGAGGCACCAAGACAGTATTCTAGTAAAAATTCTACTCAAACTTATTCATTAAAATTCCAATGTTCTGGAGGTACAACATCCCCCCTCCAGCGAGAGTTTACTCCTCCCGTTGTCGCCTAGCTACCCATACAACTAGGGATGTCCACCGCATAGAAAGCACGACATGGACATTCCCACCGCATAGAAAGCAAGACGTGGGTTCCCATCGCATAGAAAGCAAGTCGTGGGTATCCATCGCATAGAAAGCAAGTCGTGGATTCAAGAGCCCTTAACGAGGAACTCTGCCCCCTGTGATCAGTAGGGGGGTCTGGACTAATTCAACATTGGAAATAGAATGAACATGTCGAGCTAAATTTTCTCTAGCAGACATTCTTTCCTATTGCAACAGTATATCCATCAATCATTTCTTTCCTACCTTAGACTTAAATGTACAATGAATTCAAATGCCGAGATTTCCGTCGGATTTCTCCAACATGTTTGGGGATATGTTCTTTCCTAACTAAACGTGTGCAATGTTAATTAAACAACTGAATAAAATTGTGACCTACCTCTTCTATTTCTTCCTCAATGGCTCGTGAGATGACCGGTGCTTGTTCGTCCATGGGAGCTTTTCCCTTTCCGTTCACATTGCTCGTTCCCGCCTCGCGGTCGTGGGCACCACCGAAGCGAGTTCTCTTAACCGGGGCCATTTTACTCACTACTTTAAATGATAAACTTGAAGAAAAGAGCTAAAATCCGAGGGCATCATAACAAACCAATTGGCAGATTAGAATCATTAATAGATTTTTCCTTCGAGACCTAGCAATTTTATGGGTAATTCTTTACTTGCCCTATGGGAACTGTCTCTAAAGTTAATCACTTGGCTTAGATGATTAAGAAATTCAGAATTTTACTAATTGATTTACAAGAGAGATGAAGTAAGCAAGCTCAATCACTTTCCTGGTGCAATTTGAAGATGCAGAATTACCGCAGGCATGTGTGATAGAAAATTCTCTTCTTATTGGCCTAATGACTGTTTAATCTTAGCCTTAATCACGTCTTAATGTGAGATAAGTTTTTGAATCTAATTAATTACATTACTATTGAATGGTAAAAGGGTGAATTTCATCAAATCTACATTATTATCGGCTGACAATTCAATAACTATGCTGCCTAAAGAGAGAAATCTCTCTTAATCATGTATTAATCATTGATTAAGAATGATTAATGGCTGCATAAATTAATTAATTGAATGATGATTATGTAATGGAGTATGGCTATGTAAACTTAGAGAGCAGCTATTGGGAATTATAGCTAAAAGTAGGCATAGTAAACGAAGAATTTGGGAGAATAATGATGAGAATTAAGAAGAGCCGGAATTAAACCATATTTACCGTGATCAGGGCTGAGAATCCTCTTGATTTTCTGATCCAATGAATCCTCAAGATGAGAATTTCAGCAGCACCTCCCTCCTTGCTTCTCCTTCAAAACTATGTGTGTACCGGCAGCACCTCCCCAAGGTGTGTGTAGGTGTGTGTGTGTGTATTGGGTGTGTGTGTGAGCATGTGTGTGTGAGCACACCTTTAAATAGGCCTCCTCAAGCTGAAAATCGACCCTGCTTGCTATTTGCATCTGGGAGCTACTCCAGTTAAGCATGGCAAGTCCAGTCTCCTACCCACCAAGTGTCTAGTTGGCTTGGTTAAGTGGATCTCACACTTAGTTGCAATCTTGGAAACTCTCCCAAGACTCCCACAAGGACAAAAGGCGCCCCCTAGCTGCTAAAGCTGACCCGGAGTGGCCTGGAGCCTGTTCCCACACAGCCTCGAGCCCCCGGTGCCTCCCTGAACAATTTTGGGAAAAATTGATTTTAGGCTAAAACGGGTCATACGAGTCGGAATTTGATGCCGAAAATTGCTATACCAAGCCCTAACTAAGGCGTACTGGCCCGAGTACCTGCCATATTTAGCAGCTCCCAGGGTCCGAAAATGCATTTTTTTCAAATTTGGGATACGTGTGCAGTTTTTCGAGACGGTCAAAATTGGACAGGTCGGGTGACCAAAAACTTACTATTTTTGGATTTTTTTAACAAAAATTATTTTAATTCACATTTCGAAGCTTTAAAATATTCTAAACATCATGGCACTGACAGAATTTGAAAAACTGCTAAAAATAGTAACTTTTTTCATTATGTTCATTTCAAGGTACAATGGTGCTCTTTTTGATCGGGTCAGAGACCTTACAACCTCCCCAACGTGAAAAATTTGAGATGTCCTCATCTCAAGAATGTGTTTGGGAAATCTTTATAAGCGTGGTTAGTCCTCCCAAGTTGCATCTTCTTCAGGGTAATCCTTCCACTTTACCAGATGCTCCATGATAGTTCTGTTGCGTAACTTTCTTTCCCTTGTTTCCAGTACATAGTCAGGTTGGAGCTCAAGAACTCCTGGTGCTGGCATGACTATCTGATCTGAGTCCAAGAATTGATCAGGGTTAGGAATATAGGGTTTGAGTAAGCTGACGTGGAACACCTCATGAACCTTCAAGTTTGCAGGTAACTTTATCTTGTAGGCCTGATCACTCACAACCTTAACGATCTCGAATGGTCCACAATACCTTGGGCTTAGCTTCTTATATCTGCCTAGTGATAAGTTGCTTTTCTTTGGTCGGACTCGCAGAAAAACCTTATCCCCTTCTTTGAAAGTTCTTTCTGAACGGTTCTTATCTGCATAGTGCTTTTGCCTATCCTGAGCTGCCTGAATGTCCTGGCGAATAGCTCTAGTCTGAGCTTCCATATCTTCTAACATCTTCCTAGAGGCTTCTACCCTGATGGTTGGATCTGAGAAGTTCAGTGGTGCTAAACAGTCATGTCCATAAAGAGCTTTGAAAGGTGATATTCCAATGCTTCCGTGTTCGGAAGAATTATAAGCATACTCCACCAAAGGTAGATATTGTAACCACTTCTTTGGTTCTTGTGAACAATAGGCTCTGAGAATGTCCTTGATGACTTGATTAACTTTTTCAGTTTGCCCATCTGTCTGCGGATGATACGCTGTACTAAAAGCTAATTGTGACCCAATAGATTGGAAAAGAGAAGTCCAAAATTTTGATGTAAACTTGGCATCTCTATCACTGACGATACGCTTGGGTAGACCATGTAGCCTAAAAATCTCCTTGATGAATACCCGGCTAACATCTGAAGCAGTAAAGGTTGTCTTTACGGGTATTAGATGAGCCACTTTTGTGAGCATATCAACAACCACGAAAACAGAATCATAACCTCCTGTAGAAGGTAATCCTGTAACAAAATCCATACTGATGCATTCCAATTTCATCTGGGGTATGTCAAGAGGTTGAAGTTGCCCTGGTAATTTGATCCTTTCGGCCTTTATCCGCTGACAAGAAAGACATTACCTCACATAGAGAAGTATGTCTCCCTTCATTCCAGACCAAAAATAACTCCTCTTGACAGCATGAAGAGTTTTAGCATATCCTGGATGTCCAGATGTAGGGCTATCGTGTGCTTCATACAAAATGGCCTTCTTTAAGGCTGGATCTCTGGGTACACAGAGTCTATGTCTGTAGTAAAGACATCCTCCCATAAGAGAGTAATCTTTAGCTTCATGCATCTTATTCTAATGAACTAATGATACTATATGTTGGTACTCTGGATCTACCAAGGATGCTTCTTTGATTCTATCCCAGATAGGGTTATTTGGAATAGAGATAGCTTCGAGAAAGGATTTTTGGGTAAGACCATCTGCAACTACATTTTCCTTCCTTGGTCTATACTTTATGTCAAGGTCATATTCCTGTAATAGCTCTATCCATCGCCGTTGTCGCATATTGAGAATAGGTTGAGTAAAAATCCATTTTAAGCTCTTGTGGTCTGTAACCAGCTGAAACTTGCGTCCGAGAAGATAATGTCTCCATAACTTCAGTGCATGTATAACCGCTAAAAGTTCCAAATCGTGAGTAGGATAATTCTTCTCGTGATCCCTCAGCTTTCGTGAAGTATACGCCACTGGTCTTCCTTCTTGAAGAACTCCGCTTAGAGCAAATTTGCTAGCATCTGTCGCTACTTCAAATTCTTTACTGAATTCTGGAAGCTTTAAGATAGGAGCTGAGACCAAGAATTCTTTTAGCTTAGCAAAGCTAGACTCGTGCTAGGTCTTCCATTCGATCCTCATTCCTTTCTTCAGGAGTTCCGTCAAAGGTGTAGCAATACGTGCATAATCCTTGATAAAAATCCTGTACCATCCCGTTATTCCAAGAAATCCTCTTACTTCGTTGACGGTGGATGGTTGAGGCCAATCAACGATATCCTTGACTTTGTCTGGGTCTACTGAAATCTCTTCAGCCGATATGACAAATCCAAGATAATTGACCTTTGGTGAGCAAAAGGTGCACTTGCTCTCTTTAGCGTAAAGTTGGTGTTCCCGAAGAAGATCAAGTACTTTGCGAACATGTTCTTCGTGATCTGCCTTGTTCTTAGAATAGATCAGAATGTCATCAAAGAAAACCAAGACAAAATCATCCAGGTAAGGTCTGAAAATATCCTGCATAAGTCGATTGAAGCTTGCAGGAGCATTTGTTAGACCAAAAGACATTACTGTGAATTCGTAGTGTCCATACCTAGTGTTGAAAGCCGTCTTTGGAATATCTGATTCCTTGATCCTGATTTGGTAATATTTTGACCTTAGATCAATCTTTGTAAACATTTTGGCGCCGTGGAGCCTGTCCAAGATTTCGTCGATCCTTGGAATTAAATATTTGTTCTTGACAGTTACCTGGTTTAGTCCACGGTAATCTATGCATAGTCTTAAGGTTCCATCCTTCTTCTTCTAAAAAAGAACTGGTGCACCCCAAGGAGAAGTACTGGGTCGAATGAATTCTTGCTCAATGAGTTGCCTAAGTTGTTCCTTGAGTTCGATGGCTTCTGGAAGTGACATTTTATAAGGTCTTTTTGAGATAGGTTCACATCCAGGGATAGTCTCAATCTCATGATCTATCTCTTTATGTGGTGGAAGATTCGTAAGGTCTGCTGGGAACACATCATCATACTCCCTCAACCAGTTTGGTCGAAGTGAGGTATCTGATTGGTCCACCTTGTTGAGCTTTACCGCATAAATTTGCTGTCCCTTTCTTAGTCCCTTCAAAAGTCTGCTGGCCTTAACTAGAGTAGCCCTAGGTCTCCCATTTTCCCCCTGGATTAATGCTTCATTACCCAAGTTATCTGTAAAGGTAAAGTTTCCTTGTGCACAATGTATGTGGGCCCTATTTTGCCTTAGCCAGTCCATCCCTAGTATCCCATCAAAGAATCCTAAGGGTAGGGTTCAAAATTGGGCAGAAGTTGGGTGTCCTCCTAGATCAAAGTCGATTTTTTGTGCAAAGTGCTGAGATACTACTTCCTTGCCGTTCGCTAATTCTACAACTAGCTTGCTTGTTGGATACTTATCTAGCTTTAGCTTCCTCATGCATCTGGGTGAAAGAAATGAAAGAGTACTACCACAATCTATAAGGAAGTTAACTTGTTCACCTCTGAGAGATCCGGGCGTATGAATGACTGCGTATTGCTCGCAACCATTGGGGTTGTCAATTGCAGCATGCAAGGTTGCTCTCTCCACTGCTTCATCACCCACAGTTGGCTGTACCACTGCGGCATTCACTCTGGCGGTAGCTGCACGCCCTCGCCCTCTGTTCATCCTTCCTCGTCCTCCTCTTCCATTAGCTCGGCCACGCCCATGGGTATTCAAGGGTATGGCATTGGCGGTGGTTGCTTGGGTGTTCCAAGGGCACTTGGATATATAATGTCCATATTTGCCGCAACCATAGCATCGAACATCTGGGAACTCCATGGTTGTGGTGGTATCCACAATAGGGCGCTGGTCATATGCTTGGTTGGCTGGTCTGTTATTCCAAGCAGTTGTCTTTGCCCTCTTTGCCCAATGATTCCTCATGTTCTGATTAACCTTTTGTACTTCAAGAGCTAGAGGTTTGGCCCTCAACAAGGCATCCTGTAGTGTCGTTGGCGTGAGAGCTTCCAATCGAGTATTCAAAGGGTCGATTAGCCCTTGGCAGAACCTCGCCACCTGTTGTTCCAAGGTCATCTTAGGAGCATATCTCCAAAGAGTGACAAACTTTGCATAATATTCTTCGACAGATGAAGTCAACTGCCGAAGTGAAAAGAATTCATTCATCTTCAAGGTCCTATAGGCAGGTGGTAAATAATGCCCCATTATCGCAGCTTTGATGTCTTCCCAGGATTGGGAAGATCCCTTAATATCCAGGTCCCTACAATGTTGCTTCCACCATATCTTGGCATCGCCAGTCAAGTGGAACATCGCAAGCATGGTCTGATTTACGGGTTGGGTCCCCGCAGCTTCAAAGTAGTCGTCCATGGCTTTCATCCACACTTCGGCATCTCTCTCCACATTTGCCCCCTCGCCCTTAAAGAGCGGAGGTTGGGCTTGCTTAAGGAGGAGCTTCTTCTCTTGCGCTGCCGAGTACAGAGCAACAGGCGGTGCCTACATGGGTTATACGAGATTCTTGATACCATTACTTGGATTTCAAAATAGACACGAGACTTTAAATAAAATTCAAGATTCCACTTTATCAAGAGACAGAGATTCAAAGACAAAAAGCACTTTATTGATGAAAATTTATTACAATCGAAATCCCTCAAGGTTTAGGATAACTAATGATCAACTTATAACATGGCTTTTTGGATTGCATATAAGATACGCCTAGGAGATTGTGCTCACATGATGCACTACTTTGTTCGTGAAGTAGTTCTTGTACTCATCCTTGAGTGGATAAAAACTAAGATATCAAGCCGGGATTCCTCTTTTCGTACTCCAAAAGTTCTGACTCTGTTCGCTGGGATCACCTCGGTGACCTTTTCCAAGAGCCACTCGTTGATGGTTTGATTGGAGTCGCCTGAGACAGTCAGGTCCAATCGGGTAGGCAGCAGGTAGAATAACTCCACTACCCTCAACTCTTCTCCCCAACGTATCTTCTTCAAATCGGTAGCCAGGCATCCTAGCTTCCGAGCGTTGATGTAGTAAACCCCTCCTGCAAGTGTCCAATCAAGCCCCCATCCTCTATCGATGCAAGTGGAGTGTGGCGTATGAGCCTTCATCAGTATCTCCATGACATCTCGCTTGAATTGGTAAACTGGGGATCGTCGAGCTTGCTCATAAATAAGCTCAAACACTTGGAACTTCCGGTATTCTAGCACGGGGTCTTCCTGCAACACCAATGCAAGGAATTCGGATCAGCTACCTATATACTTTCAGTTCCTTTTAAATGTTCAAACAATACGACTTTATTTCTCAGCCTAACCTAGACTCTGATACCAGGTGTGAGGTCCCCACCCCACTGTATCAAACGGCGGATCTGATGGTCAACCTAGTGGCCACTAGATCTATAGCGGAAGCAAATAAAGTGGTTCAGGGTTCAACTAGCAGATGATCTCTCATCACAAAGTGAGTCGAGTTCGAGCCTACTAGCAAGCGATCTAGTTCCACCTCACAGGGGAAGCGTACTTATCCTATCTAGCGATCCTAAGATCCACCTTCCAAGAGGAGAGAAAACCTCGAGTGCCTTTTTCTCCATGTTTCAGAGGCACGTACACTTGAGACTTCGCCGCTCTAGGGGCAATGAGTATTACTAGTATCGATTTAAACACTATGGGGACAGAGAGTTCTCGACCAATCGGGACCACCCTTCTCATAGGCATTGGCAACCTAAGCCAAGCCCCCACTTTCCACCCCCACACTCACACTTCCTTGTGTGTCCTAATTACTACCACAATGGTTGTGCAACATAAAAAAAATTCCTTGATTAGATTCCGAATCACAATGTTCGTTAAGACAACCCTTCAACCAGTATTGCAAAGAGGCACCAAGACAGTATTCTAGTAAAAATTCTACTCAAACTTATTCATTAAAATTCCAATGTTCTGGAGGTACAACATCCCCCCTCCAGCGAGAGTTTACTCCTCCCGTTGTCGCCTAGCTACCCATACAACTAGGGATGTCCACCGCATAGAAAGCACGACATGGACATTCCCACCGCATAGAAAGCAAGACGTGGGTTCCCATCGCATAGAAAGCAAGTCGTGGGTATCCATCGCATAGAAAGCAAGTCGTGGATTCAAGAGCCCTTAACGAGGAACTCTGCCCCCTGTGATCAGTAGGGGGGTCTGGACTAATTCAACATTGGAAATAGAATGAACATGTCGAGCTAAATTTTCTCTAGCAGACATTCTTTCCTATTGCAACAGTATATCCATCAATCATTTCTTTCCTACCTTAGACTTAAATGTACAATGAATTCAAATGCCGAGATTTCCGTCGGATTTCTCCAACATGTTTGGGGATATGTTCTTTCCTAACTAAACGTGTGCAATGTTAATTAAACAACTGAATAAAATTGTGACCTACCTCTTCCATTTCTTCCTCAATGGCTCGTGAGATGACCGGTGCTTGTTCGTCCATGGGAGCTTTTCCCTTTCCGTTCACATTGCTCGTTCCCGCCTCGCGGTCGTGGGCACCACCGAAGCGAGTTCTCTTAACCGGGGCCATTTTACTCACTACTTTAAATGATAAAATTGAAGAAAAGAGCTAAAATCCGAGGGCATCATAACAAACCAATTGGCAGATTAGAATCATTAATGAATCCTCCTTATGCAAGAGATTAGATTTTTCCTTCGAGACCTAGCAATTTTATGGGTAATTCTTTACTTGCCCTATGGGAACTGTCTCTAAAGTTAATCACTTGGCTTAGATGATTAAGAAATTCAGAATTTTACTAATTGATTTACAAGAGAGATGAAGTAAGCAAGCTCGATCACTTTCCTGGTGCAATTTGAAGATGTAGAATTACCGCAGGCATGTGTGATAGAAAATTCTCTTCTTATTGGCCTAATGACGGTTTAATCTTAGCCTTAATCATGTTTGAATGTGAGAGAAGTGTTTGAATCTAATTAATTACATTACTATTGAATGGTAAAAGGGTGAATTTCATCAAATCTACATTATTACCGGCTGACAATTCAATAACTATGCTGCCTAGAGAGAGAAATCTCTCTTAATCATGTATTAATCATTGATTAAGAATGATGAATGGCTGCATAAATTAATTAATTGAATGATGATTATGTAATGGAGTATGGCTATGAAAACTTAGAGAGCAGCTATTGGGAATTATAGCTAAAAGTAGGCATAGTAGACGAAGAATTTGGGAGAATAATGATGAGATTTAAGAAGAGCCGGAATTAAAACATAATTACCGTGCTTAGGGTTGAGAATCCTCTTGATTTTCTGATCCAATGAATCCTCAAGATGAGAATTTCGGCAGCACCTCCCTCCTTGCTTCTCCTTCAAAACCGTGTGTGTAACGGCAGCACCTCCTCAAGGTGTGTGTAGGTGTGTGTGTGTGTGTGTACTGGGTGTGTGTGTGAGCATGTGTGTGTGTGTGTGAGCACACATTTAAGTAGGCCTCCTCAAGTTGAAAACTAACCCTGCTTGCTATTTGCATCTGGGAGCTACTCCAGTTAAGCATGGCAAGTCCAGTCTCCTACCCACCAAGTGTCCAATTGGCTTGGTTAACTGGCTCTCACACTTAGTTGCAAGCTTGGAAACTCTCCCAAGACCCCACAAGGACAAAAGGCGCCCCCTAGCTGCTAAAGCTGACCCGGAGTGGCCTGGAGCCTTTTCCCACACAGCCTCGAGCCCCTGGTGCCTCTCCGGACAATTTTGGGAAAAATTGATTTTAGGCTAAAACGGGTCATACGAGTCGGAATTTGATGCCGAAAATTGCTATACTAAGCCCTAACTAAGGTGTTTTGGCCCGAGTACCTGTCATAATTAGCAGCCCCCGGGGTCCGAAAATGCATTTTTTCAAATTTGGGATATGGGTGCAGTTTTTCGAGCAAGTCAAAACTGGACGGGTCGGGTGACCAATAACTTACTATTTTTGGATTTTTTGTACAAAAATTATTTTAATTCACATTTCGAAGTTTTAAAATATTCTAAACATCATGGTCCTGACAGAATTTGAAAAACTGCTAAAAATAATAACTTTTTCCATTATGTTCATTTCAAGGTACAATGGTGCTCTTTTTGTTCGGGGTCCAGAGACCTTACATTGTTGCTTCTTCTTTATCAAGCTCCATACAAATGAGATCAGTGCTAGTTCTGCATTGGGGGCCATATAGATAGTGGGAACGTACCCTAATAAAAAACCAGACAGTAGTAGAAACTGGAAATTACCAAATGGAGTTACCATAGTAATTGTGCGTGTTAATTGCACAATGTATAGTTAGTCAGAGGCCTACCTATAAATAAGCCCCATTAATTCATTTTGCCTGCTAGTCATTGTGGAGCCCAATGTTACTTCTTATACTCATTAAGCAATTGCTTTGAACACCATTTAGATCTCTCGTGGTTGTATTTAATGCTAGTTGTACACTTTTAGTATCTAAATACACATAAGTTCTAGCTCCAATCTCTTTTTTTCTATTTCTAGTTCAGTCTTTGTCACATCGTATGCTATCTAAAGTCTTAATTTGAAGTCTATCTATCTAATATGATCTTACTAACTCTAACTCTCCAACTTGAAATAGCTGTCAAAAGTGACCAGCTCGTTCCATTTTGGAAATCATGGTGGTGAGATGAATAGATCTTGACACGGAATCTATCTCCCAGTTGGGGCTTGGAGTTAGCTACAGTTAGCCATGATGCCCAAAAGAGTTGAACGTGGAAGAAGACCGCCTACCACTAGATTCATGGAAGACGAGGATCGTGTCAATACCATATTGGAGGAGTCGGAGTGAGGCTTTGACACTAACAATGAACCTGGGAATGAGACGAATGTACATTTGGACCAGAGGGATGCTAAGGAACTTGGGGATTCCCAGCTTTCGGTTTAGTCCTAGAAAAGGCATCCAGTTCCTTCAGTTTGTTGTTAGTAAGATGTAGAGCTACAAACCTAAAAGATTGAACTAGCATAATTGAGCTAGGTCATAAAGATTCATGGTATAGTCTGAACATCTAGTAATTTGTTAAAGTTAGCATTCCCGACTTGTCGATGAAAATCAAAAGAAAATACTCTCATGCTTAGCACCTAATAAGCTTCCTCATAGTCCCTTTGCTTCTAGATAGCCCAAAAACACTCAACTCTAGCCTTATTCTAGGCCTCAGTTAAGACTCATATTTGGTCTCCTACGAGAAATTGCTTCCAATTTAAGGGTTTATTTAGGACCTGCAATAGGGGGGCCAAAATGTGTCTACTATGAAGACAATTGATGAAAAGGTGAGGAAGTTTCTCTTCCTTCCTATTACATCTATTGACCCTTGAAGAGAGGTTAGATCTAGCAAGTCTAAGACATGTCTAAACTACTTTATGAAGAATAAGTTACAATAGGACTAATTTTTGGGGGGAATCATAGGGCTCTACAAATTTTCAAACCTAAACATCCATAGATTTTTAGTGAGGTTGACTTGCGATTCCTTATTAAGCTTCACATGTAGGGGAGGAGGGGGGGGGTTGGGAGGGGGGTTGGAGCTTGAAGCGTCCTTCCCAAACGAAGGTTGAATGTCTAGGAGAAATAGATAGCTATACTATCTATCGTATGTCTACATGGAAGACTTTGAGCCTTTCTCTCAGGATCCCATTCCCAAGCAGTCAACTAATATTTTATTGCTATTTCTCCTTGGGTATGGAATCTCTATTCATTTTGTTCCACAAGCCTACCCAACATTGCACTCCTTTTTTGATGAGCTTCCGGATCAATGGACATTGTGCTTCTAGGGAGGGGGGGGAGTAGCTCATGACAAGTCACCAAACAAAGTCTTTAGAGATATAGTAGACCCAATCTTTTCCTTCTAGGTTGATCTTGATTTTGTGTTTATGTTTGCATGAGACTTTCATTAGTGACTTAAGTTTAAGTCTGATCACATTATGTGAATATCTATTTTAGTGTATAGCACAATGACAAGGGAAACTGGAGCCTTGACCCCTCTTACTTGGTAGTTGTGAACATGTATGAGTAGGAGGGTGCCCCAATCCTCTCTAGGCCTTGAGATGGCCCTAACCATCAGCTTAAGAGCCAAGTTGTCAACTTTCAAAAGAATATTAATGACTCCTAACCCTCCTTGGTTCCTAGGGAAATTGACAATTTTGCATTTGACTTTTGAAGCTTGGCTTCCATTGACATCCCCATCCCATATAATTTTTTTGCATACTTGAGTGATTTGTTGAAGGTGAGAGTCTAGAGAGCGCCATAAAAAGAGAAAGAATAGTCCATAGGTCATTAAAAAGTGTTTGTTAATGAGTATTATTCTCCTGACTATAAACCTACCTATCTCTATATTATGTTGCTGCATTGTTATAGGGCACAATCCCATCTTTGTTTTAGAGTTTCCTTAAAGCCCATGGGTATGCCTAGCATCTTGAATACAGAGCCCTCCTCCATGACCTTGCATCCTTGGTTGAGCAGCCACTTGGGGAGGGGAGAGGGTTGTCTTGATGTGTGTTTTTAAGTGATCGATATGGGAGCCAGATGTCAAAAGCAACCCAAAATTTAGCTATTGGCAGGGGCTCATTGGCCACCTGAGTATTGGACGATTTATTTTGTAAGGATTTTCTAGCGAGCGTTTTTTCAAATCCAACAACCAGATTCCAAAAAGATTTTAGAAAGAGGATGTGGGGCAGAGAGAGAGAGAGAGATAGATAGATTGAATTATCGTCCTCGAAGGTCAGATATGACCTATGGGACCAAAAACACACATTACAACGGGTGCGTTTTTGTGGCAAATTGCATTGATACATATCAGTTAAGGATCGAGGGCCATTGGGAAGATGGAAAAGAAAAAGGGGGGAAGATAAAAACCTAGGGGGGGTCATCTATGGGGGGAGCCGGTTTGGGATTTTGAAACTCCTAGATGATAGCTTTACCACCTCGGTAGACTGCCCATTTACCTTGTTTGCATGCTCCATGTACCTTCTTGAGCTCTTCACTTTTGCATTTGAGTTGTAGAGGAGTGAGTTCTTCTGCGATCAAAAACTTGGTACCTTTGAGAAGACGTGGTTGTTGGAGAAGCTTGAGCTGACCTTCCCTACTTCCGAATTCTAGGATGGCATGCCCATGTGGTATAGGCTTGTCAAGGCCTCTCAAGGTGATACAATCTACTGCATTGTAGTCAAGCGTGATAGTCTTGAGAGTCTCGTTGAGGAAATTGATGCGCTCCAAGAAGTTGTTCTTGGTTGTTTCCCATGCTTGAGGTAGCCCGCCAATGCGGACCTTGAGGGTATTTTCTTCTTGTCGTTGTTCTCAAAGCAAGTGTTGCCGAGTGTGTTTCGATGGCCTTGGCTTCGACTTCTTTCACTTTGTTGGTTGTAAGATTGGCCATGGACTCAAATCGTGCTTTAAGCTTGCTAAGGTGAGTTTTGAGATTGTGATTCTCTTCCATGACCCGATTAAGATTTGCTTGAAGGCGCTCGATTCGATCGGATTTGCTCGATGCCGCTAAGACGGCAGCAAAGCCTGATCGTGTTCGCCCAATGATCTTGGGGTTTTTTCTTGTTGGTCGTCATGCTTCCAAAGGAAAGCCTCTTTCCGCTGAGTGCTCACACAAAACCATGAATTGTGGGAACCCCTGCTTATGTTAGGGTTTCTTTATGAAGCGTCGAAACACTTACTTGGCTCTTGGGGGAACCCCTGCCTAAGGTAGGGCTTTTTATTATGATGAGGTGTTGATTCACTACCGAGTACAAGTACTTGGGCGGGCTGACAGTGGCGGCGACGGGCAGCTACAGAAGCTGATGCGGGCCGACAACGACGTTGATAGTGCAGGGCGACGGTTGCAGAAGCTAACGTGGGCCGATGACGAGGACTGTGAAAGTGTCGACAGCAGGGCTGACTGTAGAAACTAACGCAAGCCATTGACGAGGATTGTGGGCGTTTTTTGCTTGAGCAGGGCAGGGCTGGAAGCTAACGCCCCCCCACAGGGCCGCCCTCGCCCGGAGAGAGAGAGAGAGAGAGAGAGAGAGAGAGAGAGAGAGAGAGAGAGAGAGAGAGAGAGAGAGAGAGATGCATATCACAAAGATCTCTTCCACCTATTTTTGTGACTATCCCTCCCTCTCTCTCCATCTCCATTGGGGGGAGAGAGAAAGAGAGAGAGAGAGAGAGAGAGAGAGCATACCACAAAGATTTATCTCCTCAAGTGTCCAAGTCAAACAAATATCTAATACATAGGTCACTATGGTGAGAATGATAGCTTACTAGATACATATATATATTTATTAATATATATATATATATATATATATATATATATAGAGAGAGAGAGAGAGAGAGAGAGAGAGAGAGAGAGGAGATATATTGTGTAAGAGATAGGTATACATATCATAAGGAACAAAAATCTTTTTCACTCAAATCTTGGACAACAATAATAAAGCTTCAAAAAGATGGACATCCACTATCCATATAAAGCATTACATTTTATATTTCTTATAGGGCATAAGGCAAAACTTTATATGTTGCACTCTTAATCAATTTCTTGAAGGTTTGGGTTTTGTAGGAGTATTGTCCTCTATAGGCAAGAGATTATACACCACGCACCCCAACTGCTCCTCTAGTCTCCCCTCATCCTCCTCTAAGATGCTCCCAACTGTCTTCTAGGACATGGCGAATTGTCCCTTTTCATTCAAGCTTAGCAACGAGTGCATCTTGAGCTTCATTCACATTCAATAAAGGCCATACATTTCTACTATTGCATTGGCCACCTACTTGAGCCATTGGGCTCCATACGTTGCTTCACAATTGGTGATAGTGTCTAGGGCATCCCAATTAGACTTGATGGACATTTCAAGCTCATCAGGCATTGTGGGGAGAGAGTACTACTCTACGCCAACTATTAAGTGTATACCTCAAGAAAAAATTCCATTTTATAGCACTTGAGAGGCTATTACTTTAATACTAACTTTGAAAAGATTGTTGATGTGACATCTCAACCACCTCATACCCTATAGCATAATGTAAAAGAACATCACAAAACATTGTACTGTAATGTCGAGAAGACAAAAAAGATACATTACAAAATCGTATAAAAAACTAGAACTGTTCATAATCCTTCATCATTGGGATTCCAATCCTGCAAATACTTCGAGAGGAAAGAGTCTAAAAAAAACATATATTGTTAAAGGGGGAAGCAAATTAAAGCACTATTACATGTCTATGGTAGGATAAGTGTGCTCCCTACTAAGTGCATTGAAGATTTGAACATTGCCAATAATTGGTTGGTGAATAAACATATTCTTGTTCTAGCTTAAGACCGACACACACAAGAATACAAAGTAAATGTGTTTACATGCAATATATGATTGCTTGCTTGCAAGAAAATCTTAATAATTTGAGCACGTGCAAGTAAGCTTTTTGCAAATTTGAAATTTGTACATATTGCTATGGTTTCCTTCTCCATGTGTTTTGACCTTGAAAACTTTATTCACCCCCTTTGGGTCGACAAATCTCCTCTTTCACTCTTATGTTCGAAGCAATTTTTCAAGTTGTCTCCACTGAAATTTTTGTGCACTACTTTGTTTGTACCCTAACTCAAGTATTGTAGCAACCAGTTTGATTTGGAGTATGTGATGCCTTTGTCACATACTCCTTGGTAGCTAGACTCTCCACATTAGCACAAGCACACTCCCCTGGAACTTGCTCCACTCAATACCCACCTTCATACAATTTCTACACGTCCTTGAGTAAGGTTTGTGCCAATTTTCATTAGCCAAAACGATTGGTAATATCCCAAGATGTGTGTCAATATTGCTATCCAAGATATAGCAATGTAAACGAGATCAAGAAAGAAGAAAAACCATTGGCATACCATTCTTTTAGGATGTTTGTGCTATTCTTGAAAAGAGGGAGCGGGGACCTCCACACTAGACCTTGCAATGAACCTACCACATCTTTGTCCACCACCATTAGGCATTTCACTACTAGACACTTTGCTATCTATGCGAGTGTGCCAAATATTCGACATTACTTCATCAATCCTACTCTCCTATACCATAGGTCCTCCACTTCATTCCTCCTAACTGGCATATTTTTAGACCCTTCACCTACAAAATTTGTCTTGCTTGGCCGTCCCACCTCACCCCACCAATCCTTGGTGAGACTGAATTGTAATCTAGTCAATGAGTTGACTCATCGTCTACATTAATCACCTTTATCTGCAACCTCTTTTTTGAGAAGTTTCCTTCTTGCTCGTTAGAAATGAGGGTGCCCTGTAGCACAGGGTTCACTTGGTGGCTTCATTAACAATTCGTGTGACAAAGCCTCATACAACTCACTAAGATGACACCTGATGATGGTCCCACTGTAGACATTTCAAAAACAAATCACTTCTCCCCTTCTTTACCTTGCCCCAAAGACCTACTACCCCCATAAGAAGTCATAAGTGCAATCTCGTTTCACGTTTAAAAGTGCATCAATATTGAATGATTTATGAGTCGGGCATTGAAAAAACAAATTGTCAAAACCTAGTGGAAACATTCAATGGAAGAATGGATACAAGAAAATACATAACTTAAATTAAAGTAAACCAACACAATATATAAATGCAATGCATTAGCTACTACCATTTATTTTGCACCAAGGGACCCATTTCAGGGACCCATTTCCTTTGCCACAACGTATAGTTTACGCTCACCGAATTTTTAGCATTAATTCTCAGAGTGAAGAATATATGCCAAACCTGACTCTTCCATCACATACATATGGATTTTTTTGGCTCGTGGTTGATGATCAACATAAAGCGCTTTTTTCAACATTTTCTTTGTTCTATCTATGAGTGACTTAGACGTGCCATTGCAAACATTGTGATAGTATGTGCCATGATGAATCAATTCCTACTACATATCTAATCTAACATCATCAAATAATACACAAAACATTCACAAGTCCCAATGCATAATGAATCATTGGAACAGGAGTGACAAACTACTTTGCATGATGTTGTGTGGCACAATTTGTCAAGTATTTGTGCCCTCAAAAAGTTTGGAAAACACAACTAAATTCTATATTATAAATACCACTCTCCATACTCTCACTTGTTCCCACTTCCACTCCCTCTCTCTCCTTTCTATCTATCACTCACTCCCTCCCTCTCTCGCTCGCTCTCCCACTCTCTCACCCTTACTCTCTCACTCCCTCCTTCTCTTGCGCCCTCTTACTCCCTCGGTCTCCACACCTCTTCTACTCCCGCTCTCTCCCCATTATCTCCCCCTCCTTCCCTCTCTGTCTTTCTATCTCTCACATCATCCCTTTTTCCCTCTATTTCTTGTGTTTTTTCTCACATTTAAAAAAAAATTCAATTCTCTTACATCCAAAGTGATTGATCGTCCCGATGAATTATAAACATGACTCAAGAGAGTAGTTTTTTGCAAACAATGATCTCAGTGGTTGCTTTATCCATAGTGAGGATTGCACATATAGCTCCATCGATGGGTGCAATGACTTTGATGACTATAGAGCCACAAAATGTTGATAATAAATGATTCAACAATCTCTTTGGTTTTGCTGTTGATAGTCGCCTTTTGGCGAGGTTGATTGATGTGCATATTGTGTCGTACAACCACCTTTTGCTGAAGATTCCTCTTTCTTGTCTTTTGGTCAATCCAACTATTAGAACAAAAAAATGATTGTTGAAGTCCAAATTGGCCAAGGTTTCATATCTTTCAATAAGTGCGATGTTCGTGGAGGAGAGCTAATCATGTCTACTACCTTTGTCGATTAAATTAGGGTCGCTCACCCATATCAAAGAAAATATGTTCATGGTATGGGATGAAAACTACTAGCTTCATATATGAAAAGATTAAGCATTACATGAGCAATTGGACGAATTCACAACCCCAAAAGTTGAGTGTACCCTTGTGAACTTCAAACCTAAAGAGATGTAAGAGTTTTTACTGGTTCTCCACATAGTACTTGGGAAGGTAGGGGAATTAGCACCCGATCCTCTGCACCCGCTTCATCTGCAAGTTTTTTGATTGTCCAACATAGAGATCAGATCCATGCCTTGCTCAATTGCCTCCAAGCTTGGATCACTTGCAACTGCTTGATTCACAACTTGGGTTTTCTAATTCTCACAAACAAGCTCTGTTGCATTTTCCCCCAAGCTATACAACCCGATCTTGCTTGGTTCTCTTCAAGATTTCACCTACAGATCCCCCAATTCTCACAAGATTCCCTCTTCTCTGAAGGGCGGTTGTGCGGTCGAGAGTCCGAGATCCAAGGGTCAGTTGGATCTCTACCAATCCACTCCTCCATGCCACATCCATCGCTGCCAAGCGCAAGTTTGAGCTCCAAGCTCTACCATAGCCAGTGAGCTCATCATACGCATGCCTAATCGCCATCGTGGCTTTGAAACCAGTAAAGATTTGTCTATTGTGCAAAATGCATGCACCTTGTGTTATGAGGTGTGATGCATGCGGGAAGGGGAGAAGGAGAGAGTGCAAGGTGTGTGGGTGAAGCAACACTCAAAGATGAGCTACCCCTTATTCTTTGTATATATACAAAACAATAAGGTGGTCAATGGGTGGGTGCCCATAGCTTGGGTGGTAGGGCAAGGCACAGAGGCCTTTACCCCAACATCTTTGGTAGAGGCCTCCGGTTGGAGAGGATTTTTTTGGGATAGCTAAGAGATATGGGGAAAGTGTGAAAGAATTCACTAGGAAGGCCATCTAGCCCTAGGGTATTGTTGCTTTTGAGCAAGTCTATAGCTGCTTCAATATCAATGGTTGAGAGAGGAAGGTTTCCTAGGGTGCTTTTAGCTTGAGGCATAATTATTAATCTCGCTTGCTAAATTTGTTGTGTGCACTACTCCTTTCCAGGCTTTGGAAAGTTATCCACTTCAAGAGATATTCAAAGTGGTTCCTAGCAATCCTTAGATTCTCTTTAGCAGTTTGAGCTTGATGGGTCCCATCCATGAGAAGGGAGATGCGATCCTTGACATTCTTTTTTCTTAAGATTTTGAGCATCTCTTTAGATGGCTTATCTTTCCCACCCACCATTCTCTAAAGAATGCTTGGATGTCTTGAAGGTCAACCCTCTCTTCCTCTTGAAGGCTCTTTTTGATAGAGGTGATTCTAGAATGGTCAACTTTTGTTGGGGAAGGGGTAGCTTCTAGTGTAGAGATAAGGTAGTATTTTATGGCTTTCCTCTTCCTTTTGAATTTTGTGACTTTCTTCTTAAAGGAAGCCAGACATTTATTGTGTAGCTTGGACAATAGTTGATCAATATTTGGCTAGGGTAGAGAACTTATTTACTATCTTTATCCATATGTGTTGTATGGAATCTTGAATAAGGGGGATATGGTGCCTTGAGCTACAAGGAGGGAAAACAAAGAGGCATCCCTGTGAAACCAGTGGTTTCTAATTTTGGACACTTTATCATCCATTATACAGACCAAGGTTTACTGGTCTAAAAGTCAAGTAGATACAGAGAGGGAGTCCTTCACTCTGTTGAATCCCTCAATGATTGTATGGAATACATACATCCCATCTACTTGGGCTTTTTGGCCAGTTCTTTGAGTTTATCATCATGATAGGTGACTTCAACATGGTTGAGTGTCATGAATTATATGTAAAAAGTTCAAATAGTTTCACTCATCGAAAGGAGACATTGGGACAATGTGAAACAAGCCCATAATTTGTGGGATGTTGGCTCCATGGTTTACCTAGCAAAATTAATGCCCTAGGAATTCCTTTCAGCCCCTTGATGGGGAAGGGTAAACAATAATTGAAGGTTTTCACCTTTCAATATCATGCATCCAAAATTCACACGAGAGTAGCCAAAGTATGTGCCCCTTGGTGCATAAAAATTCAAGTTGTGAGGAATATTGAGTAGATAGTCTCTCTCTCTCTCTCTCTCTCTCTCTCTCTCTCCAAGCAATCTCTAAAGAGATGTGACAAGGCCATTGTTACTGAGGGGATGGGCATCATGGAGGGTGGGAAGGAAGAGGGAGCAAAGGGCGAGATAGGAAGGTGCTATTGTTGCAGAAATTGTTCTCTAAAGGAGGGGGGGGGGGGGGGGGGGGGGGGGGGGGGGGTATATAAAGGAAGCATCTGAGGGTGGAATAAAGGGGGCATCATGCTAAATAATTAATTTTTTATTCAGTAGAGCATAGAGAGAGAGAGAGAGAGTGGTTTCAAATTCAAATCCCTTTCTTTCATCTTGAAGACATTAAAAACCAGCCCTCTTTTTTTCAACAATTGAAGGAGCATTCTAACTTTCTTTTGGAATTTCTCAAAATTGTTTTTTTGTTTAAAAAGAATGTTATTTTTCTTTTTTCCAGAAATAATTGAGAGAAAGTGTGTGTGTGTGGGGGGGGGGGGGGGGGGGGGAGGTGAAGGGGGGGAATGGGGATGTTTTTGAATGGATGTGTGTGACTTCTCTTAGAGTAGAGGGGGTAAAAAGAGTTAATGAGTGTAGAAGTGGGGGATGTGTAGGAAAAGGGTTTAAAGCTTGGAAAGGGACAAGAGGGAACATGTGAGGGGGTAAAAAGAGTTAATGAGTATAGAAGTGGGGGATGTGTAGGAGGAGGGTTTAAAGCTTGGAAAGGGACAAAAGGGAACATGTGAGGGGATTTAGTGATCTAATAAGGGAGATTTGTGTGTGTGTGTGTGTGTGTGTGGGGGGTGGGGGGGGGGGGGGGTGAGGAGGATAATAGTACTTATACACAAAAGAACATTTTGTTCTAAAGACAACTGGATTTAGACATTATGAAGATGGTGTGCACAAAAATGATAGTGCATTCCACTCATTCTTGTACAAGATGATGAGAATGAAATAACATCCTAATTATCTTAGACATTAAGACTACACCAATTTTCAAGGATGAAATAAGTTCTTATCTCCAAGGTCGGCCTAAACCTTTTCATCTCCAAGGTTGGCCTAAACCTTTTATAGCAAATATAACATTCTCACTTGCATTCATGTAAACATGACACAAAATTCATTAGCCTTGGATACATTTTTACACTGTCAAAGAACCTATTAGTTGCAATCTGTGTCATACTTCAAATATATATATAGATTAGCAACTATCCTAAAAGTTCTTAGTATGTGTGAATTTGTTTATAGAAAACCTTCTTTCTTTAAAAACCAAACACAACCAAAAGGTCATCACTTTTTTTGTTGGAAGTAACTAATTTGAGTTCTTTTGAAACATACAACTACCAATGTTTTCCACCTTTCCATGACTTTACAGGGTCTTCCTTCTAATGCCTATGTAGGAATCCTTCCTAGTGGTGTCATAAACTATTTATAAGAGTTTTAGGAAACTCTTTTACCATGAGCATGGAAAAAACTTATTCCAAGCGAACACCAGTCAATGATTTGCACCATGAGATTCCTGAGCACTAGATACCTTATAAATCTTTTTTTTGGGTAAACTCAAAGAATTTTTAGAACAAACAAGAGGTAGTAAAAGCCATATATCCCTATTAGTCTTTAAGAGCATCAAACCAAAAGAGTTTTTAGTTTGCTAGTGCAAATTTAACCAGAAGTCCGTAAAGTAATTAGTACAAAGTCATTGTTACCATATACATGTGGTAGTGATGTGTGTGAAAACACTTAGGATCATTGGGGCATTTTTTCTCTCACAAGGAGGTTTTTTCTCACACACTAGGAGTTCCTAAGTGTGTGAACACTTAGGAACACACTTAGGACTGCTGGGGTATTTTTTCCCTCACTAGGAGGTTTTTCCCTCATGCATTGTATATACGCCTATCACTCTAGGGCTAACTTATCTTCCCATTGCACACTAAGTTACACTACTCTCTGTTGTGTGCCTTGAGCTTCTTCATCTTCTCCAACCGGTGTGTGTTTCCCTACAACCCTATTTCTAACAATTAGTATCAGATCAGGTTGCATCCTCCCGAGCTTACTCGCCAGCATCCCCAACACACACACTTGCTCACTTTGTCCAATTTGGGTGAGCTTTGGTGAGCGTCAGCAGGTCAAAAAATACTTTGGGTGAGCAGCGTTTCCATTATAGGCAGTATTGTGCAGACAATTTTGTCCTTTTGTGCAAATTTTGGTCAGTGTCATTTTTTTTCATAAAAGGTCCCTTACAATCTTCTATGGGTTGTGCTACATAGCACGTGTTGGTCTTGCTTTATTTCTCCTCTTTTTGGCCAGTTTTCACATCAAGTGCAGGCACTTGCCATGGCTGACAACAACACATATGTATTCAAGATGTTTGCTTCTGAGGATAAATTGGACGGGGACACTTACCCAATGTGGGCTTACATGATGCAACATGTTCTTGTGTCGAAGGGCATTTAAAATGTTGTGTAGGACATTGATGTACGTCCTAGTTCTATGGATATAGGCGACGTTGATGATGTTGTAGGGTTTGGTGGGTGGATTGCTGCTGCCAGTGTTGTTTTGTCTATGGCTGAGCAGACTCGTTGGGATGTTAGAGATGCACAAGCTCATGCATTGATTGCATTATTTGTGAGGTGCACTATTATTCCTCACATTTGTTCAGCTAAATCTGTAAAATAGGCTTGGGATATTCTGGCTAATCTTTATGCAAGTCACGGTGAGGCTAAAATTGCATTGCTACATGTAAAGAGCTAGAATCAGAGATTATGCATGAGGTCGATGACATGAACACTTTCCTTGCTAGTATCAAGGATATTAATGAGAAACTCATTTCTACAAGTGAAGTCATTTCTGATTGTTCCCTTGTGCAAACTATTCTTGATGCTTTGCCGGATTCTTACTAGACTTTTTGCTAGTACTTGGAGACTTATGACCCAAGGAAATCTTGACGTTGTCAAGTTTGATGCATTATGCACATTGATGTTGCAAGATTCACTTTCAAGAAAAAATGAGGCTAAACAGTATGCAGCTAAGCATGCCTTTATTGATGCTCAAATAAAAAGTGGTAATAGCAATGTGGCCACTTCTCATGGTTCTTTTGTGTGAGTGGTAAATCACATGTTCCTAATGCTTCTGTTGGTAGCACTTTGTCTGGGAATTTTGGTGAAAAGGGCAAAAAGAAGATGCGTTGCTATTATTGTAAAGCTTATGATCACTTGATCAAGTAGTGTCCAAAATTGAAGGCAAAAGAGACCAAGAAGAAAGAGATTGATTCCACTACAAGTGCAACTATCGTAGAGTCTTCTGTGAAAGGAGATTGTGATGCTAATGTAGATGTAGAGTGGGCATTTGATCCTTCCGTCCATGATGCATGTATGTCATTTGTTGTAGATTCTAATGTGTGGTACGTTGACAGTGGTGCTACAAAGCACATTACATCATATCGTGACTTCTTTACCTCTCTCAAGGTTGTCCCTCATGGGAATATCATCACTTGTGTTAACAATGCCTCTAATCTGGTCAAGGGAGTTTGAAATATTGTGTTAACTACTTGAAAGGGTGGTGGTAATGTGTGTGCTAGTCTCCACCCCATCGTGCTATCTTATAGCCTCCCTCTAGCGTACACACTGTCCGGCCGTGCCGATGGCCTTGCCCATAGGACCCATGTCCTTACATTACCCCCCCCTTGGAGAATCATTTTCGTCCTCAAAAACGAACGTAGGAAAACGTTTCTTAAGTGCGGAGACATTCTCCCATGTAGAACCTTGTTCAGGTCTATCTAGCCATTTTACCAACACCTATCGTCTGACATGATGTCTGGTGCAAAGCTCATGAGAATCCAAAATCTTTTCGGGCTCATGAGGAATGCTTGGCGGTTCGATAAGGTCAACCAACACACCTGTGTCAATGACATTATCATTCTGTCGTAGCTGTTTTTGTAAAAGGCTAACATGGAAAACAAGATGAACTCGTAGGTGCTTTGGAAGAGCTAACTTATAGGCCACTTGACCTATACGTTTGAGAATGGTAAACGTTCCACAATAGGGTGGTGAAAGTTTAGAAACTTTTCTCGTCTTCAGACTTTATGAATGCTCTGGAACTTTGAGGAAAACCTTGTCTCCTTCTTCGAAAGTAGCAAGACATCGATGCTCATCTACGTACTTCTTATATCGATCTTGAGCTTGCTTAACATTCTGTCGAGAAACTCGAAGCATGTCAAAATGGTCTTGGAGAAAATCTTTCGCTTGTTGTATCTTGTCCTTAGCCAACTCCACCGTAATGGGTGATCTAGGTTGAAATCCATACAAAAGCGTAAATGGACTAAACCCTATAGTCACATGCTTTGAACTGTTATAAGAAAATTCCAATATAGGTAAGTAGTCTTCCCAATTGGTTTGCTTCTTGCTAACGTATGCTCGTAGCATATCCTCTAGCACTTGATTAACTCTTTCTGTTTGACCATCCATTTATGGATGATCAGTCGTACTTAGATTAAGTTTAGTTTCCAACTTTTGGAACACAGCTCTCTAGAAGTGATTATCGAACTTTCGATCTCTGTCACTAATGATACTAGCTGGAAGACCATAGAGTCTATATATATGCTCTACAAATAGCCGTGCTAATTCCGGTGTCTTAACCATAGTCTTAGTGGGAATGAATCGACCCATCTTTGTGAGACGGTCTACAATTACCCAAATGGCATCATGGCCACGATTTGTAGTAGGTAGTCCTACTACAAAATCCATAGAGATACTCTCCCACTTACCTTGTGGAATCTCTAAACGATGTAAAAGGCCACCTACCTTGAGGCGCTTTGCCTTATTAACTTGGCACTGTTGGCAGTTTAGTACGTACTCTTGAACATCATGATGTAAGCCCGGCCAATAAAATTGTCGTCGAACTAAGGCATACGTCTTACGGATACCTGGATGACCAGCACTTGGACTATCGTGACACTCAAATAAGATTTGGTGCCTAGTGTATGAGTCCTTTGGCACACATACTCTACCTTTGTGGAGTAAGTAGCCATCAATAATGGAAAAATTCTTCCATCGCTTAAGCTCTTTCTGAATAGGGGTGGAGCTCTGTGTGTTGGATTTTCTATCTGCGCGTGCAGAGACATGTTGATATGGCTGTTCAGAGACATGTGAGTGTGAGGGATCCCTTTCTAAAACTGCACTCCACACTTTACCATATGAGTGATCTTGTGCCTCACTTGCCACATAATGACTCCAAAAATCCACTCTTTAGTTCGGTGAAAGCAAGTGAATTAATATGAGGTATCCGACTTAGTGCATCCACTACTACATTATATCGCCCCTTGCGATATCTTAGCTTACAATCATAATTTTGAAGGATTTCTGCCCATCTAGCTTTATGGCCCTTCAAGTCTGTTTGAGTAGTAAGCCATTTGATACTCTCATGGTCAAAAACTACTTCAAACTCGGCACCATATAAATAGTGTCGCCACTTTCGTAAAGCGTGAATTATGGCATAGAGCTCTCTCTCATAGACAAAATAATTCTGTTGATCTCTATCTAACTTTTTACTTTCAAAGGCTATAGGTCTTCCCTCCTGGAGAAGTACCGCACCAATGGCTTTATCACTAGCATCAGTCTCTACCACAAACGGCTTAAGTGGGTCGACGATTGCTAGGATGGGAGCAGTGGCCATAGCTACCTTGAGCTGTTTGAAACTGCGTTTTTGGGCTTCTTCCCAAGAAAAGGTCTTACCTTTTGCTTTAAGTTGATCCGTCATAGGAACATTGATTTTGGCATAGTCACGGATATACTGTCGATAAAATCCAGCCATGCCTAAAAATATTTGAAGCTCCTCAACCGTGTTGGGATGTGGCCATCCAAGAATGGCAGCGACCTTGTCAGTGTCCATCTTGATGCCAGAATAAGAGATCACATGACCGAGGTAATGTATGTATGCTTTAAAGAAATCGCACTTGCTTTGCTTAGCATACAACGCGTGAGCTCGTAGCTGTTCAAACACTAATCGTAAGTGTTCTATGTGTTCATCTTCAGTCTTACTGTAAATGAGAATATCATCAAGGAAAACCACAACAAATTTTCCAAGATAGGGACGTAAGACACTATCCATGAGTGTCATAAATGTAGCTGTAGCATTGGTTAGACCAAAAGGCATAACCAAAAATTCAAAATGCCCGAACCGTGTTCTAAAGGCAGTTTTGGAGATATCTTGCAGTAGGATACGTACCTGGTGGTATCCTGAATGAAGATCTATCTTTGTATAGTATCTTGCCCCGTGGAGTTGATCAAATAACTCATCCACTCGAGGCAAAGGATACTTGTTCTTGATGGTTATCACATTTAATCCTCGATAATCTACGCACATGCGCATAGTACCATCTTTCATTTTTACCAATAGAATTGGTGATGCCCACGGCGAAGTGCTAGGTCTAATGAAACCATGAGCGAGGTAGTCAGCCAACTGACTCTCAACCTCCTTGGCTTTTTTAGCACTCATACGATAAGGTGGTTTACTCACCGGTTTAGTGCCTGGCAAGACATCTATGCCATGCTGCACATCACGTGTAGGGGGTAAACCCAGTGGTAAATCACTTGAGAACACATCACTATACTCCGTGAGTAAGTGAGTCAGCTTTTGCCATGCAAAAGGAGAAAGTAAACTAGAGTTATGCTAGGATGGAGAATCTTGTAATTCCTGTAATGTTTGTTTTACAACAGTTGCACGTCGCTCTATAGAATTAAAATTGAGAGCACTTTGCTCGTTAGATTTGTTAACACTTTGTTTATCAGTAGAATTCATTGCACTTTGCATACCATTATTAGAATTCATTGCACTTTGCATACCATTACTAGAACTCATTGCACTTTGCATACCATTACTAGAATTCACCGAACTTTGCTCTTGAGAATTCACAAGACTTGAAGACAAGCAGTAACACAAAAAGACTTCATCTATTAAATTTGTTTTCTATAGAATAGAAAGCTCGGTTGTACATATAAGAGGTGTAGATGGTATACTTTTCTCACCAAGCAAAAGCACATGTTTACCATTGTCCATAAAGGATAAGGAGTTGTGTTCATAACTAGTGTGCAATGTGTTTCCTAAACCATGCAGCCACTCCCGTCCTAAAACTACATCAGCACGGTTCATGTTCATAACTTGGAAGTCAAGGGTCATCGTATGATCTTGAACAATAAGCTCAACCCCTTGAACTATCGTGTCCCTTCTTTATCATTCCCAGACATCTGCTCCACCACATACTTGTGAGAGCAGGGAGTCTGTGTAAGCTTCAATTTCTTGACTAGCTTATAGTGCAAGAAGTTATGAGTTGCACCATCATCCACTAAAATACGAACACGTTGTCCGTTAATAGTGCCATGCATGCGAATCAAATCATGGGGGCCAAAGGTGGGCTGCCACATTGAAGCAGGCACACAACACTTGTGCTTTTCTTCCATATGAAGAACCTCTACATCACAATATTTAGGAGATGAATTTAATGTGAGGTGTTGCACCGTGTGCATGGCCTTTTCTTTGCCTTGCAAAAGAGGACAATCTTTCTTGTTATGTTGGTCCGAAAGACATCTAAAACACAAATTGTGTTTCTTTGCACGCTCAAAATCAGCAGTGCTGAGAGACCGACGCAGAGTATCTCATGATTGCTTAGGCTTCTTAGCCTCTTGTGGTCGTGGAGAGGTAGATTGTCTCTTATTCCTCTTAAAACGTGTGGGAGATCTACCTCGCCATTGGCTCTTAGCCACATTGCTCTTAGCAAAAGTATTCTTAGAGTAGGGAACATTTCCTTTCCTCTCTTGGTCATCATCATATATGTGTGCATGACTAATGGCTTCTTCCAAGTTTTTGGATGTTGGGTCTTAACATGAAGACGATAGTCTTTGTCAAGACCCCTATTAAAACCCCGTATCTTTTGGAATTCATCTAGACCTTCTAGTTTTAATATGATTTCTCGATACTTTGAAAGGTACTGTGTGAGAGAGAGGCCCGACATGCGGCATGCATCCCATGCTAACCAATTCTTATCTTCTTCATTGGAGTCCAAAAACTCTTTGGAGAAAGAAGCTTGAAACGCAGCCCAAGACGGAGGACGAGCATCTATTGGAAATGTCATCCACCACTTATAGGCCTTGCCTTTAAGAGATAGACTTGTTTCCATAGCCGTCTTTATATCCGGGGTGTGCCTCAATCTATGAATATCACTCCATTTGTGTAAGAACGTATTGACCGCATCCTTGTTGCGATCACGCTCTTCCCCATGAAACTGAGGAATGGTGATATTCTTAAGTAATGCATTGCTACCTTCTGCAACGCTTGTCTCTTGGACTCCTTGAGTCGTGCGAGCTTGGTTCCCGTGAACCGTGCCACTTGTGGCTCCTTGAGTTGTCTGTGAATTCATAAATTTCACAAGTAACTCTGTAAGATTGGTAACATTTGCATTAAATGAAGAGAGGTTTCTTTCAAGTACACTTTGGCGATGTTCCAAAGTCTTGAAAGAAGCCATATCTACAAGCCCATGATCTCCTAGATCATTATCATCATGCATATTAGTGTCAGCAGCACCCGTGGTGCCCTGATTTTGATCTACGTGCTCAAAATCAAATGTGTCTGTAGGTGGGATATCCTCATTGGCCATGGTAAACACACACTAATGCAAAGAGAGAAAAAGAAACGACAACTTGTACCTTGAGAAATTGAAGTCTGTGTTTTGTATGCTCCGCGATTTGTGTTGCATGCGAACCTCACCTTGCAGGAAGTTGAGCGCTTCACTTGTCGTTCCTTGTAAGAACACCTTTGATGATTCTTCACAAAAACTCGTTGTTTTTGTGAAGGTTTTTCTTCACTTTGAAGCTACCTCCTTGAGGAAAAAAGAATTTTCGGAGGAAAACTTGCCTTCCTCCAAGAAGTGAAAAGGAAGGGTAAAGCTACTTCCTTGAAGTTTGAAGCTTTCCCTTTCCTTCTAGTTTTCCTTTCAACACAAGGGAAGACCGAAGCAAGTCCCGTAGTACCTGGGCCTCTGAACGGAGGTACTTGGTCGCTGTCACGCCCAAATCCAAGTGGCGAGTGGGTCTCTCAAGGAATTAGTCATGGCCCTAAGAGTGTAGATAATTCTGAACTCTCGTAGTTCAAAGGAAACTAGTGACAAAAGCGTCTGCCTTCGGTTTCTGGGTGCATAGTCCTGGTCGTTCTTCTTGTATACTTTTTTGGTGTATGAGGGGAGCGGCCGGGCGTGCCCTACCGTACTCCGAAAACAAAACTATCTTTCCTTGTTATACACAACAAGGGCCAATAGCTTGATGGTAAAGTGTTGGCCTCTTACCCTCGTGGGGTGGGTTCAACCCTCCTTCATGCAAGGGTTAAGCGGGCCTTCCTACGCGCACAGCCAACGGAAGCCTTCGGAGCCTCAGTGCCGTCGAGTTTCCAGTCGAGTTTGCCTTGGTCGCCCGCCTTGGTTGTGCGTTGAGGAGGGTGTGGACGGGGGGGCTGTCGTTGTTTGTCCACGCGTTGCTTGCACTGTAAACTGCGCTTTCCTTCTTTTTGCTGCACAACGGAGACGTCGCTGTCTGCGGAACGTGGGGGAGAAGCAAGGCGTGGCACGCACATGCAAGCCGCTTTAAGCCTGCTCCCAAAAATACCTCGGATACCAGTGAAAGGGTGGTGGTAATGCGTGTGCGAGTCTCCACCCAACCGTGCTATCTTATAGCCTCCCCCTGGCGTACACACGTCCGGCCATGCCGGTGGCCTGACCCATAGGACCCATGTCCTTACACTATTACAAATGGCAGTTCTTTCACACTTGTTGATGCACTTTATTTACCTAGGATCAGAAGAATCTTTTGTTTGTATCTGCACTTGCTAGACTTGGTCTTGTTGTGAAATTTGTGGATGCCAGATGTACAATTCATGATCTCAATATTGGCGATGAAATTAATGCATCTGGCATTTTATGTCGTGGGATGTAAAAGCTCACTTTTGTATGACAAGTGTGGGCCAAATTTTACAAATGCAGTTGTAAATTCGAAGGCTATTTCGGATGCAAAACTTTGGCATGCACGTTTTGGGCATCTAAATTTTACTAGTTTGCTACGTTTGCAAAAATCTGATATGGTTGCTTCTTTGCTGCCTCTTGAAGCACCTGCGAAGCATGTTTGTGAAGGTTGTATTTTGGGTAAGATGCAGCATTTGAAGATTCAAAAGATGGTTTAGTTAGGGCCACATGCAGACTGCAACTTGTGCATATTGATGTTTGTGGGCCTATGCAAACTCTGTCCTTAAGCAATTACCTTTACTTCGTGACTTTCATTGATGATTACTTTAGGCATGCATGGATGTATCTTCTTAAAGCTAAGTTTGAAGTGTTTATGTGCTTCAAACAATTTCTAGCTATGGCTAAAAATGTCTCTAAATGTATTATGGACACCCTCCATTCTGATCGGGGGGGGCGTATATGTTTCATGAGTTTAATGCATTTTTGGCTAGTCGTGGGATAAAACACTAGTGTATAGTGCCATATACACCTCAACAAAATGGTGTTTTTGAAAGAAAAAACAGGTCGCTTATGGAGATGGCACGATGTATGGTCAAGAGTCAACCTTTACCACATTCGTTTTGGCTTGAGGCCATCATGTGTGTTGCTTATGTGCTCAACACGTGTCCTACAAAATCTTTGCAATCTATGACTTCATATGAAGCATTGCTTGATAGAAAACCTTCCATTGATCACATGCGCATTTTTGGTTGTTTAGCTTATGCTTTGGTGCCACAAACACGGTGCAAAAAATTGGATGATAAAGCTATCAAATGCATTTTTGCTAGTATTGAAAGCAAAATCCCAAAAACAAAGTGTATCTTGGTTTCATGGGATGGGTTTGTGGAAGATTCAGTTCAGCCTTTGTTGTCATGTACTAGAAACAATAATGTAAGCTTAGAGGACATTGATGACAGTTTGTTGCCTCTTTTACTGGTGGAAACTTGAGTATAAATTCCAATGCCACAAATGCACGAACAGTGGGGGTTTCTAAAAATGTTCTAATTAGCCTATTAGTGATGTAGATGTACATGATGTACTTGATGTGGAAAGTCTTGAGAATGAGCAAGCTAGAGGTATGCCAAAATGGCTGGTGCATACTTTGATTGACAATAAATTGGATACACCTATGTCTAGTCATACTCGTTCAAGTTCTTGCCACGCATCTTATGCATCAGATTGCTATGCTTTGGCCGTTTCTAGCTTATGTGATGTAGAGGAACCTCTGCCTTTTGATGAAGTACATAATTTAGAAAATTGGATGGCAGCCATGCAATCACAATATGATGCACTTCTAGAAAATGACATATGGACTTTATGTGATTTGTCTCCTGGCAAAAAGGCCATTGGTACAAAGAGAATTATAGTAGATAATTCTTTTGGATATGGATGGAAAATGACATCATTAGTAGTGAGGATCCATTCTAGTACCCTCTCTAGCACTTGAATAGTACTAGGATGTAGAGGTAGCCTGCTCATGATAACTAATCATATGCCATTGCTTCACCATTCTCTTGGCTCCAACATATAGTATTTAAAAATGCTCTAAATCTGAATAGGCAGCCTCATCATGCAAGTACTCTTGGATTTGTGTTGCTTCTACTTTCTTAGTGCCTATACAGACTTAACAATTCAATGGAATGATCCAAGCTGATTTCTAAATCCAAGTGGACCACAATATCTTTCCCTTCTTCCAGCCTTCAAATTTTTGAAGTATTGTGTTTTTTGGCTAATTGTTGCTAGGTCTCTCGTTGGGTTTGTTGTTGAGTCCAATTAGACTAAGTCTGATCATACTAAATCTCATCCTTTTGTTGGTCTGATCCTGACCCTTAGGTTGGCCATTGGATCCGTTTGCCCCTTGTGTATCATTGTTCTACTAGCCACTAGTCTCTAAACCTAGTTCTGGAGGAGGAGGTTGATCATTATCATCATCAACCTCATCATCACTATGATGGATCACTCCAACTCCATCCTCTTGGTTCAACTCATCTTCTTCTGCTTCCATCATCTCTATTATTTTGAACTGTCTCATAGACTAGCAGAGGAGTTGATATGGCACTAGAAGCTTCTCAGGTGTCTTTAGCACCAAATTTCCCTACATAGGCTTTTTCTACAGTGGTGCAACCGATCTGGACCAGGCAATTGAATTGAAGTGCTAACAATTAGTGTTTTCTCAATTTTCTTAGGTGCACTGGTCTAGGTTGCTTCTTCTTCCTTGTCCCTTGTGTTTGCTGGAAATGTAATGGAAAATTCAATTGCCTTCTTTGTTGTGGTTTCCTTTGTCTGATCCTTGCTAGTAGATGTAGTTTGTTCAATTGATGTTGCCATCTTAAGATCGGCATGAAGTTGGGCCAGCAAATCGATTGTTTTTTATTTTTTCTCTACTGGCTCTGACATGCTTGCTTTTGATTGAGCTATTGTTTGTTTTGAACCAGATGACACTATAGCTATTTCCTTCCCTTTTCTATTTGTCTACAACTCTATCCCCTGACCTTTTGTGGTCTTTGGTTGACTCGTCTGATTACCTTTAGTACCTTCACCCAAAACTTTCTTCCATACTATTTTTTCGTTGATGTGTTGGGGAATGCAGATTTCTCTATAGAAAAATTGCTAGGCATACCAAGTTTTAAAGAGGTTCTGAGTCTTCACCTTGGTACTCTATTTTATCAAGCTAATATGCAAAAAGGTACTCATGCTGATATCCGCTCTAGGGTTTTTGTTTCGAGCCAATAACATGTTCAATAGTTTTTAACATGTAAGTGCGGTTATTCTTCAGGCTGATATCTTGTGCTACATACTTGTATGCTTGATTGCATTCTAGTGCTGCTACTGGAATTCCATGGCCACTACTCTTTCTCTTCTTCTTTTCTTGAGCATCCTCTTCTAGAAAACTACTGACTTCATCAACTGAGCATGGTTTGGACTTGGTCAAAAAAGGTTGATGCAAAAAGTGAGAAAGTGTTTCTAATGCGGTCTCTGCTGGTCTACCATTAATTTTAGCTGTGTCTGTGTCTCGATTGAAACTATAACCTGTTGAATAATCTTCACATCAAAATTTTGGTACCTTCAAACAGTATCTCCATACTCTAGAGCTTGAGAAGTTCCCTTTCAAACTTGTATGCCTGATTGCATTCTAGTGCTGCTACTCAATTCCATGGCCACCGCACTTTCTATTCTTCTTTTCCTAAGCATGATCTCCTAGAAAACTACTGATTTCATCAACTGAGCATGGTTTGGACTTAGTCAAAAAAGGTAGATGCAAAACATGAGAAAGTGTTGTTGATGTGGCCTGTGCTAGTGTGCCATTAATTTCAGCAGTGTCTGTGTCTGGATTGAAACTATAACTTGTTCAATGATCTCCATCAAAACTAATTTTGATAATAGTATCTCCATACTCTAGATCTTGAGAAGTGTCCTCTCATTTTGGTGAAACACATACCATCCTTTTTGTGATGTGGCACTGAGCATTCTTATTCAACTGAACTAAGCACTACCTCTACCCCTGTAGCTTTTTCGTCCATAGATGCCTATATCTTTTGCAACATTGACTGCTTCTATTTCCCCATCTCTAAATCCTATCAACAGTCTTATGTAGAGAAAGAAAGATGGTGAGTTGAAGCACTAACACTTGGGAGTTTCTGGTTGAACAACCGAGGTAGTTGTTAGGTTTAATGGTCATATGGCCGACCGCCCATCACTAACTCCTACTAACCTGAAGTGTACAATTATACACTTGTGTGAACCACTAACACTAAGTACAATGTATATTGTGCCTTAGTGCATAAGATAGAGAAGAAAGAAAGGGGGACACACAGTACGTGTCGGCTCTTCCCCTCCAACCTGTGTGTGTGTGGCTATGGTGGTGCCTTTGTGAGTGTGCATTTCTTCTTCCGCTTTCGCTCTGCTCCCGGCTCCTACCCTTCATCTGGTATTAGAGCGGTCTCATTCCCGAAAGTGTTTCCACGTGCGCGCACTTTCAAGAGTGCAATTGAGTTCTGATTTTGGCATCGGTAAATTCAGCTTTTCGAGAGCGTTTCTATCAGGTGTTCTAGCATTCTACCCCCCTTTCAAAGCCATTCAAACTTCAAAAACCCCATTCGAGCTACGATTCAGGAGTTGCATTTTTCAGCTCTCTTTTGGTAGTTTGTGTTGCAGAGCTTCCATAGCCATTACAGGTACCATTGTTGCAGTTTCTTCCATCACGAGAGCCCATGGCTCATTCGAGAGTGTGTAGCCTCCTTTGAAGTGCTCCATACACACACATAGAGTGGGAGTTTGATGACATTATCTTCTTCGACTACAGATACAGGTACATGTACAGGTACAGGTACATGTACAAATACAGGTACATGTATAGGTATAGGTACATGTACATGCACATGTACAGGTACATGTATAGGTACATAGAGTGGCTTGGTTAGTTTTCTCTGTGCTTCTTGGCCTCGATCTCGGCTTTGGCTATGGCATCAGCATCAACTCACAGGCTACAAGTTTGAGTGCTTGCAATACTCTGGTTCCAGTGGGAGCAGTTGTTTATGCGTACATGCATATGTTGACACTTTTGACAATGTTTGAGCTTTTTGAGAGCGGTTTGACTCCCGACAGGGATGTTTATTTGTATGCACATGCTTTTGATGCCTGTTTGAACATACTTGTATGTCTTTGTGGATACTTCCATTGTACGCTTTTTGTGGAGCCATCTTTTGGTTAGTACGGCAGTCCCGACCATTTCTGAGACTTGGTCCGAAAGATAGCCATTCTTGAGACTTGACTATACGTTTTGCTGCATAACCTACATTGTTGAAAGTCAATAGCATGAGGTTTTCATTGAGCTGGGGTATTCTCAAATGTGGAGATACCTTCTGTGATATAGAAAGCTGGAGCATCCCTTACGAGACCTCGCCGTAGGAAATGTATAGAGTGGTATAGGTGCTTTTGACGTCGAGTTGGCGGTCTATGGTCAGTTTGACAGTTTATGTGCCTCAGTTGGTTGCTATACAGTGTGCTTTTGAGAGGCATTGCCCTCTTTTCTACTTTGTGAGTGACATACTTGGTCATTTTGTCTCGTATTTTGGTTGACATGGTCCCAAATACAAAGGAGACTCTGCCAAAATTTTCCTAGAATCTTTTGGTAGTTTTGTCACCATGTCTACTAGCAAAGACCGTGACATTTATGACATAAAGAAGTTTGATGGCACTAATTTTCAGCTTTGGAAGAACCAAATGCATGATGTGCTTGTCCAAAAGAAGCAAAAGTTGCCTATTGCCTATGCGGATAGAATTGAAGATATGCACATGACTTAGTTTCAGTGGGAGGAGCTTGATGAGCTATGCAGGTCTACAATTAGATTTCACCTTGGTGAGTCAGTGTACTTTTCAGTGTTAGAATGCGAGACTGCTCATGCTTTATGGCAGAAATCACTTACAAAAAGGATACGGCTAGCAATAAGGTTTTCTTGATGCAAAAACTTTTCAGCCTTTGTATGAAGGAGTCAGCTAGCATTGCTAGCCATATCAATGATTTTGATTCTCTTTTTGCCCAGATTTGTGCACAACGCATGACCATTGATGATGAGATGAAAGCAATCTTTTTGCTTTGTTCGTTGCCATCCTCTTGGGATATCTTTTGCATAGCTGTTAGTAACTCTGCTCCTAATGATACGCTAAAGTATGATGATGTTACTAGTGCACTTTTGTCAGAGGAGATGCATTGGAAGACCATGACTAGCTCGCATCATGGCAAAGCTCGTTATGTGCAAAGGGATGATAAGCAACGTAAGGGCCGTTCTTCGCAATGTGAGTCCAAGAAAGAGGGTAATAGAGATGCATCAAAGGGTAGATTGTGATAAGTTTGGTCACATAAAGAAGGATTGTTATGCTTGGAAGTGTGACAAAGAGAAGGGAAAAGGTAAAGGCAAAGACATGATGATAAAGAGGAGAAACCAAAGAGTTCGGTTAAGATTGAAGAACTGAACGTGGTTTAGGATGACAGTGATGTGCAAGGCATTAATATGTTGACTAAAAATAATGATGTCTTATATGATGCACAAGAAACTCTATCTTTGCAAAGTTCTATGCTAGTTGAACTCCTTGTTAGTGGTGAAGTATCTCATACATGGGTTCTTGATTCGGGTGCTTCATTGCATGTCACACCTCATAGGCATTGGTTTACTACGTACGAGGAAAGCATTGGCTCTGTTACACTTGGTGACAATTACTCTTGTGACATTGTTGGCGTAGGTGATATTGCCATGGTTATGGCAAATGGGGTGAAGTTTATCATCCATAATGTGCATCATGTTCCAGCCTTGACACCCAATCTGATTTTGGTTAGAAGTCTTGATGACTTGGGTTACAAAGTCACTTTTCTTCAGCAGTCTTAGCGTGTTCCGAAGGGTCATCTTATTATAGCCCATGGTTCTAAAGCTCGTTCACTTTATCCTCTTTATGTATCTGATAAAAACAGTGTTGTTTCTGTAATTGAGTTACCAACTGTTGCTTTTTGGCATAGCCGGTTAGGACATAAGTCAAAGAAGGGAATGGCGACACCCTCTCGTTTGGGCTACTTTACCGTTTTTGTCTTTTTTTTATTTTCCCTTTTGTGAGCATTGCCAATATGGGAAGCAAACACGGATACATGTACACATTCTTTTGACAAACAAAGAAAACTCTTAGAGCTTGTACACAGTGATTTATGTGGGCCTATGCCTTCTAAATCCCATGGTGGTGCATCCTATTATGTTACATTCATTGATGATGCAACACGACATGTTTGAGTTTATGCCATGAAGTCTAAAGATGAGACATTTTCTTGCTTCAAGAAATTCTTATCTAGTGTTGAAACTAAGTCTAAACATAAGTTGAAAGCTTTGCACTCACATAATGGTGGAGAATATGTCTCCAAAGAGTTTACAGACTTTTGTTCAAGTAGGGGAATTAAGCATGAGTTTACAACTCCTTATACCCCTGCACAAAATGGTGTTGTGGAACGAATGAATAGGACCATCCAAGAGCAGATTATGTCTATGCTATCACAGGCTAATTTACCGCAAGTGTTTTGGGATGAAGCATTATACACAACCACGTACTTGATCAATAAATCACCACATGCTTCATTACATTTTTGTGTACCTTTGGAGTTATGGTCAGGACATAAATTGTCTTATGAAAAACTCCGCACATTTGGTTGTGAAGCTTATGCAGATGTACCCAAGGAGTTGTGTACTAAGCTAGATCCTAAGTCCAGGAAATGCATCTTCATTGGCTATGGTGTAGATGGTCAATTTGGCTAGCGTTTATGGAATCCGAAAAGTCGATCAGTGATCTATAGCAGTGATGTTGTCTTTAATGAGACTAAGATGCATAGACAGCCAATGAAAGAGGTTGAATTTTGGAAAGTGATATTTTTCTATGAATCACCTCTTGTCTAGACAGCTCTTGAGCCAATTACTACATAGGCTAGTTCGAGTTCTGATCAGCCACGGAGATCTCAAAGAGTCTCACATCCGCTATACCGTTTTGTTCTAGGCTTGGATTTTGTTTTCTTGAAAGATAGTGGTGAGCCTTCTCGTTACAAAGACGTTATGCTAGCCAATGATAAGGTTCAATGGGAACATGCTATGAAGAGGGAGATGTCCAGTACTGCATCCTAGCAAGAGAGGGGCCACCCATTTTCTACTTGGTGAGCACTTGAGCCTTGGTAGAGAGCCTATAAAATCATCATTAGTCCTCAATTTTCAGTGCTGACAGTTCCATAGACTATCATCCCAAAACTATACTTACCTATTATATGGAGTGGTGCAAGCTCTTCATCACCATCTCCATAAGAACTTCTCTCTTGTTCGCAAGAAGAAGAAGAAGAAGAAAAAGAACACACTCTCTCTCTACTCGCTTACTATATTCTCCTCTTTTCACGGTGTGCATGCACTTTGCATCAACTTCGTGGAAAAACATCTACGTAGCTCTCATCATCATCGCTCTCTTGTGGTAAATCAAGAAGCCTTCTGATCACTGGTAATCACTTCTCGATCATGGGAAGAAGCTCTAAACTCCATAGCCATCATTTCTTTGTCTCTCTACTTTATTAACAAGAAAACTACCCACTTCATGGTTGCTTTTTCGTATATGTAGGCATGTATGGGCTTATTGGATATGTATAAGATGTTCCATGCTTGTTTCATCATGTTTAGCGTGCTAATATATGCATGTAGTGAGTTTATGATCTCGTAGGTGTATAAAAAGCACTTTTCGTTTCACGTAACGTAGGCGGTAGGCCTTATTCATCGAATGAAAAAACCCACTTAGCCAAATCAAAAACTTGATTAAACTTGTTGATAAATGTATTTTGATTGCCGATATCACTTCATAAGTGTGAGCTATTAACCGTTCCTTTTACGGGGTTACCTGTATGTGTAGGGATGCTACCAAGGGGGAGTACATATGGAGTCGTGAATTTGATGCATGGTCCATATCTGTTTTATGGTTTGTTTTGGTGAGTTGATTTCAAGTTTTTGATGTCCATAAACTTATATGTAGGTATATGGTTAGTCAACACAAATCATACAAGCAATTATGGATAAGGTGGCTTTCTTTTTGTGTCACAATTATTTTGCATAAGTGCCATATGGGGGAAGTGATGTGATAAGGTGTTAATCCATTTTATGGGGCTTGTCTTGATGCATTTGTTTGAGGTCAAATAACTCTCGTTTGCATATCATGCACACATTCAAAAATAGGAAAAAGTTGTTTTTCGCATATATGGGAGCTAGTGATGCTCCTGAGAGAGCAGAGTCTAGCATGCAGAAAGTGAGGATATCTACACGTGATGTTGTGGGTAGGTTCAATGTTACTTCATATAACGAGTCAATCCACCAAGATTGATCTTTATATTATGGAATAGGAGAGCTTTTTGGTTTAAATTGAATGCTCTCTTTTTTAGAAGAGGGATAGATGTTTTTATGATGCAAGCTAGAAGTAAAGATAACTCAGAGAAGCAACAGATTGCTCCTTTTGTTATCCATCTAAAGGCTTTTTTGTGGGCCTTATATGTGGCCATTTGGTAGGGTAGTGGGTGTGTGTTCTTGATGAGGAATGGTTCACATGTAAGGTATATTCTTTGGAGTGCCTCTATTGGGTTTCACTATGTGGGATAAAGTCCGTCTTTACTAGCATGAGCTTGGCTTGCTCTAACATATATGCTTTGCATACCAGCATTGGGTTATTAGGTGCTTTGTCTAAGTATGTGACAAAGAAGTTCCTTTTGATCTCATTGATCTCCTTATCTAGGCTTAGGATCTGCTTGATAGACTTTGGCCTTGGTAGGTTATGTGGCAGAAGTCTAAGAAGAGTTTTTTAAGGGTATCCAAGATATGTTCTATGACAATCACTATTTCAGATATTAAAGCGAAGAGCAGAGTCCATATTTTTTCTCTTGCCTTGTCATCAATACATAAAGGTTGGGTGGGTATATGGTTTAATCTTTTATGTAAAACTTTGTGAATATAAGGATCAACATTAGGAAGATCATAAGTTAGTAGATGTTGCATTTCTTCCAAGAAACCTCTGTGTTCTTTCTTACACATGCATATGTGTTGTGTTTCAAAAAAAAAGATCGATTTCAAATTACATACTTTATCCTTGATAGACTCCACAAAAGACCATCCAAAATAGACTTGATCTAAAATGCACACGTTCTTGGTACTCAAAACATATCCAAAAAGACGAAGAAAGCTTCTTATAGAGATGATATCCAAATAGGCATTCAGGTATTTGAGGTGATATATTAGGGGGGTGGTTTTAGGTTGGCACTGGGTTAATCTTCTTCTCCCGACTTCATCCCTGACAATTACTTCCTGCAATGAGAAATATAAGAGGTTCTTAGCCAATTGAGCACATGTTGGGGTGTATACGGATCTATTCCAGGCAGTAGGTAGGTTTGAGGGAGTTGCATTCATGGTGGAGGTTGAGGGGGGAGTAGGGTTAGGGGTCAACGAGTTGTGATGGATTGTGGAGTAGCTTTCCAATGACTTAGAGGAGGGGATTATATGGGGGTCCATGCAGGGTGGGTGGCTGAGTTAAACACCGAGGATTCTGGCTCCTTGGCTTATCACTTCTCCTCCGGGTGTGTGAATCCACCCTAGCTCTCTTTCCCCCTCTGTTATCATGTCCCGAGGGTAATACTGCTTTTGGTAGGAATAGATCCAATTCACCTCCATGGGAGTTTGGTGGTGAGTATTGGAAGAGGGCAACATGCTTGAAGTAGGCCTTAAGTCTTTCTCTATACATCACATGTATTAGGAGGGCTTTGATGGCCTCTTGCCCCTTTGTAGCAACCCACTTGAGAAATTTCAGTGTTGAGTTTGAGAAAGTCGACAGGGAAAAAAGCCTAAACCTTGTGTATCATGAGCCACAATGCATGGTCGAACTATAAGACATTTCCATCTTTGTAAGATTCACCTATGAACTCACTCACATACACACTTGATAAATGGTATGTCTATGTTACATAGTTGATTAGTGAAGTAGTGGACTCGGCCAATGAGTGAGATCACCCCTTTGACCCCCAAGCCACAACCTAGATCTTATGAGCATCTTTGGGTCTCAAAGATGGACATGGTGAAGGGGCATTCCATTAGGAAGGGTTCTATGATATAAGAAGAGTTGGTCATTAAAAGTTGATTAAGCCCAAGCTTGGAAGCTGCTTTATCTTTGTCATTGAGCACAGTAAGTAGAAACCCTTAATTTATTGGTGCTAGTAAGGCAAATTACCAAATGCCCATACCTTTTGGTTTGTATCTTGTAGCATAATTTCAAGCACTTGATTAGGTATGAAGGGTCACTATAGGTACACTTGGGAGGAGTGACCTTCTCCATGTAGGCTCCATTGATAGTGAACTCTTGTGTGACCACTTCAACTTCATTCGCTATAAGATATTCATGGATGAGGTTGCTTGTTGGGTTCATAGAAGGGGTTAAGGGGAATTCTGGGGGGCCTTGCAACATATCTCTCCTTCTTTGCCTCATTAGGGGGCCATTCCTTAATTTTCTCCCATGAAGTTCCATGAACCTACGCATGACATACGGAGAGTGTACTCTCCGCTCCTTTTGTTCTTTGTTGTCTTCATCAAGGACATAATTGATATTAGTAATCAGAACCTGTAATCTAGCAATAGTTGTAGTGGGATTTTCTTTAGCCATAGCATATAGTCTAAGCCATGCGGGTCTGTCCAATACTGTAAATAGCTTGATCTCACATTGCTCTTCACTATCCAAGTTCTGCAGATCATGTTGGATAATGGTATTGTGGAAGGCCGGGTCCTTGATGAATAAAAAACGGCCTTGGATAAGGCTCGGGATCGCAGGGAGCGAGGTTTTGTAGGAACCGTCCTTGCTTAGTTCAATTTCTGTCAAGTCAATAGTATGCATCAGCTTGGACCTTGAATTGTTTGAGAGTTTTTGTGGCCAAAGTAAAAAAACTCATGGAAAATAACAACCTTTTAGTAGGTCTTCACCTCCTTGCCTACTTTCGTCCACATTTGGTTTGCATATTGACAATCAAATTTTCATGGCTTATTATATTGCAGCTCATTTGATGCCGAGGAGTTTGTCCTAGGATTCAAAGAGGATGTCGACAAAAGTCCAGAATTCTATGACAATAATTAAGCTTTTCACAGGTTCCTATCATCTCTCCTCATGTCTGTTTGGTCAGGTAAAAACACATGAGTTGCAAATTATAATGGTTGCATGCCTTGCTGCAAAATGTCTTATGGAGAGACAGTTGCTCCAACAATCCAAGATGTTTTGGATAAAAAATGGTGGAATGAGGCTCTAGTAGAGTTTGAGAATCAGATCGAGCAAGATAGGTCTGTCTCATTTGGAAAATTGGTGTATCTTCTTTAGCATTGCAATGATATTGATGGGCTTGCAAGATGTCAAAAGTGCAGAAGTACATCATAGCCTTTCTTCTTAATAATCGCGTTGAGATGTATTCAAAATGAGGAAGCCTTATAGCTTCATGTATGGTCTTCAGTAGTATGAGCAATCACAATGTGTTCTCTTGGACATCAATACTTTTAGCTCATGTGAAACATGAAGAAGTTGAAACTGGAGTTCTTTTATTTGGCAAATTGTTAGAGACATGTGTAGAGCCTGAGGAACATGGGAGCATATGTTGGAAGTCTTTGAACATATGCAATCAAAAGGTGCAACTCAACCCAATGAGCTAACATATGCAATTGTTCTTTGTGCATGCAGTGGCCTTTGTTTGGAAGAGAAAGGGAGGTCGATGCATATAGACATAGTAAAATGTGTCTATGACCTTGATGTTTTTATTGCAAGCACCCTCCTTGACATGTATGCAAACTGCGGCTTTCTAGATGATGCAATTCACGTATTTTCTAACTTTCCAACTCCAAATGTTGTCACATATAACTCCATGCTTGTAGGGTATGCACAACAAGGTGTTGGAGAGAAGGTGCTCAAATTATTTGAAAAGATGCAAAGAGAAGGTCCGACACCTGATGTGGCCACCTTTGCAAGCGTTTTGCAAACACGTGCCTTCATGGAAGCTTTTGAAAAAGGAAAACAGATACATTTGCAAATTGTGAAAGATGGAATTGAGTCGAATGCTGTAGTAGCAAGCAATCTAGTTTCTCTGTACTCCAGGTGTGGCACCATGGAGGACTCACAAGTTATCTTTGATAACATACGAGATAGAGGCATTGTATTTTGGAATACACTAATAGCAAGCTACTCTCTCCATGGCCCCTCGCATATGGCTTTTTCTCTATTTGAGCGAATGCAAAAGGATGGTTATAAGCCAAGTTCAGTCACATTTGTGAGTGTCTTAAAATCTTGTGCCATCCTTGCATCTTTAGACCAAGGGTAGTGTTTCTTTATGCACATGGTGAAATTGTCATTGGTTCAGCTTCTTGACAACACGAAAAAGGTCTACGCTATTTCCATCGGATGGAAAGCAAGCATATCCCTCGAAATTCAGTCACCGATACTTTCGTATTGAAGGCTATGTTACATCTTGAAGGCATGTGGCTCTATGCAAGTGCTTGAGGAGCTTCCTGTTTGGAGTGTGGAATCTTCAAATGCACTGATAGTCTATTTTCAATCGATGCGAAGCGAGGGCCTCTCCAGATGCAATCACCTACACAGGCATCTGGAAGGCATGTGGCTCTACACAAGATGCTGATATGGGCACAAAAATTCACAATTACATTGCTGAAAAAAGATGTCGTGCTTGGCAGTCTTGGTTGATATGTATGCAAAATGTGGTGCATTTGAGAAAGCACAAAAAGTGCTCGAGGAGCTTTCTGTCGCCTCTTGGAATGCCTTGATTGGAAGATGTGTGCAACAAGAGAAGGTCCAAAAAGCTCGAGGTTGTTTTCAATTGATGCAAAGCATTAGAATGCATTGGTCGTGAGATATGCACAACAGGACCAGGGCCAATTGCAGAATGTGTGCAACAAGAGGAGCGTTAGAGGCTATTGAAAAAATATGCCATGCTTGGCACTATCTTGGTTGATATGTATGCCAAATGTGGTGCCCCTTTTACGAAATCACAAGAAGATGCAACAACATGTGTTAATGAGTGATTCTTATGTAGATGCTGGCATGTCAGAGAGGACATAAAAATTTGAATGCATGAGGATTAAGCATGGTGCTCAAAAGCAACTAGGCCACAATTGCTAGATTGATGCAAGTGGACGGGCTCAACGATTTGTTAATGAAGCTATCCTGTAAGGCAAACATATCTAGTTGCAAAATATCATATGTACCTATTGCGCTCATCTCTGTCCCCTACCACTGCAAAAGAGCCTCTCGCCTCTTCCATAACAAAGCTTTGGTGATGCAATTTCAGACTTTGCCTTGGCCACCCCGCCTCCAGTATGCACCCACCATGCTCAAAATGGTCAATGTAAAAGAGTCCTCTCGGCTCTTCCATACCAAATCTTGGTAACACAGCTTCAGGCTTTGCAATGTCCACTCGACCTCCACTATCATGTTTGTTTCCAGCAGTGCATACAGAAGGTTAACTACAACCTACGTGCAGTGACGAAAATTGCACGGTGAGTAAGCATTACCATTTTTTTCATTTTTGAAACTGAGAGTGCAGTTAATGAGCGCGCTAAAAATTGTATGCTGTCGTGGGAATGGCACGTTCCCTCGTATTATAAAAATTGAGGAGGATTGTGCGAACTCCCCATGCAAGGAGACTTGCATGTTTTAAAAAATAAAATGAAAAATAAAACAGGAACAACAAACAATTAATAACATTGACATCTTCTATGATTACGAACATTAAGATTTACAAAACTCTGACCTTTCTTGTGGTTTTTTGTGAGGTACACTTTTGTAACACTACAATCGATATCCCAAACACACTTCAGGTAAAAAAATCTAACACGATTTGATGAAACTCTATGTGTGTGTGTGTGTGTACGCGCACACGCGTTTCGTTTTAATGTCTTTCCTCTTAGTTACTAAATATCTTAGACATAATTAATAGCATCAAACAATAAAACTTATTGATTTTATGGCCTACCCCAAAGGGGGCACGCCTTAGTGATGGTTTCCCTTTTTGTCAATGAAAAAGAGAAGATTATTTAAAAAAAATTACATAAATTTTTTATTGTATGAAAGAAATAGAAGATCTTCATTACTAAAACTTCAAAAGACAAGATAATGCTATCTTTATTGGTGGGTGGAATTGGGTGATACTCTCAGTAAATAAAACAATCATCGAAATTTGTGGAAGATTTTTTTGAAGTTGTGGGAGTAGTGGCCTCGATTTTTGACCTTCCCAAAGGGCAAAGGCTCACTTTCCCAATGATCCACAATAGTGATTTTATTTTGGCCTTCCTTTCTTTGCGGACTAAAAATATTTCTAGTGCTTATGTAGAAGCAAAAAAATATTGTTAGTGGATTAAAATGAATGTACTCTCATGATGAGGTTATATTCAACCGATGGTAATAACAACAGTAAGTGGGAGACAGGAACTGAATTGGAGGTAAAAGTGGCAGCCTGCAAGCATGCGGGAAAAGCACATTCAAAGTACCTCCCTCTAGCAAGAGCTGTTTGTGGCCCGTCGTGGGTAGCCAGCAAGACCATGCTCCCTCCCTTGCTAGCCATATCCATAGCTTCTGCCCTGCTCTGTGCACTTCCTCCACATGCACGCTTTGCTGTCATCTGCCATTGCGCCTCCTCTATTTCTCAATCTCCCTTCCGAAGTTCTGTAGCAACCTGCACTGCCTCTTCTCCTCGTGGAACCATCTTCATCAAGTGGCCTTCCACTTCTTTTTATGGGGGCCAAGAGCACCCTTCATAGCCACCTGGCCCATCATGGCCACAACATTCTTGTCTTCGCGTAGATGGCATCACTGCTCAGGTTCACGACATGCAAGACGCGGGCCTCCATCTCCACATTTTCCCCTCCATAAAGTCCTCTTTGGAATTTTGGGTGGGTGGGATACCAGCTTTGTGACAGTTAATGTCAACATTCCCTTCAATATCGTGCACAATGAAAACATAGCTCTTCCACCTGCAAAGGTGACAGAGATGGGTAGGACTATAGTGGTGTCATGGAATGGCATGGCTTACGAGATGTTCACTCTAAAATTATGCATGAGCTGAATTGGTAGCAAGAAGGGAGCCCTCTCAGAGTACACGTCGAGAATGGTAGAGGGGCGAGGCTGATCTTTTCCAGCGACTCCGATCGCCATGTGGCCATGAGCGACTATGCCAGCAATGTCCTTAAGGCCATCTATTAGATCCCGCTCCATCACCTAGACACCGTCATCAATGGTGTGGATGATTGGGTCTTTTATCGTCATGCCTTTGCAGTGTAGAGCTTCCACATGGGCGCATGCTGCCCATAGAGCATGGTTATCGGCATCAAAATTTCATAGTGCATCCAAGGACTACCCTCTCCTCTTTCACTCCTATCTGCAGAGAACCCCTCCCTCTTCCTCCTCATTGCGGGCCACTCACTACAGAGCCCTCTCACTCACCGATGGTGCTGGGGCTGTTAGCGGCATCACAATTTTTCTGGTGCATCCAAGGACTACCCTCTCCTCTTCCGCTCCTATCAGCAGAGAACCCTCCCTCTTCCTCCTCATTGCGGGCCACTCACTACAGAGCCCTCTCCCCCACTAGTGGTGCTGGGGCCGTTGCGGTCTGCCCAACTTTGTGCATTTATGCAACCAACGCCTTCGACATCTACATTAGCCCCAGTAATTTGTGAATATAGGGGCCCATACCACTCGTAGGCGATGCTCTATAGATTCCGGCCACACTTTTCTCGAGTATCAACATTCATGCAAAGCGTACTGAAGGATAGTAGATAGGCTTTACAAAAGAACATATAATTGTGTTGTTCTTAGTTGCCAAAATGTCTTTGGCTTCAGAAAGATTCATCACTAATTAAGAGACATAATTGTCATATTTGCAGCCAATCTTGGAGCATCAGAAAGGTCTTGCGTTTGCATTAGAACTCTGTCTTACATCATCGTGGCCAAGAACAACAAAAAACAAAAACTTGTGTGTCAATTCGTGCTCGTATTGAAGCATCTCTCTCTCTCTCTCTCATCTGCGTGCGTTGTCTCTCTCCCCCCTCTCTCTCCTCCAGTTGCAATCTGTCTGATTTTTGTCGTCAAAGCATTGATTTTTCTCGAGACACTTACTGGGTCTCAAACTTAGTTGTGCAATGTGTTCATGTGCATTGTAGAATGCTTGCTCAGTTGGACCTCCGGTTTTTTATAACAATTTCCACGTTGCCTCTTGCCCAAAAACTTATGGAATCTGTAGGCAGTTCGCCTATCAATACCCTCGACTACCTCTGATCTCGCACTGCTCCCCCCCACCTCAATACACCTGCAACTGTAGCAGCTGGCCAGAGGCACAATAGGGCAAGGTTGACAAGATTGCAATGGTGTTAACCTTCCCGTTCTCCTCTTAAGGGTAGGCCTTGTGATTTTATCACTTGTTTTCATTTGAAAAGTTTTGAAATGGTGTAAAAGGTTTTCAATACTTCGCTCGATCTCAATTCGATGCAAAAGCAGCTAATGAAGCACTCTAGTTTTTTTAAGCCGTTCCAAGCTTCCGTGAAATAATATTATCTTATTATATCATCAAAACATACATTTCTAGGCCCATTTCCCTCTTGGCAATGCATTGAGCAGAGCAGGCGAATTCAAGATGGGGAAGTTGACGTGGGTGATGGTGTTGGTGCTGATCTTTGTGGTGGCTTTTGCAACAGAAACTCCACAATTTACAACTGTCCACACAGAGTCTTCGTTCGAGATCCGCCTTTACCGCCCAATGGCTTGGATGACGGCGCCCATCCTCCATCAGTCCTCCTTTCAACACGCCACGCTCATGGGCTCCCACAAGTACGTGTGCATCTCTATATAGCACTCCCGCGAGACACCTATAGAATGTCTCCAACGTAAGAGAGAGAGAGAGAGAGAGAGAGAGAGAGAGGCCAAAGCTAGATTATCCCGACATTTAAAGTAGAAACTCACCCATTTTGAGAGAGTTGCAAGTATACCTGGAGTTGTAGGACGATACTATGGGTAGACAGCCCATTTCCGTTGTTCCCTTGCTTCGTATACTTTGGCTTTGCGATCCATGAAGGTATTAGCTCCCTATCTTAGGTCCTTGCAAGGAACTTACTTGTACGTTGTTTCATTGCTTGAATCTTCTGTCGTAAAATAGTGACATTTGGTCTGCATGCCTCAAGTTTTCTTTGATGGTGATTGCGGGGCCCCACCATCATCAACTCCTCCATCCTTTGGAATCTACAAGTGGCAACAGTCTCTGCCCACAAAGACCTAGGTAGCTTATGATGCTCGAGCATACTATGGGCCATGTGAATTGTAGTCCTATTCTTTCCCCATGGAGAGGGGTTTGGGACCCCATCCGGTGTTAGTCTTCTTTCTCTCTCTATCACTGACAGAACTTCACTCACGATATTATTCTCTCTTCACTCTCTAATCTATTGCACACTTCTCTCGTGAAGTAAAAGGAACCCTTTCGTGAAGTAAAAGGAACCTTGAGTACGCACTGAGCACTCATCTTGAGTTATCACCACAAAATCACTTCCGCTGCACATTACATTGGTATCAAATCTCTTTGGCGGTGTTCGGTATCATCACTCAAGATAAGAATCTAAAGAATCTTTCTCAGTTTTTTTTATCAAAGAAGTTTTGTCTCCTTGCCACGGACTTATTAGCCACTCCCATCCTTAGTCCATCACGCATTGGGCACGTTTCCGTCTTTATCGCTCTTTCTTAAGGGCCATTGAGCCATAAAGAATCACACATTTTTTTTACTTGTTTGAGATTGCACGTAACCCAAGACCACTTGGGCACGCCGATCTCTCTAATCTGTGTTGTTGGAGAGTGATAGGAAACCTAAGAAGGAAGGGCTTGTCCAACTTCCGCTCATTCCTCTTTTCCACTTGCACATTGCGCCGTGCGGTAGCCAATCAATGTGATGTGGGAAAAAGCAACCTTGGTGTAAGCGCAAGGCCGCAAAGGGATGCTGTCACACAAGCAAAAGCGTGCTTTTAAATAATGTAGAGTTAATTTAACTATTCCACGTAAGATTTTGCACAAAATAAAATGAGAAAAAATAATTCAGAAAGAGAAAAAAGCACTAGGGATGAGAAGATGGGTTGTATGAAACTGACCCGTAGACTCACTAAAGGGTGGTAGACTTTGGCTTTCACCCGATCTTTACACTATTTAACTTTACTTGCACTTCACAGAGGAACTTCTCGAATAAGCTTGAGATTGGAATTCTACACTTCAAACAAACCACAACTTGGCAGCTAGAGTGCTCCCAAGTAGACAGTGACACTAGGTACCCAAAGGTTGGCGCCCCTTTCGATACTTCTTTATTCCTCTTAAACTTTGGAGAAAACCTGTAAACTCCTACGTGCTGTCCCACTTTTATTGGGCTGAAAATGGCCTACTCTAGCCCAAGTTCGGTAGCATAACAACTGTAGAAGGCTTCACAGATAAAATCCCCATGCAATAGGTTACTTTCACGGCGCATTAGAGCATTTTCCTAAACCTGGCGAGAAATTACAGTACACATAATTCTCTGTTTGCGGCCTCTAAAATGCACCATATGTAACCGGCTTGGACACTCCAAGCGAGAAATCAATAGCAACACACGGACTGAAACTTCATAATCACCGAACTTTGAGAGAGAGAGAGAGAGAGAGAGAGAGAGAGAGAGAGAGAGAGAGAGAGAGAGAGAGAGAGAGAGAGAGAGAGAGAGAGAGTCGACACGGCCTGCTAGAGTTCCGTGCCCAGAGGTATTGGCCCCAAAGTGTGGCTTGCCTTTCGGTATTTATTTTTCATTGATCACTGCAAATTACAATACGGGTGCTCGCTCTCAGACTCTACGTCCAGATGCTCTAAGAAGTGAGACCCCTTGGGACCGATGTATTGATACAAGGGATGCTAAAAGCAGAGCCCAAAGAGTAGTAACTCAAAAGCTTCTAGTTCAAAAGCAAAAGGCCCAAAAATAGCTAGCGCTGTTTGAAGAAATCCGTACAGCCACGTCAGCAGTATTAACACAAGCTAATTTCTTTGAGTCTCTTTTGTCCCCTTGGCAATGTCCCATAAGTTGGGAACAACTTATTGTTAATAGGTTATGCCACATCATCAGTTTGTGACATACCCCTCTCTTGAAAGAATGGTAATCGCACTCGATTACGCCTGCAAAACACACAGAGGCCATAAATCAATTCAATAGACACCGACTCTAAGTAGCGACATACTAGATACGACACATCTAGCACTTGTACAAAGACGACAGTCACATCACTGCACATGACAAATCAAATCAATCACTGAAAATTTCATTCCAAATCTCAGACCATGACTGCCAGCAACGAATTTAGTAATCGCATCTAGATCCATTCCGGACCTCACTGATATCGGAGTAACTAATCCTTATTGTGATCATGTATATAGAGATTAATGAGACTGAAATGCTGCAATCATTTCGTCTTTTAGTTCCCGCACTCAAACAAGTCAGATGAGAGTACAAATGTCACGTGACACATCCAACCCTATGTGTCAGTGGACAAGCTAGACACCAACAACTAAGGTTAGCAGTTGCCACATCCTTGTGACATAGTTAACAGCTACCACGTCCTCGTGACAGCCAATGATGGTGTAATGGAAACATCTCGTTCGGGTGCCGCTAGAGTTGCCGCCTGTGGCCTTAGCCTCTCGGGCGTAATTCCAAGTCGAGCTGCCAATTCAAGTGAAAAGAAGTTGGCCTTGGCTCCTTTATCAAAGAAAATGAGGGCGATCTTTCACTTTGCCCCATGTGCGACAAAGTTTTGTGCTTTGGTTGATCTGATTCGGGTCGGTCCCCATGCAATGTGGTACCGGTTTTGCTTTTATCTTTCCTTTTCTTCCGTACTCGATTGCTGCACTGTAACTCTCAAGTTTATCTTCTGGTGGTCCTTTGCTTCATCTTCTTTTCAAGAGTTCTTGTCCATCTCTTTCTGCGAGTACAGGTTCCACTTTTCTACACTCGTCTGTCCTTTCTTGGCTTTCCTCCCGACCTTAGAGGAGAAGTAATGGCCACACGTCCTCTTGAGTAAATCTTATCAATCGGGTAATTCTTCAGGTGTTTCGCAAGTCTTGGGTCTATGAAGTACTTGATCAATCTTTCACAGATGTATCAACTTGTAATTGACGTTTGTACTCCGCTCTGGCAAAAATTTCCACCAAGAATCCGTCCACATCTTCATTCTTTTCTTCAGTTCCCACGCCCGCTTTTAACTTTTCTTTTGCCTGCCCACCTAAAGGTGTTATCTTTGTTAGGTTCCTTCCCCAAGAGAACACAAAATCCAATAGAACTGGGGAGCTAAAAAGCCCACTTATTGTTTGAATTAATAACACCTTATGTTGTTGTTTTGATCTTTAGCGCTTCTAGTATTTTTACTATAGCTTGACAAATGCTAGCCTTTATCATGGCTGAGTATGTCCATCACCTCCGGAGGGTGATAGAAACTAAGCTCGTTGGTTTTGTAGAGTACGTTCAAAGCATGAATGACCTCTATATAAACCTGCCCTACTCTTGGGCACTGTCACCAGCGTGTGACTACTATCTATCCTTTTTGTTGATTTCTTTCTTATTATTTCTTCATTTTCACTTTTTGGAAACACCCCTCTGGAAATCTAACTGCCCTGCATTGCATAGCTAGTGTTGAATTGTTCAGAGGGAGTCTAGGCCCGAGGGCAAGAGAGCACTAAGGTTGGACAAGGACTATGGTTAGCCAAAGTGGGGTCATTGACTAGCCAAAGTGGAATCCTTTGCTACAGAGGCTACATTTCAGTTCTTGGTGTGGCTGCAGTGTACAAAGGGGGTCAGATGACCTAGAAAGATACAATGGCAGCATCTCCTAATTTAGGCAATTGCTATTTTGGGATCTGAAAATGTGTTCGCATCATTATCTCCGGAATGACAAGGGGAACATTTTATTACTCTGCCGTGAAGTCAACTGGCCAACCGGTCGGGAGATTTTTAGGTGGCAACCCCGAAACGGGAAATGGCCTGTAAATGTGCCAAGTGCCACATTTCTGTGCACTTTCCTCATGCAGGAAGAAGTGGCGCTGAATTTAGAGGGGGAAAGGCTCATTTTTCAGTTTTGTCACAGGTTGAGGGCTATGGAGTGCTTCCTTTCCCTCTTATGTAGAGTGCGGTGCCAGGAGTGATGCCCTGCACGCTACGCAGTGCTCTCTCTCCCCCCTATGGCAGTATGTTATGCCCCTCTAGTGGGATTTTCAATTGACCAATGTACAGTTGTGTGGGTTCATGCGCGATTGCCGAGGCAAGAGCCTCTTGCACAGGTACTGGATTAGCTAGCGGCTAATCCCTCGCAGGTACAGGTGATTCGGAGAGGTTTCACGTGCGAAATCTCGTCCGATTCAAAGGGCAAGTAGCCTACAAGTGCGGGAGCTCGAGGACTTGCTACGGATGCGACCGGCATGCAAAACGGAGCCCGAAACAGTGAATTACAGCCTGCTGTGTATTTTTGCAAGTTTAGGGTTTTGGCCCTAAACGGACCCTAATACCCCCGAGAGGTTCGGGGACGCGAGGGGACCGCTGTACAGGTGATCTGGCGCATTTTCGGGGCAGAAAACAGAGAATTCAGCGTGCTGCAGATTCTCGCCAGGTTTTGCAAAGTGTCCGTATGCGTCGGGAAAGTCATCCAATGCGTGGGAATACTGACTGTGAAGGGTCCTAGTACAGTTATGCTACCGAAATCAGGCCAGAGCAGTTGAAATTCAGCCAAGATTGTGCGGGGCAGCTTGTAGGGAACCACAGCTCTTATTCCCTCTATTAAAGAATAAAGAAATACCGAAAGGGGCGCCTAATTTAGGGGTCAGTCTGGTGTCGGTTTTCTCATACAGGTGCAGTCTAGCAGCCTGTATCCCTTTCCCCTTTGTTGTGTCTTGAAAGTACAGGTAAAGTGGGCGACAAATTAAATGGGTGAAAGCAAATAAGGTTTAAGTCTAAGGTCTACCGCCCTTCTTGAAAGTACAGGCCGGTTTCAGGCACTGGCGACGTGAGTAGGGATGTCATAGCTTTTGTCCAAGCTATGCATGATAAAGGTGATAATCTTATTCTTCCTGTTTGGACAAGCAGTGAAGTTGAGATCACTTATTGTCAAGTTTGGTTCTTTGCTCTTCGTAGGTTTGTAGTAGTATTGATTTTTCGATTTTGTATTTAGCTTACCTGAGGACCTAAGAATGTGTTCCATTAGAAGTTGTTGTGTGAAGTTTGATTTCTAGGATTAAGTTTTTAAGGGTCTATACCTTGCACTTTCCTTCAAGGGTGAATTTGGGCTTATTCTGGATTCATCTAGGTATATTTTTAAGATGTCTTATCCTTTTTTTGCTTGAAGTTGAGTACTTGTTTTCAGCCAAGTAAGCTGCGTCAACTTATTTTACACATGCCTTTTCTAAAAGCATTTTTAAGTTAATAACGTTTTGTTTTATTTAGTTTTGTTTCGTAGCAAACAAAGTGATTTAGTTTGTTTGTTTGTTTGATTTTGTTTTTCTTTTCTTTTCTTGTGTCCCTTGCGTTTATAATTTTATGAGTGCTTTATTCCCTCTTATAATTCGTGAGTTCAGACTATTCTGAACTTATGAAGGTATATATGTTTCATTTGGGATTCTTTGTGGCTAATGAGTTCGGGGTCGGAGCACGGACACGAAGATTCTTTCAAAAAACCTGTGTGTGTTGCAAAAAGGATCGGATCCTCCGTAGAAGAAGAATCTTTCTGTGCTCTGATATCACTGTAACCGGCTTGGACACTCCAAGCGAGAATCAATGAGAAATCAATAGCAACACACGAACAAAAACTTCATAATCACTGAATTTTGAGAGAGAGAGAGAGAGAGAGAGAGAGAGAGAGAGAGAGAGTGTCTTGACACGGCCCAACGGAGTTCCGTGCTCAGAGGTATTGGCCCCAAAGTCTGGCGCCCCTTTCGGTATTTATTTTTCATTAATCATTGCAAATTACAACTCCCACAGTGTGCTCGCTCTCAGGCTCTACGTCAAGATGCTCTGAGAAGTGAGACCCCTTGGGACCTATTTATTGATACAAGGGATGCTAAAAGCAGAGCTGTCACGTGACACATCCCAACCCTATGTGTCCGTGGACAAGCTACACCATAGCAGGGTTCCTGTCAGCCAAGTCAGTTAGATTAGCAGTGATCTGGCACTTTTGTGAGTCTATTCGTAGACCGTGCATGGCACATGCCCAGTCACTTAGCATAGATGCATATCCTCCGGTTGCACACAGCATGATCATCGGAATTCCCATCAGAATCCATTAGCATCAGTTAGGGGAATTTTCGAGTGCATTTAGCCTATTTTCCTATTTTTGGTTATTTTCACTTATTATTTTTAAGTGACTTTCCAACAAAAGTAGGTAGGGCAATTTTGCTAAGTTTCTATATAAGCAAATCCAAGTTAGCACTAAATGGCAGAAGAGGCAGCAGGAGCACCTTGCTCAACAGGCAACTTCTCAGCAAGACCAACCCCCGCGACTACTCTGGCGTTTTCTCCACAGAAGACCTAGCGTTTTTGTATCAGATCAGCCTTGGCGATTTGTGCACAGCAGATCAGCCCCGGCGTCATCACGACACAGTAGATCAGCCTAGCGTTTTTGCATTTGCAGAACCCCGGCGACAGAAGGACCAATTTCAGCCCCTGGCGTTTTTGGATTTCAGCAGCAAATTAAGACCGGCATTATTCACCTAAAGTGTAGCGGATTCAGCCCGTAAAGACCATCAGTTTTCAGCCCTAAGAAACCTCATTTTCAGCCAAGAAAATGCAGCCAAAACAGTCATTTTCAGCCACCGAAACAGTCCCAAAATTCAGCGATTAGAAGATCTCAGATTTCAGTCGTCGTCGTCGTCGTTGTCGTCATCGGCATAGACCAAGTTGCATAGTCCATTGCATACGCATTGTACACCTTTGTGCAATCAAAGAATCGACCACTCTCGCCGACGAGAGTGGGGCCTTCGGAGGAGGGTTTTACAAACTCTCGGGTGTCGTATCTCTTCTCTCTCCTTCTCTCAGTCTCATTCACTTGCACGCACTAGATCCACTCACTTTGTTCGTGATCACCACACTCTCTATAAGACGGAAAGCTCTCTCTTTCCCTAAGAACTAAAAGGAACCTTGAGCAATAAAGATCACTAATCTTGAGAAAATACAACATTCATTCTGCTGCACCTAACATTGGTATCGGAGCTTTGGAAGTGTTCTGCATTACTCAAGGAAAGAACCACAAGAACCACAAGAAATTTTTTTGCTTGTTGTGATCGCACGAACCCAAGTTTACTTGGGCGTGGCGATTCCTAATCGTGTTTTGTTGAAGAGTGATAGGAATCCCAAGAAAGAAGGGCTTGTCCAGCCTCCCCTTGTCTCTTTGCACTCATTGAGAGCGGACCGTGCACTTAGCGGCCGGCCAATCGACGTGAGGTGGGAAAAAGCAACCTTGGTGTGAGCGCAAGGCTGCCAAGGGGTGCGCCCGCAGAAAAGGGTAGAACTCGGGTGAAGAGAAGATCCTTCTCCAACGCGATTTGCAAGCGAAAGAACACCTCAAGACCCTCAAGAACCCAAGTTCCTCGTGAACGTAAGAACCCAAGACCCGCAAGAACCCAAGTTCCTCGTGGACTTAAGAACCCAAGACCCCAAGAACCCACAAGAACCCACAATTGCAGAATGGTCATCACTCGAAGCGGAATGGATACTTCGCTTGGAGGTGATGGGGATGAGAGAGGCGAAGAAGAATTTTCCCCACCAGGAGGTTTTTCCGACCCTCCCCCTTCCCCATCTACGTCAAGGATTGCACTAACTCCTATGGAGGCTTTGAACCAGATGTTTATGGAAAGGAAGTTAGAACGCGAAGCAAGAAATGCAGAAAGAATGACAGAATTTGATTGTGAATGCAAAGAAAGAAAAGCAGAAATGGAACGCAGACACGCAGAAAGAAAAGCAGAAATGGATCGCAGGCACGCAAAAGACAAAGCAGAAAGAGAAGCAGAAAGAAAAGCAATACAAGAATAAAGCGACCGACAAAACAAAGAGTTTTGGCGACTCTATTCTCAAGTTCAGACACAGATGCAAGAGATTTGGCGAAAGGAGACTCTCTCAGTCTCTTCTTCTCCAAAGCACGACACACAGGATTTGCATGATTGTGCGAAGCATGATGATGATTTGATTGACAATGACTTGCATGATGATTTGAAGCACAATGATAAGCATGATGATTTGGATGCCAATGATTTGCATAATGATTTGGATGACAATGACAAGCATGATGATTTGCATGACCAAGATATGATTTCTCACAAGCATGATGAGTTGCATGAAGAAGATGTGATTGTTCACAAGGATGATGTGTTAGTTGATGCTTTTTCTAGCGAAGCTAACCTCGTTGTAGATTCGATCAATCACGAAAAAGCGATCTTGGCTTTCGAGTCGAGGTCCAAAGAACCCCCACAGGACGATTCGATCATTCAGGACGAACCGATCTTGGCTCTCGAGCCTTGGTCCAAAGAACCATCACAGGAAGTATTATGTGTTCGCATGATTGGTACGCACGCATTGTTCGAGTGTTTCATTCGTGAAGGTTTCCTGTATTTTAGTCAGGATCGTTATGTGATCCCTTTTCCTAGGCATGACATTTTGTATGTTGAGCATGTTTCTCTCATGGATGAGCACGAATGTATGCGGATTGTTCATGAAGTTTGTATGTCAGGAAGTCACATTCCATGTCTCTTCCTTGGCATGACACAGTTTCCAAAAGAGCATATGATTGTATGAGCACCAAGCATGGGCATTTCCATTGTGATTTGCCACAGTTGATTGATTTTGATCAAACAGAAAAGATTCGACCTCATTGTTTGCATGTGTTTGATGAACGGGTTGTCACTTCGTCTCTATGTTCATCTACATTGCATGCACAGTCTTTAGAGAAGACAAGATTTTTTTCCTTCACTTTACATGGAATGGGTATGTTCATGGTTTTGTCTTGGAGATGGTTTCAGGAATTTTCAGCCATGGAGATTCTTGAAGAAGAAGAAAGCAGGACTCTAGACAAAGTTGCAGAAAGGAAGGAATCTTTGCAGACTTTGTGTCGCTTTTGGCGCGGCCCAAAGAAGAAGGCTTTGCAAACCTTCATGAAGTTCAAGTACCGCACGACCCACACATTAGAGTGGGCCGGCGAAGAGTCCCTTCCAGGATTCCGGATGTTGTTGGCGATCTCCCTCGACGCCATACAGTTCGGTACCAGTACCTCACTTTGAAAAGGAGGGGATGTCACGTGACATATCCCAACCCTATGTGTCCGTGGACAAGCTACACCATAGCAGGGTTCCCGTCAGCCAAGTCAGTTAGATTAGCAGTGATCTAGCACTTTTGTGAGTCTATTCGTAGACCGTGCATGCCCAGTCACTTAGCATAGATGCATATTCTCCGGTTGCACACAGCACGATCATCGGAATTCCCATCAGAATCCATTAGCATCAGTTAGGGGAATTTTCGAGTGCATTTAGCCTATTTTCCTATTTTTGGTTATTTTCACTTATTATTTTTAAGAGATTTTCCAACAAAAGTAGGTAGGGCAATTTTGCTAAGTTTCTATATAAGCAAACCCAAGTTAGCACTAAATGGCAGAAGAGGCAGCAGGAGCACCTTGCTCAACAGGCAACTTCTTAGCAAGACCAACCCCCACGACTACTCTGGCGTTTTCTCCACAGAAGACCTAGCGTTTTTGCATCAGATCAGCCTTGGCGATTTGTGCACAGCAGATCAGCCCCGGCGTCATCACGACACAGCAGATCAGCCTAGCGTTTTTGCATTTGTAGAACCCCGGCAACAGAAGGACCAATTTCATCCCCTGGCGTTTTTGGATTTCAGCAGCAAATTAAGACTTGCATTATTCACCTAAAGTGTAGCAGATTCAGCCCGTAAAGACCATCAGTTTTCAGCCCTAAGAAACCTCATTTTTCAGCCAAGAAAACGCAGCCAAAACAGTCATTTTCAGCCACCGAAACAGTCCCAAAATTCAGCGATTAGAAGATCTCAGATTTCAGCCATCGTCGTCGTCGTCGTCATCGTCATCGTTGTCGTCGTCATCATCGGCATAGACCAAGTTGCATAGTCCATTGCATACGCATTGTACACCTTTGTGCAATCAAAGAATCGACCACTCTCACCGACGAGAGTGGGGCCTTCGGAGGAGGGTTTTACAAACTCTCGGGTGTTGTATCTCTTCTCTCTCCTTCTCTCAGTCTCACTCACTTCCACGCACTAGATCCACTCACTTTGTTCGTGATCACCACACTCTCTATAAGACGGAAAGCTCTCTCTTTCCCTAAGAACTAAAAGGAACCTTGAGCAATAAAGATCACTAATCTTGAGAAAATACAACATTCATTCCGCTGCACCTTACAAGAGTCCCAAAAGCAAACTCAAGATTTTCTAGTTTACAAGCAGAAGGCTTAAAAGCAGCTAGTGCTGTTTGCGGTAATCCGTACGGCTATGCCACGTCAGTACTGTTCGTGCAATTTGCAGAAATCTGTACGTTTTGCCACGTCAGCAGCTAGCGCAATCTGCGGCGTCCATACAGCTAGCCACGTCAGCAGTATTAACGTAAGCTAATTTCTTTGAGTCTCTTTTGTCCCCTCGGCAATGTCCCATAAGTTGGGAACAACTTATTGTTAATAGGTTATGCCACATTATCAGTTTGTGACACCAGAACACCTATATGATGATTTCCTAGCTTCCTCGAAGCTCCTGGGACTGCTAGGCAACAAAAACGGCCAAAACCCTAAACCTATAAAAATACACAGCAGGTTGTAATTTTTTGGTTTGAGCTCCGTTTCGTGTGCTGGTCACATCCGTAGCAAGCCCTCCAGTTCCCGCACCTGTAGGGCTACTTGCCCTTTGATTTGGACAAGATTTCTCGTGAGAAATCTCTCTCAATTAACTGGTGCCTGTGGGGGATTTGACGAGAGAGAGAGAGAGAGAGAGAGAGAGAGAGAGAGAGAGTTTGCAGATTTGTGAAGGCTTCCCGAGGCCAGTTTTGTGAGTGCGTGCGTGTGCACAGAGAGAGAGAGAGAGAGAGAGAGAGAGAGAGAGAGAGAGAGAGAGAGAGAGAGAGAGAGAGAGAGAGGAGAGACCACAAATGCAAGATATGGTGAAGAGGAGGCGATTAGCCCCCCATGATTACCATGAGCAGAAGACCCAATACACAATAACCAGATGATGGAAGTGGGTATCCCCCTTGCCCCATAAATAATTGCCCAAGGGGAGGTAGGGCAAAGCTTGGAAAAACCCCCCACGACCCAACAAGAAATAAATGAAGTATCAGGGCGCTCGGACAAAGTGGGTGGCCGACCCCAAACTTGGGCGACCTGACCAGGATCAACCTAGACTATGGGTGGCCAGCCCGGAGACATACTAACCGTACAAGTATGCCCTAGACCCGTGAAGCAACAGAGTGGTGTAAATCTAACACCCCCTCTCAGCACCTGATGCTGAACAAACCGCATGAAGCCGAAGATGTGAGGCAAATTATGAAGATGTCTGTTGCGATGTTCACTAAGGGACAATACTTCGGCCCACGAGTGTAGCAGTAGTTTGGGGTGTCACGACCGCCAAGAAATCTCCATAGTAGAGTGCCGTCACGAGCAATGTAGCAAACTGCCATACTCTGCCGATACAAGGTGAAGATAGTGCGTGAGGGTCGTGAACTGAGCGTGAAAACAACTCGTAAAAGAAGTGGCAATACACTTGCAAGTGTCCTGTCCAATAGGATCTGTGGTGTCTGTAGTCAAACCGTCTGGAGAAAATGGGGAAGCCCAGGAATCGTCATGAGAATGACCGAAATCCTGGCAATGCATGAACCTGCAACCCAGTGTGGCTAGTTGGCTAAGCTGTGTAAAACTCCAGGAAGGCCACATGTAGAAATCTACGCCGTGAACTCCTCCTAATCAAGGAAAGCCAGGCTAAACAGTCTGCACTGTAGAAGCTACCGTAAGTTGCAACAGTCACCGGGAGACCGCACGGACCACCACCGGATGGTGTCCTGTCAATAGGCAGGGTAATTTAAGATGAGGGAAAGCCCAACAGTTTGCGTTGTGAAGGGCCTTTGAGAAGAGGTGTGGTCAAACCAAGCACCGTAACCATCCTCTAGAAGTAGGGAAGCGAGATTGAGCAGTCTGCGTTGTGAAGAACCTCTGAGAAGAGGAAAGGCCAGACCAATTTGTATGCGCCCTCTTGCTTGTATCTCCTGCCTCCAATCCTCCGGTGTCAACCAAACAGAATCCTTGCCAACAACGCCACCAAACCGCATCTCGTGTGGCTCTCAATGTGAATGAGCTGGGAGTGGACGACCGCCCAGGTCGGGGGATAAGCCTGTTGTAAGGTTATCGAGGGTGAGTGTAAGCAACTCTGGAGGTAGCAATCCAAATGATCAGGAGTGTAGAAGAACAACTGCACTACCATCCAAGCCAAGCTCCGAGTGACTCCAGTTTTAGTCGTGGGATGCTTGATCTCCCACATCTTGCGGGTAAATTCTCCAAGAGAGTCCAAAGTACTGAAGTCCCACTTCAGTCTGTAGATCCAAGCAATGAACTTGTCTAAGAAGAGATCCAAGATCATCTCCCTAAGTTCATGTAGATGCTCCTGTGTAAGCAAGTGATCTGACGTGTCGAGATCAAGTGGTAAGTGTCTGTCCACCCAAGATGGTGGTGTCTTCTCTGGGAATGTCGGAATCCCATATGCCATGAGCATGGCCATATCTTGTGTGAACTTCTCTGATGAGTGCATAGGTGTGTCCATAGCAAACCACAAGTCAACACCCCCTTTTGAGTGCGCAACCGCCGAATGATGGCTGGAAGGAATGAATCTCCCAAGGATCGTATGCCCGTAGATGATCAAGCCGATGTCGAAGATACCGTGTACTGTAGCAGTCACTGAGAGACCGCATGGAACACCAATTGATGGTGTCCTAGCAGGAGGTAACTTCATCCTCTGTGAAAAACACAAGCCATGTGGCTGTTGTCTGTCACCAGGAGGTGTATTTTTCCTGTTGCCTTCTGTAAATAAGTATTAGATATATTTATTTTATTTTTACTTGTTTGTCCCAAAACCCTTGAAAAGGTGCAAGTGGACATTGCATGGCCAGTGTAAAACGGCTGCAGCCAAATGGGTTTCTCACATCGGGGATCTAGGTCGGTCAGACAGGGACTGCCCGGGCCAGTTTAGCACTGAATTCTGATGAGTATGGAAGCTCGTGTGCGCCAAACTGGAATTTGGGCCACTCGTCAAGTCACTGCAACTTTATAAGTTGAAAGGGGCCAGTAAATTAACCCACATTGTAGATGTTGGTCAAATGGTAGTCTTCAATGATGGTCAGGAGACCGATAGGGACGCCATGGAAGCATCTCCTAAAATTTAGGGAACTGCTATTTTTGACTAGAAAATGTGTTCGCGTCATTAGCTCTGGAATGACAAGGGGAACATTTTATTGCTCTGCTGCCAAGTCAACTGACGCACCAGTTGAGATATTTTTAGCAGGGAAAGCCCAAACTCGGAAACTGGGCGACGTGTCAGCCTGTGAGCGATTCTGCCACTCTGGGAGGCAAAAACGAGCTGCATATCAACAAAGGGGGTGCCATTTTCAGCCGGAGGTGGATTGTAGCAGGTTCAGAAGCTATGGAATGCTTACCTTGCCCTCTATGCACAGTATGGTGACGGGAGTGATGCCCCGCACGCTACATACTGCTCTCTTTCTCCCCTACGTACAGTATGTTATGCCCCACTAGTGGGCTTCTCATTTGACCTATGTACAGTTCTGGGTGTTTATGCGCGTTTGCCAAGGCAAGAGCCTTCTGAACAGGAACCGGATTAGCTAATTGCTAATCCCCCACAGGTACGCACAGTTCCGTCACGAAAGATTGCGAGTTTGGAGAGTTTTCTCGCGTGAAAACTCGTCCAATTCACAGGGGAACTGTCCCATTGTGTGCGGGAGCCCTTGGGACACGCGTAGGCGTGTTCGCTCCGCTAAAAACGATCCGAAACAGGGAATTACAGCCTGCTGTGTTTTTCTGCAGGTTTAGGGTTTTGCACCTAAACTGCAAGGGAACATCGGGGGAACCTCGTGAGAGCCTTGGGATGCGTGTGAAGGCTTTTGGGCTCCCGGCAGTGAAAAACAGAGAATTACAGCCCGCTGAATTTCTGTGACAGCTCACCAGAAAGCTTCCAGATATCGAGGGAATCCGTCCTAGACAGGTGTTTTTGACCTACAGGGGTTTTTGCGCCGTTATGTTGTCGAAATCCGGTCGAAAACCTGTGTTTGCAGCCCTCGCCAGGTTTGGACAGCTTTGTGAAAGCTTGTGCTAAGTGGTCGGATCGTCTACCTTAATTTGAATAAAGAAATACCGAAAGGGGCGCCAGTCTTTGGGGCCTACAAGGTGTCGGTCTCGTGTGCGCAGTGACATTCTAGTCGCTGGACGCAATTGTGTTCTCTTCCCTTCTCAGTGCTCTGTGTAAAGTTAATAGGTAATTGAAATAGTACCGCCCTCTATGTTGCAACTACGAGGTGATGACAACGTTGCTGTCCAACGATTTTCAGCGAGTAGGGTCCGGAGCGGTGCAGAGGGTTTGGGGAGGGCGGTGAATCCCTGGAACAACCCCAAGTGGGCTGAAAACAGAGAAAAGACAGCAGGTATGTATGGCTGAAATCTGAATAGAACTTCGCCGGCAAGGCACTGGATGGGTGGGAGGCAAGATCTAGGGTGTCCTTCGTGCCACAAGCAGCCCCATGCCCAGAAAATGCAGCTTCTTCCAAAAACGCAGGTGGCTGCCTTGAAAAACGCAGATGGAGGAAGTGTTGTTCCGGCGAGGAAAAGGGCTCTAGAGGCCAGCATTGGCAGCGAGCAGCAAGAACGTAAACCATGCTGATGATATCTTGCAAAAATGCAAGTAGCAGGGCATTCCTTCGCGAGAAACACTGTCCATATGATGGCGCCACCCCCTCTTGCAAAGATCGTTGACTGTTTTGCAGAAACGCTGGCTGTTGTGATCGCTTGGGAAGAGGAACCCTCATGCTGAAATGCGCCTTGGAACACGGCAAAGGCTGAAGCTGTTGATACCATGTGAGAGTGCGTGTGTGGAGAGAGAGAGAGAGAGAGAGAGAGAGAGAGAGAGAGAGAGAGAGAGAGAGAGAGAGAGAGAGAGAGAGAGAGAGAGACAATAGACCACAAACGCAAGATATGGTGAAGAGGGGGCGATCAGTCCCCCCATGACTACCGTGAGCAGAAGACCCAATATACAGTAACCAAATGATGGAAGTGAGTGTAACAGACTTGGACACTCCAAGTCAAAAATCAATCGCGACAGCACCAAATAACCACTTCAAAACAATTCACAGATCACAATAGATTTGCACTGGCCCGGCGGGGTTCCGTGCCTAGAGATATTGGCCCCAAAGACTGGCGCCCCTTTCGGTATTTCTTTTTATATTAATCAGTTCAGAGTACAAGAGAGTGGCTAGGGTTTCACTCTCAGACTCTGCGTCCAGATGCTCTGAGAAGTGAGGCCCTCACCACTAATTTAAACTTCAAGCATAGTTACCCGGAACGCGGAACAGGAACGGCGACGGGATCCCCGCGGAACGGGGGAACGGCTAGGGGTTCGGAACGGGAACGGCGCGGAACGGGAGGTATAAAAAACACCCAAATAGTGCATTTTTTAGCTCCTTGTGTTTAAATATCAGGAGTATTAGAGTGCTTTGACTCTAATACTCACAAAAAACTCGTTTTGAAGACCATTCAATCTTGCTATGACTAGATGATGTGAGAGAGAGAGAGAGAGAGAGAGAGAGAGAGGGAGAGACTCGAGAGAGTGAGAGGGAGAGGGAGAGATTTGAGAGAGTGGGAGGGAGAGGAAGAGAGCTTGAAGGCTTAAAGCCTTGAGCCTTGAGAGAGTGAGTCTTGAGAGGGAGAGATCTTGAGAGTGTGAGAGGGAGAGAGCTTGAGCCTTGAGGATTAGCTTGTGGAGAGAAAGGGGGAGGGGGGTGCATTTTATGAGTCCTTGAGGCCTTGCACACTTCAAAAAGAAGCCCAAACATTTACTTCAATTTTTTCAATTTTTGCCAAATTTGTTTGTAGCCGTTGGCCGTTCCAGGGGCATTCCGGAACGTTCTGGGGGCGTTCGGAACGTTCCGGAACGGCCGTTCCGGTTTGCACTGGCCACCCGGAACGTCAAACGTTTCGGGACGTTTCGGAATGTTCGGGAAGGAAACTGCCCCCCCGGAACGCCGGAACGGGGGCTAGGGGGCTTTCCCCGGTAACTAAAGGTTACAAGGGATGCCCAAAAGCAGAGCCCCAAAAGTTTTAAAAAATAAAAAGCATCAGTTCTCTCTCTCTCTCTCTCTCTCTCTCTCTCTCTCTCTCTCTCTCTCTTAGAGACTCTTTTTTTATAAAAAAAAAGCAAGTTCTCTCTCTTTCTCATGGCGTAGAGAAAAAGCAAGATTCGCGTCGCTCGTCATTATTATTATTATTTTTTCTCAGCCTCCGCGATTTTCGGAAATTAGGTTTGCAGGAATTTTAGGGTTTTTGGCAGAAATTAGGGTTTTTGCTGTCCGCCACGTCATCACTTTGTGACATACCCCCCTCTTGAAAGCATTGTAATCGACCGCGATTACGCCTGCAAAACCGACAAAAGCCATAAACCATCGTAGCAGACACTGACTGTTAGTACCTACGTACTAGGAACACACATCTAGCACATGTACAAAATCGACACGACATCACAGGACATCACCAGACATCACAGGACATCACATGACATTCAACATTCATTCGGATCTTAGACCATGATTTATCGGCAATGTAGCTAACAATCACATCTAGGTCCAATCGGGACCTCATCGATGTCTGATTGACTAACCCCTATTGCAACCATGTCTATTCGAGATCAATTAGACCAAAATGTTGCAGTCATTTCGGCTATCAGTTCCTGCACTCAAAAGAAGTCAAGAACAAATCAGTATCATTATCAGGAATTCCATTTCATAAAGTCATCCAGCAGAATACTGTCAGCTCTCAGTATCCCTGAAGCTCAAAGAGACATCAGTGACTTTAGTATCAAAATCGAGGCATCTGTTGACAAAGGAGTGGAGTAACTCCCCTCTTGTGCATCCCACTGCACCAAATCTTCGGCCAAGCTGAGTTTTTGGGTTCCGTTTGGAGTAGACTATGCTAAACCAAAACATCGAGGTAAAGTTTCACAATCCGAGGCGTATTTGCTAGGTCCTCCTCCTCCATCCACTTCGCATCAAATGCAGGAAAGTTCTTGAACTAAACCAAGAACCGCCTTCGGACTTTGCCTTTCTTCGTATCTTTATGTGCCAAAATCTATTCAGGAAGAAGGATCTCCTCGTTTTCTTCCACTTTGGGTTGCTCATCAGGCTCTCCATCATCAGGCACATCACCCTTAACAGGGTTCAAGAGACTCACATGCAATGCATTATGAATCCTCCAAGTATCTGGCAGTTTCAATCGGAAGGAGACATCATTTATCTTGTCAGTGATCTGGAAAGGTCCGTAGTATCGCATACTAAGCTTTGAAAAAAGCCTCTCCTTTCCCTTTTTCTTTCGTAGGCGTGCCTTCTCAAAAGTAAGAGCACCCAATCATCCTCCTTCAATTTCAAGTCGCGACGATGGCGATCCGCTGCCTTTTTCTGTCGTTCTTGAGACTCCTGCAAAGTCTCGCGAACCTTGGCAAAAGCCGTATCCAAATCCCGCGAATATTCATCCGCTTCAAATATCTAATCTTTCGTGCTCAAGAAGGATGGAACCTTCGTAGCACTTTCAACAATCTCACATGGCGTCTTCCCAGTCGAAGAGTGTATCCTGTTATTGTAGGCAAATTCCACCAAAGGTAAGTTCTTTTCCCATTGAGTCTTTTGATCCGAGATACAAGACTTCAATAAATCTAAAATTATTGAATGGGCAATCTCAAATTGCCCGTGAGTCTGCAAGTGGAACGATGACGAGAACTGCAACTGCGTGCCAATGTTCTCTCAAATTTTTTTCCAAAACAAACTCATAAATCTGGGGTCTCTGTCGGAGACAATCGTCTCAGACGTGCCATGTAATCGGAAAATCATCGTGATCATTCTGTGTTCTTGGGAGATCAAAAATGAAATCCATTGCAATACTTTCCCAGGGGTGGGTGGGTATGGGTAAAGGCTGTAACAATCCCTGTGCCTTATGCCTGTCAAACTTGACCTTTTGGCATACCAAGCAACTGCGCACAAACTCTTCCACATCCTTTTTGAGTCTCGGCCTAAAGAAGTATCTCTCTACCCCCTTCATGGTGGTAGCAATGCCGCGGTGACCCGTAAAAGGTGGACAGTGGCATTCAGTCATAACCTTATCCCTCAACGGCTGTGTAACGCACAACTTAGTCTTTTTCATCAAGTAGCCTTCCCGAAGGGAGTATCCAGCTACTGTCTCCCCATCCCGTATCCGTGTGAAAATATCTGCAAAATCTTTATCTGTGGCATACTGATCGACTATATCCTCGAAGCTCCTATGATGTATCGCGGAAACAGCCAGAACCAACGGTTTCCGAGACAAAGCATCTGCCACCACATTCTTCTGTCCCTGCACATGGACAATCTGGAAGTGGAACTGTGACAAGATGTTCGCCCACCGCATCTGCTTTTCTGGAAGCTGCTTCTGTGACAAGAAGTAGCGCAAACTCTGATGGTCTGTAAAGACAGTAAAATCCGCTCTGAGTAGGTAATGCCGCCACTGAGTAAGAGCATGGATAACCGCCAAAAGCTCTTTCTCATAGATCTGTGCTGTCATCTCCGGCCTAGAGAACAAACGGCTCTCGTAAGCTATGACATGGCCTTCTTGCATCAAGACCGCACCTAGACTACGACCACAAGCATCACAATATCCTTCAAATGACTTCTGCAAGTCCGACAAAGTCAAAATAGGTCCCGTAGTCAATTTCTCTTTCAATGTCCGAAAGGCAGTCACCTCTGTGGGTCCCCACGAAAAAGGTACTCCTTTTTGTGTCAAGGTATGCAAAGGGGAAGCAACCTCTGCAAACTTTCGTATGAACCGCCTGTAGTACGAACACAGTCCCAAGAAGCTTCTAACTTCATGGACATTCCTCAAATCGGGCCAATCACAGATAGTCTCTATCTTGGCCGGGTCCATTTGCACTCCTTGCTGTGTTGACACAATGTGTCCCAAAAAGTGTATCTCTGATAGGAAAAATTCACTTTTCTTTGCATTAATCACTAACGTGTGATCTCGTAATTCCTGAAAGACTTGAAGCAGATGATCTTTGTGTTCTGCCTCATTCTTGGAGAAAACAATGATGTCGTCAAAGAAAGTGCCAACAAATAGCCTGTACTCTCGAAAAATCCTGTCCATCATCCGGTTAAATATCGCAGGAGCATTGGTTAAGCCAAAAGGCATCACCAAAAACTCAAATAACCCAAAAGTCGTCCGAAAAGCTGTCTTGTAGACATCTCCTGGCGCTATCCTGATTTGATGATATCCACTCTTCAAGTCAATCCTGCTAAAGCACGAGGATCCCTGTAACCTGTCAAGTATATCATCGATCCTAGGAATCGGAAATCTGTTCTTGATGGTGATTTTTTTGAGAGCGCTATAATCGATGCACATTCTCCAAGATCCGTCTTTCTTCAAAACCAACAAGACTGGAGAGCAATACGGTGAAGTACTAGGCTGGACAAGACCCTTTTCCAAGAGGTCTTTCACTGGGTTCATAATCTTTTCATTCTGTACTCGGCTCACACGATAAGGTGGCCGATTTGGTGGCGTGCTTTCAGGTATCAGATCAATGGTTTGATCTTCAGGCCCTCTGAAAAGCAATCGGCATGAGTGTGGAGAAAAATCTTGGCGTTCTTTTGATCAGGTCAAAACATATTCAACCTTTATCCAACGTTGAATTCTCTCCCAAAAGAATGAGTAAGAAATTGAAGTTCATCAAGTACAATCTCTAAGCCCTTCATTTATCAAAGTCGCTTTCTCGGCCCGGTAGTCAACCACGGCGTAGTTCTTGTGGTACCAAGGGATCCTGAGTAGAACGTCACTCGCGTGCCTTGAACACCCCAGTCATTGCAAACAAAGTTTGCCAATGTTCGGTGTAATGGCAACATCCCATCCGGGTGCTAGTCGAACTACCTCTGTCGTGGCGTCAGTCTGTCGGGCGTAATTCCAAATCGAGCCGCCAATTCCAAGTAAAAAGAAGTTGGCCTTGGCTCCTTCAAAAGAGCTTCCTGATCCTTCACTTTGCCCCAAAAGCGGCAAAGTTTGTACTTTCATTCATTAGATTCGGTGCAGGTCCCACGCCATGTGGTACCAGTTCTGCTTTTCTATCTGCCTTTTCTGCCACATTCCTCAGCTGCTCTCGAACTCTCAGACCTGTCGTCGTCTTTATCATTCTGTTCTTTCTGTGCCTTATTAGGGCACTTCGCGGAGATATGTCCCTGTTCCCCGCATCCAAAGCACTTTCCCTCTCTGATGAAGCGAGCTCTCTTCTCAGGAGTAAGCTTGGGTCGTGCATCATTTTTCTCTGGGTTGCTCTTTTTCTTACTACTTTCATTCCCAGAAGTCTGTTCAGCTTGTTGTGTCATGGCCTCATCTGTGGGGTAGGTCAGACTGCCAGAGTGAATGGCAAAGCCCCGCTTCGCATGACTCATCGGCTCCTGAATAGAAGTTGACTTCTGTTCCAAGCAGTGATCTCGGATCTCTGTAGGTAGACCCAAGGTAAACCGCTCAATCAGTTCTCTGAACGAGATCTTCTTGAATGAAGAGGCGGGTAGAAAAGAGCTCCAGAATCTTTCACAATAAGCATTGATTGTATCTTTCTTGGTCATCCGAAGATGGTTCCAAGCAGCTTGTACATCTCGTTCATATTCTTGCGTCAACCAAGAAGAAATAAAAAGCTTCTTAAATTTCAGCCATTTAACTGGCGCACTCTTGTTAAAAGAAGCGTGGACCACCTAGTACGAGCATTCCCCTTAAGGTAAGAGGTAGCTCTCCGAATCTTGGAGTGCTCTAAATAGCGTCCTCCCGCGAAAGCGATGTCAAAATGCTGTATAAAAGACAAAGCCTTCGAAGCATCTGAGTATCCTGAAAAGTATCAAACTTGATCGAGTGGCCACCTTCCTTAAACTCTCGGACTTTCTTGCTTTTATCTTCGAGAAAGTCATACCGGTTGGCTTTGTAAAAATTCTTCATGTTCGCATAAAACTTTCCGTCATCGGAATCTGAGCTGTCTGTAGACGAGTCCTCAGTAGAACTGTCAGTCTTTGGGCGAGATGTAGCCTTTTTTGCCTTTTTCTTGCCCTTTCCGAAGCTTTGTTTCTTGCTTCGCTTTTCACCTTTTCTGTCTTCTTCGCTTGAATCCGAGGAGCTAGAAGAACTATCAGAAGAAGAAGAAGAAGAAGAACTGGGTACTCCTTCAAATCGAACACGCTTCTTTTGTTTCTTTGCCTTGTCAAAAGTTGACTGACGACCCAAATAACCTGGAAAGTCAGTGCTTTTCTTCTGATTTTTGCTGTGCTTTTTGGCTTTCTTTTGCGTGTCAAAAAGCTGAGCAATCCGTGCATCAACCACGTTCTCCAGTTCCTTCTCCGTATATTTTCTTGGAGGCAGAAGGTTTCTTGAGAGCGGGTTTCGGGAGTGGTGTTGTGGTTCTCTGCCACTCCATCTATACCTCTTCCAAAGAGGTCTGGTTCATATATTTTGCCATCTTCGGGTCCTTGCAAAATTGAGCATCATTTTTGTTGCATCACCGATCAACTAGCGCCGCTCCATCTCTCGCCGCTCCGCCTAAGTAGGCCAAGGTGGGCCATACTCTTTGCCGGAATCTTCGTTGTGATCCCTGCCCGCATCTCCAGATCCAGAGGGAGTCGACTGATCATTGCCTTAAGCCATAGGTGCCGCAGGAAAAAAATTCGGGGATCGGATTTCCCGTAGAAGAGAAATCGGCCGTGCTCTGATACCACTGTAACAGACTTGGACACTCCAAGTCAAAAATCAATCGCGACAACACCAAATAACCACTTCAAAACAGTTCACAGATCACAATAGATTTGCACTGGCCCGGCGGAATTCCGTGCCTAGAGATATTGGCCCCAAAGACTGGCGCCCCTTTCGGTATTTCTTTTTATATTAATCAGTTCAAAGTACAAGAGAGTGGCTAGGGTTTCACTCTCAGACTCTGCGTCCAGATGCTCTGAGAAGTGAGGCCCTCACCACTAATTTAAAGGTTACAAGGGATGCCCAAAAGCAGAGCCCCAAAAGCTTTTAAAAATAAAAAAGCATTAGTTCTCTCTCTCTCTCTCTCTTAGAGAGTCTCTTTTTAAGCAAGTTCTCTCTCTTTCTCATGGCATCGAGAAAAAGCAAGATACGCGTCACTCGTCATTAAATTTTTTTATTTAAAAAAAATATATTTTTTAAAGCCTCCGCGATTTCTGGAAATTAGGGTTTTTGGCAGAAATTAGGGTTTTTGCTGCCCGCCACGTCATCACTTTGTGACAGTGAGTACCCCCCTGCCCCCATAAATAGGTGCCCAAGGGGAGGTAGGGCAAAGCCTGGAAAAACCCCCCACAACCCAACAAGAAATAATGAAGTATGAGGGCGCCCGACAAAGTGAGTGGCCGGCCCCAAACTAGGAAAACCCCCCACAACCCAACAAGAAATAATGAAGTATGAGGGCGCCCGACAAAGTGAGTGGCCGGCCCCAAACTGGGGCGGCCGGGACCAGGAGCAACCTAGACTCTATGGGTGGCCAGCCCGGAGAAGCCCGGAGACATACTAGCCGTACAAGTATGCTCTAGACGTGTGAAGCAGCAGAGTGGTGTAAATCTAACAAGTTTTAGCTTCTATACCATCCTCATGTTTGATTGTATCGTATCATTGATATATCCTATGTTGTAAGAGTGTTTTCCTCATGATGTTGTCGTGCATCTTTCAGGGTTCTTGCCACATTTCTTGAATATTGACCCATGGTCAAACTTTATGTAATGCCTGGGGGTTTTGCAGAGAGAGAGAGAGAGAGAGGCCTTCGGGCTTTGATGTCATCTGTATCAAGCCCCTGAAAATAGAGTTTTTGTTAGAAAGGCTGTTTAATACTGCTTTTCCTTGTCCTCATTGTCAGGCTCTTTCAATACATCCAAGGAGCCAACATGAACTTTTCCAGAATTCCCTTGTCCTTTCCGGTGCTTACAGGTATTGTGCCACACTCTGGCCCCTTTGAATCCTCCAGCTTCACAGTCCGCTTCTACCTGCCCACAGCCTTTCAAGACACTCCTCCGACACCCCTCGCAGATTTGCATCTGAAAGCAGAGCACTGGGACAGTGTATGTGTGGCTGTGCGGAAATTTTCAGGTTTTGTGGTAGATGAAAACATCGGCAAGGAAGCTAGCATGCTGGAGAGCAGCCTGAGGCGGTCACCCTGGGCAAATGCAACTTTCGGCATGTCAACAACTATAGAGGATGCCTACACCATTGCACAATACAACCTACCCTTCAAGCATCGGGCACGGGTGAATGAAGTTTGGGTCACTCTCAGTGGACCATACATCTCTGACAAGTGTGAGATCTCTACATCAACATACACAAATGAGTTTGCTTCTACTATTTAATCATTAAAGAGTACCATCAAACTTTGTGTATATAACACAGATGTATTATCTCATCCGCTTGTTACAAAATTGCAGACCCTTGTATACAGCTTTACTGTAAATATACCTTATTTTCGTTGAGCTTCATTTATGTGCAAGGTTCTGGAACGTTTTTTGATATCTGCATGTGAAGCTTGCTTTCTTTGTCTTGCAAGTCTGCATATGTACAAGCCTAATGTCCGAACCTAGACATAGTATTATCTAGACCTTTCAGATCCTAATTTGAAGTGGCCTTAATAGGTCCAGCAAAATCTAGCTTGGCAAAAACCAGCAAAATATTCTCGTGATGATTTATTAAGGTGTCTAAACTATGCGTGCAATCATTGTTTTGCATTTGGTTACATTTTCATTAAACTTGGATACTGCTCGTGAGCACGATCCAATTACGGGAAAAATGTTTCCTTTTTTTTTTTTTTCTGAAGTGACGCTAGAGATTTACTTCACATGTACTTCTTTTTCTTTTTCTGTATGGATGTATTGTTCATTCTCTATGCACATGCCATGGAGTCATTTGTGTCTCCTGTGTACACATCCATACATCCTTGTTACCTGCAACTTAATCTGTATAACTATGCATATCCAAAAAATATAAGAAGACATAAGATTCTCTATATATGCCACTGTATTGCTTCTACTGTTGTTCATACATTAGAGCTGTGCAAGTGCTCTTCATACTGTCTTGGCTGTCGTGCAAATCATCATCCTGCTTGTGCATTTTAGTTGATTCCTTTAATGTTTTTTCAATGGAGGGTGGATGGATCTCGTACACAACAAAAAGTGAACGTGAAGCTCAACACAAAGAATAGTCCACAACGTACGCTGATGATGAATAGTACCTCTAATTACTCATTGTGGTTTGGCCATGGTTGAAGCATGTAAGTGCGTGCAAGTTCTGCGATCCCACAGTAGTGTGTCCTAGGATATCTTATTCATGGCATGATATATTGTGTGTATACATCAGAACATTTTGAGGCTTTACGGAATCAGAATTTTGATTTACATTAATGTAACATTTGTTAAGTTTCGTGAATTTGGAAGATCGTATCTGAATATGAATATGTATGGTCAAATTTCCTATCAGGAGGCAATGTCTTTCACTACACTCACGTACCTACACTACTAGCTCATCAAATATAAGATGGAACAATTTTCATACTGTGCTAAGAAATCACAATTCCTTAGCAAGGGAAAAATGGGCCTTAAGAGGTTTGAACAACAATGCATGTACATTCTACAACTTCATGATGGATTGAAAAGGTCTTTTAAATTGGTTATTAGAGTAAGGAACGCCAATGTCCAATAATTCCAATGTCCCCGAGCATAATCTTGTTGTGGATTAATGATGCCCTTGCTCGTATTTTCCGCTTTTTGAGATTAGATGATACTTCCAATATCCCCTAGTTATGAGTTTTCCTTTGTGGCATATGTTGCTACTATGTTTATTGAGGAGCAATTCCTTTCGGCTGTTGTGCACAGCTCTCTCAATTGGGCTCCTATTAGGCATACTCTTAGTGACTATAGAACGACAACCTTGAGATCCTAACTTACACTAATAAATTCAACACGTGCTATGCTGTCAATTTCTTTGTAGGTAGTTGCTCCTCCACACATGAAATGGTGTAGCACATGGTTCACCATTCCCTGCCTAGTTTCAGTGCCTCTAAGTAGGCTCCTTTAACCTATAAAAAGTCATAACATGAAACACCCAAGATACAAAAATACGAAGTTACCCCACACTAAATCTCCTAAATGAAGGGGTTTGGATCTCCTATAGATCCAACAAAAGGGTGTCCAAAAATTTTGTTGAGTAGTTTTTGATACGACATGGGGGTACAACTGGACTTCTTCTTCCTTCCTATGTCCTTGGTGTGCCAACTTGGTCCACTTTATCACCTTGGAGGTTGAAGTTGTCCATAAGCCCAAAGGTTTGACTCGGGAGTTTTTCTCGCTCAGGTTGAACTTGTTCACATTTTTACTTGCTCAAACCTTCAACTGGGCCCTTCTTGACCCTGAACTTGGCTCTAATACCAGTTGATATGGCTTGGGGGCACACCTTTATGAAAGATTATCCATCCCAATAGTATTCCTACACGTGCACTTAATTGCTAGGTTTCCACAATTTGGTCTAGCCATCCAACCCCAGAACATTAAGATGTTAAGGTACCTGTGTCACAACTAAGCATCACTCATAGTTCACAAGTAAGCCTAACCCCAATAGTTTTGACCACTTTACTCTATGGTAGAGTTTAAACTTGTACTGAGACAACATTACTTTGGCAAAACATGTAAGAATGTTTTTGGTGGTTCCTCGCACTTTTTTCCTTTTGAATAGATTTGTCTTCTTTGCTTTAGTGATGTCCTTTGCTTCATAATCTTTTCCTTGTGTGTAGCTAGACTGTGGCAAGCAAGGCTTAGTTGTCTAAATGCTTGATCATTTTCAATTTGTGTATGTTGCCATATATGTGGCAATGATGTGTGTGAACACGCTTAGGACCATCGGGGCACTTTTCCCTCACTAGGAGGTTTTCTCCCTCATGCATTGTATATGCATGCGCCCATCAGTCTAGGGCTATGTTATCTTTTTATTTGCACACTTAGCAATTTACTCTATGTTGTGTGCCTTGAGCTTCTTCATCTTCTCCAAAGCTGTGTGCGTCCCAGCAACCCCAATTGGTATTATAGCAGGTCATGTTCTCTTGGTACTATCGCCAACAACCCTTCGCTCATGTTTTCAAAATTCGACGAGCTTTGGCAAGTGTCAACATGTTGACTAATACTTCGGGTTTGCTTGTAGAGTTTCGTGATCTCAAATTTTTCATTGGGGCTCATTTTGGACTCTCTTTCCACTGCAGGTGGTATTCTCCAACGAATTTCGTATTTTGTGTAGAATTTTTGTCATAGCGTTTTCTTGCAGAGCACAGGTTACTTACAGTCTGCTTTGGGTTGTGCTATATAGAACTTGTTAGTCCTACTCCGTTTTATCAATGAGGTAAAAATTACATTGTTTGGTAAAAAGCTGGGGTTTACAATTCTGCAAAAGAAAGATGACATGGAATTTTTCTTTCTCGTATCAAGGATATCAATGAGCAACTCATATCTGCAGGTGAATTCATTGCTTACAATTCACTTGTACAAATTGTTTCAGATGCATTACACGACTCTTGTTAGTGCTTGGAGACTTATAGCCCAAGAAAACCATCAAACTATCAAATTTGACGCATTATGCACGTTACTATTACATGAGTCAATTTCAAGACACAACATGGCTAAATGACATGCAGTTGAATAATCTTTTATTTTTGCTCAGAGAGGAGGCGACAATAATTGCAATGCAACCACTTCTGGTGGTTCTTCTATGAGTGGCTTATATTTTGTGTCTAGTGCTTTTGTTAGCAACAACTCATATGGTGAAAAATTCAAGAAGAAGATGCATTATCATTATTGCAAGGCTAATGATTACTTTGATAAAGCAATTAAAGGCAAAAGAAGCCAAGAAGAAAGAGGTTGAATCTTCCACCAATGTAGCTATTGCATTATCTTCTATAAATGGAGACTATGATGATGATGTAGATATAGAATAGGCATCTAGTGCAAAGTATACTTATGTTCCTTTTGTCCACGATGCATGTATGTCAATTGCTACATAGTCACATGTTTCCTACTTTGATAGCGGTGCTGTAAAGCACATTACTTGGCATCGTGGCCTATTCACATCTCTCTAGAGGGTGTCTCTCATGGAAATACGGTCATGTGCGAACAATGCCTCTTATCCAATCAAGAAAGTTGGAAAGATTATGCTAAATGGGAGTTCTTTCACACTTGTTGATGCACTTTATGTACTAGGAATAAGAAAGAACCTTTTGTATGTGCACAAGACTTGGTCTGGTTGTCAAAGTTATGGATGACATCTGTACAATTCATGATCTCAGTTCTTGTAATAAAATTATTACATCTGGTATCTTATGCCACACGCTATATAAGCTCACTTTGTTTGACGTGTAAATAGAATTTTGCAAATGTAGTTGTGAATTCAAAAGTGATTAGATGAAAAACTTTGGCATGCACGTTTTGGGCATCTAAATTTGTCCAGTTTGCTATGTTTGCAAAAATCTGATATGGTTGCTTGTTTGCCACCTCTTAAAGTATCTTCTAAGCATGTTTGTGAAGGTTGTATTTTGGATAAGATGCAACATTTAAAGTTTCTAAAGGACGGTTTAGAGGGTATATGCTAGTTCTAGCTTGTGCATAGTGATGTTTGTGGGCCTATGCAAAATCCATCCTTGGGCAATTACTTGTACTTAGTGAGTGTTCATGTGCTTCAAGCAATTTCTAGATATGGTTGAAAATATACCTAAATGTACTATGGACACCCTCCATTCAGATAGAGGAAGGGAGTATATATTTGATGAGTTTAATGCATTTTTTACTAATCGTGGGATTAAATACCAATGAACAATGTTGTATATGCCTCAAAAAAATAGTGTTGCTGAAAGAAAAAAGAGATATTCTACGGAGATGGCACGATGCATGGTCAAGAGTCAAGCTTTACAACATTTGTTTTGTCTTGAGGTTGTCATGTGTGCTAAATCAAAATTTTTAATATAAGATTTTCCTTCTCGATTTTCTTTTGCTTAAAAATACCATTTGCAAAAAACACTTTGGAATTATTGAGGATTAGATTTTCCTCACACAAACAGAAGCTTTTCGCACTTACACTAAAAGGTACATTTTAACATCAATGGGGCTCTCAATTTATCGTCTTCCTAGTGCATGCAAAACATCTTTATAACCATTGTTATATCAAGGTCACACACACACACACACACACACACACACACACACACACACACACACACACACACACACAGAGTTGTCGGGCAGATACACTGCTTGAAGTTGCTAGTAAAGTGAGAACTAGGTCAACAAACAAGATGTAAACCAAGGATGGAGCTTGACTAGTAGGGGCATGGAAACAAATAGATGGGTGTCAATCACCTACTTGACCTTCTAGAGAAAATAACTACCAAGGGAATCAACTTAAAGCACACTATGTATGCACAACTGCTACCTTACTCACGACGGCTACGCTCTCCGGAACATGACCTAACGTTGTCGAATCGTCACAAAACTCAAGGAGTAGCCTCTACACACCTAGGGGGCATTAGTCTCTAATCCAACTTACTACCTGCAAACACTTGGTGCGGAAACCTATGAAGATATGCGAAAAATTACATGTCACCAATTCTCAGTGTGTTTAGGCCTAGAGTCTAGTTCAACTCACCATGAATGCAATGACATATAGCAATCACAAAACGGATACACAATTAAAGAGAAAACTCACTTCGAAGACTTCGAAGCTTGTGGGAGAGCTCTTCGCGAAGAGTCCGGAATCGTGCAAGCTTGGCATTGAAGCACAGCTCATGCGATTGGTAAGGCGATGGTGTACTCGCCTTCACAATGTAGCTTTCGTAGTGCCGGTAGAGAGTAGAAGAAGACCTCACTCACTCTCTCACACAAAATACACAGTCACAGCACGCTTAGTTGAGCTCAAAAGATTGATTACTTCAAAAGTTTTCCTTAGGGTTATAAAAATTGGCTTGTATACCTCAGCCTTGGAGGTTCTAACCTATCAACATTACCTCTTACTTTGTACCATGGGTTGAACCGATCCGCAAATTTAATAAATTACAATATGGAAACTCGATTGAGTCCCAAAAAATAATTATAATGAAGTCTGTCAAATTAAATAATACAAAAATGGTATAGCTTTCCCATGTTCAGCTGTCAACACTCCTCCCCTCCGCGTCCATGTCATCCCTAACATGACGGGTCTTCGTCTTTGTTGGGTCTTCAGGATGATCCGTTGCCCAATGGAAGCCTAGTGGTTGCTTTAATAGCTTTAGATAGAACTTATATCTTATGTTGTCGATGCTTACCGTTGGGCGGAAAAATTTGCTGTCGCAAGTGAAGAATCCTATGTAAAATGCTTCTTCAAAAGCATGCATTTGATAGCTTTGCAAGAACATCAGTCTTTGATAGAACAAACGTAGCACCTCCAGGAATGGCTGCTTTGACTTATCATAGGTCATTTTGGTGACGGTGTCATCTGTTGACAGTAGACTTGAGTCTGTAGTGGACAGTGCAAACACTTCATGACGAGCCAAGAGGGTCTTGCATATTTTTAGATCATCACACACGTCAGGTCATGAGAGCCAGTGAAAATCTTAATGGTGCCCTTTAGGGTTTTTACCATATAAGTTTCACTTATTCTCTTTCCTTCCCTGGGCTTAGGGTAATTTAGCCAATTGGGATGTTTCTCCAACAATCTAGCATGATCCTTCTAGGTTATAACTCTGAGCACATGATAGAAGGAGACACCATCCCTTACTGATTTTGGAGCCTCAAAGAGACATTCTAGGTATGCTAGATACTTGGAGAGCCATCCCCTTCGCCATTTAGGCTGTGAGTCCACTATCCTTTTGGATGCCTCCCGATCTTTGATATCAGCGTCGAAGAGCGGAGTTGGATCCTCTCAAATGAGGATGTGCTTTTTCATTGTCATTACTTCATATTTGAGCAGTGGGTAGGGAAGGGATGGCTGCATCCATTCATCTCTGATCACATTTGCGTCAAGCTTTTGGAGACCCACTGAGTGTAGCATCCTCTATTCCCATTCTAGGGTGGATTTTGCACGCTCTTCGATGGCTTTCTCTATTAGAGTGTGAAGGTGAGTCTTCTCTTCTATTGTTAAAACGTGTTCTTCTTCCTGGATGTATGGAAGTATCTCCACCATTACTGATTCTTCTGAACTTTCGGGGAGTTCTAGAGGCTTGTGTTGGGCGCTAACTCCACAGTCACTTGGTTTTGAATCTCTTGCTCTCTCTCTCTCTCTCTCTCTCTCTCTCTCTCTCTCTCTCTTTGAGCTTTTTGCTCTTTAGATAGCCCTTTGCAGCTCTTTGGTGAGGTTTTTATGCTCGCTTATCATATTTTCTTCTCGTGTTCTGAGCATGCTGTTCTCTTCCACCACGAAGAGAGATCATGTTTTGATTCGATCCGATATTTGATGTGCAACTCTAACATCTTCTTTGTTGGTTGCCACCACAATTCTGGTAGTAGACTATGGCAATGGTCCGACTAATGGGACCCCGTGACCCATACTAAGCAGTACTCCCATTGGAGGGGGTCTCCATGGATTGGCCAAAGGTTGCCAATGTGGCATTGGCGGAATCTTCATCAACCTAGGTACTCCAGGTTGTGGTGACTGTAGTTTTGGTGCCCTTATTTATGTATCTTGGTACTTGGGCTTTTCTTCAGCTTTCTCTTCATTCTTTGTAGCCCATGGTGGGATAGAGGTGCCATATATAGCCTCATAAGCATCCTCAAATGAATATCCAGCTTTGAGGAGATCATCATAGGTGCATCTTTTGGCCTTTTCTTTCTCCTACGCCGTCGGTTCAGCCTCTGATTTCTTTTTAGGCAAATTCATTTGTTGAGATGTTGGGGGTTTCGTGATTGAAGGTTGAGAGATAGGCCCCGGGGAAGGTTCCGGTGGTGGGGTACTTCTTTCTTGCTCACTTTCTTTGTCCTCCTTCACTTGGGTTTCTATCGTCTCTTTCAGCTTCCTTTCGATATCTTGTACCTCTTCGATCGTGAAGGGCTCTAAATTTTGATGTTCGATCACTCTTTCAGTTTCTTCATAAGTTTGAATATAGTGATCAAACTGATCCTCTAGTGGCCTTGAGGAGCTGCCCCCGATCTTTGCTAGATATGGCACCCAGTACTCCTCGAAGTCCCCTTGGATCAATCTCTCGATTCGAGCTGCCTTTTGATTAGATGTTTCTTTTGGTTTTTTCTCCTTTGTCATCACCATTTTCCCTTTCTTCTTTTGTGGTTCTTCAAATTTTTCTTCATGTACTGGCTCTGGCTTTTGCCTGAGCCGTGTCGGTAGGTGGTGTCACTAGTGGTTCATCTTCTGTATCTTCTTTAAGTCTCAGCCACTCATTCTGGGTTAGTGGGTCTGGACACTGTCCTCTTGCTCTAATAGCTTCGTATGCAATCTTGGTAAGAATTTATGCACCACTATATTTCAGCTTGTCCGTCCCCAAGCCCACTACCTGCTCATGTGTGTAATGAGCGTAATTGACTCCCTTGGGCACGTTGCTTCTCAATGCCCATGTGATGGTGGTAGCTATTGCATGTGTTCAAAAGTGCATTTTGAGTACAAATTTATGATGTGAGACATCCTATGTGTATGATGTCCAAGTGCTTAGATTGAGGTAATTTTTCATATGTGCTTAGCTTATATCATGTACATCATGGATATAAGCCTAGATTTCAATTTGGATGTCATTTGGGCAAGTTGTGACCATTAGAACTCCTTTCACGCCTTGAAGTTGGATTTTGGCTTAGTTTTGAGCAAATGAAGTTCAAATGGGATGAAACTTGGTAGATGCTCTCATAATCATGTGATGAAGGCCTAGGACGGGTCATTTAGGCTCCATGTCCATATTTAGGCCAAAGAGACATCATACACGTATGATGTCTACTTTGTCCAAAAGGGGTCAAAATTTCATCAGAGCTTGAAGCCAAAAATCAAGTGTAGAGCTTCTGAGTTCCGAAACTTGGGTTTGGATGGGTATAAAGAGTCGAAACTTGATGGAACTTGAGCTGTGAGCTAACAATGATGAGATAAAGGGTTTGGAATTGAAAAACTCCCCCAAATTGATCACTTTGGCCTCTGGAGACATCATACGCGTATGGTGTCTACTTTGATACTTTTGGCCCAAACCGCCACGTGATGGGTCACTCCCTGATCATCTCATATTTTGATTTAGAGATGGATTCATGTGGTTGGGGCCATTAAAGGTGGTTCAGGCGAGGATTTTCCTGATTTTTGGGTCCAAGTGGTCGCAAGCTTGCTCAAATTGGTTCAAATTGAATATATGGCCTCTATACTATGTGGTGAACATGCTCATGATGAAAAATATTGAGTTTGGCATCTGTATGAGTGTATAGACATCATACGCGTATAATGTCTGCTGATCCAAAACTGCTTGAAACTTATGGGATAAGATGTCTATAGCATGTGCATGGTATGTATAGCCTCATATTTGAAATTGAGCTTGAAAATGGATGTCAAATGTCATGAATGTGGTTTGTGCATCCAGATTTATGCCTTGTGGCTAAATATAGGTAAAATGATATCCAAATGTAATAAAAATTTGATGGGAAGCTCATAATGATGTGGTAAAAGTGTTGAACATTCCAAAAACATAGCAGCATGTCAATTCAAGGGGTCTAGATATCATACGTGTATGATATCTAGGTTGGATTTTTTGGCTCAAACTTGGTGTAGAGCTAGCTCATGGTGTGGGCATTGCTCTGAGGTGTGCAAATATGAGTTTGGACAAGTGTTCATGTGCCCAAGGCCATAGTAGGTGTTTTTGACTCTTTAATTAGAAAAATGATGAGTATGATGATCAAAATATGCCCAAAGGTGCCCAAATTTGGTGTAGAGGATGTGTGTGCCATGATAATGAATTCTAGATACTCAAAATGCTGACAAAACCCCTCTATGACAGGTCTAGACATCATACGCGTATGATGTCTAATCTTGCAAAATGGATATTTGAGCATTGGGGTAGGATATATATGCTATGAGCTTGCCTTGTGTCAAGTTTCTCTGAGGTTGGAGCACTTTCCCTAAGGATAAGTCCATATTTTTCCCGAGGAATCCAACTTAGCGGAATAAACGGTGGCTTGATGTGGTCCAAATTGCATGAGACTTGTTAAGTGAGTTATATGATGCATGGTTAAGGGGATGGTGTGGAAAAAATGACTTTTGCATGTGTAAAAGTGTTTGCTAGACATCATACTATGATGTCTAGGATGCAAAATTCAGGTTTTGATAAATGGGGAGGATTTGTGCTTGTGCCCTAAGCCCTAATTGCTAGTTTTCAACTTAAAGCGTCAAATATTTAGCATAGAAACTCCCTATTTGACATTTGAGTCTCTGGAATGGATTTCTGCATTTGGAGATGACTTTCCGCAATGATTCTTCTTCAGCTTGGTCATACAATCTTGTATATGCATTAGGGCACCTTTCCATGGCTTTGGTGTAGCCTTTGGCCTTACGGATACCATTTTTGGCGATTTGTCGCTCAAATTGCGTCTTTTGTGAGGAGATAGTTGGTGATGATTTTCCTTGATATTTGACCATATATTTTGGTTGTCAATGGTATATCGATGATGCCCGTGAAGTTTGGTGGCAAGCGGATGCACCGTTTGGCCGTGAGAGCCAAATGACGCTTTGCATGTCCGAAGCCAAATGTCCGAAGCCAAACTTGATGTTTTGGCCTACTCATGGTAGTTTGACCATGGTGGCAATTACATGGGCTTGTAAATAACCCCAAAGAGCACCTACTCATGAAGTTTGGTGTCAATCTGACGACTTGTTCTAGATTGACTTCTGCACGCTTCGAGAAGTCATGGTTTTTCTAGCTTACCTAAACTAGCATAGAAGGACATAGACTTGCTCATCTAGCTTAGGGTTAACCCCCTATCAAGTCTTGTAGCTATCGGGTTAGTGGTTGTTGAGTTACAAAGCCGTTTTGGTCTCTTCCCCGTGATGCCACATTGCCGCTTTCTTAGGTTTTTCACGATGAAGTTAGCATAGAACAAGTAGAGTATATGGTAATGAACCTACCTCTCATGTCTGGCACCGGTCTGTGTCCTATGTGCATCATACGAAAGCCGTAGAAGTCCATGCGCTAGAGGTCTCTCAAGCTCTCTCTAACTGTGAATAATGAAAATGAGGTAGTAAGTGGATCCAAAATATCTTATATCAGGGGTCCCCAGGCCACTTGCCACAAGATTTGACATGTGCTCTTATGTTGAGTTCAACTACACGTTAGGCTCAAAACTTTCTTCCCATGGACTCCGTTTGTCCCATTTTTGAAAAATTTATCATTTCGTCCAAAAACTGGTCGTATCGGCTTTTTGCAACTTTTTTCATAATTGCACCTAGACTTCACCATATATTGCCCTTGACTTACTAATCACTCCTATATTTTGTTTTGTCATTCTGTCTTCATTTCACTCGTTTTTCTACTTTTGTTTGTTTTTCTCTAGATAATCAACAAAAATAAAAGAACCCAAACAGTACCAAGAAATCAAAATAAATAGAAAACAACACAAGAAACTGCCATGTATAATCATTTGTAATATTTTTGGCCGGATTGCTCTGTTTTTCTCATTTTTATGCATAAAAATTGCTATTTTTACACACACACACACACACACACACACACACACCTAGAGGCTCATCTCTTATGTTTGTCCTTGTGTCTCTGTAGAATCACATTAGACAAGGGCATAGATACTTGGTTCACCAAAAAAAATTCTGCAATCAAACGTAACAAACCCAAACACATAGAAAATAGTGTCCTTTTAGTACTTTTCTAAGTCTATCGGTGAGAATGCCTCCCCCCTCCTAGTCGAAGTCCTCTCAAACGACGGTGTCTCTCCCTAGGGTAAGTGTTGTGCATAGGTTACCAAGCTATGCTAATGCAGGCCATGTAATGCGTCCCTATATGCATACTCGATCAATGCATGTAAAAATTAATGTTGTGCAAGAGGAGGGTATAAGCAATTTGCTTATTGGCATTAGGTTTCCTATTAAGTCAATACCAATAGGAGAGCGTTGAAATAATAATCATTCTTACTGTGCCACTCGTTGTTTGATTGACAATGGAGGCCTTTGTACTTTAGGTCCGTGTTGCCGCTTCTGTTGACATTCTTGTTTGAATCCAAGACCTACCTATGGCGTCTGTGTTGGCTTGTGTTTAATTACCCAAATTTGCGTTTGGTCTTTTTGAGCTTGTCATAATTGCGTGGGTGCACAAATTTTCTTCACATTGTCTTTGAGCAGATGGCTTTGGTGTTGGTGGGACTTGATGGGTTTGTACTGAAGAGAGTTTTTTGTTGTGTCACTTGGGAATCCAGATTTGCGCTTGATGACCTTGTGCATCAATCAACTTCTTCGGTACCCATACCTAATTGTATCATTGAGTGTGTTGTTGAGGTTTACCATTTGTCACTATTAAGGTAGATGTAATCTTGGTCTGCTTAAATTGTGCAATCTCTGCCTTCTTAGCCCAAACTTGCTTAGGTGCTGATTGTGGCTGTTGCATGGTGGCTTTGTCGGATAGATCCCTTGGACTATTCTCGGTGCTCGACTTTACAGTAGTAACCTCCTTTGTTTTGCTCTTTAAATTCCATTGCTGATTTCTTATAGGGAAGGGATTTTAGCTTTTAAGTCCGTTACCAATGGTTTGTTGTCTGGTTCTATCACAAATGGAACCACTTGATTGTCGGAATGTGGATTTTATCAGAGCTCCAATCAATCTGTACATTGTTTATTCTTTGCCATGGCTGACCAAGCAATAATGGATGTTGCGTTGGCTAATCTTCTACCACATAAAACTTATGCGAATAGAGATATTGATTAATCTGCACATGTATCACCATCCATCCCATTGCCTTGATTGAATGCTCCGAATAACTTTGAATGTTCTATTGTGTTGGTTGAAGCTCTTTCTCAAGTGTCACTTGTGTGTATAGGGCTGTAGGAAATAAGATTTTCTCGAGCTTTGGAATCTACGATTGTCCTGGCCTCCACTTGATTGCCTCCAAGCTTGACTTTTATTGTTGGATCCATCATATGCTCCTCTTTGAAATCTGTCACTTTGATTACATTGATCTGTAGTGGTGGTCCTTGCTACTGCTATTGTCGTAGAAGCTTCTGTTTTGCCATGTGCTCCTTGGCTTCGTCTTGAGCTTCTTTGACTATGTGCTGCTTTTCTTGAGATCGTTTCTTTTCCGCATGTATTTGTTGAAGCATGTCCTGGGTTAGTGATACATGATACTTATTAAGCCAGCAACCACTAATTCAATTAGGCATTTCTTCACCATCCAATGTAGCAAGCTTGACGGCCCCACTTGGTGATATATCGTTGATCACCAAGGGTCCCATCCCTCGCTTTTTTTTTTTTTGGCATGTTGTTTCAGTGGTATAAATCAATACAAATTCTCCTGTTTTGAACTCTTTCGAGTATACATGCTTATTGAAAAATTCCTTTTGTCTTCTTTTCTGAGCGTAGATAGAAGCTACAGCTTTCTGGCAAAGCTCATCTAGTTTCTCTAGGTCATCGACTCTTGAAGACAATTCATGGCCTGTCCATTCAAGTTGTTTAGCTACTCTTAGTGCTGGGATCAAGAACTCCATCGGCAAGATAGAATGAAGACCAAATACCATGTTGTATGGTGTTGTTCGAATAGATGTTTTTAGGCTACCCCATAAGCCCATAGTGTAGCGTGTAATTGTTGGTCCCAATCTGCTCTTGAATCTGCTCCGATCCTGCTAATGTAGTTGAATCAAACTCCTCCACTGGGGTTCGATTCACGTCTTTGTAACTATGGTCTTCAAATTTTATGCGTGTTGTGGTTTCCATGTGTCCAAGGTATATATGATCATATCCCCAATCATTGAACCATCTTCAATTTTTGCACGTAATTGTTCGTTTTGTCGAAGTCAACTATAGCAAAGGTATGCTCATACTCAATGCCCAAGAAGTAACAATCACTTTCTCTAGAAGTCCCAAGGATTTTCTAAATTTTCTTGGTGGCGATAGCAACACTAGCTCCACTATCAAGAATTTCCATGGTTGTTACTCCTTGGAACTCAACTGGAAGCATAGTGTTTTCATCTTCACCTTCACAATACTCTCCAACCTTGTTTAATGGTACAGGTCTTGTGTTCAATTGAAGTTCTCGGATCTCTTCTTGAGTCTGTGAGGTTGGATCTTTTACCCCAAACTTCTCCAAGCATTTTCCAACCGTCGCTCATGTGTTTGGTCTTATTCAGAGAAACTCTACTAGTGTATCAGTACAAGTCACAGGCATAGACAATATGTCTATCAATTCTTTAGAGTCCATAGCCTTTCTTGACAAGAGTTTTGCATGGCACCACTTCACATCGGACTTTGCTTCATGCTCTCCCATGTATGAGGGTAAGGCTTTCAAAGATTGAGGTTGACTCTCTAAAGATCGTATAGACCCTCTATCCCCCCAATATGAGAGAATATTAAGATCTTCTTGAGCTCCTGCCTTGAACTCCTCTATAGGTGGATGAAAGACATTCCCCATTTACTAGTTTGATTGACTCTCTGACTCAACCCATTTGCCTCATTTTCTTTTTGTATCTGTCTCCAAAGCTCGTATGAGCCGTCATCCTCTCTGTAGGCCTTTGGCATCATAGGATGAAAACCCTCAGATGCCTGATCTATGGTATTCATCATTATCCTTGGCCTTTTTAATTCAATTGTTGGATTGTCGATGATTCCTTCAGTTTCATGTCTTGGTAGGGTTATCAGCATTAGGAAGAGAACAGGATCTAGGAAGGCCTCTTTATTTGGAAGTTTAAGGAAAACCCTTTAGTATCAAGAAAGTAACCAAAGGATATCTTTTGAATTCAAACAGAAAAAATGACTAGTTTATTTGAATCCATTTTTCGTCCCAAAAAGAAACTTAAAATCTAGCCGATAAAACCATATTATGTAGCATATCTATGGAAAGATTTCGATGCGTAAATTGTAGATCTATGATTTGCGCTCAAATCAAAGATCATATGTGGGAATTATGAGATGTCAAAAATCATAAAATTGTTCGTCTCTTTTTTGGGGGGAAAAGTGCATTCTTTGATCACTCTTACACATCTCTTACACACCCACCCCATGATGTGCATCTATTCGTCAAAACGATAATCACCTCCATAAGCTCATGGCAAATAAAGAGGCCCTCCTATACCCCATGCTCTTCTAATGTGTTGGAGCTGGAACTTCTATCCAGCTCTTTGGCTTGCTTGTCAATGGCTCTAGCAAAGCTTGGATAGTTCGGATCATTTTCTGACACATCTCCAACCTTTGCTTTTCTAACTCAGCGTTAGGATACGTCATTCATTTTTGTTCTTGGTTTTGGTTAGTTTGAAGCCTCACTTAGTAGGCTTTCATAAGTGCATCTAGAGATTCATTCACTTTTTTAACTAATACAAATCCCCCCGAACTTGCACTCTTTGGTCTATTTTTCCCATTAGGTTCTCTAGTCTCTAGGATTTCCAACTTAAGATTAGTTTGATTCTTTAATCTCTCTACCATGTCCCTGGTCTCTTTTAACTCCTCCGTAGGGCTATCTATTCATGTTCCTTCCCACCTTTCATGCATGTCTTCCTAGCCTTCATGCATGCCTTCCTAGCCTTCCAGGTGTTTTGTTGACTAGTTTGTTCATAACTAAGCGCATCTGTTTTGGGTTCCTCAGTTATTGGTTCTTTCTCGCTTTTTGAGCTTGCGCTCTTCCGACAACCTATATAGGTACTCTATAGGTATCACCATTTCATTTTCAGAACCACTACTAGACGGGATCACCCCCAGCATGTTCAATGTTGTTTTCGTTGTTTTATTTGGGTGTTTTGGATGGTCACTGGTGAAATGAGTAATGCCGCAATCTAAACAGTATACATTTACTCTAATGATGTCTATATGAAGATAGTCGTTCATAAGGTGGTCACCACCACATTTGTAGCACGGTTCTAAAGATTGGCGAGGTGGAGCCGCTCTCTGTTGATAGACAAACCTTTGTCTTGTTAACCCACCATTGGCTATGAACAACAACAATGTACGTTCATCTCAACCGTATCTACGTTCTCCTGCAACGTGAGCTATTGTTGGTGGTCCAACATTCCCAATCATGCTCCAAAGTTTCGATACTTTTGGCTCTTCGGGTGGATAGTACGCTGAACTAGCCCCATATTCACTCAGCTCTTTGTAATACATAGGCACATGCACTAAGGCTTGTATCAAGAAGACACATATTATGGTTTCGGCTCTTAGAGTAGCCCATCTCTTTGATCTTGAAAGTTCATGGTATGACCGCAACAAGTTGTATTGATTGAAAATATCTCCTAAGAGATATTAATGCAATCTTTCTTTTTTTTTTGGCGCCGGGGGGGGGGGGGGGGGGGGGGGGGAGGTGGCGGCTCCATAAAGCCGGCCTTGAGCGAATGTCAAGTGTCTCTTTGTTGTTATCAGTACACGTGTGTCTACGTAATAGATCTAGTTGTTTTTCTTCTTTTTGATCTTACAAAGTTATCTTGCAAGTAGATTAATTTCATAATTATGGTTGTCTTTCTTTTTAAGAGGTACAATTCTATTATTGAGGACAACAAGGAACCTCTAGATCTAGAATCACCAGATGTGATAATCTAGGAGAAGAATGAGAGATTGATTTCACTAATTTTGTTCAATTTAATGATTTTGCTGCATGAGCTGGGATATTGACTGTGGAATATCTTGCACAAAAGTTGCAGATGGCTATGATGAATCCAATCGTGCAAAGCATGGAGCAAACCCACTGCCATCCAATAACGTAATTCTTGAGAAGTCTTTGCAGGGAGACTTTCAAAAGAGGAATCACTACTGAGCACGAAGAAGATTCTCCTACGAGGGGAAGAAGTCCTTCAAGGAAGGAAGATGGTGTCCCACGGAGGCAGAGGAGCTTTCTTGCTGGGACGTGAAAGTCTCTTGATGAAGAAAATGATATTCTTGGCTCTTCTGATGAGGATATGCCGCCAAAACAACAACGTACTAAGAAGTCCCCAACTTCCCCTCAAGGAAAAAGAGTCATCAAATCTTGACTCTTCTTCCTCTTCTCATGAAGAAGCGGATGATAAGAAGCTTTAGAGAAAGTAGAGAAGAAAAATCACCTTCTCTTCCTTCTTCACCCGCAAGTTCCTCTATTTCAGAAAATTCTTCTTATGGAGATCGTGGATTTCTCAAAACGACCAAGCAATGAAGACATAGACATTGCTTCCCTGTGTTGGGTCACATGAAGAGAGATCATAGTTTGATTTGAAGAAGTATAAGGCAAGAGGACATGCAAGACTTGGGCATGAAGGTTGACAAACCAAGATAAGGTCGGAAAAAGTTTATGAGAGGGAGGAACACCAATGTTTCTACCAAAAGTGGGAATCCAAAGAGCATATGCCAGTACCAAGGTAGAAAATCGCTTTTTGCAGCAGGGTCCAAGACAAGTCATCACAGCCAAGGGCAAAGCCATAGAAGAATAGAGATTGAGGTTAGGGTTGCTGATAAAAAGCTTCAGGGACAAGGATATCCTAGTGTCAAAGCTTACAGAGGTGGACAAGAGAGCAATATTCTTGCTAGAAAAAGGGCACGAGTGCAGTTTGTTTTCGGCACCTAGCCCAAAAAGAGACATAAAATCAAGAAAACAGTTGAAAAAGGCAGACGAGAGAGAGAGAGAGAGAGAGAGAGATGGGCCAAACGACCTTCAAAGGCCAACTTACCAAGCCAAGTACATAGGATCATCTAAAAATTATTAAGGCTCAAGAGGCAATGGAAAGTTTAAACATTGCGAAGTGACAACGATAAGCTACAGGTGACTTTTCAACTACATAAGGTTTCCAAAATCCCCCCCCCCCGATAGTGGTCTCCTGGCATGCACACGGGCAATGTACTCATTGATCTATCAACCACACGACAGAAAAGGCAACATACCCCAGCCTTTGGTGTTCGTCGTATAGTTCTAGCAGATACACGACCACACTGCTGAATGAATATAACAGACGTGGCGTCTGTTGTAAAGCCACATTATGTCCTCATTTCCATCCAGCCCTCAACCCTACCCATATCAGAAGTTTTCTTCACAATAAGTGCTCCGATGCTTCTCTTTATAGCAGAAAATCCACAATCTTTTGGAACTCTTGTTTGATCCGACAGATATCAAATTCCAGTCACCTTCATCACGAGCTTTAGAACTTAAGTCTAGCATTCAAAAGCCCCTGCAACAACAAGAGATAACTGCCAAAGCAGGGAACCCAGATTTTCACGGTTTGACAATATGAATATACATTTACGTGAAAATCAAATTCATTACAGATTACAACCATTTTTTGAGCCTGATTATGATCTATCATATGCTCATGCAGCTCTTACCTTGATTGAGCGAATGAAAACTTGGATGCAAGGAAAAAAATTGCACCTAATCTCCATGCAGACTCCGGTTCCTGTAACCACCATCGGCACGCCTTGGAGCTTTCAAGTGAATTGAAAGCTTTATCATATTTTGCATCCAAGAGTTGAGGATAAAGAGCTTTAGAATGATATAACCCCACAACTTACTCATCACTGTCTGATGTATCCTCACTGGAGCCTACAGCTGTGTCTTCACTTGCAGAGCTCTCAGTGTCAAAATCAGAATCCGAATCAATTGGCAACATACCTTCAAAAACGTCTATCGTGTCGTCACAAGCTTTCTTTCTTACAGCCAAAAGAACCTCGCACTCCTTCGCATCATTAACTCGGCCTGCCTGCTTCAACCTGAAAATCAACGCATCGTGGGCCGTATCATCTCCTGGGAATCCACGATCCATTGATGTTGTGAAGACTTCTTTAGCCTCAACCAGCATGCCAGACCTGCAGAGCCCCTGTATTAAAGCACTGTATGTCTTCACATTTGGAAGATTATACTTCACTAAAGTGCTCCAGGCTTCAAAGGCTTTCATAACCTCTTCACACTTACAAAGCCCATAAACCAAAAGATCGTAGGTTGAAATGTTAGGGCAAAACCCTTTACTCATCAGTTTGTCCATGAGCTTGCAAATGTTTCCTATCCTGCCTTCTTTAAACAACAGAATCAATACCAAGTCAAACACATCAGGATCCGGTAGAAAGCCCCGTTTCAGCATATCGTTGACTTGCGCAAGGGCGCAATGCACCTTTCTCTCATGACAGTACCCTTTCGTCAAAATGTTGCATACCCAGGCATCTGGTTCCACATTTCTACGCCTTATATGCTTCACCAACTTTTCTGCATATTTTACACATTTGCTGCGACACAGCCCCTCCAACATTTCATAATAGATAGCAGCATTTGGAATACATCGATTGTCATGCATATCACATGGGAGAACATAAAGGAGATAGGGTTTATTTGCCATACACATGGCATCAACAAGGTAGCCAAAAGTCTTTATATCTGGAGGAAAACCAGCCTTCAGCATCTGACGAAAAGCTTTGTGAGCTTCATCAAACTGTCCAGCAACACAATACCCCCGGACACGCAATGCAAAGGTGGAGTTATTGGGTGCAACCCCACTCTCGTTCATCAGTTTGAACAGCTCTTGGATGTTCTTTAGGCGGTTGCTCTCCACAAGAATGTACAGAAGAAAGTTGAAATGGGAGACATCAGGGGTAAGGCCGTTGTTTATCATGCGACCAAGGGTAGTCATGGCCAAATCAGGCATGTTGGCCCAGCCATAGCCCTGGATGAGGAGGAGGTAATCATCTGAGGAGGAAGGCCGAGAGGGATTCTGCAACACATCAAGAAAGGATTCCAAGAGAGGGGTATCTGCCCAGAGGTCGAGGATGAAAGTGCGGGTAAGGGCAGAGTGCTCGTATCCGGACTGGCGAGACGCCCAAATGTAGACACGGAGAGCCCAGACAGGATCATGGCGGAGGGCCCTGAGAAGCTCTATAACGTGTGTGGGGGTGATTTGGGCGATGGAGGCCCCCGGGCCTGAGCCTGTGCGCGAGTTGGGGTCCCAGCCGGGTCTGCTGATGACCCTGCCCAGAGCCTTCACCTGCTCCACCAGCTCCTTTCGGGAGTGTGACTCGGATGCTACCTGCGACAGGATTTCCGATAGCGACGACGATCGCCTCCGCCATCTTTCGCCTGTTGCTAAGGTGCGTATGCAATGGCGAAAGCTCACCTTCAGGCTATTCATTACGGCTAGGGCCTGTCCCACTCCCCCTTTGCCGCGGGGGGAGAGAGAGAATGCGTGGTATGAGTCATCTATACTACTCCACGATGTGACTGCACTATAGTGGACTAATCGAAGCAGCAGTAATTAGGCGTGTATAAAGCAAGGAGATCACGATTCAAATAGGCTTAGACTAGCCTCGTCACTACATGACACGGTTCTAGGTCGGAGGGGATCTAGGGCCCAAATTTGGGGGCGCGAGACGGCTTTAATCTCCGTCGTCGGATCTCAAAGTGAACTAGGGATGTGGGTGAACTAGGGGTGAATTAACGGTGAATTAGGGGCGGATAAGCTAGGGGTGGGTGAACTGAGGGTGAACTAGGGTCGCCTAAACTAGGGTGTGATCATGTGTCATGCCAACATGGACATCGACGCGCGCTAGCGTGGTGGTAGAGCATTCGTGTGGCAATCGAGACGTTTCACGTTCGACCCGCATCCCGCGAGGCAGGTGAACTAGGGGGGTGAACTAGGGGCGCCATTTTTGCCCCGAGTTCACCCTTAGTTCACCCCCAATTCACTGCGTGATCCGACGGCCGCCTCACGCCTCCAAACTTAGGCCCTATATCCCCTCTGGCCTAGAACCGTGCCATATAGTGACAAGGCTAAATTAGTCACTAAACCAAAACCTAAGGTGAGATTTCACGATGGCTTTCCAAAAAGGAAATCAAGATATGAAAGAAATAAAAATACTATATATATAGAGAGAGAGAGAGAGAGAGAGAGAGAGAGTCACAATCGTTTGTTCTTGTGAAAAAAACTCTTTGCTTTTTAAAAGCTTTAAAAATAAAAAGGTACACAAAATAAAAGCAATGTAGTTTCATCCTAAGAAAAAAGAACAAGTATAAATTGTGTGTTCATGTTGAAAATAATATAGGATGAGCAAGGACAAAAAAAATAAACAAGGCAAAGTCTTAACAAGGTGAGATTTCACGATGGCTTTCCAAAAAAGAAATCAAGATATGAGAAAAATAAAAATACAATATATATATATATATATATATATAAAGAGAGAGAGAGAGAGTCACAATCACTTGTTCTTATGAAAAAAACTCTTTTCTCTTTAAAAGCTTTAAAAATTAAAAGGTACACAAAATAAAAGCAATGTAGTCCCATCCACAGAAAAAAGAACAAGTATAAATTGTGTGTTCATGTTGAAAATAATATAAGATGAGCAAGGACAAAAAAAATAAACAAGTCAAAGTCTTAAAAAGCCCTCTCAGGCTATGAAATGAAAGGAACCCATTTCACAAATTCCATCAACATTTAAGATGAGTCTCCATCTTTGGCACTGAAAAAGTTGGAAGGATGCGTAACTCTACTCAACACTAAGGCTTCTTTTAGAAAGCCAAAAAGCCCTCTAAGGCTATGAAATGAAAGGGACCCATTTGACAAACTCCATCAACATTTAAGATGAGTCTCCATCAGTGCCCATCTTTGGCACTGAAAAAGTTGGAAGGATGCGTAACTCTACTCAACACTAAAGCTTCTTTTAGAAAGCCAAAAAAATGGCTCCATTGACGGTCCTAATTAAGGTCGGGTTCAGAAGAGCCTGGCAGTAGAAGCTTGTTTTTTCAATTGTCTCCACCGTATGTGTTCACAAGGGGTGGAAGAGCACCAAGTGCTCGTAGCCTATTGGGAGCAAACTTCACCAATAATAATGCATGCATGCATCGACTCAATTATTGTATCCAATCCACCAGCATGCACGCACCGGATTTGCATCTTGCTTTGTGTCTAGAATACGTCTTCTTCTTCTTCTTCTCTCTCTCTCTCTCTCTCTCTCTCTCTCTTTTTGAGGGACACCACCACAGTGGAATGTGAGCATATAAGGGGAAAGTGAGAATGAGTTGACACCTAGAATTTTCTACAAAGGAGAAAAAGACAACCCGCATGCATTTTTTGGACGATAGCTACATTGCAATTTTGGAAATGTTTAAGGCGCTCATGGATTTGCCCATTTTCGGATATCTCATGCTCACAAATGAAATCCAAACTTCTCCTCTAGCCCTCAAGATTTGCCCATTTCTTAACCCAATAGGGAGTACCCAACTGTAGAAAATCGAAAAATTACTTCATTTAGTTTAAACGGAAAAGATAAGGGTGGGATGATAAGGGTTAGAAGGAAGTGGACTTCATATCCGAAAGTCACACACATGGGCAGCCATGCCAAATCTCTCTCTCTCTCTCTCTCTCTCTCTCTCTCCACACGACGTCTCTGCAGGGCTCATTCTCTCTCCCCATCCCTCTCTGCCCGATGTCTACAAGGCAAAGGTTTGATGAGGGGACGGTTGGGTGGCATGGAAAGAGGGATGGAGAGGAGAAAAGTGCAACACTCTTATGCTCTGAGAGTGCAGTTCCCTGCAGGTGATGGTGCGAAGGGGAGGGGTGGGCTTGGTGCACCAGTGGACGACTGGAGGAGGGGGTTGGGCTGGGGTGCTCATAGCTGCCCTGCGCCATGAGGAGGCATGGGATTGTAGGCGTATGCAGAGAGAGAGAGAGAGAGAGAGAGAGAGAGAGAGAGAGAGAGAGAGAGAGGGCTCAACGCATGGCGAAAGTCAAGAAAAGGGAATCTTTTTTGATACTGCAGGCTTTCAATAAACATAGAGCCAATAGGACCCTATTAGAAGCTAGTACTTGAAAAAAACCTTTTTTTCAAAAACCTTGAGAAATTCTATAGGCAAATAGAATATATTTAAAGATTTTTACACAATTATTTGAAATATTGTAAGTCCTCACATACATATTAAAGGTTGAGGTAAATGTGGGTGGGACTACAGTTTCTCGAGCACTGTCATTAGGAAATTATTAGCTTCGTTCAAACATTGTGGGCCAAACATCCATACATCCTTTTCTACTTTCAAATATCACATAACCTCACTTGACTTCAAAGATTAGTCAAACCATATTACATTTTTTCCTAAGTTCATATCACACCTACGGAACTCTCACTCTTGACAACTTCTTAGTGAATTACATAGCATTAGAACCCATTCGTTTGCAGTGTTGGAGAACACATGGAACCACATTGAGTGGCTGCTTTCCCGTGGATATAGCCCACATTGGATGAACCACGTATATCTTGTGCGCTCTCTCTCTCTCTCTCTCTCTCATCTATAATCTCTTGTGAGTGAAAATATGTCTCTCTCCATTAAGTAAGCTACTCAAATATCTATTTTGCTACATCCTATTTCCTAACATTTTAAATACAAGGATAGTTTGGGAGGGGATCACACTCTATTGAAAGGAAAATAACCCTGGCATAAAAACAAAGAGAAGGTAACGGCAAGAGAAAAGCACGGCTAGATGTCTTGTACCCATAGGCTAGTCCTTGCCCACCATTGAAGATAAACTATAATCTGTAAATCAGGTAACACTGCATAATAAATTTTGCAATCCATGGCATTGTGTACAAACAACTCATCTTGATAGAAATATTACACAATTACCTGATAACCGCGTCATTCAAATCCTTGAAACACTAAGGCTTTAGAGAAAGGGAACAAATCTTCCTAAGGCCTAGAGAAATGGAACACAATACACAGTTAAATGCCATAGGAAGCTATCACAAATGAAAGCTTATTGAGGGAGCTAGCCCCTGCATGTCACACACATGCTAGTTCAATGTCACCTCTGGGCCAAAAAAGGGGCCTAGTTGCACCACCATTGCTTGCTGCATCATCAAGGGCACTACGAAGGTTGTCCGCCTAAACTATTATGCAGAGTATGCCATGTCAGGAAGTAACGACATCGATCGCGTAGGACATGTGACCCAGCCCTTGCTACTGTTAATGCATGTCCTACGTCACCACTACCAAAATCACCTCCATGGCAAAGGCTAGCAACAGAAATGTGGGAGTAGAGCGAATGATGGCAGTAAATGACAAGAGTAGAAGCTGGCAATGTAGTATCATTAATAAAATAATCTTGCAAAGGTTGGATGATGGTGGGATATTGTCACCTACAGAGGTCGAATGAAGGTGGGATGGCAAGCAAGAATGTGGACGGCGGAAAGCGAGAAGGTGAGGTGGTGAGCAAGAAGGTTAGAAGGTTGAGCCTGTAGGCGAAGGGAACTTGTTGGCTACTGTGAGGGTGCTATTGATGGCGAGGGGGGATGGCATAGGCTTGGAGGTGTGGAACGTTGCAAAATCTAGTGAGTGCGAGAGTAGGGTGGCTGAACAGGGTAAGGAGAGACCCTACGTGCGAGTATGTTGGAAAGAGGGAGAAGTCTGCAGGATAGAGGCAGGGAGGATAAGAAACCTCTGGCTAGTGCAACATGGATGGCAAGAGAGAGGGGTACCTGCCCCTACTAATGCATTGAAAACCTACAAGCTCTTGAGTCCACCTTGGTCCAACCTTCAAGACCTCCGACCTTGCACTACAATTGGTGGGCCTCATACGCACATAGATGAAGGTGGCGGGGAGAACATAAGATGCATTTCTAAGGCTCTCTCTCTCTCTCTCTCTCTCTCTCTCTCTCTCTCTCTCTCTCTCTCTCGCACACACACACACACACACACACACACACACACACACACACACACACACACACAAACCCAATCCTAAGCCTTGATATACTGGCACGTGGCTGAGGCTTCACTTTGCCATTATACTATACGAGTGTGTGACCCGTCCTCCGAACGGCAGGGGATGACCGGCATGGCGATGCAATTGAGCAAAGGAGTGCGAGAAAGCGACAAAGAGACTGCATCGCTAGCTATCTTTTTGGCTTACGGACATAACACTTTTCTAAGTAGTAATCTGTCTTTCTAAAAAGATAAGAAATGTAACAATTCATTACATGAGCGCAATGTATAGTGTATTAAATCAACATATGTTTAGTCATGAGTCAAATATTGGATGCAAAGGAGCAACTATGCTCATAGAGATATCAGGATGGGACGGGGGACGGGGCACTTTGGGGAGGGAGAGGAGCACAACGCCAACAGCGAAAGGCAGAGAGTGAGGAAGAGTATCACACTATGTTTGAGCTTCACTTGAAGAAAACCTATAGAACTTTCATAACAAAAGAAATAAATAGTTGTTTAGCTTTATCAATTAAATTCTAAAGAAAAAAACATATACATAATAATTACAAAAAGAAATGACCTTTTTGGGTTTTTTGTATAGTTCCTCCTCAAGTTGTGAAGGTTGACATAGTTCCCAAATTCCATCTTGGGCTCATATTTAAAGTTGGACCATCCCTTTCTATTGCTGCAAATATTTCTCAAGACACACCTGTTTATCCTTCGTGTAAGTAAATGTCATAAAACCTATCCTCAGACTTAAAGTCTAGTAAGCTCCTAAGTTTAAACTTACTAACTTGAAAATGAAATTTAAAACTTAGAACCGGTCCAATCAATGCTCACTATTTTTTTTTTGTGCCACATGGCCAAACATGAGCTATTGGTTTTTTTTTCTATAATTACATGTTAGAAAAAGTCATATTTTGGTAAAGATCGTGATTTCATTTTACTCTTAAGACGTGTGACCCGTCCTTCGGCCGGCGGGGGAGGGGGGGAATGATCGGCATGGTAGTGCAATTGAGCAAAGGAGCGAGAGAAACAATGATCAAGAGATACAAAGAGATTGCATTGCTAGCTATCTTTGTGGCTTGTCAACATAACACTTCTAAGTAGCAATACATCTTTCTAAAAAGATAAGAAATGTAACAATACATACATGAGCGCAACGTGAAGTGTATTAAATCAACATATGTTTAGTCATGAGTCAAATATTGGATGCAAATGAGCAACTATGCTCATAGAGATATGAGGATGGTGGGGGGGGCACTTTAGGGAGAGAGAGGAGCAGAAAGAGTATCGCACTGTGTTTTGAGCTTACTTGAAGAAAACCTTTAAAATTTTTATAACGAAAGAAATAAATAGTTGTTTAGCTTTTTCCAAGTTGTGAAGGTTGACATAGTTCCCAAATTCCATCTTTGGCTCATATTTAAAGCTTGACCATCCCTTTCTACTGCTGTAAATATTTCTCAAGACACACCTATTTATCCTTCGTGTAAGTATATGTCATAAAACCTATCCTCAGACTTAAAAGTCTGGTAAGACCTTGAGTTTAAACTTAGTAACTTAAAAATGAAATTTAAAACTCATAACCAATCCAATCAATGCATGCTAACTTTTTTGGTCCCACATGGCCAAACATGAGCTATTGGGTTTTTTCTATAATTACATTTTAAAAAAATTCACATTTTGGTAGAGATTGTGATTTCATTTTACTCTTAAAATTCTATTTGATGATAGATCACATAAAGGGACTTTATTTCACATAAGGATATCACATTATAGAACAACAATGCGCATTTCTCCACTATAAATGTTTAATCTTCTATCTAATATAAACTTCTATAAATTTACACTAACAAAGTTTCACTCCACCATATGAATGGTCTTAAGTTGTTAGGGGTTATTTGTAAATGTGTGTTTATAAAATGTCCTTAAGTTCTTAGGGTTCTTTTAAAAATGTGTGTTAACTAAAATTCTTAATGTAAATTCAAACTTGATTGAAAAGTATACATTTATATTATACTTTCAAAGCACTATCCAATGAGAGGTTGCCTAGAGGGATTTAGAGTCAACAACCATGATAACATATTATTATTCTGAAACATGCCAAAGAAAACGCTTAAAATAGTAATCCATCCTTTGTATACTCAATTGACATACCTATGGGTTTGTCTCAAGTATTGAATGCAAAGGACTAAAGATGCTTGTAAAAATATGAGATGGACATTACAAAGATGGCACTTATTACTTATATTAGAAGATTAACTTCATGTATTCACTACCGATAGAATACCAACAACAAAAATACCTCTTACTTAGTTTTAACTACATTCATTCATAATCCGACCAAAAAGTCACACAATTTTGTATACTTTTTTATATTGTAAAGTACTCTATTTATCACCAATAAGTCCCATCACAATACGACATATAGCTCAAAGTGAAAGTTTGCGTGAGACTCCAGAAGCAATTGTTCCAAAATCTCCTTCTATTGCTTCAAATGCTCCTAAAAAAAAGGAAAAAAAGATTTAAAAATTGAGTATTTTTTAAATATATACACTATAAAATGATTACAAAATAGAAGAAACAAAGATTTTGTTATACCATAGCGATATAGCATATATGTTGGTGGCGTTCCAGGTGGAGGCACATAAAAATTGTAATGGTAAGTCGACCATTTGTAGCCACCATAACATACCCAATCCTCTGGCACACTATACCCCAAATAGGATACCCACCACCAATCTTGATTATCTCTTTGTCGTTGCGCCTGGTATACTCTAGCGGATGTACACCATAGCCATCTGGATAATCCTCAAAGATGATAACAACAAAACAGTCTCGAGGTGGAGCTTGCCTATTCATAAAATAGTAAAATATGATTCTAATTTAGACCCTAAGATATATATTGTCAGCAATCAATAAATGAATAGAATAGCTTGTGGACAGAACCCTGTTTCAATGTTATCTTTGATGCTTAACACTATCTGGATTGGTGTGTACGGGGCATTCCACCCTCTAGGAACTATACATTTTTAAAGTTTTTTTTATAAAAGTTAGATAATTTTTTTAACATAATAATACAAAAACATCTTTTTGATTGAGATCACACATCATTGAAAATTAAACTGGAATCGCATATGCCTCTTGATATGTTATGTCCATTCTAAAGCCAATCTTTATATCCCCAACCATGACCTAAAAAGCAAAAACACAAAGAAGAAAAAAAAAGTCCAATTATAATTAAGTCCAAAAAGAAAAAAAATGAACTCGTTCAATTGGCTCATTCTTTCTAGTCCTTGTAATGTCAACTACCTTAAGTTGACATTGAATTCATTCAAGTGTCAAAAACAGTGCTACCGTGAATTTGAACATGACATGTTTTCCTTAGTGCAATCGAGATATGCCTATATCATTTACGTAGTTAAACACACTTTTATGTGTCCATAGAGGTATGTTCACATTTATATGCAAAGAAAACAAAAATGACATACCAAGCTCATTCATTATCCAATCTTTTTATTTTAATAACTATAAACTATGCATAGCTATTGGACATACATATTACCCTCTTGTATACAATTTTACCCTCCACGGAATTTTCTTGTGTATACTATTTTATGTGCCAATCTAATTCATCTCAACAAGAGGAGATTATGAGGCAAGTGCATGAGTTAGTTGAGAAGGGCATGGTTAGGCCTAGCTCATCTCCATTTTGTTCTCTTGTGCTACTAGTGCAAAAGAAAGACGGCACATATCGTATGTGTGTCGACTATAGAGCACTAAATTGGATCACTATCAAGAATACGTTTCCCGTTCCACGGGTAGAAGACCTATTTGATAAGCTACAAGGATCCACCTACTTCAGTAGGATTGACCTAAAAAGTAGCTATCATCAAATAAGGATAGTTGATCAAGACATTGTAAAGACCGCATTTCGCACTACTTTGGTCTTTACGAATACATTGTCAGGCCTTTTGGCTTGACCAATGCACCAACAGCTTGATGGAGAAGCTATTCAGGCCTCACCGAACCTTTACTGGAGTGTTCTTTGATGATATCATCATCTACTCTAATTCCTTAGATGAACACAAGCAACACCTCCAGGTAATATTTCAAGTTCTAAGAGAGAATAAACTTTATGTTAATCGAAAGAAAAGTGAATTTTTCTTACAAGAGATTCAGTATTTAGGTCACATTATCTCTCAAGCTGGCATCCAAATGGATCCATCAAAGTTAGAGGTAATAAAAGGATGGCCTAAACCAAGGAATCTTCATGAATTAAGAAGCTTTATAGGTATGTGCGCATACTATAGACGCTTCATAGAAAAGTTCTCACTAATAGCAGGACCATTACATGACCTAACAAAGAAAAACGTTAGATACACATGGTCTACCAAGGAGAACAATGCTTTCAAAAAGCTTAAACAAAAGCTTATCTCTCAACCTATGCTTACACTACCGGATCTCTCAAAGCCATTTGAGGTCCAATGTGATGCTTGTGGTGATTGCCTTGGAGCTGTTTTGCTCCAAGAAGGGCCTCTACCCGCTAGGAAAAGGACTAATGAATATGCTTTACCTTCTCTACCCCATAGTCGAGGACGACTATGATTTCAAGAGAGAGGTAATGTCATAAAAACTTATATGTAATTCTCCTGAATGATTTTCTCATGTTAAACTGATCATTTAATATGGGGAAGTGCCACGGGAGAAAAAGCTAGAATATTATTTAAGCTGGCAGACCGGCCACAGTAGGATTCAAAGGGGGGGAAATAGGGATCCAAAGGGGGGGCCATCTGCAAAAGAGCAATGTGCAAAAATGGGCTTAAAAGACCCTCAGGTTCAGCCTTCAGCTCATTATGACTTCCAAAATGCTAAGGTTCCAAAATTCAAAGGTTGTGTCCAAAGGTCAAACATTAGGGAAATTGGATGCTTTGTGTGTGTCCCAAACGTCTTCATGTAGCCCTAGTTGTAGGAGATGAGAGAGAAACTCACACACACACACACACACACACACACACACACACATACACAAGCTCCCTTTACACAAAGGGAATGAGGGACACATGTCAACTCTCTAGCCCAGATGCCCACAAGGTGTACTCAAATCCTATTGGATGACCTTGGAGGTGGACCAATGAGAATTAGGCTAGAGTAAATCTAATTTAATCAATTTAAAAACACTTAATAAAAGAACCAATAAGAATTAAGCTCTCTAGAAGACTATTGGACAGTCTCCCAAGGGGTCCAATGAGCATTTAGCAGCCCAATGGCTTGCCTGATTCCTATTGGCCAGGAGGCAAAGGGGTCCAATGAGAGTTTAGTTGCATTTATTAATTACCTAAAGCTCTCACAAAAGGGGAAAGGGGGACACATGTCAGAAGGCTATCACTTATGCTACTTAATTTCCATTGGCTGAGGCTAGGGAGGTCCAATAGGGTTGTAGCATGAGCAATTAGCAAGGGGGGTCGACCAAGAGAGAGGGGGGACTCATTTTTGCAAGGCATTATCACACACACACACACTCACACAATCTCATGTGTGAAGCAAAGAAGACTCTCTCTCCTTCTCAAGCTTTAATGGAAAGCTTACCACCTACTCCAAGCTTGTGAGAAGGGAGGCCTACACAACTCTTGGCTTTGTGATGCAAATCCAACCCAGAGCCAAGCTTCAATGCATGCTCATCTCCTTTACCATGCTAATTACTAAGCTAAGCAATGCTAATATGAGTGATTATGTGAGGAGATGTACATATTTCTCGTAAGAATACTCCTTCTTCCTCTCAATCTACTCTCATACCCCGCTAGCTCTCACCATCTTCAAAGGTGTGTGAGGTCTTGGGTCTGAGACCATGAGGGAATTGATGTTGTGTTTGATAAGTGTTTTGCTTAGTGCTTGAAGTTTCCATCTTCATTGCACTAGCTAGTATTGAAGGAACACAAAGGATTGTATTGTAAAATGTCTCTTGATGGGGAAAACCATAATAAGAGGCCTTTGGTCCTCAAATGTTGTCAATTGCTTAATTTCTCTCTCTTTGAAGTATTGTTCATGCTATCTAACTAGGTGTTATGCTTTTTTTTGCTCTCTCCACCCAAGCACTCTTGTTATTCTCATTAGGAATCTATTCTAATGAAATGTTCACTATGTTCATGCTATTTTCCGCTACACACAAGTTACTAGGCCATTAAATGTTACACATCAACTCATATTGGCCTTCACCTTGCAGCTTAGGCTCTGTATTCTCCCATATAGTGCTAGTGGGGTCTTTAATAAAGATGTCACTTTCACTAATCTATTGTATGCGACCATGTGCACGTGATGATATTGCCAAAATACATTCTTTTTGAATGAAATGCATAATAAGTTTCTTTTGATCTGGCGTCTTTTTTGCACTGGACAATAAAAAACAACATATTAAGTACAATTTCACGGATGCACACTGCACTGACACTCTCGCAGTAGTTCAGACAAACCATAACCATGACTTCAAGAATTTAAAAGAATTTGCACGATTATATTGATACATATTGGAAACAATTTTCACTTTAAAATGCAATGTTTACTAGAGTAAAATGCAGAGCAAACAAGTAGCTTTTAAGAACTTCATCTAGATCAAACAATATAGGTTGAAAACCTGAAACATTTTAGTATATTGTGAATATTACTCATAATTTGGACGTTGCACTCACACTAGTTCAAACAAACCATACACTGACTTAAAGACTTCAAAAAATTGTGGAAGATTATATTTATTCAGGTTGATAATAATCTTGATGTTAAAATGGTATGTTTACTTGTGTAAAATGCAATAAAAAAAATAAACTCCTAATAAAATTTTCCAGATCTAACTGAACATGTTGAAAACCCAAAACAATTCAAAATATTCCAATAACACAAAACATGAGTTTATATTTTGCACATTATCACGATTCACTTTAAAAAAAAGCCTCCCAAAAGAAACATGCATTGTGATGTACATATTGCCAATTTTATTTTATCTCATTTTAAAACATTAAAAGTATACAAACCAATCATAAATTGCAAAGAACGTCTTGCTCTTTAAAAAGATAAAAATGAATATTTAACATGCAAATTGTGTGCATACTTTTTTACATAGAGAAATAACATAGTGTGAATATTACTTATTTAAATGTAGCATTTTAAATAACGACGATGATTGATGAATAAATAATTCTTTTGAATATGATTAGTTAGTATATATTTTCATAAGAACACTTAAAAACAACAATATCGAACAATTCAAACATTTGTATATGAAATACTCTTCACGGCCACATTACCGACCAAGTATTTCATATACTTAATACTTTAAAAAATGAACTGCACATGCACATACAAATTATATGGTATTTGTAGGCCGGGTTAACGACCTGAATGCCACATTTATGCAAAAATAGATGCTTCTAACAAACGACACTCAATTAGCCGCATTGCCGATCGAGTGCCGCCCGAATCTAAAGAGCAATAATGGCTTGCATACGAGCATCATATAGCCGCGTTATCGATTGATGCCCATATATTTTTTGGGAAAGGGGAAGGGAAGTTGACTCACCATAAGGATATTAGAATCGTCGGGTTACCAACGTAATACCTAGATAGTGAGCCAATACTTACCACCATAAGGACACCACATTCCCTGCGTCATCGAGGTGATGCCCCCGTGGTAAGCATTGTTTCATAGAACATCTTACCTACACACTCACATTGTGTGGTAAGGTACCTTATGCCTGTTGTGCATTACTACAAAAGGCACGCTACCACACAACACATACACACACACAAGACATACCCGGGTCGTGTGGTCAGGTACTCCGCTACTGCCACGCACTGCGACGCAGAGCAGCATGCTCTCACACGACCCCCTCTCTCCTCTCAACGTACCTGTGAAGGTGGTCGTCTCTCTCTCTCTCTCTCTCTCTCACACACACACACACACACACACACACACACACACACAAAATACCTCAAGGAATAACACCCAGCAAGCCCGGGTCAGGGCCCTATATATATTATTTTACGGGCCTACCAGGCGATTGGGTTTTCTCGACGGGCCCACATGGAAAATATTAAATCCCGGCGGGCCCGTAGGGAAAACTGAATAGTGCAACGTGCCTTCTGTGGGTTTCCATGTTTCTCTTGACCTGCTTGTTTGTGATCATGTCAATGGTCATTATGTAAATGTGTGAATAAGACCTTGTGATCACACAACTTTTTTGGTAATTGCGTAAAAGTTAAATCCTTGGTCAGCATGCACACACACACACACACACACATACACATTGTCTTTCGGTTGTCAACTAGCGCAAAGCGCACAAGATTTGCGGAGATTCTAGGCATCGGCTATCAACATCGTCATTTTGGATTCAACGGCTCTTCACTGACAAAATCCAGTTATCCTTAGCCTTCAGTGGCCTGAAAGCAGGTTTAGGCTCTCCTTCCACATAGCTTCGACATCGAGGATTCTTCTCCAACATCCTCTTAGCTCTCAACATCAAGGAGATTTGACATCTCTCGGCATATTCATAGCAAATTGGCTTCAAATACCTTTTTCTCTCGGATTTGCATCGACTCGGTCATTCAGTGAGCACTTCCATCCGGTGATGGAAGTCGACATCGATACAGTTCTGCCCGACTACAAAAGCTGGAATCGGCATGTTCTTCCTAGATTTGACATAGCGAGAGCGAGAGAGAGAGAGCGATCTGGCTCTCCTCTGGCATAGTCTCACCATCGGCTCTCCTCCAATGCTCATCCAGAGTAGTTTTTCTTTGATGGTTTCTCCCCAGCATCTTGGCCTTGACTTAGTAGGAAACAGATATAGAGAGAGCAGCATTGGCTCTCCTCTAGCTCCCATCCGAAGTAGCTCGGCTCCAACGTAATCTCCTCGACGATTTTGGCTTTGAGGATTCTCCCTTTTTTGTTTTGACGATACACATCTGATACATACGACTCCAAGAGACCATTCCAGAAGGATTTCCCACGAGTGAGTTTGGCTCCTAAATGGTTTTTATGACCATAGGTGGTTGGTTGTTCTATGTGTCTGCTTTTCAATCGACGTGTTTTTTAACCAACGAGAAAGTGGGCCCGATTCCAAGGATTTTGCTCATAGGTTGCATCCTTTCCAATGCGGGTTATGATGCACAGGTATTGCGCTCATGTATGACATTGTGGGGACACTTGAGAGAGTAGTTTTAGTAGGGTTTTGTGCAAGTTTGCTATAGAACGTGAGCTAGTTACAGCTTGCAAGTGGCAGATTCACAGTTTTACAAGGGTTTTGGATAGGTAAAGGAGTCCATAGAATTGCTCGTTTAGAAATGAGCTACATTACCAGGGTCTTGGCACTTTATGTATACCACATGTGGTTTTACTACATACCCAAGCAATCTCATCCAATCATGAATATTCAGTGATTGGGACATCACAATGCAACACAAATGCTCACATATGCATGTTACAAGACACAGAAACATATAGCCACTGATGAACACTCCTCTCACAAATAACCACTTTGGTTCGGGCCATGAGCTATTCAACGACTCCCTTATCACTCCTCCCACAAATAACCTAAAAAGGTATGGACCATGAGATATAGAGGCCTTTTACAACCAAACGCTCCCCAGATCGTCGCCTACGTTGTTTGGAGGTGCTAAGAGTAACCACTTCTTAAGACTCCCCCCATAAATAACCATCTAGGTCCGGGCCATGAGTAACAACAACAATACTCCCCCGCAAATAACCACAAGGGTCCAAGCGAAAGGGTCCGGGCCATGTGTATGAGCAAGCATTCTCAGACATAAATCCTCTTCAGTACTCCACCCGAGAGTGAATCACCAATCATTGATATTTATTTAAATAGTTATACCTACATGTGTGCTATTTTTAGCCTAAGTATGCTACTTACATTGGCTCACCATTGGCATAGTTTCCCTTACCATTGTGCATACCTCATAATTTATAAATTAACCTATTCATACAAGCCTCCCTAAATATTTGTGTGAACTCACTCTAAAAATATGCACAAAAAATACTTTTCACTCGATCACCCATTTTTTGCTAGATAAGTATTTTCTACATGTATTTTTTTTTACTTCAAGGAAAAAAAAATTGCACAATCCCTCACTTGTTTCCATATATTTTTATGTCCTTTATTTTTCTATTTTTGAAATTTATCTTTATATAGAGGTGTCATTATTCTAGATTTCATGATTGCTAACCTTAATGGCTTGAAAAAAAAAAATATGCCTCATGTCTTAGGAGATACCCTGGATAATTCTTATTCTCCAAACTACAATAGTAGAAATGGCTTTGAAAAACAATCATATTTTCCAACCTATGATAGCCTGCATTGATTGTGCACAACCAATGTCCACACATTCTTGTACATAGGAGTGTCCATTGGAAGTGAGACAGAGGAAGATTGAACTAATAACTCCTCAAAAGAAGAAAGTACCGGCATCATTACCAAAAAGGAGTCCTCCATTGAAGTCATGGGGGTAAGGTTTAGGCTCGACAACCAAGAGACTTCTTTTGGAGGCTTGAGGAGGTAGGTACCCAATAGAACCAAAGTGTACAGGATGAAGGAATGCTAGAAGGTATGCTTTAAAAAAAAACACTTATAAGAATTCAAAGGTGTACTAAGGAAGTTTTCTAGGATTTTTGGTAAAGATTATTGAGATGTGTGTGGAGTAGATGCTATTTAACACAAAATGAATTTAAAGAGTGAGGCCACACCTAAAGCCCAAAAGGAATGGAGGCTAGGAGTCATCAAGGAGCAAAAAAACACATTTGAAGTTAAAACATGTTAATGATAACAATTTGATTTGAAATCTGATTCACAATTTGAAGTTTCACAAGTTTAGTACAAAGACAAAAGGAGGCAAAACTGCTCAGATACAAAGTCTATGACAAAAGGAAGCAAAATTGCACATAGGGGACTCTGAAACAAGCCAACCCATTGCCATGCTACCCTCTGGATGTGCCTTCTGATGCACATATCCCTTGAGCATTTTCATGAAACCTTCTAAAAAGAACATCCACTTGGAATGCACTGTGCCTGGTATTTTCACCTCGTCAACTCCGTGAACGAGAAGGTTTACTTGAATGGTCAGCATGGTAGTAGGAAAGTGTGTCTCAAGCATGCAAACATACATGTGCAAGGACAAGCCGTTTCCAAAGTATGCACTGTTTTAAATAGTCGTAAACATAAACCTAGACATACATATACCTTGCACTGGTCGTCACATACATAACCCTAAACATACATATACATAAAACATAAACCGCACACATTTTTTAACACATACTCTTTTCTCAAGTATCACACGAATTTCACCCGAGCAACTACATCCTCGCATTCATCACATATTCTGAAAGGCTCTACATGGTGGTGGCGCGATGAGCTCCCTTAGCTTGCTGTTAAGAGATGTTGATCAAGGTGCAAAATAAAGAAGCTCTTCTTCAGAGCACTTTACAGTAGCGGGAGGACTCTTCCACTACGTACAATACAAAACATTGGCTCCACTTGCAGCCATAACTCTGGAGGGAGGTAGATACATGTTCATCCCTCTCTGTACGTACACCTAATTATCCCTCTCTCTATATCAAGGTAGAGAGGGGTAAGTTGAGCGCAATATGATAGAGAGAGAGGGTGGTAGAGACTAAAGAGATAGGTTAGAGAGAGCAATATGAGATTTATGTACTATTACTCTCTCTATACTCACTTTCTACTCTCTATCTTCTATTTTATTTTAAAGCCTACGTATTCATATAACCCTAAATCTAAACCCTGATCCTAAGTTAGATTTAAACCATAATCTTAAAGCTGAGCTTAAATATAAAAATTAAATCCTAATCCGAATCTTAGATTTAAACCCTAGTCCGAAAGCTATATATATCCTAAATCCTAATCCTAATTAATTCTCTACCGCTCGGGCATTGATGATGATCATGATGATGATTGTAATCTTTCAGTTTACTCCTTTTTTTAAATTTTTGTATCCAGGCATTGGATTAAATCCACCAAGCTTGTATCAGTTTGGTCTCATAGGTCATTTTGGCCTTTTGAAGACGTTTCATATAACATTTCATCTCATTTCTCTCTCTCCCTCTCTCTCTCTCTCTCTCTCTCTCTCAATGTGTGTGTGTGTGTGTGTGTGTGTGTGTGTGAAAGAGAGAGAGAGAGAGAGAGAGGGAGGGAGAGGGAGGAAGAAAGAAAAGAAGGGAAGGGAGCATGAGAGAGAGGGATCATACATGGCTCTTCCTCCTCTCCTTGTGTGTGTGTGTGTGTGTGTGTATAGATAGCATTCAATATAGAAAGCAGGAGTAATATAATCAAGGCAATGTACAAGAATAAATTCATAGCATCAAGGCAGTGTACAAGAATGAATTCCTCGGAGAATTAAGGGATACTTCCATTAATTTTGGCATTTAAAAGAAAGTATTAGATGGAATCATGTGAGTAGAATATAGCAAGCTCCATATATGTTACTTGCATCCATTATGAGAAAAAACCAAGTTACTTTTTAGCTCATAGACTATTGGTGTCTAGTACATGGGACACTTGTTATCGATGTCAACTACATACTATTCACAAAAAACCAAAAAACTATTGACGATTGTTTGCCAAAACCAGTAGGGAGCTCCATGTAGAGTTGGCTGGTAGAGTATGGCCCAAGGAGAGAGTTATGTAAGTTGCTAGTCTTTGTGTCAAACACCACTACCTTCATATAGAAAGTTGAAGGTTATTCATGTGAGAGAGAGTAGGCGGGAAGATGGCGGTTGCTACACAGAGTGGGGTGGCGGGGAAGTGGCAGAGGTAAGAGAGTGGTGGGGTTGCAAGAAGCATCCCTACTATCACCTATCATGCAAGGAGTGGAGTAGTGGGTTCGTGTGAGCAGGTGGCTACCTCCACGTCATCAAGTACCCAACATAGGCTTGTCAAAAACATGCCCTTTTAATGATTAATTTAATAAGATGTTGTTTCCATATGCTCAATCTCAAATAAAATAAAAAATGGGTGTGTGCAACCCTCCCTTATACACTAGGTCAATTCCTATTATGAATGTATGTGTATGGAGAGTCCACTAATGGGGGCACTAGGCCCCCATCAGTGACCTAGTGCCCACCCTTTGAGGCAAGAGCTGAATTTCCTGAACTCTTTACAAGATTGTAAATCCTCCAAGGAATCTAGGCACTTGTGTATGATACGCTAGAGCTTGATCCTTTCATAACCATTGTTGCAAAAAGCTTGTACATGATCCCTGATATCTCTGCATGCTTGATCTATAGAGTGATTGTAGAAGATAATTGGCTTGATTTGGGAGAGGATAAATTTGTGAGCCCATCCTGATGGCCTGTTGCTACTTTTATGAATGAACTTGATGACCTTAGTTGGCACAACCAATCCTTTATCCATCTTAGTCCTGTCGATCCTGACGAACTGGGAGTTGCATGCTTAGGAAAGATGTGCTCACACAAATTTGTTCTTCAAAGGTGGTAGCACTATCATCAATGGAGAGGCAATTACAAGAGTAGATAGGGTGGGTGATGGTGAAATACCTTGGTGACTCATTATTGATCCAAAGGATATCATCAAAGAAACGAAAGGGGGTCCTGAGATTTTGAAGGTTAAGCCGGAGAGAGGGGGTGAGTAGACAAGTACTGATGTAATTATATTCTAGTGCATGTAGGTAAAGGTTGCACCAAATATAAATCATGCTAGGCCTATGGGAATACCATTAACTTGTCTAAAAATCCTTCCATTACATTGAATGTACATGTGGTTGATCAACCATGTGTTGAGTTCAATGACTTGAGATTTGTTGAATGATAGGAGATTTTTTGTAGTGTTGTTGAGACCATGTTCAATAGATACACCTGTTGGGGAAGCTCTTGAAGGATAAGAAAGGACCCATCTGATCAAAGACATAGTTGAGAAGATTATTTATAAATGTGATCAGCCCAATGGCACTATGGTGAGGGATGTTTTCATAGCACACTTTCATGTCAACCAAGAAGATAGATGTCAACCAAGAAGATAGATGCGACTTTCATAGCACACTTTCATGTCAACCAAGAAGATAGATGTCAACCAAGAAGATAGATGCGACTTTCTCGGGTAGGTTAAGTATAACCTCGTATAGGGGATCAACAACCCATTATGCCTGTAGCTTTATATAAGCACAGGAGAGCCTTTTGATTTAATAGGGGAGCCTTATGCTTTAGACTAGGGATGCAAGTTTTTAGTATGCATGCCAATAAGAGTGATGCGTCTGAAAAATAGCAACTAGCCCTGTATGTGATCCACCGGAAGGCATTTTTATGAGACTTATATATTGCCATGAGAAAGGGGAGAGGGAGAGAGTTATGGGCCTGAAATACGGCCATTTTTTTTAAAATCTCTTGTAGGGTAGTGGTGAAAGAGACAGTGCTAGGTAAGAAATTAGAGCCTTCCAACCTCTTCCAAAGCCTCATGAATGATAAAAGGGCAAATGAAAACAAGATTGTTGGCAGCTTTATCAAGACAGGTAATAAAGTACTTGTGTTTCAATGATTCAATGTGGTGGTCAATGGGTGCTATCATTTTAGTGGATACTTTTGGGGTGGAGGGAAGTGTCACAATACTTCCAAAAGAGACTTTTGATTTGGGGAGGAGGTAAAATTAAGATCCCTTCTCTTATGTTCTTAGCAGACAAGTCCATAGCTCATTTGTTGTTATGTGTTTACATAAAGGTTGGGTAGGGATGTGATTGAGACCTTTCATGAGTGTGGTTCTCAAGAGATTGCTCTCAAGGATCATGAGGTCATAGAATAAAACATGTTTATAAAGGTTGGGTAGGGATGTGATTGAGACCTTTCATGAGTGTGGTTCTCAAGAGATTGTTCTCAAGGATCATGAGGTCAGAGAATAAACATGTTTAAAGTCTCCATGATATCCTGGCATTGATTCATCACATTGACACACAGGAATTGTGGTGCAGGCACACATTTTTAGCATTATATATCATAGAGTCTAAAGCGGACCATGCAAAACATAGTTCATCCCACTTTATAGTAGTCTTTATATTAAGGCCATACAAAAAGATCCCAAAAATGTCTTGAGTAGACCTCAAGTCCATGAAGGCATTGTGATAAGTAATATGAAAAAAGTGGTCCTTGAGTGGTGGATTTGGGGTGAGGCAAAGTCTTCCTACTTCATCCTTGATGATATCCTACATCAGTTCATAAATACAATAGATTCTTAGCACTCAGGGCACATCCAGTTGTGAAAACAGAGCGACTTTGGGAGGTCGGACCATGCAAAACATAGGTCAACCCACATTATAGTAGTCTTTATATCAAGGCCATACAAAAAGATCCCAAAAAGGTCTTGAACATACCTCAAGTCCATGAAGGCATTGTGATAAGTAATATGGAAAAAGTGGTTCTTGAGTAGTGGATTTGGGGTGAGGCACTGTCTTCCAACTTCATCCTTGATGATATCCTACAACAGTTCAGAAATACAATAGACTCTTAACACTTAGGGCACATCCAATTGTGAAAATAGAGCGAGTTCGGTAGGTGGTGGTGGGATTAGGGGTGAAGTTGGGGGTGGATGGGGATGGCCTAGCAGCTTGAGCAGAGGGTCTGTTGACAGTGGAATGATCGGCTGAGGATTCAGATGGAGAGAAGATTGGATTCCATGCTAATGTGGTAGGAGGTTGGGTCAAGTATCTGGGGTTTTTCCCCTTTCTTGGTCTTCCTCTCCCTTGATCTGCACGCTCTCTCTTGCCATGTCTAGGGTCGGAGCTAGCTTCCCTAGATGGTAGGACAACCTTTTGAAGAAAAGATTCCAGTTTGGCATCGAGGGGAATTGGCTGGAACAAGGCAGCTTGTTTAATGTAGACCTTCAACCTTTCTCTGAACATATAGTGAACTAGAAGTTCCTTGATGTCCTCTTGTCCTTCTCTGAAGATCCATTTGAGAACTTTAAGTGTGCTCTTCTTCCTTGTGTGTGTGTGTGTGTGTGTGTGTGTGAGAGAGAGAGAGAGAGAGAGAGAGAGAGAGAGAGAGGTGAGGGCATTATGTTAGTCGTTGTCGCTTACCTGAGAGCACCAAAAACCAGATCTAGATTTGAATTTTGGTGATCTCAGGTAATTTTTACCCACACTATCGACGTCGCTATATAGCGATGTTCATAGCGATGCCGTTAGTTTTGAGCATCATACGATGAGCGTCGCTAAGCTTAAGCACCCTTTGTAATGTATTGAAGGTCGAAAAATTTCATTTCCCTCACTCGCTCTCTTGAATGTTAAATAGAACTTCTAATTTCATATAAACATAAAGTTCCATTTCTAGGGAACAACTAATTTTCATCGCACCTTATAATTACCCTATGAAAAATAAACAATGTCATTGGGAGCAAGAGGAAAGGGAAAAATCTTGCATGATTTATGAATAAAGTGTTAAAACATGATTTTTCCCATTGATAGCAAACATGAAAAGACTGAGATGGAATAAAATGCTAGAAAAGTAGCTACACATCATTATATGCCTCCCCCAATTTTTCTTTCTTTTAGAATAATGATATGAGATGTTGAATAGGAAAAGAAGCTAGTTTGGAGGTCCAAAATCTACTTCCACACTATCTACTCTTCCTATTGTATCTAATGCGCGCTGCAAAGGGAGCTGCTACATGGCGAGAGCTAAGAGCTCCTTGCATCCTTGCTGGCTGGCCACATTGGAGGAACGTGGGGACCAAGGGTCATTGAAGGAGCGGTGGGCACCCTTATCATAGCAAAAAGAGGGGCGGGCAATCTCGTGGAGCTCTCTCTCTCTCTCTCTCTCTCTCTCTCTCTCTCTCTCTCTCTCTCTCTCTCGCGCGCCAACCAAACCTCTTGAGCTGCAATCGTCCTCTTTGATGCAATCGTCCTCGGGTCTCTCTCTCTCTCTCTCTCTCTCTCTCTCTCTCTCTCTCTCTCTCTCTCTCTCCACAAAACCTTCGAGCTACAATCGTCCTTTGCAGCTATTGCTCGAGGCTTTGCCCTGTCACTTGCCGGGTTGCAACACCTGCATGTTGAAGCGGCACCTGCAAAAGGTCGAGGTGAGCATGAGTGTGTGTGTGGGTGAGAGAGAGAGAGAGAGAGAGAGAGAGAGAGAGAGAGAGAGAGATTTTAGTGTGGTTGGCAGGCCCTTCTATCGAGCGCGGTGCTACAGTCCATCCTCTTGCCGAGCTCCGTGTCTGCAGCCCATCCTCTGGCCGAACTCCACTCCGTGTCTATAGCCCGTGGGTATTGGAAGTTGGGCATGCAGAGAGAGAGAGAGAGAGAGAGAGAGAGAGAGAGAGAGAGAGAGAGAGAGAGAGAGAGATAGATTGCCCACCCGTGGGTATTGGAAGTTGGGCACACACACACACACACACACACACACATAGCATGTTGCTACAGGAACGTGGAGCTCGAAGAAGAAAAGTGCCGTTGCCGTTGTTGCTAATCGTAGCATTGCTGACGCTGCTCGGGTGGTCGTCTAGACACATGTAAGCCGTTTTTTTAAAATGGTTTGGCAGTACGCATGCGGAGCTGGCTCTTTTTTTGAAGTACACCACAATTTTTTTTATAAAGGTAATGGAAGGCAGAAAAAAACGCTAACTTTTTGAGAAGTTTGGAATGCAATTGTTTTTTGAAGTACAACACATTTGGCATACATCTTGATAAAGGCTTTGGAAAGCAAAACTTCTTTTATCAACCAAAAAAATTGTTGATGTTCTGATTGATAATATCATCTTGAATTCTTTTGCCCTCACTTTACATTACATCTTCTAAAATGAGCCGAGATTTTGGAGAGAGAGAGAGAGAGAGAGAGAAAATTTGATCTAGGCCCCGGATTAGGAAAAACATGGATATTTGATCTAGGCGAGGATTGGAGCCCATTTCAGCACCTTGCGTAATGCCACAACCCTTTGAGATATAAGCATAGTCTTTAAGACCAAGGCATAGGTGTAGGCATCTTGCGTAATGGCCCATCCCTTCAAAGATGTAATCATAGCCTTCAAGACCAAAGAATTGGTAATTTCATTTGGAGAGACACCCTCACTTCGCATTCATTGCAAGCAACGCAAAGCTTTGTAGTCCCGTCGTTGGGCATGGCAAAAAAGCAGTGTACTGCAAGAGACGTCATCCCACACAGGCATCTCCTTAAGCACAACATTTGGCATATTAATATCATGCAAATTCTTTTGCCCATATCATCGTCTTGTGTAGTGCCACATGCCTTCAAGATGCAAGCATAGGTGATTGCAATTGGAGAGATGTCATTGCCGTGCTTCTGCTAAAAACAACCTAGAGATTCCTGGCCTTGCCCCTAACAGGCATATCCAAAAATCAATGCACTTCAATTGACAACATCTTGGTCAGGAAGTTCCTTAAGTGTTTTTTTTTTGCATTTTGAAACAGACCACATCTGGCATGCATGTCAACTAAGGTGGCAAACATCACGTTTACTTTGAGCAGCCCCTAACTAACAATATCGTCACAAATTCTTTTGCATGTATCAACATCTTGAGTGGTGCCACGAGAAGCAAGTGTATTAGAGAGATTCCCTCGCTTAACATCTGCTGAAAATAGCCGAGAGCTTCCTAGACTTTCCCCTGTTTGGCATGTCCTAAAATTAACGAAGTCCAAGAGACAAGAGACAACATCTCTGACAGGTAGCTCCTTAAGCACTTAGGCCATGGTTTTTGAAGTACACCAAACTTGGCATACATATTGACCAAGGCATTGCTAAGCACGACATTTTCATTCAACAACCCTTGACTAACAAATCATCATGAATTTGTTTTGCCCATATTAGTGTCTTGCATAGTGCCACATGCCTTGAAAATGCAAGCATAGGTAATTGCATCCGAAGAGACGTCCTCACTTTGCATCCTCTAAAATAAGCCCAAAGCTTTCTGGCCCTACCCCTGTTGGGCATGTCGTGCAATCAAAACACTCCAAGAGAGGACATCTCGAACAGGCAGCTCCTCAAGAAACTTTTGTACTTTCTGAACTGCACCACATTTGTCATACATGTCGACCAAGGCATTTTCAAGCATTATATCTTTTCTCATCAACCCTTGATTAACAATATCATTGTGAATTCTTTTGTCGATATCAGTGTCTTGCGTAGTGCCACGTGCCTTCAAAATGCAAGCATAGGTAATTGCATCTCAAAAGATGGCCTCACTTTGTATCCTCTGAAAACAACACGGAGCTTCCTGGCACTACCCCTATTGGGCATATCCCACAATCAAAACACTCCAAGAAAGGGTATCTGGGGCATGGGGGGTTTCTAATCACCGAGCAAAAAAAATCGAGCGAAGACAAATCTGAGCAAATTGATACAATAGCAACAATGGTGAAAAATAATAATTATGCCATGCACACTACTTTCACTACCACAAATCTGACACTGAATTGACACAAAATGAGATTTTAGAACCATTATGAAAATTTAATACACGAGACACAAGCAATCTCTTCATACTTGAAACATATACAATTCAACTCCATGTGGCATACCTCCTCTCAAATATTTGGCACTAGATTTTGCAAAAAATTCAACACTACGGGAACATCCTAAAGCTTGAAAAAACTCCACTTTTGTAAGCAGAAACAAGCCCACTCTCTGTCTCCTCTCAGCTTCATAGTGCAACACCCTTGAGCTTCCCTCCCTTTCCTCTTGCCAAGCTCGACACTGGGTGGGTGGTGGAGGAAATGAGAGCAACAAGCTGTGGATGTACTAGCTATAACTACATCGATGTCGTATGTATTGGCGATAATGACTTAATGTGCCCAATGCATGATGAGATCAAGCATACCCAACTCCTTCAACAAGATTCTTGAGGTACGAATTTTATATTACTTTTTACCATACTTGACTAACAGTTAATCCATGTTAAGTTTTGCTAAGAACACAAACGAAAGGGCCCATTCTATGAGGCTCATATGAAATAAATAGATGTTTACTAGTTGCTGCTTTGCTTAGTTGTTAAAAACATTGATTCCTAAAGTCTCCTTTACAAGTTCTGCAAGAGGCAGTGAGTGCAGCGGCTATCGATGCAAGATGCACTCAGTGCAACAACACACCGTCGAAGGCATGGCACTGGTGGAGCTAAAATGTGGACTTCGTCGAAGAGGTCGTAGGCTGAGAGAGAGAGAGAGAGAGAGAGAGAGAGAGAGAGAGAGAGAGAGAGAGAGAGAGAGAGAGAGAGAGAGAGAGAGAGAGAGAGAGAAGGAAGGAGGAGGAAAACGAGGTTATTACTATGGTGAAGGAAGGAAAAGGGGGCAAGTAGAGAGGGCGATGTCAAGACAGATGATGATTGTGCAACATGGCTATTTTTCCTTCAGATTTGTAGATTCCAAGGAGAATCTAAGGGACCAATTAATGGGTTTTGTGAGCATAGCTAGTCGTTATATACGTTCTCACATTTCCACCGGTAAGCGAAGTCAGAGGATGCACGGAAGCAGCAGCCTTGCAGGGCAGGCGGTTGATCTTGAGGGGGAGCTGGAGCTGTTGCAGATCGTCGGGGCTGAGGGCCACAGAGAAATATTCCAAGGAATCCTCGTTCAGCAACGCAGACAGTTGGAGGTAGGACTGTCGTCTGTGCCCGCAATCCAATCCCTTCAATCTATTATTGCTTCCTCAGCCTGTGGTTCCGCATGCTCTATTAGCTCCTTGGTTTGTTGCTGCAACCAATGGAGTGGAGTCATTTTTGTTAAAAAAACTACCCATATAGACATAATCCCTGCTTCCCAATGCTTATCTCTCTCTCTCTCTCTCTCTCTCTCTCTCTCTCTCTCTCTCTCTCTCTCTCTTGCAAGCTGGCAATTTTACAACACATAATCGGACGACAATGCCAAGTACAGTGAATGCTTACACATTTAGTACAACAGTGATACACCCTTCCACAACTTATTCACAGCAATAAGGGGCCTTGATGACATGTTTTCCACTCATAATTCAAAGAAGGGATATGGCCAGATAGCTTCCATGCATAAACGGTGCACCGGAGTGGTCCGGATCGGGAGTACGTGGATCTCTATGTGTGTGGCTGAAGGTGAGCAGGTGGTGTGGTGCGGAGGGAGGAAAAGCATCACCAGAAAGAGGGTTTGAGGGGAGGGCGAGCATGGCAAGAGGGGGAATGCCCTAGCTGGTCCAAGGGGAAATCAATATTTGAAGCCTTCTTTGTATAAATTGTTTTTGTTTAATGAAGAGTATATAGTAGGTGGGTCAAGTTTTGAAAGTGTGGGATTAATAGGAATCTTGGGGCGAAGAACGAAAAGGTAGGACAAACATGGGCCATCGCATCGTGCAAGGCAGAAATGCAATCTAGAGATGATAGCTATCAGGCAAGGACGTAGAGTAGTAGTGTTTGAGAAAAAAATGTGTCTCACCATAATATAGTGCCGTTTTCAATTTCAAAAATGCCGGTTGAGGGAAAGGGGAAAATGAGAAATTCCACCTGAAAATAGAGAAAAATAGTGTAAAAACCTGAAAAACAAATCTACTTTTTGAAAATTTCCTCTTATGCTAAATTCAAGAAAAGAAAATTTATATGTTTGGAAAAATATTTTTTCTTAAACAATGTAGGGTAGGGAGCCTAATAGAGGGGAGCTCACAAGAAAAATAGCAATGACCAGGACAATGAATTTTACTATGATGATGGCATCACGAGATCAATGCTCTGGGCTACTCGAGGAGTTTTCTTTCCATGGCTATGAGGTTGCAAAGGTATCTTCCAAGATTTCAAAAAATGAGAGTGTAAAAACACCCATTAGGATAGATTGTCTTTAAGATATGGAGCGCCGCCACGTGTTGTGAATTTGGCCTTATCACTTCAGTTTTCAAGCTGAAGAAATCAAATAGCTTAAACTTCTTTAATCCAGATTTTCCGACAAGGAAAGCTCTTGAATGCTAGGTACTCTTGCTCTCTCTCTCTCTCTCTCTCTCTCTCTCTCTCTCACACACACACACACACACACACACACACACACACACACACACACACACACACACACACACACACACACACATGGAGAAGAGGGCTCTGTAATTAGACCCATGTCGTGTATATATTCACTCGGATTTTGGTTCGCTCGAAAAATGTTGCTCGGTGTATAGTAAAACTCTGGGGCATGCAACTCCTCGAGCACTTTTTGTGATTTCTGAAGTAGATGAAATTTGGCAATCATGTTGGCTAGTGCATTGCAAAGCACAATATTTTCTTTCAAAAGCCCTTGACTAAAACTATGATCTTGAATTCTTTTGCATATATAAATTTCTTACGTAGTGCTACATGCATTCAAGTCAAAAAAGCGTAGGTATATCTACCTTTTTTTTTAGTAGCCTCCGGCTAACAATCTCATTGTGAATGATTTTGTCCATGTCAACATGTTGAGCAGTGGCACACACCTTCAAGATGCAAGCGTAATTGATTGCATCTAGAGAGATGCCTTTGCTTTGCATCCGATAAGATCTGTTCAAAACTTCCTGGCGTTGCCCGCATTCAGCATATCATATATCATGCAATCAATGAATTCCAAAAGACAACAGCCCAGATAGTGTCTCCTCAAGCAATTTTTGTGCTTTCTGAATGATACCACATTTAGCATACATATAGACCAAGACATTGCGAAGCACAATGTTTTCTTTCAATTTCTATTGACTAACGTGAATTCTTTTGTCTGTATGAGCATCTTGAGTGGTGGCACACACCTTCGGGATGTTTTCTTTCAACATCCCCTGGCTAACAATCTCATTGTGAATTCCTTCGTCGGTATTAGCATCTTGAGTGGTGAAATATGCCTTTTAGATACAATTGTAAGTGATTGCATGTGGAGACATGCCCTCGCTTTGCATATTCGGAAAACACCCTAAAGCTTTCGAGCCTTGCCTCTATTTAACATATCTTGCAATCAATGAATTGCAAGACACATCATCTCGGATAGGTAGCTCTTCAAGTGAGTTTTGAAAAACACCACATTTGGCATACATGTCGACCAAGTCATTGCCAAGCACAACGTTTTATTTCATCATTCCCTAACTAACAATATCATGGTGAATTCTTTTGCCCGTATTAGCATCTTGAGCGGTGGCACACTCTTTCAAAACAAGATGCAAGTATAAGAGATTGCATCTCGAGAGAGGACTTTGCTTTGCATTGCATCATTTGAAAATAACCTAGAGCTTCCTGGCCTTGCCCCCGTTTGGCATATTCTATAATCAATGAATTCTAGGAGACAACATAACAGAGAAATAACTCCTCAAATACTTTTTATGTGTTTTGAAGGACACTACATTTGGTGTGCATGTGGGTCAATGCATTGCACTCCCTCTTTGTCTCTCTTGCTTGCTATTTCTCTTACTGCTTTGCTCACTTGTCTTTGACTCATAATATCGATGTGAATTATTTTGCCGATATAAGTGTTTTGCGTAGTGTCACATGCCTTTCAAATGCAAGCCTAGGTAATTGCACCTATAGAGAATTTCTTCACATGCTTTGAAAATAGCCCAGAGCTTACTGGCCCTACCACTATTGGGCATATCCCGCAATTAAAACATTACAAGAGAGGGCATTTTGAACATGCATCTCCTCAAGAACTTTTTATGTTTTGTGAAGTAGGAAGATATTGGCATACATGTTGACCAAATATGATCGTGAATTTCATGTCTTCAAAACAAAAGTGCAGGTAGTTTCATCTATGTTAGTAACAATATCATTGCGAACTATTTTTCCGAGTGATGCAACATGCCTTGAAGATGGAAGCATAAGTGATTGCATTTTTAGAGATGCCCTCACTTTGCATCCTCTAAAATCAGCCCAGAGCTTGCATATCCCGCAGTCATAACACTCTAAGAGAGGGCATCTTGGAGAGGTAGTTCCTCAAAACACTTTTTGTGCTTCTTAGCCTTGCCCCTATTCAGTGTATATATATATATATATATATATATATATATATATATATATATATATATATATATATCTTATAATCAATGAAGTCCAAGAGACACCATGCTAGAAAGGCATCTCCTCAAGCATTTTTTGTGCTTTTTGAAGTACACTGCATTTGGCATACATGTCAACCAAGGCATTGGCAAGAACGACCTCTTCTTTCAAGAGCCTTTGACTAATAATATTGAATTATTTTTCCCATAAAAGTGTCTTGCATAGTGCCACATGCCTTTCAAATGCAAGGGTAGGTAATTGCATCTAGAGAGAAGCCCATAGCTTCGTGGCCCTACCCTTATTGTCTTGCCTTGCACAAACACACCATTTCCAAGAAAAGTTCTTGAGAGTCGTTAAACGAAGGTATGCCTTCTTCTTCCGTTGTCATCTAGAGAGCCATGTAATGTGACACCCATGTGTGATAATATGTCGAATCAATGTATAGGAGAGGGGTGTTATGTAGTTTTGGTAGAACGTCTAAGAAATTTTTTAGAATGAATCCTTAATAAAAGAAAAACATCATGAATCTTTTTTTTTCCTTTTGTTTATCAAATTGCGAAGAAGAAACATTAAAAAAAAAAAAATCTTTCAGTGATGGAAAATCCAATCAATACATCAAGAACTTCAGCTGCTTTTGTCAACGAACCATATGATCCCAATGAGGTTATCTTATCAACCCCTCCAAGGCATGCTAATGTAAGAGATGCAAAGAAACTTGCATGCTCAGTGGACCAAATCCAAGGTGCAAACTACTCCATAGATTGAGTTAGGGATATAAAGATGATATTTTTGACAATTTAAGAAGTTTTTTTCTTCTGTTATAGACATTGATAGCCCTTTCAATTCTTCCCTAGGTATTGTTGCTGAAGGGCCACACAATTCCAATGAGGTCATCATCATGCCAATGCTTCCCAATCATAATACTATCAGGAATGTAAAGCAACTTGCACGCTCTAAGAGTCAAGATCAAACTAAAGATTCTTCAAAATGTTTAAGGATGATTGAAGACGACTATGTTTTCCACGTTGAAAACCAACTCCAATGCAAAGGTTATTTGGAGGATATTCAACAAGAAGGCCAAGGATCTCATGTTAGCAATGATGAAAGTCTTCAAGAGGAGATAATTTCATCTTTGAAGGGCATGAAGAAAGATATTATTCGATTGGGAGAAAATCAACGTGACCTTTTTTCTTTGATGCAAGAATTTCAAAACAAGTCTATTGAACACTTCTCTATGTGTTCCATAGAGCATAATCAGGATGTTGTGGCATTAAAGGAGCAAGTTACTACTCTAGAGAGTGATCTTAGAGCTTTGAGGATGGCCGTTAATCGATTAAATGCCATAGAAAAGAGGCTAAGTCATTTGGCTATGCCAAAGCCTTTGCCGAACTAGAGAAAAATAATCGTTCATGGTTTCTCTTTTGTGGACAATCTATCCATATGGTCTAGGTGATTCTCATGTGACAAATTTAAACTTTCTATGCTTTATTGCCACTAAATCAAAATAAATTTTTGTTTATACTCACTTTGTCTATCAATTTAGTAATTATTTGCTTATCAATTTTTGTGAAGTTGAACCTAGCTGGTTCTCAATCTCATCTCATGTTATTGTGAGCTTCTCAATCGAGCTTTGAAGTGTTCCTACCACTAATTGGAGTCAATTTTCCACATTGTCACATCTCTCGCTTATTCCTTAAAAAATTTGCATTTTCTCTTTGACTTGCATCTTCTCTTATTCATTTGCTTGCAGTTAATGTTGGGCTTTATCTCTCACTTGCACCTGCTCTTTCTCCTTTGCTTGCACTTAATATTGGATGCTCTCACTTTTACCTGCTCTTTAATGTATATTTCTAGGTTGTTGTGGTATCAAGATTGTCCCCTCCTAGGTTTCTTACATGGAAAATTTTGGATTCACCATTTTGTGGGCATATTATACTCATTCAATCAAAAGAATTTTTATGTGTATTGATGTTTTCTCCCATATTTATAGCAATAATGTGCTTATTTATTGGTGGCAATTTTAAGGTGTTTCTCAATGCCATGTCATGTTGACCTAAACTTCTCAATTACATCTTGACTTTGAAGCTTTGAAATTGAAGTATTTCTAATGTTGTCTGAGGTTGACTACCATGTTGCCACTTCTCTGATCTATTTGTAAACCTACCCTTGCCTCTAAATCAACATTTACTCTCTCGCTTGCACCTACACTGTCTCCTTTGCTTGCACTTTTAATGTTGGACTTGGACTCTCACTTGCGTCTGCTCTTTCATGTATACTTCTGAGGTAGAAGAGGGATATAAAAGATATGAATATATACACTTTACTACATGTAGGTTTTACATGGCTACAAAAAATGTATGAAGCTTATAAGGCAACTTTTTTGTTGAGGTGTTTTTATAAGAACTGCACTTTAAAAATCATAGATAAGAGAAAGAGAATACTTCCTTTTCTTTTACTACATCTTATTTCTTAAAACGTTTGTTGTTCAATTACAACATCAGATATGGCCCCTCCTAGGTTTCTTACTGGAACTCGAGTTCAATGGTTAAAAAATTTGAATGTAGCACGCTCAATACGCCGTAGCCGTGCACGAGATAAGACATACATGACAAACCAAAGGAGATGCAATGCATTAAATATGGAAAACTATCACAGGACATTTGAGGTGGGACTTTAGAGCAAAGAGGAGAAGCACATACAAACGACTTCGGTGGTCAAAGAAACAATGTGAATGCAAGCCAGAAAAAAATTACAAATCCTACTACTTTTGTGGTGGGTGATGCATCTGCAATACGAGTTGGATGTGGCTCTATCTTACACCATATAAATTCAGACACAGTTCAAAATCATCATCCATCTACTTTTCCATTGCTTTTTGGTGATTGTAGTCTACACCATATGGATAGCATGATTTTTCAGTGTTGTTTTTGTAATGCATATCTATGGAAGTGTGAGGTAGAAAGTACCTCTCACGGATTTGTAGGTAGGTATTGTTGTTCAAAGGGAAAAGTTGCCTTGCCTCCTTTGCACAACCCTCCAGAGGTTTTGGAAACTCTTTTGAGTAATGATGATGAGCACAGCAAGACATTTAGAAGAAATATACAAGCATACAATAATCCTTATCTTTTGTATCCTTGGGTGCTCATGTAGATGACCAAGTCACTAGAGGTGGGGGTGTTTATACATTTCGGATCAATGGGTTAACATTTCATCGCATTGGATCTCTATTGCCTAATGCACCACAACAACATTGTCCAAGGTATGCACAACTATACGTGCATGACACAGATCATGAATTGAATAATAGGTTAGAAGGAGTTTTTTCATTAGATTCTCGAGTAATGCATCAATTACAACATATGATACATGTATATAATCCATATGCACGTGTACTTTCTTCTGTAAGAGACCATCTAGCAGTGACACCACATGTCAATTTAAGGATGGTTATTGTTGAGACTCGAGCCACCTCTAGATAGTATTCTGTTCCAATTGCAAGTGAAGTTGCAGCCATCATGCCTGGTCAAGGTGATGACCTTGATATTGGTCATCGAGATATTCAAATCTTTACACATAGTGGGGTTGTTAAGAGAATTTCAAATTTGCACAGGTCATATATGCCATTGATGTATGTTATATTGTTCCCAAATGGAGAAGATGGATGGCATATAGGGATTCATCTTTGTGGAGGAAATACGAGACAAAAAATTACTCAACGTGAGTTTTATGCGTTTAGACTTCAAGTGCGAGAAGATAGCAACAAATGTCTTCTTCGTGGAGGAAGATTGCTACAACAATATATAGTAGATTCTTATAGAAGTATTGAAGAGTGTAGATTAGTATGGGTACGTGATCATCAGTCAACACTACGTGTTGAAGTGTACCAAGGTCTTGCTGACATGCTTAATGTTCATGATGTTCCAAGAAATGTATTTGGTAGAGATGCTGGAAGAAGAGTTGTTTTGCCCTCTTCTTACAGTGGAGGTCCAAGATTTATGCATAAACTTTATCAAGATTCAATGGCAATTGTTAGAAGAATGGGAAAACCTGATTTGTTTATAACCTTCACATGCAATCCGAAGTGGGATGAGATCACTGGTGCATTGCTACCAGGGCAACTGCTCAAGATCGACCGGATTTGACTACACGTGTCTTTTATGCAAAATTTAAAGACCTAATGGCATTGCTAACCAAGAGGTCCTTCTTTGGAGTGGTATCTAGATATGTATTTGTAATGAATTTCAAAAGAGAGGTCTTCCACATGCTCACATACTTCTAATATTACAAAGCTTCTTCAAGCCTGTTGATGTGGCACATTACAATAGATTTGTGTGTGCAGAGCTACCCAATAAAATAGTTTTTCCTGATCTATATAATGTGGTATGCCACTCAAATATTCATGGGCCATGTGGTGCATTCAATAGAAATGCTCCTTGCATGGTGGATGGAAGATGTAAACACCATTATCCTAAACGATTCTCACCTACAACTAGAGTTGATGAGGATGGATATCCTTCTTATATGCGAAATGAAAATAGTGGTACTGTAATAGTCAGAGGAAACATACTGGATTGTAGATGGATCGTGCCCTATAATCCCTTTTTGTCCTTGCGATATAAGGCCCACATAAATGTTGAAGTTTGCTCAACAATTACAGATGTCAAATACCTTTTTAAATATGTGTACAAGGGACACGATAGAGCCATTATGCACTTGCAAGATTCAGAGGGTATTATGGATGAGATTAATTTGTACTTGAATACAAGGTATGTATCCGCGTCAGAGGCATGTTGGCGTATCTATGCATATGGTATGCATAATGAGCAACCAGCTGTACAAAGGTTACACGTCCATTTGCCTTTGCAAAATAATGTGGTCTTCAATGATGGAGACAATTTGCAGGATGTGCTAAGAGAAGACAGAAATCAAAGAACCACTCTAACAGAATGGTTCAAAACTAATGAATTGCATGAAGATGCACGATCATTAGTATATGGTGACTTTCCATGCGAGTGGGTTTGGAAAGCAGGGAGCAAGAAATGAAAAACAAGGCAGAGGAAATGTTATTGGACGTATGTACAACATTTGTCCTAGTGCTGGTGAAAAGTATTATTTACGTATGTTATTGATAGTTTGCAAGGGATGTAGATCTTTTGAGGAATTGCGTACTCTTCATGGATATGTATACTCTTCGTTCAAAGAGGCTTGCCTTGCTCGAGGACTGCTGGAAAGTGATGAGGAGTGGAGTGCATGCTTGAGAGAAGCTGCATTGCAACAAACAGGTGCTCAATTAAGAAATTTATTTGTGATTATTCTAATATTTTGTGCTCCATTGCATCCCAGAGAACTTTGGGATAGATTTTCCAGCGAACTTTCCGAAGACTATGCTCATCGCCACATGCACTTGGGGTCAACTCATGCAAATGACTTGGCATTGTTGAACATTGAGGAGATCTTGCAGCAATATGGAAAGCATCTACATGACTTTGAAGGCATGCCTATGCCAAACATATCAGTATCAATAAGCAGACATAATGGATTTTTGGACGAAGAGATGGCATTTGACGTGTCAGAACAAGCATCATTAAGTGCCCGCATGGAAAGGACCTTAAATGATAGCCAAAAAAGAGCCTATGACACTATATTGGATGCAGTTCATGATGGTAATGGTGGAGTTTTCTTTTTGGATGGTCCTGGTGGATCAGGTAAAACATATCTTTATAATGCTTTACTCTCGCATTTACGTGGTGAAGGTTTTGTGGCTTTGGCATGTGCATCCTCAGGTATAGCATCTCTCTTGCTATCTAAAGGTCAAACTGCTCCCTCTTGATTTAAGATTCCACTCAATTTGAATGCTTCCAGCACATGTAATATTAGCATAAATAGTCCTCATGCAGAGGTTATAAGGCTTGCACGGTTGATAATATGGGATGAGGCACCAATGACACATCGTTATGCATTTGAGGCACTGGATAGGACTCTATGTGATGTAATGCACAATGAAAATACCTTTGGTGGAAAAGTGATATTGTTTGGAGGAGATTTTAGACAAATAATGCCAGTCGTAGTCAAAGGTTCACGAGAAGATATTGTTGATGCAACATTGTGCTGATCGAGGCTTTGGTCACATGTAAAATTGCTCTCTTTGACTCAAAATATGTGTGTACTTCAAGGTGAAGCCAATAGCTGCAAGTGAGAATTTTGCCAGTGGCTTTTGAATATTGGAAATGGTTGTACATAGGGAAATCAACATAGCGAGGAAGTGACATTGCCTAAGCAGATGCTATTGAACAGTGGATTGCAGGATTTGATTTCTTGGGTTTGTAGAGGGGTACATGTAAATATTGATCATGTCAATTTTTTCAAGGATCGTGCTATTCTTGCACCTCGCAATCAAGAGGTTGATGAGATAAATGAGTGTGCTTTTCATTTGTTGCCAAGAAGCTCAGTGGAATATCTTAGTGCAGACTCTATTGTACCTACCTCAAATGGGAATTGCCCTCTCTACACAACAAAATACATCAATAGCTTGAATTTTGGTGGTGGTTTTCCTCCTCACCGATTTGTATTGAAGCACAATGCACCTATTATGTTGCTTAGAAATTTGGACCCTCGACGAGGCTTATGTAATGGAACTAGATTGATTTGCAAAAACTTCCATTCAAAGGTCATAGAAGCACAGATAATTACAGGTGATAAGTGTGGTGATAGAGTATTTATCCCAAGAATTACATTTATTCCACCTTCACATCAACTTCCTTTTGACATGAGGTGGTGACAATTTCCTGTACGCTTGGCCTTTGGGATGACAATAAACAAGGCTCAAGGGCAGACTCTCAATGTATTGGGCCTTTACTTGCATACATCTGTGTTTTCGCATGGACAATTATATGTTGCTTTGTCACGAGTAAGATCATATAGAGCTTTGAAAGTGCATGTAAGGAACGATGCAACAATGCAAGTGGGTGCAAATCCAAGACATAGGTTTGATGTTACTCAAAATATTGTATACAAGGAGGTTTTACAGATGTCAATGTAGACTACAATGGCGTGAACTGCAAGCACATGGATCTTGCATGGGCATGTATAATGTTCATTGAGGTGCTTCAAATGATTAGACAAGCATGTATCTATACAATTGCAATTGGTAATGAGTCTAGAGATGAAGCAAACTCTACTAAAAAAAGATTGTAGATAAGGAATTTTCCATAGAAAGTAACGTCATGCAGATTACACTGAGGCGAACAATGATAGTTTTGTAATGGAAAGGTATACATTGCTCAAATAGCAATGAAATTGTGGAAATATTTGAAGGTCCATGTAATTGAAATGAAAGTCAGTAATCATGTAGACATGTATCAATTATTATCCAAAAGTTGAATATATAATGGTTGTATAAATGGACACTTAGTGTACTTTTGTCTTTCTATCTCTTTTTGGCTTATATATCAATGTGATTTGATTTTAGGATTATGTGTATGAGCATTGATTTTATTAAGAACTTTTTAAAATGTAAAAATGGATTTTGAAGAGAAATCTTTAAAACATTTAACGTTTATGCAAAATAAAAGTACATGAAGAGATGTTACATAACATTAGAAATCATTTATCTTTTGCATAAACAAATTATTTATGATCCTTTGCCTAAGTGAAGTCATACATGATGTGAAATTTGTATGATAGCAAGAATGCATTAATCTATCAAATTTCAATGATTAACTCTATAAGGAGGTTTGTTAGGCAGTGAAATTCCTAGAAGAAGTTCAACTGCACGGTCATCATTGCCTCGTTCAGGAGGTAGCTCACAAGGGATGTCATCAATAAAGACATCTTGATATCCCTTGAGAAAATTGGATAACTCTATGGAGATAAAATTGTGAGTAGAACCAGGGTCAAAGAGAATAAAAGCATCATGTTCTCTTACCTTTCCCCAAGCATGGCATAGAGGAGATCCTTTGTGGTGAGTTTCCTCCTCTTGGATTTCTACCAAGGTAGCTCTAGGGGGTTCATGGTGGGTGTTCTTTTGGGGACAAGCGTGGTACACATGCCCTTGCTCGCCGCACTTGAAACAATGGTTATCCTTGTGATAACACTCAAGCTCTTCAGGAGAGAGTTTATTTTTGCCTTTGTAAACTCCCTTCTCTTTAGCTTTGTTGGAGTTTCCCTTAGGAGACTTTTGGACATTGTCCTTCCCCTTAGGCTCATTGGAACCCTTGTTTTTCGTGGGCTTAGAATTTCTTTTAGCCCCCGTTTGGAAATTGATTTGAGAGGCCACCATAATATGGTGTATATGTTGATATGGTGCGTGGCCTTTGGGAGTTGACATACTCCGCCATTTCTTCAGTTAAGCCCGCACAAAATTATTGCTTTTGCTCTCCAAAATCCAACTTCTTGAAGACAGTGGCTTTGAGTTGTGAATCCCCAAACTTGTCTACATATTTGTGAATGGCTTCGTAGGGAGAGAGATTCAAGCTTCGCCATTCGGTGAGTACTTTATCTTTGGCATCGGTGGCCAAAATATGCTTCATAATGGAAGCTCTTAAAGCTTTCCATGTTCGTGGAGCTTCACCGTTGGCTCGTAGGCTAGACCACCATTTCCTAGCGGACTTTTGAAAGTGCATAGCTACATGGCATAGCTTAGAGGACTCCATGAAGCCCTCATCTCCAAACGCTGCATCGAATTGTTGGATCAAGGCCAAGACTTTGTCCGTAGCACCAAAAGTGCCATCATAGGTAAGGAAAGAGATGTTGTTCCCTCCCTCTTTGAATTTCTTGAGCTTGGACGACCTCTTCCATGCGGCATAGGATTTCCTATGGTCTCTTCTTTTTTATGGTTCAAAGGTTGCACCATCACTTTCTTCAGAAGATGAAGAATTTGAGGAAGATGGAGAAGAGGGTGACCTCTTTCTCACCTTTTTCTTTCCTTGATCTTCTTTGTCTTCACCATCAGTTTCATAAGAGGAAGAGGATGAAGAAGATGGAGAAGAGGGTGTCCTCTTTCTTGCCTTTTTCTTCTCTTGATTTTTGTCATCCCTCTTTGAAGTATGGTGTGGAGAAGTATGCGATGGTCTTCTCCGTTTTGGAGGTGATGGAGAGCGTTTAGCCCGCCGTCTTCATGGAGCCATCTCTAACGAGCTGGCAGGAGACTCACTTCTTTCTCGTTCCTTCGGTGGAGGCTCTTGAAGTCTCCTTTGAGAAGGAGATGCGTCATCAATGAGCAAATTATAGAGCCCTTCATATGGATCCTCTTCTTCTTCCCGAACCAGAGAGAGGCCTCTTTTGGAAGTCTCGCAAGGAGGCTTCCTAGGTGCTCTCTCGTCATGGTGGGGAGCTTGGAGAATCCCATGAGCACGAAGCTGCCATTGCACTTCACTTTGGAGGGATGGATTGCCCATGGCTTGTTAAAGCCTAGAAACAAGATAGTTAACAAGCATTGGGGCATCATTAGTAGCTTGCTCATTAGCAAAATCAAAGTTATCAACATTAATTTCACTCTCTTTACTATTGTCAGCCATTCTAACAACTTTTAAGTGTAAACTTTTTAGGTGTACTTTGGCATTTCAAGCCCTAGTTGCTACTCCTCTTTACCCCTTTAGAAAAAGCACTCAAGCTATTGTACCCATGGCTCAAATACCATTAATTGCAAGGAATAGAAGAGAGGGTCGTTCAACACCAAAACAGCACCGGCTCCTGTCAAGCTTCTAATAGCTCAATAGTGGTTAAGCCATAGGCAAGCCCCATAGGACTCCACCATTAAGACCATGGCTCTCGACGGTGATGCCCCGTTAACTGCACAAAGGCAGGCGCACTACAAGGCTGAAAAATCCCTATTCTACTTACTCACAAGCAATTAATAGTACAAACCATTTATAGCTAGCTTGAGGACCTCCCTTCTTGAGCAAGAAAAGAGAAACCTTGTGCTCTAATACCAATGTAACATTTAATGGCCTAATAAATTGTGTGTAGCGGAAAATAGCATGAACATAGTGAGCATTTCATTAGAATAGCTTCCTAATGAGAATAACAAGAGTGCTTGGGTGGAGAGAGCAACAAAAAGCATAACACATAGTTAGATAGAATGAACAATACTTCAAAAGAGAGAGAAATTAAGCAATTGACAACATTTGAGGACTAGGTTTTCATGGAGCCGGTCCCCCCTCCAAAAGGCCTTGTATTATGGTTTCTCCCATCAAGAGAGAAATTTTACAATACAATTCTTTGTGTTCCTTCAATACTAGCTAGTGCAATGAAGATGGCAACTTCAAGCACTAAGCAAAACACTTATCAAACACAACATCAATTCCCTCACGATCTCAGACCCAAGACCTCGCACACCTTCGAAGATTGTGAGAGCTAGCGGGGTATGAGAGTAGATTGAGAGGAAGACGGAGTATTCTTACGAGAAAGATGTACATCTCCTCACATAATCACTCATAATAGCATTGCTTAGCTTAGTATTAGCATGGTAGAGGAGATGAGCATGCATTGAAGCTTGGCTCTTGGTTGGATTTGCATCACAAAGCCAAGAGTTGTTGGTGTAGGCCTCCCTTCTCACAATCTTGGAGTAGGTGGTAAGCTTTTTATTAAAGCTTGAGAAGGAGAGAGAGTCTTCTTTGCTTCACACATGAGATTGTGTGAGTGTGTGTGTGTGATAATGCCTTGCAAAAATCAGCCCCCCCTCTCTCTTGGTCGACCCCCCTTGCTAATTGCTCATGCTACAGCCCTATTGGACCTCCCCAGCCTCAACCAATGGAAATTAAGCAGCATAAGTGATAGCCTTCTGACATGTGTCCCCCTTTCCCCTTTTGTGAGAGCTTTAGGTAATTAATAAATGGAACTTAACTCTCATTGGACCCCTTTGCCTCCTGGCCAATAGGAATCAGGCAAGCCATTGGGCTGTTGAATGCTCATTGGACCCCTTGGGAGACTGTCCAATAGTCTTCTAGAGAGATTAATTCTTATTGGTTCTTTATTAAGTATTTTTAAGTTGATTAAACTAGATTTACTCTAGTCTAATTCTCATTGGTCCACCTCCAAGGTCATCCAATAGGATTTGAGTACACCTTGTGGGCATTTGGGCTAGGGAGCTGACATGTGTCCCTCATTCCCTTTGTGTAAAGGGAGCTTGTGTGTGTGTGTGTGTGTGTGTGTGTGTGTGTGTGTGTGTGTGTGTGTGTGTGTGTGTGTGTGTGTGTTTCTCTCTCATCTCCTACAACTAGGGCTCGCCCCCTCCTATGTAGGGATGCATGAAGACTTTTGGGACACACACAAAGCATCCAATTTCCCTAATGTTTGACCTTTGGACACAACCTTTGAATTTTGGAACCTTAGCATTTTGGAAGTCTTGATGGGTTGAACCTTAGGGTCTTTTAAGTCCATTGTTGCACATTGCTATGTTGCAGATGGCCCCCCTTTGGATCCCTACTTTCCCTCCTTTGGATCCCTACTGTGGCCGGTCTGCCAGCTTAACCAATATTCTAACTTTTTCTCGCCTGGCACTCCCCATATTAAATGACCAGTTTAACATGAGAAAATCATTTAGGAGAATTCGATATTAGTTTTTATGACATGCTGATTCCAACAGGGATTCAAGAATTTGACCCCCACCACAAGGTTAGGACAATGTTGGCCAATATGAAATTCTGTTGCAGAGACTTAAAGGAAGATATTCCTCTGCGACATGGCAAACTTAGAGCTTTGGCACAAAGTATGGGAGGAAAATAAGATCAAGATGAAGTGGGTGAAATCTTAGGAATCATTTCTTTGATACAATCAAACTGGTCCTGAACATTGGAGTAGAACGTGTTGACCACATGATAGAAATCGATGACCACCTCTGTATTCGACATCATATCTAAATTCCAATACTCTAGATCGAGTATGTAAGCCACACTATGGAATGGACTATGAGCGCTCTTCCATCTTGCATGAAAATACTTGGCCAAAATTCTTTATTGTTTGCTAGAGAATGGTAGTCGCCACTCCTTCTCTACTACAGACTCTGTTAACTTCTCAAGATTTTCAAGACTTTGTTGGACTGACCACCATGTCATCCACACTTTGTCCATATTTGGCCTCTTCTCATCAAGGTTGCAAATCACGAACATAACGGGCATCATTACATGGTATGCATCCATTACACTCCTCCACCAAGCAGCCTTGTTTATAGAGCCACATAGACATGTAGTTTTCTCTTTCACTCTTTCTTTCTGTTCAAGCTGCCATTCGTCAAAGGCCGTGCAAATGAAAGTGTCAATCACGGTGCACTTATTGCGGAGAAGTAATTCCAGGTATAAAATTGCGTGTAAAACCGAGTTTCAACAGGAAGTTTCAACATCATTGACATGCAGGTTCTCTTCAAATCGAGCATGTTTGTCGTTTTAAGATAAATTTCACAACTTGGCACGGTGTGTCAGTTATTTTGGCAAACCATCTGATTTCTTCACTAGCGTACCAATCCTTCAGCACCAAGTTTAAGCTGTGCGTAATACAACCATTGGCAAAAATGTATGGAAAGCATTCTTTATTAATTTGCTAGCGTTTTTACAGTTCTTTAAGTTGTCCGTGACTACTTGAACAACATGTCCAGCGCCGATTTTTTTAATTATATTAATCAGACCTCAAAAATGTATTTGCCACTTTTAATTGCATCAAAAGTGTCGATCGCCTTTATAAATGTTGATCCCCTTGGACAAACCAGCATTACATTGATCAGTAATGTTGATCCCCTTGGACAAACCAGCATTACATTGATCAGTTGTCTTCTTTGAATATTTGACCAACCATCACTCACAATTGTGCATCCTGAAAGCGGAAATTTCCAAGAATTGTTTTGGCAACATGCTCTTTGACTTTGATGTAACATTTGTTCAAGGGGACATTTTTGTTTGGATTCAGCCCAATTAAACGGACATCCCACTTACTACTAACCCATCTACTAACTTAACCATTATACACTTATTCTTTAAAACAATAGAATAAGGAGCTGCAACAAGATAACGTTGTTGTGCGCTCCACCCAAAGCAGGTCTCTCTCTCTCTCTGCTCTCGCCCTTGCAATCGCACACGCTTCTCGCGGCACCTTCAACTGGTATCAGAGCAAGGTTTGTGCTTGCCGTTTTTGCGTCCGCGCGTGCACGCACTTTTAAAAGTGCAAACAGGTTTTTGATTTCGGCATCGGCAAATTCAGCGTTCCGAGAGCATTTCTTCCAGGTGCCCTTGAGTTTTACTCCCCTTTCGAAGCTGTTCGTGGAGTCGAAAGCTTCATCCGAGCTACGCTTCAGGATTTGTATTTTTCAACTCCACTTTTCCTACAGCTACAGGTACAGGTATAAGACACAGGTGCAGGTTGTTCAAAGACTATTTTGGGATGGTATATAGCCGTTTTATGGCTATTATGTGTTATTGAGATGGTGTTTAGGAGCACTTTTTGGCATCGACATTGTCTCGGATTTTTTAAGCATCCATCTCCTCATAGGTTCTTGCATACATACAGGACATCCAAGTTTCTTACAGTTTGCAGTGTTTAGATCAGCACAAATTTCAATGGGAGTACTTGATGCGCATATGCATTGTTTTGGCACTTTTGATAGTGCTTGAGCTCTTCTGAGAGCTGTTTCACTCTCTGCACGAATTTGTTTACTACTTGTACATTTCGTTTGGCGCCTATTTGAGCCCGTATACTGCATCTTGCAGTTGTTGACAGAGGATGTAAGTTGAGTTGCAAAAACTGCCATATGTACCTTTTGTGGAGCCGATTTGGCTTGTTTCTGGCAATCCCAACCGTTTTTGAAACTCGGTTTGAAGGCCCTTTCTGAGACTGGGCTAGTTTCTTGTCTGCATAACCTTTTGTGAGGGTCGATAGCGTGAGGTTTCCTTGAGCTAGGGGATTCTCGAATTTTGAGATCCTTTCGGTGATACAGGTTGCTGGGGTACCCCTTTTTCGTGGATTCGCCATAGGACATGTATAGAGAGGGCTAGGTGCATTTGATGCCGTGTTGGCAGTCTTAGGTCAGCTTTTGACTTTTATGCACAGTTAGTGGTTGATGCGCTTGTCTTATGCTCTGAGAGCATTACTTTTGGTGCGTTACTGATCTCTTGTGACAGTTTTGGATTGAGATTCTGTCAGTTTTTTTGGGGATACTCTGCCAAATTTTTTCCAGAATTACCAATGTTTATCGCCATATTATCTTTAGCTTGCAGCCACGTCATCTAGCGGTGAAAAGGATATTTACAATATCCGGAAATTTGATGGGACAAATTTTGCTATTTGGAAAGAGCAGATCAAGATGTTCTTATACAAAAAGGCCAGCTGGATCCTATCATGGAGCGCCCAGAGGGTGAGTATACAGACGTTGAATGGGAGAAACTTGATGCTAAGGCCAAATCTACCCTCCGTTTGCATTTGGCCGAATCTGTGTACTTTACTATAGTTGGAGAAAGGACTGCTAGAGATGTATGGGATAAGTTGTGTTCCAGTTATGAGAACAAAAGTGCCACTAAGAAGGTTTTCTTGATGAAGAAGCCGTTTGACCTTCGTATGAAGGAAGAAGGCACTATTTCTACTAACATTAATGAGTTCAATATCATTTTCACTCAGTTGATCACTCAGGGTTTGGTCTTCCATGAGGAAATCAAATGTATCTTCTTGCTATGCAGTTTACCCTCGTCTTGGGATACGTTTTGTACTGCGATTAGCAACTCAGTACCTGGTACCTGTCTAGTGTACAATGACGTCCTTGGGAGTCTGTTTACCGAGGAGATTCGTAGGAAATCTCTCGAAGTCAAGAAGGATGGTGATGCATATGTTGCTAGTGATAGACAAATGGGTCGCACTCAAAGTTGTGCCAAAAGCAAGAAACGTGGGGGCTCACGCAGTAAGTCTCGGGGTTTTATGCGTAATGTCGAGTGCTATCACAGCCATAAAAAAGGGCATGTGAAGAAGGATTGCAGGAAATGGCAGCAAAGCAAGAAGGATAAACAATCCGATGACACTTCTAAGTCTGATGATTCAAACAAGGGCAAAGCAAAGTTAGAGGAGATCAATGTGCTAGAGTCTTCAAATGATCCTATTGTAGAGACTCTTCCAGCAGTTGTTATGCCATTTACCTATGATGTATTGGTATTCACAGCAGATCTACCTGTCGAGGCTCTTGGTACAGAAGATGCGCAGTATGCACAGAATTGGATAGTAGATTCTGGTGCGAGTTTCCATGTGACACCACATAGAGAGTGGTTCTCTACTTATTCTCACTCTTGTGGCAAAGTGAGACTTGGTGATGCTTATGAACTAGACATTGAGGGTGTCGAAAACGTCAAATAGTATCTAAGTAATGGCACATACTTTACTTTCTGTAATGTCAGACATGTGTCCAAGTTGACTAAAAGCTTGATTTCTATTGGTCAGCTTGATGATTTGGGCTACAACACCACATTTGGAAATGGTTCGTGGATAGTACACGAAGGTAATCTTGTTGTACTCAAAGGTCAGAAGCATGGTACCTTGTTGTACTCAGAGGTCAGAAGCATGGTACCTTGTATTCCATGTATGTGTCAGATGTTGGTCATGATTACATATCTATAGCCGAGCTGTTGTCTACTGAGTTGTGGCATTGCCGGCTAGGTCATATTAGCCAAAAAGGAATGAGAACTCTGACTCATTTTGGATACTTACCTGTCTTGTCTTATGTTGACTTTTCTGTTTGTGGGCACTGTATCTATGGCAAACAGACTAGGTCTGTGCACTTACCATTGGGTCAAAAGCGAGCTGAACCTCTAGATTTAGTACATAGTGATGTTTGTGGTCCTATGCCAACCAAACCTCTAGGGGGGGGACCAGCTATTTTGTGACATTCATAGATGACTCTACGCGAAAGGTGTGGGCATATCTTTTGAAACATAAGGATCAAGTTCTTCTCGTTTTCCAAATTTTTTTAGCACTCATTGAGAATCATTCTGGCAAGAAACTCAAGAGGTTGCGGACTGACAACGGTGGAGAGTATGTCTCCAAGGAGTTTGACAATTTTTGTGATAAAAAGGGGATTAAAAGGCGGTTTTACTGCACCATACACACCAGCTCAGAATGGAGTTGCTGAGCGCATGAATCGTACGATTCAAGAAAGAGTCACAGCCATGCTTTCTAGAGCAAATCTCACACAAGGGTTTTGGGCAGAAGCCGTCTTGACCGCAATGCACATTATAAATCGTTCGCCTAGTACGCCATTGAATTATGAGATTCGAAAAGAGTTATGGTCTAAACATAAGCCCCACTATGACCATCTACGTGTTTTTGGTTGTGAAGCTTATGGTCATGTGCCTAAACAACTTCGACAAAATTTAGAGCCAAAGTCACACAAATGTATTTCATTGGATATGGTGCAGATGGAGAGATGGGATATCGTCTCTTGCACCCGAAATCTCGTCGAGTCATCCGTAGTTTAGATGTGATCTTCAATGAGTTGAAGATGCATAAACAACCTATCAAGGAAATAGAGATTCGGAGAGTCACTTTTGAGGATGTTGCCTCAAAGACAGTGAAATCAACTTAGTGGGCTAGTGATATACCTTCCACTAGCAATGCTCTAGAGGGAGTGGATAGTAATGGTCAAGGAGTGAGACGGTCTACTAGAGTCTCTCGTCCACCTACGCGTTTCGAGCCAGGTCTTGATTACGTCATGTTGACCGATTGCGGTGAGCCAAGCTGCTACCAAGAAGCCATGATGACGGATGATGTGGTGAAGTGGGAGCAGGCTATGGAATCTAAGTATAAGTCGATTCTTGCTAATGATACTTGGGACTCGGTAGAACTGCCAAATGATGCGAAAGCTTTACCTTCCAAATGGGTTTACAAGAATAAATTTACCTCAGGTGATCCAAATCCAAAGTACAAGGCTATACTTGTAGCCAAAGGGTTCAAACAACAAAGGGGAGTCGATTTTGATGAAATCTTCTCGCCTGTGGTCAAGATGACAACGTTAGAACCGTACTTGGTCTTGTAGTGATTGAGGACATGGAACTTGTCCAAATGGATGTGAAGACAACATTTCTTCACGGGGATCTTGATGAGGATGTTAACATGCAGCAGCCTGAAGGGTTTGTTCAGAAGAACGCATCTCGTGAGGAGCTAGTATGTAGGCTCAAAAAGGCACTTTATGGCTTAAAGCAGGGTTCAAGGCAGTGGTATCATAAATTTGATGCATGTATGAGGTCTCAAGGATATAAAAGGAGAAAAGAGGATCACTGCTTGTACACAAGAAAGCTAGATGATGGCTCGATGATCATTCTACTTTTGTATGTTGATGACATTCTTATAGCTGGGAAATCCATTGCGGAAATTGCCAACTTGAAGAAAACACTTAGCAATAATTTTGCAATGAAAGATTTGGGGGATGCTACACACTTTCTTGGCATGCGAATCAAAAGAGATCGCAAACGTCGTATTCTTGAGTTATCTCAGGAAACATACATTGAGAAAGTTTTGCAGCGTTTCAATATGCAAGGGGGGAAAGCATTGAGTACCCCAATGCAGGCATTCTTGAAACTCAGCAAGGAAGATGCACCCAAATCTGATGTTGAGCGAGCTGAAATGGCTAAGCTACCATATTCTTTGGCAATGGGTAGTCTCATGTATGCTATGGTGGCCAAGAGACCAGACATTGCTTTTACAGTGGAAGTGGTGAGCCGATATATGGCTAATCCTGGCAGCAAGCATTGGGAAGCAGTGAAGCACATTCTTAGGTACCTCAAAGGTACGGTCGGCAGGTGTTTACTCTTTGGGAATAGTGATGCATCCATCGTGGGTTATGCGGATGAAGACTATGCGAGTTGTGTCGATAATAGGAGATCGACATCTGGCTATGTCTTCATATTTGCTGGAGCAGGAGTATCTTGGAGGTCATGTCTTCAAGATTGTACGTCATCTTCCACTATGGAAGCAGAGTACGTTGCATTGTCGGATGCAAGTAAAGAGGTTGTATGGTTATCTCGCTTAGTCAAAAATCTTGGCATTGATGAGACTCCAGTGATATATTGTGATAGTCAGAGTGCTCTTGTATTGGTAGAGAATCTCGTGTTTCACTCCAAATCGAAACACATTGAAGTCAGGTATCATCTCCTGAGAGATTTCTTGGCCAAAAAGCTCATTGATTTGGTCAAGGTACACACTCACGACAACCTAGTAGATGCTTTGACGAAAGACTTAGCTTTGGAGCGGTTTACACATTGCACTGAGTTGATGGGTATAGGTTGAAGCCACTAGATTGCTTCAAGGTTGTACATACCAGTTCACTTGGGCTGCGTTGGCCTTCAAGTGGGAGTTTGTTGGGATTCACGTCAACTAGCCAGACATCCCACTTACTACTAACCCATCTACTAACTTAACCATTATACACTTATTCTTTAATACAATAAAATAAGGAACTGCAACAAGATAACGTTGCTGTGCACTCCACTCAAAGCAGGTCTCTCTCTCTCTCTCTCTCTCTCTCTCTCTCTCTCTCTCTACTCTCGCACTTGCACTCGCACACGCATTTTCTTCCAAACAGCCTTCCAATGATTGTTGTCTACGATGACTAGAGCACTTCCAATGAAGAAAATCACTTAGACGAGTGCAGTTTGTGCTTCTTCTACAGATTGCATCCGAAAGCTTTGATGCAATGATTTTCGAGCATTTTCCCAAGTTCACCTTCATTGTGATGCTTAAAAGGAATGCTTCTTGACATTTTCTCTCCCTGCATTGGCTATTCTCCAAGGTTAGTTGGTGTCACCACAGGGTCAGTAGAGTTAATATTTGGCTATGGATACTCTTGACTTGCATCCATATCAAAGCTATGTATCCGTTGTCTCTTGCCATCCTTTTTGGCGAGCTCTTCTCTCAAACGCTTTGCAGTTGCAGGTGCCTAAGGATGTTCACATTTTCTACAATTCTTTTTAATGCTACCCAAAAAATGGTCCCTACTACGTGGTGCACCGCGTGATTTTGTTGTGAAGAAAAATTTACATTGCCACTCCACATATCGACTGCATATGTTGTGAGCATAATCCCACTCTTTGTCAGGTGCTTTTTTATTCTTTGGCTTCTTTGTACCACTTGTACCGACATTTAGCTTCATTGCTTTCATTTTATAACTGAAGGCATAAGAACTAGATGTTCAGTTTTTAAAACATTTTTCTTCTTTTCAATATATATTAAAAAACCAATCACTAAGAAAGTAATCAACTCTGCACAATATGAGATTTTTCATGCACTCTAGTCAATCCACATATCGATCACATATGTTGTGAGCAAACATACACATTGCAATGCACTCTCTGCATGGCATTATAGATACAACAATGCTATGAATTTCTCAATGCAATTATTATTATGATGATTAACTATACATCCTTTTCAATTTGCAAACAATACGACACATATCGATCACATATGTTGTGAGCAAACATACACATTGCAATGCACTCTGCATGGCATTATAGATACAACAATGCTATGAATTTCTCAATGAAATTATTATTATGATGATTAACTATACATCCTTTTCAATTTGCAAACAATACGACACATCTATTTTTAAATGCTACAAAGAATAATCATCTTCTACATTGAAACGATGTCAATTATTTGCAAAACACACACGAAAGCAATAATATCTATGATTGGTCATGTCATGCACTAACAATCTTTCATAATACATAATGCACTCTCTAAATAAACCAATGCATGAAACAACACAAAGAAATCTTCAATACAATCACAAAGTTGAGGATTACTTGTAACCAGTCAAGGATCGTAGCCCCCTTATGCATCCAATTCAACTATTTTCACCCAATTAAGGATTATAGCTCTTATATTGTGTAGTGACAATGTATATCAACTCAAATATATGATGGTGAAAAATGCAAGACTTCAAGGATCTTTATATACCCAATATACTAGTAAAAGGCATTCGACCCTCGACTATCGACTCATCATTTACATATGGTCATCTTCTAAAACCAACTTCAACCCTCATATGGACCAATGGCTTCGTTGCAATGAGCACGACTCTCCAAATTCTCAACTATTTTGGTTTCGTACCTTTATGTTCGGTGAAGGATTTAAATGTTTTTAGAAGTGGTTACCAAAATTAAGAATCACGTTCGGCCCAAAAAATGGACCTATGACTCTGTAACCTTAGGTCAATTCACAAGGAGATGATTATACCCCACGCTCGAAAACATTCCCAGGGATTTGCTTAGTCAAAGCATCACGGTAAGCACGAGATTTACTTTATATAATTATGTCCACCAGGTTTTTTTTTTCGACGAACCCGTTCGGAAAATAAAAACCCACCTAGTAGGCCCTGAGGGAATATGCTTTTACCTGGCTTGCTAATCGGCTCTATTAGTTTTTGCAGGTCATCATCAAGGTCATGTTAACACTTAACGTGATCAGTATTTATTAATATCAAGCTAAGAGAGCTCGTCGCCACCACCATGTAGAGCCTTTTAGAATATGCGATGAATGCGAGGATACAGTCGCTCGGGTGAAATACGTGTGATACTCGAGAAAAGCGTATGTCTTCAAAAATATGTGCGATTTATGTATATGTATGCTCAGGGTTATGAATGTGACGACCACAGCAAGGTAAATGTATGTGTAGGTTTACATTTAGGATTATTTAAAACAGCGCGGACTTTGAAAATGGCTTGTCCTTGAGTCATTTGCGCCTGTACATTTGCATGCTCGAGACACACTTTCCTACTACCATACTGACCATTCAAGTGCACCTTCTCGTTCATGTAGTTGACGAGGTGAAAATAGCAGGCACAATGCATTCCAAGTGGATGTTTATTTTAGAACGTTTCATGAAAATGCTCAAGGGATATGTGCATCGGAAGACACGTCCATTGGGTAGCATGGCAAAGGGTTGGCTTGTTTCAGAGTCCCCTATGTGCAATTTTGCTTCCTTTTGTCATATACTTTGTATTTGAGCAGTTTTGCCCCCTTTTGTCTCTGTACTAAACTTGTGAAACTTCAAACTGTGAATCAAATTTCAAATCAAAATGTGAATCAAATTGTTATCATTAACATGTTTTAACTTCAAATATGCTTTATTGCTCCTTGATGACTCCTAGCCTCCATTCCTTTTGGCTTTAGGTGTGGCCTCAAGCTTTAAATTTATTTTGCGTTAAATAGCATCTACTCCACACACATCTGTGTAATCTTTACCAAAAAGCTAGAAAACTTCCTTAGTACACCTTTGAATTCCTCTATTTCCTCTCTTATAAGTGTTTTTTTTAAGAGCCTACCTTCTAGCATTCCTTAGAAGGTATTCCTTCATCCTGTACACTTTGGTTCTCTTAGGTACCTACCTCCAAGCCTTGAAAATAAGTCTCTTGGTTGTTGAGCCAAAACTTTACCCCCATGAATTCAATGGAGGACTCCTCTTTGGTAATGATGCCGCTACTTTCTTCTTTTGAGGTGGTATTAGTCCAATTTGCCTCCGTCTCACGTCCAATGGACACCTCTATGTACAAGATTGTGTGGACATTGGTTGTGTGCAGTCAATGTAGGCTCTTATAGGTTGGAAAATATGATTGTTTGTCAAAGCCATTTCTACTGTTGTAGTTTGGAGAATAAGATTTATCCAGGGTATCTCCTAAGACATGAGGCATTTATTTTTTAAAGCCATTAAGGTTAGCATCATAGAATCTGGAATAATGACACCTCTATATAAAGATAAAATTTCAAATAGAAAAATAAACAACATACAAAAAATATGGAAACATGTGAGGGAGACCCTTATTTGTGCATTTATTTCCTTGAAGTAAGAAAAAATGCATGTAGAAAATACTTATATAGCAAAAAATGGGTGACTAAGTGAAAAGTATTTTTTATGCATTTTTTAAAAGTGAGTTCACACAAATATTAAGGGAGGCTTGCATGAATAGGTTTATTTATAAAATATGAGGTATGCACAATGGTAAGGCATACTTAGGCTAAAAATAGCACACACGTAGGTATAACTATTTAAATAAATATCAATGATTGGTTATTCACTCTTGGGTGGAGTACTGAAGAGGATTGATGTCTAAGAATGCTTGCACATACTCATGGACCAGACCCTTTGTGGTTGTTTGCGGGGAAAGTGTTGAATGTACTCATGGCCTAGACCCTTGTGGTTATTTGTGGCGGGAGTATTGTTGTTGTTACTTATGACCCGGACCTAGATGGTTATTTAAGGGGGGAGTATTAAGAAGTGGTTACTCTTAGCACCTCCAAACAACACAGACGATGGTCTGGGGAGCGTTTGGTTGTAAAAGGCCTCTATATCTCATGGTCCAAACCTTTTTAGGTTATTTGTGGGAGGAGTGATGAGGCAGTTGTTGAATAGCTCATGGCCTGAACCAATGTGGTTATTTGCAAGGGGAGTGTTCATCACGGCTATATGTTTCTATGTCTTGTAACATGTATATGTGAGCATTTATGTTGCATTGTGATGTCCCAACCACTGAATATTCCTAATTGGATGACATTCCTTGGGTATGTAGCAAAACCACATGTGATATACATAAACTGCCAAGACCATGGTAATGTAGCTCATTCCTAAACAAGCAATTCTAAGGACTACTACGAAAACCCTACGAAACTGTGAATCTATCACTTGCAAGCTGTAACTAGCTCACGTTCTATCCGTATATGCATACATAGCAAAACCGCACAAAACCCTGTTGAAACTACTCTCTGAATTGTCCCACAATGTCATACATGAGCACAATACCTATGCATCATAATCTGCATTGGAAAGGATGCACCCTGTGAGCAAAATCCTTGGAATCTGGCACACTTCCTCGTCGGTCAAAAAACACGTTGATTGAAAATTAGATACATAGAACAACCAACCACCTATGGTCATAAACACCATTTAGGAGCCAAACTCACTCATGGGAAATCCGCTCTGGAATGGTCTGTTGGAGTTGTATGTATCGGATGTGTATCGTCAAAACATAAAGGGGAGAATCTTCAAAGCCAAAATCATCGATAAGATTACGTTGGAGCCGAGCTGCTCTGGATGCGAGCTAGAGGAGAACCGATGCTGCTCTCTCTATATATGTTTCCTACTAAGTCAAGGCCAAGATGCTACGGAGAAACCATCAAAGCAAAACTGCTCTAGATGAGCATTGGAGGAGAAACGATGGTGAGGCTATGCCAGAGGAGAGCCAGATAGCTCTCACTATGTCAATTCTAGGAATAACACGCCGATTCCATCTTCTCTAGCACTAGGTTGGTAACTTAACAGGACATAAAAGTGTCCTTTTAGGGTTTTGAAAAAAACCTCCAAAACCATAGTAGATCCACTCATTTTGTAAAATCCTTTCATGAGGTTATAGTTCAAGGCCTACTACACATGGAAAAAATAAGAAACTTGTAAAATTTCTCATCTTTTGGTCACACCAAGCCTCCAAAGTTGATGGACCAGTGCATTTTCATCAAAACAGTCATTTCTTACGTTTTGTTGCATAAAAATAAGATTAGGGATTTTTGTAGGACTTGAGATAAATTCCCTAGTTAACTTCAATGGGTTGGTGATCAGAACATATGATTGCTTCTCACTCACTATTTTTTGTTTTGCCAAAATAAATAGGTACAAAAAAGTTGATTTTTTACCATTCTGCAAACATATCATCAAAGTTTCTATAGCCACGCTCAATACAAATAATATATGCATGTTTTCTTAGTTCCCTATTGTCGTTTATGTTCATAAGGAGCCATGGAGCATGTCAAAAGAATAATACATCTCTTACCAAGGGGAATCTTGGGGACAAAGATGAAGTGTTAAATAAAGTAAACATGAAAAAACTGGGTTCAACATTATGAGTTGTAGAATCCCATAGAAACTATTCAATATCTAGCCAAATTTGATCCTTATGACTAGATATAGTTACTACCTACAAAATGCATGTAGTTGTCACAAGAAACTAACAATATTGAAAAAGCTATACTTGATATACTAGAATGCTTCGTTTTCTTCTATAATTGAAAAAATCAACCATCGTTGTGTACTATGCAAAATAGGGTATTAGGTGCTCCAAAACTCGAGGAATGTTAGCTTTATATTACAATATGCGACATAGAAAATCAAAAATGCATTTGGATATCATGAAATCCACCAAAAAAATAATAGAAGAGCTAAAATTGGCTAAAAAACAGGATTTGACAATTTTTGTAATCTGGTCATAACTTACAACTTTAATATTTATTTCTCCCTAGAAGAATCATGACATGTTGAGGACTACTAAAGATAGTTCTCTGGCATTATAGACCTCACAAACATGAACTCTAGAGTGGTATAGTTGCAAAAAGCCAAAAACAGGACTTGTTTTTTCACACAGTTTAGGTTGTGAAATGTTGTGCAAGGACAATGTTAAAGATGGAATTGATATTCCAAAAAAATGTCGAGTTTTTTTCAGCTCAGGAGACAACTTTCTAGATAGATAGCACCTCAAAATCCATTTTGAAACTCTTGACATAATTCAAGGAAAATGGTCACTTAACAGGACATAAAAGTGTCCCATTACCAACCTAGTGCTAGTCGGGCAGAAGTGTGTCGATGCCGACTTCCATCACCAGATGGAAGTGCTCACTGAATGACCGAGTCGATGCAAAGCTGAGAGAAAATGGTATTTGAAGCCAATTTGCTCTGAATATGCCGAGAGATGTCAAATCTCCCTGATGTCGAGAGCTGAGGGGATGTTGGACAAGAATCCTCGCTATCGAAACTATGTGGAAGGAGAGCCTAAACCTGCTTTCAGTCCACTGAAGGCTAAGGATAGCCGGATTCTACCGCCGTTGAATCCAAAATTATGATGTCGATAGCTGATGCCTAGAATCTCCACAAATCCTGTGTGCTTTGCGCTAGTTGACAACCGAAAGACTGTGTGTGTGAGCGCGCGCGCGTGCACGTGGACACAGACATGCTCTTGCCGAGATCACACATGCATTCTCTCTTTTCTCTGCGACCAAGAGAGCTCCCAATCTATCTCTATCTCTATCTTTCAATACTCTCTCCCGTATTGAGTGTGTACTGTGTGCACGCGAATTCTTCTTCCCGTGCTGCTTTTCTCTCTATCTCCACTCTGTAGCCCTACTGTAGCTAGAGAGTTCTCTCAAAGAAAACGATGCCCATTTGCCCAGCGCTACCCTTGAGGTTCCCTGATTCTCCTCAATTTTTGCATTGCTCAATTCATTGCTCTACAGGTCTCCGTCTCTAGACCAACGTTGCATAGAATTTTCCTTCAATTTCCAGCACAATAGAGTTAATTTAAAATAAAAACAACGCCACCCTTCATTTACTACGATGCTTCAGCAAGTGATCATCATTGCCTACAAAACTCCTGCTCTTCAAGTTGCATCTCCCTTTCTCTACCTTCAGCTTTGCTTCAACACTGCCTGATTGAGAATCTCTAGCTTGATTCTATCGTGCCCGACTCCCCATGCTCAAAATTCTCCGCTCGTCTTTGCTCATTGGCTGCTCGTCAATTTGCTACAGATCCCCTTTGCTTGATTCTCTGTAGAGATTCAAATTGCTCTCAAGCTCCATTTTGTAGATCTACCCGCTTCTACTGCAGATGGCCAGAGATTCAAATTCCTCTCGAGCTCCATTTTGTAGATCTACCCGCTTCTACTGCAGATGGCCAAATCCTCCTCAGGATTCCATGTTAAGCTACAAGGGGAGACTGCACATGCCAGGAGCTCTGAGCTCCATTGGATATTCCGCTCAAGCTCGAGCTCCAAGATCCTAGAGCTTGAGCTTTAGCTCACCGGGAAGCACTTGCAAGCACATTGAGTAGCGGGTTGGAAGACCGTAGCTCTGATACTAGTTGATGAGTGCTTGGATGCGTGTGTGCGTGAAAGGGCAAAGGAAGAGAAGAGCATGCATGGTGTATGGGTGGAGAAGATCTCAAATGAGGAGCTCCTTATTAGTTTGTATATGTACAACCAATAAGGATAGGCATGAATAGTGGGAGATCCGACACTGGATATCCGACTCCGAGCAAAGGCGCATCGCCTTTACCCCAACATTGAGTACTTTTATCAAAATCCATCAAACTCTCTAACTCAAAAACATTAAGGAAAAATTCACGTAAGCACCCAATTAATATGGTTGATCAAACATGTTCTTATCTTTGTAAGATATTTGCAAAAACCATTAAGCAAGGACATGCAAAGACACATTTGCAAACGTTGACGGATCCTCTAGCTACACCTACAATTGGCTAAGGCCAAGGGATTTTACTGCTAAGAGCAAGAGTAGTGTTACCATATACATGTGGTAGTGATGTGTGTGAACACACCTAGGACCGTCGGGGTATTTTTTCCCTCGCTAGGAAGTTTTTCCCCCCCGTGCATTGTATATACACCCTTCATTCTAGGGCTATCTATTTTTCATTGCATACTAAGTAATACACTCTCTGTCTACTGTGTGCCTTGAGCTTTCTTTGTCTTCTCCAAGCTATGTGTGTTTTTTTGCAACCCAAATTCCAACAATTGGTATCAGAGCAGGTTGCATCTGACTGGGCTTAGTCGCCACCAGCTCCAACACATGCCTGCTCATTTTCTCCAATTTCTATGACCTTTGGCAAGCATTCGCATGTACAGTGCCTTACACGCCTCAGCAAAATGGTGTTGATGAGAGAAAAAACAGGTCACTTACGAAAATGGCATGATGTATGGTCAAAAGTCAAGCTTTGCCGCATTCGTTTTGGCTTGAGGCCATCATGTGTTCCACTTATGTACTAAACAAGTGTCCTACGGAAGCTTTGCAGTCTAATACTCCATATGCAGCATGGCATGATAGAAAACCTTCTATTGAGCACATGCGTGTTCTTGGCTGTTTGACATATGCTTTGGTGCCACAAACACAACGCAAAAAATTGGATGCTAAGGCTATCAAATGTATTTTTGTTGGTTATAGTACTGAAAGCAAAGGTTACAGGTTGTATCATCCACAAACAAAGCCTATTCTTTCACGGGATGTTGTGTTTGTGGAAGATTCTGTTCAGCCCTTGCTGTCATGCACTAGAGACAGTAATGTAAGCTCACAGGACATTTATGACACTTTGTTGCCTCTTTTTAGTGGTGGAAGTTTGAATGTAAACTCCAATGAGGCAAATGTACAGCCTATGGGGTTTTCTAAAAGTGTTACAGATCAGTCTATTACTGATGCAGATGTACATGATGTACTTGATGAGGAAAGGGCTAAAAATGAGCAGGCTAGAGGTATACCAAAATGGATGGTACATACATTGTGTGACAATAAATTGGATGCACCTTTGTCTAGTCGCACTCGTTCAGGCTCTCGCCATGCATCTTATGCATCAGATTGTTATGCTTTGGTTGTGTCTAGCTTACATGATGTTGAGGAACCTTTGTCTTTTGATGAAGCACAGAATTCAGAAAATTGGATGGTTGCCATGCAATTAGAATATGATGCACTTATAGAAAATGACACATGGACTTTATGTGATTTGCCTCCTAGCAAACAGGCCATTGGTACGAAGTGGATTTACAAGTTGAAACGCAAGCCGGATAGTGATATTGATCACTAAAAGGCTCGACTTGTTGCAAAGGGTTATGCACAGAAAAAAGGCACAGATTATGAAGAGACTTTTTCTCGCACTTGTCGTATGACTATTGTGCATTTTCTATGTGCATTGGCAGCTCATTTTGGTTGGGATGTCCATCAATCGGATATTGTTACTGCTTTCTTGCATGGTGACATATTTGAGGAAGTTTATGTAACGTAGCCTCGTGGTTTTGTCAAGAAAGGACAAGAGGATAAGGTGCACAAATTTAACAAAGCTTTGTCTCGGTTGAAGCAATCTGCTTGTGCTTGGTATGAGAAGGCTGACACTCATTTGGTCTAACTAGGATTTCGTAACAGTCCAACAGAAAGCACATTGTATGTAAAGCGTGAGGGTGATGTACTTCTCATTGTGGTTCTCTACGTGGATGATTTGCTGATCATTGGACCAAATGAGAGACATATTGATAAATTTAAGACTGATTTGAGTGCTACTTTCAAGGTGAAAGATTTGGGATTGTTGCATCATTACTTGGGTATACAGCTTAAGCAGTTTGATGGTGGTATTGCCGTGTGTCATAAAAGTTACATAAAGACAATGATATGTAAGTTTGGACTTGAGGATTGCAAACCTATTGCCACTCCCATGGAAACAGGTTTGAAATTGAGTCTTCATGATGCTGGTGATCCTGCAAATGTCACTCTTTACCAAACTAATGTTGGATGCCTCATTTATGTATGCAACACGAGGTCCGATGTTCAGTTTGCAGTCTCACAGGTCAACAAATTTATGCATAGCCCAGGGTCTAAGCATTGGCAGACTTTCAAAAGGATTTTTCACTACTTGAGTGGCACTTTACATCTTGGCTTGTTTTATCCCAAGGGGGGATCATTGCCGCCAGACTTACAAGCTTTTTTGGAGTTTGATTGGGCTGGTTGTTTTGACACACAATTGTCCACAAGTGGTTTTTGTTTCATACTTGGCAGCTCATGCGTATCATGGTTGAGCAAGAAGCAACCTACTGTGGCCACTTCCAGTTGTGAGGTTGAGTACAGGACAGTCTTCACAGCTACTGTTGAGTGTGTATGGCTCAGATGCCTTATGGCTAATTTGGGTGTTGGATAGGACACTGCCAACACTATCTATTGACAGTTAGAGCGCTTAACAGTTGCGAGGAACCCATTTTTTCATTCTCGCACAAAGCAATTGAGGTGCATTACCACTATGTCAGGGAGAGGCTCTCATCAGGAGAGATCAGCTTGGCTTATGTGCCAATACATGACAACCTTGCAGATCTTTTCACAAAGGCATTGTCTCATGAGAGGTTTGAAGCTTTCCGCAAAGCTTTGGGATTACTCCCCTTTGTGGAATGATCATGTCCTTAGGGCATGGCACTTCCCTTTACTCTATGTGCCAGCTCTCGTTTACGGAATCACTTTAGGGGAGATTTGTTACCATATACATGTGGTAGTGATCTGTATGAGCACACTTAGGACGGTTGGGGCATTTTTTCCCTCACTAGGAGGTTTTTTCCCCCGTGCATTGTATATACGCCCATTATTCTAAGGCTATATCTTTCCATTACACACTAAGTAATACACTCTCTGTTGTGTGCCTTGAGCTTCATTTGTCTTCTCCAAGCTATACCCTAATTCCAACAAGTAGAAGCAAGAGCATGGTCCAGACAGCTACACTTACAATTTGATTTGAGCTCAAGGTGTGTTTAGTAGGAATATAGAAATTGTGAGCACTGCACCTCTACAGAGCATAGGGATGGTAACCCAGAAGGTGTAGCCTGCAAAGCTAGTGGTAAAAAATAATGGCGTTGATGATAGGCATCCAAAGTGCGTTGCAAGGGTGGAGAGCTATAGTGTTGATGGAGAGTTGGTTGATGGCATTGATCTGGCAATAATGGGGGTTGTCAAAGCTATGGCAGAGATCTCATGAGCCAAGGCTATGAGGGTAGGGGTTGAGTTGAGAGGTCGGGAGGGGAGTTGCAGGGTATGAAGCTTGCTTAAAAAGAAATTTTCATATGTGCATCACGTAGCTGTTGGAGAGAGAAGGATACTAGAGGGAGAACAAAACATGAGGATAAGGTGGCTAATGGAGTATGCAAGGAGCATCTATGGTGAGCCCAACATGGAGAGAGAGAGAGAGAGAGAGAGAGAGAGAGAGAGAGAGAGAGAGAGAGAGAGAGAGAGAGAGAGAGAGAGAGAGAGGGATTGGGCCCGATATGAATGCACCACCTCATGCCTCTTTCACAAAGTGGCCCGCCCGTGCCGCCCGTGCCTCTCACAATTGTTGGAGAGAGAAGGATGCCAACGGGAGAAGGTGAAGGGACCTCTTGTCCAATGGTCCAAAAACCTTGCTCAGCCAACCTCTCTCTCTCTCTCTCTCTCTCTCTCTCTCTCTCTCTCTCTCTGTGTCCCTCCCCCCTCCAAACTCAAAAATCACAACATGTGGCACTTCTTTGAGTTTTCCATTATATGAGTATAACTTTAAATCTCCATTAAGCAAATGTTCAAGATTTTATATACTTTTTCTACCTACGATATGCTCATGACTCGTAACAAGAAAGAGACTTCTCACTTTGTTAGCACTCGCAAAGCCATTGCAACAATTAGAAAATTTTGAGTCATATTTAAAATAAAACCCATTCATTAAGTGGCTAGAAACCCCCCTCCTTTGTTTCTCTTGCCTAAGTCTTCTATATTGCGTTATCGCAAGAATCACCAGCGTCATAGCGCCTGGTCCCCTTTGGACTACCTGCTCCTTTTCTCCTACCTCTTACCTTATTTCCCCTTGCTACTCCCCCTTTTCTCTTTGCCTCCCTCCTTGCTACTCCTACCCCTGCCCGCTTGTAGACACGAGAACTGCAAACCAAACGAGAAATGCAAAAAACCTTGGGGGCTGCCTATAGCGAATGAGATGTGTGCAACGAGTCTTGAGCCATCAACCATGCTTAGCACATCCTTGTGACTTGCAAGTGCCACATCGAAGCCTCCATCCACACTCACCTTTAGGGAGTGTGACTCGGATACTACTTGTTTCATTCACACTTGCATTCAATGCTAAGCGAAGTCCAAAGTCTTGATGTGCTTCAAACAATTTTTGGCTATGGCTGAAATGTCTCGAAATGTACTATGGGCACCCTCTGTTCCGATAGAGCGAGAGAGTATATGTCTCATGAATTTAATGCATTTCTGGTTAGTCGTGGGATAAAACACCAATGTACAATGCATTATACGCCTCAGCAAAATGGTGTTCCTGAGAGGAAAAACAGGTCACTTACAAAAATGGCACGATGTATGGTCAAAAGTCAAGCTTTGCCGCATTCGTTTTGGCTTGAGGCCATCATGTGGGCCACTTATGTACTAAGCCGATGTCCTGCGAAAGCTTTGCAGTCTATTACTCCATTTGAAACATGGCATGATAGAAAGCCTTCTATTGAGCACATGCGTGTTTTTGGTTGTTTGGCATATGCTTTGGTGCCACAAACACATCGCAAAACTTGGATGATAAGGCTGTCAAATGTATTCTTGTTGGTTATAGTGCCGAAAGCAAAGGTTACAGGTTGTATCATCTAGAAACAAAGCATATTCTGGTTTCATGACATGTTGTGTTTGTGGAAGATTCTATTGAGCCCTTGCTGTCATGTACTAGAGACAGTAATGTAAGCGCACAGGACATTTATGTCACTTTGTTGCCTCTTTTCAGTGGTGGAAGTTCGAATGTGAATTCCAATGAGGCAAATGTACAACCTATGGGGGTTTCTGAAAATGTTACAGATCAGCCTATTACTGATGCAGATGTACATGATGTACTTGTTGAGGACAGGGCTAAAAATGAGCAGGCTAGAGGTATGCCAAAATGGTTGGTGCATACATTGTGTGACAATAAATTGGATGCACCTTTGTCTAGTCGCACTCGTTCAGGCTCTCGCCATGCATCTTATGCATCACATTGTTATGCTTTGGTTGCGTCTAGCTTACATGATGTTGAGGAACCTCTATCTTTTGATAAAGCACAGAATTCAGAAAATTGGATGGCTATCATGCAATCAGAATATGATGCACTTATAGAAAATGACACATGGACTTTATGTGATTTGCCTCCTGGCAAAAAGGCCATTGTTACAAAGTGGGTTTACAAGTTAAAACGCAAGCCGGATAGTGATATTGATCACTATAAGGCTCGATTTGTTGCAAAGGGTTATGCACAACAAGAAGGCATAGATTATGAAGAGCTAGAATTTTGCTCCCACTTGTCGTATGACTACTATGTGTTTTCTATGTGCATTGGTAGCTCATTTTGGTTGGGATGTACATGAGTCAGACATTGTTATTGCTTTCTTGAATGGTGACATATTTGAGGAAGTTTATGTAACGCAGCCTCGTGGTTTTGTCAAAAAAGGAGAAGAGGATAAGGTGTGCAAATGTAACAAAGCTTTGTATGGATTGAAGCATTCTCCTCATGCTTGGTATGAGAAGGCTGACACTCATTTGGTCAAAGAAGGCTTTCGTAACAGTTCATCAGAAAGCACATTGTATGTAAAGCATGAGGGTGATGTACTTCTCATTGTGGTTCTTTATGTAGACGATTTGCTGATCACTGGACCAAAAGAGAGACATATTGATGAATTTAAGGCTGATTTGAATGCTACTTTCAAGATGAAAGATTTGGGGCTGTTGCATGATTACTTGGGTGTACAATTTAAGCAGTGTGATGGTGGTATTGCCTTGTGTCAGAAAAGTTACATAGAGACATTAATATGTAAGTTTGGACTTGAGGATTGCAAACCTATTGCCACTCCCATGGGAACAGGTTTAAAATTGAGGCTTCATGATTCTGGGGATCCTGCAGATGTCAGTGTTTACCCAACTGCTATTGGATGCCTCATTTATGTATGCAACACGAGGCCGGATATTCATTTGCAGTCTCATAGGTCAGCAAATTTATGCATAGCCCATGGTCTAATAATTGGCAAGCTGTGAAGAGGATTTCCCGCTACTTGAGTGTCACTCTACATCTTGGCTTGTTTTATCGCAAGGGGGGATCATCGCTGCCAGACTTACATGCTTTTTCCGACTCCGATTGGGTTGGTTGTTTTGACACGCGAGTGTCTACAAGTGGATTTTATTTCATGCTTGGCAGTTCATGTATATCATGGTTGAGCAAGAAGCAACCTACTGTGGCCACTTCTAATTGTGAGGCTAAGTACAGAGCAATCTTCACAGCTACGATTGAGTGTTATGACTCAGGCGCCTTATGGATGATTTGGGTGTTGGACAAGACAATGCCGACACTATCTGCACTAACAGCCAGAGTGCATTGGCAGTTGCGAGGAACCCAGTTTTTCATGCTCGCACAAAGCACATTGAGGTGCATTACCACTATGTCAGAGAGAGGCTCTCAGCAGGAGAGATCAGCTTGGCTTATTTGCCAACACAGGGCAACCTTGCAGATATTTTCACAAAGGCATTGCCTCCTGAGAAGTTTGAAGCTTTCCACAAAGCTTTGGGCTTACTCCCCTTTGTGGACTGATCATGTCCTTAGGGCATGGCACTTCCCTTTACTCATGTGCCAGCTCTCGTTCATCGCATCACTCCAAAGGAGATTACCATATACATGTGGTAGTGATGTGTGTGAACACACTTAGGACCGTCGGGGCATTTTTTCCCTCTTTAAGAGGTATTTTCCTCTGTGAATTGTATATACGCCCATTCATTCTAGGACTATCTATCGTTCCATTGCACTAAGTAATACACTCTTTGTTGTGTGCCTTGAGCTTCCTTCGTCTTCTCCCGGGGGAGGTTACCTAATAAAAATGTAACCTATCACGTGAGTTCAACAGAAGGGTATTTAAAGTTCTTGAAACTTACAGAAATATATATACAGAAGGGCATTATTTTTTCAAAATTGAGAAAAATTTACAGATTTTAAAAGAAAAGGGTATATTATATTCCTCAAAAAATTCATAGATAAGGGGTTTTACAAACATGTCTTGAACACACGTGATATGGTAGTTTTACACATAGTGAACCCCCTAAAGTCTTCTCCAAGCTGTGTGTTTTCCTGCAACCCTAATTCCAACACACATGGCATCAACAACAATGACGACAATCAAAAGAACAACAATAATGAAGAAATAAAACAAGATCTATGCGGGAAAGAATATCCTCCAACCAAAAAAAAAAACTGTGAATATCTAAAAGCACTCAGTTTGTGTATTCCTTATACCCTCATTTGTGTTGTAGGGAAGGATTTGTGTGATCCCACCTTATGTTTGGGGGATCTTGTATTCCATACCCTACTTTGTTCCAAGGGAGGTTTTTGTGCCTACATCCTCAATGTCAAGGGGAGACAAAATCGTGTACCTACCCCTAGTGTGTTTTGAGGGGAGGATGTTCTGTGTGAGTGCTACACCACAAAACCCACTAGGGGAGGGTTTTTGGGGTTAGGGATTTTGTCACATCTCATGACCATAGAAAAGCCCCCTATTCTAGAAGTCATGTGGAGCATTTGTGTGCCTTTATGAAGGCAAGAGGTGTGTGTAAGCAAGAAACTTGTGTGTGTGTGTGTGTGTGCGCACGTGTGTGTGTGTGTGTGTCTGTGCATGCGTGCGCGCGCGCGTGTGTGTGTGGCATAAACAACAGGCAAGGTGCATGTGACAAGCTAGCATATAAGCAGCTCTTTGTAATCTCTTTTGCATCCAATAATCAAGTCTATTTTGCATCTACTCCATTGTGAAATTTTCTCTCTCAAGCTCTACACTAACCTCTCCAAGCATGCCATTAGCATGAGTGGCACATTAATCTACCCACATTAACTCTTACATATGGTATCAAGGAAGCATTTTGCTAAAATTGTCTTTTTGGTTTGCATGTCAGTGAAATTTAGAAGTATCAAAATACTATTAAACTTTTGATTTACGAGCAAATCTCACCTATGGACGTGTGGAGCTTCCGAATGTGAAAGCCGCCTTACAAAAGAGGAGTGTAAAGGGATAGGTCATTTGAAGATTCTAATTACATACATGAATCTTTCCCCTAGAGTGGACTCAAATTTTGGCCACCTTAGATGCGTGTGTGAATGAGATTACCCCGAAAAAGTTCTGCAACAAAAATCATATGGACTTGATTCCATTTTGCATGATAAATGGGATTCAAGAACAAGACAACCATAGAGAAAAATGGACGATGATGTAGCATTGATGTTAGAGACTAGTGTGCAATGTTTGCGCATACATGACGAGATTTCTATTCAGGATCTTACCATGGGTAATGACACGGACTATATTCTAAACGAGATTAAAGAGCAATATGATGAGTGTTTTTATGACATTATGGATGCTCTAGAAAATCCGGACTTTTGTGCTGATGATGAAAGATCAGAGGGTCAAGAAAGTGAACCTGAACCAGTGTTGGAGAAATTTTTTTATTCCCTAAATCAAAGACCCCGACGACAACATCGATACAAGAACGAACAAACTAAAAGAGGGATGATAGGAAACCCAATGCTGCATGTAGAAGGAAAGAGGTCTTACTTGATTCTTGCAGGAGCCTACGATTGCATAATGGTGGACAAGGTGTCAAGGAAACTCTCTACATTTTCTCAAAAAAATAGTTCAAAGACTAAAAACCACCCAAGGACATGTCCAAGGCACTTGATGACTTTGGCGAGCCTCGATGGACAAAAGTTGAGCAAAGAAAGAAATATAATGAGTTAAAATAGACCTTGAAAGAGGTATGGATGATAGAGATGGAAAGTGAGAACAAAAACGAGCCAAAGAAAGACAAAATTACCACTACAAAAAGTACACTATTCAGGACCTCAAGATTATTGTTGAAAAGCTCATTAGGGAAAAGCCAGTCAATGTTGCATGAAGACAATATAGGGCATCTAAAACAAGTACTTGAGGAATGTTGCACCTATCAAATATGCCTTAACCCAGAGAAGTGTGTCTTCATGTTCAGGCGAGGCAAGATCCTAGGACATATTGAGTTAGCAAATGGAATATCCACGGATATGGATAAAATCAAAATATTGTGGAAATGCACTCCAAAACCGATTAGAGAGGTTCAATCGTTTATGAGACATTGTGGATATCAGAAAAAGACTATATACGTGTATGCCATTATTGCTAGACCTCTTTATGGTTTGATAGAAGACTTTGATTGGACAGAAGATTGTGAGGAATCATTTCAAAAATTGAAGCAAGCATTGGTATCAACATGACGAATAAGATCTTCCATGTGCATGTTGATGCCTCTGCTTTTTCCATTGGATGTATATTGGCACAACCTGGAGAAGGCAATATGGATTTCCCTATTTTCTATGCCAATTGCCCAATAAATCATATCGAATAAAATTACACAACCACTGAAAGGGAAGGATTGGGAATGGACTATGCAGTGAAGAAATTCAGGCATTACCTCGGACCTCACAAATCAATTCATTTTCTTTGTTGATCATTAAGCGTTGTTGTAGCTTGTTAACAAGTCCTGTAACACAGGTAGAATAGTAAGGTGGTTCATCATCTTACTTGAATTTGATTTCACAATTGTGGTAAAGAAGAGTACTACCCATTGAAGGATTGATCACCATTTTAGACTCATAAACGGAGAGAATTCTGAGGGAATTCAAGATGATTTTCTAGATGCATATCTCTTTAATATTGAGATGATACCTAGATAGAGTGAGAGAATAGTTTTGATTTTAACCATAGGACAATTGATGGTAGATCATGAAAGAATGTCTGATAGAAAACTGATTGAGCGTAGAGCAGTCATTTATAGCTACTTAGTGGGAGATTATATCACTGAGGCCCTGATGGCATATTGAAATTATAAATAGAAGACTCTCATAACCAAGAATTATACATCCACGAAGAGTTCATGAAGTGACAAGAAGTTGCAGAAGTTGATTTGGAGACTGTTTGATCCAAATTCGACAATGGTCACTTAAATTGTGAGAACTGTTTTTAAGTTGAAAAGCCTAGGTTTGATGGAAATTGGTCATATGATGTTCGTTTCTAGAGTTTTTTGATCCGAGGGTCATCGCACATATGAGGTAGGACTAACTGTGAAGTTTTGCCAAAAAGTGAATCGGCAACCCGAGGTATGTATAGATTAACCTCTCTTTAGGAGCTTCATTTCTATTGTGTGTGTGTGTGTGTGTGTGTGTGTGTGTGTGTGTGTGTGTGTGTGAGAGAGAGAGAGAGAGAGAGAGAGAGAGAGAGAGAGAGAGAGAGAGAGAGAGAGAGAGAGAGAGAGAGTTTGTGGAGCGCCTTTTGTGCCCGTTGTTCTCCACGCACACATTGAGTCACGATACCGATCATGAGAGATATGTTCTCTACCCATTGGACTACTATTCTATCAAGTTGCATGTCAAAAACAGCACGTAGAAACCCTAGAGAGGCCTCGGTCCACAAAATGTCAACCAAGTCGTAACTCTCGTCACGATTGCCCAAACCCTACCAGAATCCATAGAGGGGGTAGCTCTTGAGTCCACTAACCAACCCATAACCTGAAAATCACAATTGGCCTCATGAAGAAACATTGATAGAAAAGAACCCGTTTTTTTTCCAGTAGTCAAATGACCACTAAACTTCACCAATTGTTCACATGCATGAATCCTAACACCTATATTGAAGGAGTATGAGGAAAAAACATGGTAAATGATGGTCTAACAGGAACATAGCTTCGTGGCCAAAGAAAGCGTCAAATTGCCGCAAATTGTCACATGGCATCAGAAGGGAGTGATACTTCATATGTGGCTTCCATAGGTCAACCACCACATGTTCCCTATGCTGCATTTTGTCAAGTAATAGCCGTTGGTCCGGTTCAAACGTTGAAGAATCTTTCATAGGGTAGAGCTTCCAAAAATCGTGATATTGCCACCCAACTACTAAAGTGACACCTCAAATGGGCCTCCACGAAGGATATAAACATGTTAGGATGTTTGCATAATTGATAAAATGCTTAATCATTGTTAGGTAGGGGAAAAACACGTTTTTTCTTTGGCTTAGTCTTTGGAAGCACCAGAGCTTTGATGGTCACTAGGGTGTTCAACACAACGAAAAGTCACTATCCAAGAAAATGCACATGGATTGGATGTCTATTTTTTCCATACTTTGAAATCTTACATGATGTGCCACATTCAAGGTACAGGGTGATCATTGATTCAACATCCTTGTTACATCATCGGAACATGCCCACAACCCAACAAGATCATCAGAGTTGAAATCCCAAGTCTGAGGAAAAAACGTGTTTTTTTCCTACAAAGTGACTATGACTATCAACCAAACCACGTTTGCAACTTGATAGTCATATCGACAAGAGCCTATAGACCCCATCTATGAAGTCAAAACCCCCAAAAACTCATAGATCTTGTGTATACAGCTCAAAGGTCCTGTAGTCAAGACACAAATCTTAGTGTGTGGCTAAACCATCCATCCACTTGTTATCTTTTTTACACCAAAGCCTTTTCTTAAACTATACATCAAGCCCATGGTGTCAGAATCCAAAAAACATTGCTTTCCATCATACCTGGGAAAGAAACACATTTTTTTTCCTCATCATGTATATAAGGAATGGTTTTTCAAAATTTGTAAACTATGCATGGTTCATATAGCATTCTAAGCAAGATTGGCAGCCAACAAGTCCAATAGATGTATGGGGACATGAAAATGGAAAATTTAGCTCTGACAATTCAGTAAATTGCGATAAATTTTTGCAGGAGCTATGAAGTATATTATGAGACCAAAGGCAATCATAAAAAATGGAGCCGCAAGAAGAAGCTAGAGTAGCTGCCAGAGCTCACAATTCTCAAGGACTACCTTTGAGAAGAATCGAGAAAGAGAGGTTGGAGTTGGAAGGCACATTTAGCTACGAATCTATTTAGAGGGATCAAGAAAACAATATGGTAATGATGCCCATGATACCAAGGGAAGCATACAACCTTTGCCAAGAAACTGCCAATCAAAGAAGCTCTTAAAAGACAAATCTGTTGAACTACTTTCAGTTGTTGCTGCCATGTGGCATGGACATTTAGAGAGCTCATGAGCTCTATACAAGCGTCAAACAGGATGGGACTGTTGGGGTGTAGGCCAGGTGGCCGTGGGAAACCACCCTTACTCACTTTCACCTAATGAATATAAGGAGAGAAAGTGAGAGAGGTGACTACTCTCTCACTATCCTCTCCACTAACCCAACTCTCTCTACAGCTTCTTCTTTCCCAATTGTCTTCCCCCTTTTCTTGCATCCTTCCCTCTCTAGCACACTCCGCACACGCGCACTCCGACCCCATCAATTGGTATCAGAGCGTTTCGTTCAACGGAGATCAACGCCGGCAACAAGATCACAACAACAGTGCAAGTCGATTGCAAGCAGAGCATGAAGTAGGGAGAAAGAAGAGAAAATCGGGGCTGAGCCGAGAGCTTGGGGGGACTTCGAGTAGGCCCGTGTGCAAGCAAGGAATTGCAAACTCGAGCACTCGAGAGCAATTAGCAACTTCACAAGCAGCCTATTGCGGCTGAGGACAATCGTGGAGTGTGTGCGTAGGGGCAGCCAGTCAAAGGCTGCAGTAGCAGGAAACGAGCAAGAACCAAGGCAATTGGTATAAAGCTTTCTGCAGCAAAGCACAATCAGAATTGGAGCTTGAATTAAAGGGGGGGAACTCGGGCTTACAAGAGCGCCAACCAATTCTTGTCGAAAAGATTGCTGCAGATCTAGTTGCATCTCAAGACCGCTGCAAATCACTCTATGCAATGTGTGGTGGTGTGTTGAACACCCACACACACACACACACACACTCGGACCTGCGGATAAATTTCGAGCGCTAGTGTCCTACGTGGCAGTAGCAGTCTCCGTTGATTTAAGATTTGTTGATCTTTTTAATGGCAATGGTTGTTGCCACATAGGCAGCAACGCTCGAAATTTATTATTGAGCCACATTCGGGTTGTGGGCTATGGGCAGTATCGAATTGAGCAACCGAAAGCACCGCAAGCTGTAGGAGCACACAAGGCAGCGCTGTGGTGGAGGAGCAGGTGCCGTAAGGATATCCACACACACACACACACACACACACACACACACACTCGTCTGCAAAAATCGACAGAGCTATTGAAAAATTTTGAATTTTTTTAAAAAGCTTTTTTGACACAAACATGTTTTGTCTGCGAGGGTGGGTGCACACCCCATGCAAGCCTTGACCTTCAAACCTGACTCTCCGACCGCCCCCTCTCCTTTCCAAACCCTTGGATCCCGACTCTTGAGCTGTGAGAAATCGACAGCAAGTGATTGAGAGAGAGAGAGAGAGAGAGAGAGAGAGAGAGAGAGAGAGAGAGAGCTTGAGAGAAAGTGAGTTGTATGAGAACACAGTGTGTTCGGCTACAAGTGGCAAGTAAGCCCGGCATCCGCCCATTTTCTCGGTGTTCTTCTCGGCATTGGAGACTCCCGCCCGACAGTGGGAGGCGTCATTGGCATCAGTTTTTCAACATTGATTCGACGATTTTTCTCGCATTTCTCTTCCACAACTTTGAGCACCAGCCATTGGCGTCAATTTACGACATTGATTCAACGGCTCGGCTTTAGTGGTTCTTCTCAGCGTTTCGCATCGGCTCGACATTACTCCCATCACAGTCGATAGCTGTGAGGTGCCTCTACCATAGAGGAGTGACACCCGGCATCGGCACCGAGTGCACCGAGCGCACTGTACGGCATGGTTTTTGCTACGACACCTTTGGCAACTATTCGACTAGCGTATTTCTGCCCGGCGGTGGAAATTGGCACATATCGACACTAACACTAGGTTACAGGTTACAGGTTACAGGGGGTTTTTTCGCCTGTTCACACACAGATTCTCCAGGTTTCCAGACACAACACTTTCACAGACGATTTGGCAATCATTTGGACAGCAGATTCTCTGCGGACGAATGCACTTACAGATGCATTTTGTTATGAGCACACCTAGTGCTATTGAGCCCTTTTGAGAGTAGATATCCCCGCAAGGATCACTTTTACTGCATGCAGCAGTTCTTAGCGCCTGTTTGAGCGCGATTCACTCATGTACGTTGAGTTGTGGACACTGCCCACTGTACTACGTGTAGAGCCATCTTTTGCTATTTTGGCATTTTTTCCCAGCCATTCTGAGACTCGGACCGAAAGAGCCCTTTCTGAAACTGTGGCTAGTCCATTTGTGTCTGCATTAGCCTTTGGAGGGTCGATAGCATGAGGTTTTCCTTGAGCTGCAGTGTGCTCGAATGTTGAGACACCTTTGGTGATACAGGTAGCTGGAGTTTCCTATTTTCGGTACCCTCGTCATAGGATATGTATCTCGACGGGCTTTTGTGCTTTTAAAATCAAATTGGCGGTCACACAGCAGTGGGTTTGTGCAGTAGATGCTCAGTTAGTGCAGTTGGCACATTTATGTGTACTTTTAGTTGAATTTTGATTCCTCATACAAAGGAGACTCTACCGGATTTCCTTCCCGCGAGTCATGACTTTTGTTGTTGACACTTTTGAGCCTATTTCGATTGAGATTTTACTCTCGATACAAAGGTTACTCTGCCCAAATTTTTGCAGCTTCTTACCATAGTTTGGCACCTTTCAAACCCTCTTGTCAGTGATGGCTTCTTCTTCAGAAAAGGAGGAGTATTTCATTCATAAGTTCGATGGCAGCAACTTCACCATGTGGAAAGAGCGCTTGAAAGATGTTTTGACAAACAAAGGCCTCTCAGAACAGTTGAAAGAGCGCGCAGAGGATGATGACTATACGCAATCTCAATGCGAGCTTTTAGATGCGAGAGCCATGGCTACGATACATCTACATCTAGCTGAGTTAGTGTTCTTCACTAACATAGGGAAGACAACAACCAAGGAACTTTGGGATAGCTTATGCATGCGAGAGCAAAAGTGCATCCAACAAAGTTTCTTCTCATGAAAAAGCTTATGAAGCTCAACAAGAAAGAAGGTAGCACAAATTCTGGTCTCTTAAATGAGTTCAACTCATTGTTCACTCAATTGACATCTTCGGACTTTAAGGAGTTTGACGACGAACTCAATTCTATATTCTTGCTATGCTCTCTACCCAGTTCATGGGACATCTTTTGCACAGCCATTAGCAATTCGGCTCCGAATGGCAAGTTAGTGTTCAATGCTGTCACAGATGTGTTGTTCACTGAAGAGATTCAAAGTAAATCTCTCGACGATGCTAGTCATGGAGATGCATATATGGCTCGCAGTTCAAGGAAGGCAAGAGGCCGTGACATGAACAAATACAAAAGCAAAAGTAGAGAGCAAATTCCTTGTAGTCCTAGCAGACACAGGAACTCAAGTAGAGACCGCAATGCCAGAAATGTCGAGTGTTATCATTGCCACAAAGGGCCATTACAAAAAGGATTGTCGAAGTTTCTAAAGAGATCAGAAAAACATGCAAAAGGATAATTCTGGCAAAGGCAAAAGTACGGTAAAGATTGAGGAGCTTAATGTGGTTGAGTCTTTCATACCTACCGTTGCAGTAGAGGATGCTCCTCCTCCAGTGATGATCATTATGCCAACACAGATTCATGTAGAGGTGACACCAGATCCCTCAAATGTTCTCATTTTTGTTAAAGAATATGATGTTAAAGAATATGCCCATTGTGCTATGGGCGGCTCGACACTGACTACACTATGTTGTAAATATACTTTGGATAATAGTTCAAAGAGATGAAGAAGAGAAGAGCAGCTCGTTGAATGGCTGCTGCAGGGTAGCGATTGTGTGTGTGTGTCTCGATGTGTGTTGGTGTGTGTGTGTAGTCTTCTTTCCTACCTTCTCCATCACTTGCGCACTCTACAAAGTGGTATCAGAGCTCAGTTTAAGGAGCTACAGTCAATACACAGGTTTCCGCAGCTTTCGAAAACAGCAAAAAAGAGAGGTTTTTTGGTCATAACTCCCTCACCCGAACTCGGAATACAGTGATCCAGGAGTCTATCTTTATGTTTTTGGGCGTTTCGGACGCATTGGCATACTCAGATTTTCCAAAATCTGCAATTTTCTGCAGCAAACAGCCAGTTCACACAAGCATAGGAGATGTCCAGTTTTGCACTCGGCAGTAGATTTACAGGTTACAGGTGAAGAATTCAGCATTTACACAGGTTTTGGAGAGCGACATAGAGCTTTTGCATCATGATATTGTGTTATCGAAGATTATGTTTGGTTGTTGTGGGTCCGTTATGGACAGCCACCTATGTAAGAAAGGTTGTGGGAAGAAGTTGAGGCGGTTATATTGTCAGATTGAGTACTTTGTGGTTATGTATGGATATGCGGTCAATGTATTTTGGAAAACTTCAGCCTTTGTGAGGGTCGAGTGAGGTTTTTTGAAGCCTTACCTTGGGAGCTTTGGTACCTTGGCAAGGTGGATTAGGTACTGGAGCGAACCCCCGACTAGCCCCGCGAAAGACCTCATATGTCGTTTACGACTATGGGAAGAAGGTGGATGTATGGATATGTGGTACAGGACAGCGTATGGATTGCATTTGCATACAGGTCCATGTGGACATTGTTTTAGAGTATTTATGCATAGTACTGAGTCAGTCTGTGGCAAAGTGAGTCAGTGGATTTTCCCTTGGCAGTGAGAGATTTTCTGTTAGTGTTTATGAGCACTTTGGTTGAAATTGTCACTTGAGATATTGTCCAAATACAAACGAAACTCTGCCAAAATTTTATCAAAATCCTTTGAAAGAAATTGAGAGAGTGAAGATGGTAGAAAGTTCAACTCAAGTCACACAGATTGTTGGAGAGAAGCTGACCAGAGAGAACTACAACATATGGTCTTACAGGATGGAAAACTTTATCATGGGCAAAGGTTTATGGGATTATATTACAGGTGAACAAGAGTGTCCCGAGGTTGGTTTGGAACCAAATAGAGAGAATGTTGAAGCACATAAAACATGGCAAGCAGGAGTAGAAGCTTACAAGAAATGGATCGAGAATTCAAGGAAAGTGATGCATTGGATTTCACTATGCATTAGTGACTTCTTTATACCACATGTGAAGAAGGCTCAATCTCCAAAGGAAGCATGGGAGATACTAGCAAGAATGAACAGCTCCAATACAGAACCACGAAAAGTTCACTTGAAGCAAAGGTTACATTGTGTATGGCGAGGAAATAGATCCATATCAGATTATGTGACAGAGATAAAGCAAATATAGGAAGATCTTGCGAGCATTAATGTTGAAGTTCCAGATGATGACTTAGTTTCAGTGACATTGAATGGTTTGGGACCGGAATACAAGTCATTGGATACATCTATATCTATTCGAGGACACATGTCTGATTTTGAAGAGTTACTAAACCTTTGTTTGCAGGAAGAGGTGAAGTTAGGCAAGTCAGGTCCTTCTACATCAAATAAAAATTCTAGAGATCAGGTTTTTTACTCTAGAGGTCGTGGAAACAATAGAGGTGGAAGAGGAAACTATGGTCGTGGAAACAATGTTGGAAGAGGTCAATGGCAAAACCAACAAAGTCAAAGTTACAACGATTATAGCCAAAGAGGCAGGGGGAGAGCCCGAACTCGTGGACGTGGAGGTGGACGATTTGTACATCCTCAAAGAGATGGATATTGTAACAAATGTGGCATTTATGGTCACTTTGAAAGAGAATGTTACACAAGGCTAAATCAAAATCGTGATCGTGGTGGAAGAGGCCGAGGTTATGGCAGACGTGGAGGAAACTTTGTTGGATACAATCCTCATGATCAAAATATATATGTCAATTATAGGTCGAGTGGACATTTATTTCCTATGGAGCATGTTGTTGGAAGCATGGTGGAGCCACATCATACAGATGATTGGTATTTAGATAGTGGTGCCATAAATCATATGACATATCATGGTGAATGGTTTGACAGAAAAGAGAAATTAGAAGAGGATGAGTTTGTCGCTACAGGTGATGATACTTTGCATCGGATTACACATGTTGGTTCAGTTCCATTGCTAGAAAAAGACAGGACATACAACACATTGGGAGATGTTCTATATGTGCCTTCAATCACAAAGAATTTAGCATCAGTTGGACAGATGACAGATCAAGGGTTGCAAGTCCGTTTTAATCGTTATGGCTGCTTCATAGAGGAGTTTCACAAAGGCAGACCAGGCAAGATATTGGCACGTGGAAGAAAGAAAGGTCGTTTGTTCTCATTGGAAGTTGGAGATCCATGTTTACACAGTGGTATGTATGCAAACAAATTAGCCACTCAAGATGATTGGGCAGAGTTATGGCATAAGAGGATTGGTCATGTCAATTTTAGAAGATTAAAGCATATGCAATCAAATCAAATTGTACGTGGATTACCAAAGTTTGGCAGATTGAATTTTGATCATGTTTGTGAAGCTTGTCAATTTGGAAAGCAATCTCGTTTACCATTTCCAAAGAGGGGGAGAATTAGCCAAAGTCCTCTGGAAATTGTTCATTCAGATATTTGGTGACCTTGTGATCATGCTACGCCGAATGGTTGTCGATATTTTATCACATTTACGGATGATTACAGCAGAATGACATGGGTTTACTTTCTAAAGGCAAAGTCAGAAGCATTTGAAGTATTTTTGGAGTTCAAAGTTATGGTTGAGAAAGAGAATGGTTGTCAAATTAAATGCCTACGTACAGATGGAGGGGGAGAGTACATGTCACACAGTTTTGATGATTACTTACGTGAACAAGGCATAAGAAGACAGATTACTTGCAGATACACACCACAACAAAATGGAGTTGCTGAGAGAAAGAATAGAGTCATAGCAGAGATTGCAAGAGCCATGATGAATGAGATGAATATGCCATTAAAATATTGGGCTGAAGCAGTTCATACAGCAGTACACATTATGAATCGAACACCAACAGCTGCCATTCATGAAATTTCACCTTATGAGAGACTTTATGGGATCAAGCCAACAATTTCCTACATGAAAGTTTTTGGATGTGTTTGCTATGTTCAGGTGCCAAATGAAGCAAGAAAGAAGATGGAGCCAAAGGCAGTGAAGTGTATATTCTTGGGCTACCCAGTTAAAAAGAAAGGTTACAAGTGCTATGATCCTACGACAAGAAAAGTTTATGTCAGTAGAGATGTCAGATTTTGTGAGCATGAACCATGGTATAAACCAAAGCCAGTGATGATAGAAGATGAGTATGAAGAGCAAGAGAATGTGCGTCATGTTGTTGATAAGCCAGGACCATCAACAAGAACTATTTCAGGACCACATATGGCAGAGGAGAGTACCGGAAGTGTCAACCCATGGAGCGGTCGTTTGCGAGATAAGAAGCAAGACGACAAAGGCAAGAAGAAAGTGGTTGAAGAGAGTTCTGGAGATGAAAGCCTCGATGAAGAGCATGGTTTACCACATTTGAGGACACCTGGCAGTAAGCATATTGAGAAATATGTACCCCCATATGCAAGAGTTGAAGAGAAGAGTGCACCACAGTTGAGAAGATCAGAGAGGGTGCGTTATCCAGTTGATAGATTGACATACAACGGTTACATGCGTACACATTATGCATACATGGTTTCACGTGTGCAACATAAAGAGCCTACATGTTTTCAAGAGGCAATTGGAAAATCAGAATGGGAGTCAGCTATGGATGATGAGATGGATGCTCTTGTGAAGAATGACACTTGGGATTTGGTTCGCTTGCCAAGTGGAAAGAAAGCAATTGGTTCAAAATGGGTATACAAAGTCAAGTGCCAGTCAGATGGTAGTGTGGGAAGATACAAAGCGAGGCTTGTTGCTAAAGGTTATGCACAAACAAAAGGTCTTGATTATGATGAGACATTTAGTCCAGTTGCAAAGATGACAACAGTCAGATTGGTGATAGCAATGACAAGTATGTTCGGTTGGAAGTTACGGCAAATGGATGTGGATAATGCATTCTTGAATGGTGACTTGGAAGAAGAAGTTCATATGATACAGCTAGAGGGTTATCAACATCCAGAGTTTCCATATTATGTGTGTAAGTTGAAGAAAGCATTGTATGGTTTGAAGCAAGCATCTAGAGCTTGGTGTGAAAAGATAACCAGATTCTTGAAGAAGATTGGATTTAAACAATCTACTGCTGATCACTCATTATTTTTGAAGCATGTTGATGGAGAGATCGTCGTTATTGTTATCTATGTTGATAACTTGATTCTCACTGGAAGTCATGCTGAGCAAATTTTGCATGTCAAGAAGAGTTTGTTGAGAGAATTCAACATGAAGGACCTTGGTGAGTTGAGATATTTCTTGGGAATTGAAATTGTCAATACTTTATCAAGAATTTGGATGATACAAAGACAATACGCGTTGGATATGCTTGAGAAGTATGGAATGACAGCGTGCAAACCGGTTGATACACCTCTTGATCAAAATGTGAAGTTGTTTGATGATGGACATTACATTGAGGATGTCACTATGTACCGCAAGATGGTTGGAAGCCTTATTTACTTGACAATAACAAGGCCATATTTGGGTTATGCAGTGGGTGTTGTTAGTCAATTCATGCAAAAGCCATGTAAAAGTCATCTTGATGCAGTGAGACGGATTATGAGATATGTGAAAGCCACTGTTAGTTATGGAATGTTTTATGAAAAGAATTGGAAGCTTTGTCTTTATGGTTACACAGATGCAGATTGGGCAGGAGATTTTATGGATAGAAGATCTCCAAGTGGTTATGCATTTTCCATTGGAAATGGTATGATAAGTTGGAGTAGCAAGAAGCAATCAACTGTAGCATTATCAAGTACAGAAGTTGAATATCGTGGAGCAGCTTTGGCAGCATGTGAAGAGTCATGGTTGAGAGTGCTTATGGTAGAATTTGGTTTTGACTATCTTGACAGTGTCATTATATATTGTGACAATATTAGCAGCATCATGTTGGCAAAGAATCCAGTCTACCATGCTCGCACTAAACACATTGAGGTACATTATCACTTCATTAGAGAAAAAGTTTTGGCAAATGAGATTGATTTGGTGTATGTGAAGACAAATGATCAAGTTGCGGATATATTCACAAAAGCTCTTGGAAAGGAGAAGTTTTGCTACTTTCGTGAAGCATTGGGAATCCGTCATATGCAAGCTCACTTTGAGCTTGAGGGGGAGTGTTAAAGAATATGATGTTAAAGAATATGCCCCTTGTGCTATGGGCGGCTAGACACTGACTACACTATGTTGTAAATATACTTTGGATAATAGTTCAAAGAGATGAAGAAGAGAAGAGCAGCTCTTTGAATGGCTGTTGTAGGGTAACGATTGTGTGTGTGTGTCTCGATGTGTGTTGGTGTGTGTGTGTAGTCTTTTTTCCTACCTTCTCCATCACCTGCACACTCTACAATTTTCACTTCAGATCTTACTCCAGATGCTTTGGTTGCACAGGATGAAGGTTATGCACAGAATTGGATTCTTGATTCCTGTGCAAGTTTTCATGTCACACCGCATAGAGAGTGGTTTTCCTGTTATGCATCCATGCATGGCATAGTCAAGTTTGGTGATTCCTACGAGCTTGACATAATTGGCATTGATGACATGAAACTTCAAATGCATAATGGCACTACTTTTGTGTTGCAGAGTGTCAGACATGTGCCCAAGCTTACAAAGAACTTGCTTTCTATACGGCAATTGGATGGCTTGGCTACACTACAGTTTTTGGTAATTGTTCTTGACTAATCCGCAAGAACAACCTTGTCATGATGAAAGGTCGTAAAAATGGATCCATGTACTCTATGTTTGTTTCGAGTGTCGACGAGCACTCTATCTATGTTGCCGACCTGTCGTCTACTGAGTTGTGGCATAGCCGGATAGGGCATATTAGCCAAAAGGGAATGAAAAAATTTTAGCGTTTTGGCTACTTACCTGTGTTAGATTACACGAACTTTCCATTGTGTGAGCACTATCTATATGGAAAACAAACTAGGTTGACATCTTCGTCATTAATCAAGAAACTAGGCGAACCCCTAAACTTGGTGCATAGTGATTTCTGTGGTCCAATGCCACATAAAACTCTAGGGAGGGCAAACTACTTTCTCACCTTCATAGATGATTCTATTAGAAAGGTGTGGGTGTATCTCCTTAAGTGTAAGGAAGAGGTCTTTTCTATGCTCCAAAAATTCCTTGCCATGGTTGAGAACCAATTAGGAAAAAAGCTCAAAGCTTTTCGCACGGACAATGGTGGAAAATATGTCGCCACGGAGTTCAAGGATTTTTGCAATCGAAGAGGCAATTGTAGGCAGTTTATTGCTCCATACACACCTGCACAAAATGGGATAGCTGAAAGAATGAATCACGCAATTCAAGAGCGAGTTATCTCTATGATGTCTATGATGAAGCTTACTCCAGAGTTTTGGGGGGAAGTTGTTCTGACAACAGTGCACATCATCAACAGGTCACCCATTCTCCTTTGAATTTCAAAATTCTAGAGGAATTATGGATTGGGAAATCGCCAAGCTATGAGAATTTACGTGTATTTGGATGTGAGGCATATGCACATGTGCCCAAAGAACTTCGTCGCAAGTTAGATCCCAGGTCACACAAATGCATTTTTATCGGTTATGGTGCAAATGGAGGGATGGGCTATCGTCTCTGGCACCCAGAATCCAACAAAGTCATTCGTAGCTCATGCATGATTTTCAATGAGTCAAAAATGCACAAGAAGCCCGTCAAGGAAGTTGAGTACATACACGTTCATTTTGAGGATGTATCCTCCGAAGCAACTCGGTTCAATAGTGTTGCACCTAATCCTCAAGTGCAAGATACTACTATTGCTCCGGAGAGAGTAGAGACCAGCAGTCAAGCACTAAGACACTTTGTAAGAGTATCACGTGCATTCGAGCGGTTTGAGCCAAGTATACACCACATTTTGGTCACTGACAGTGGAGAGCCAACCTACTACAAAGAAGCTATACAAGTGGTCGATAGCATTAAGTGGGAGCAGGCTATGCAATCAGAATACAATTCGATTGTGGCTAATGAGACATGGGATTTGGTTGAATTACCAAAAGGAAAAAATGCTTTACCTTGCAAGTGGGTATACAAGAAGAATTATACAACGAAATATCCCGAGCCTAGGTACAAGGCCCGTCTAGTTGCCAAGGGTTTCAAGCAGCAAAAAGGTGTGAATTTTGATTTTTCTCTCCAGTAGTCAAGATGACTATACTTCGCACTGTGCTTGGATTGGTTGCTATCTAGGACATGGAACTTGTCCAAATGGACGTGAACACAACATTTCTTCACGGGGATCTAGATAAAGATGTCTACATGAAACAACCAGAGGGCTTCGAATGTGAAACCCAAAAGCTAACAAGGGCAGAATTGGTTTGTAGACTTAAAATGGCACTCTATGGCCTCAAGCAAGGTTCACGGCAGTGGTATCAAAAACTCAACAAATTCATGCAGTCTCAGGGTTACATAAGAAGTCAAGAGGATCATTGCTTATACACAAAGAAATTGAATGGTGGTTCTGCAATCATCTTGATCTTGTATGTAGATGATATGCTTATTGCAGGTAAATCAGTTGATGAGATCAATCAGTTGAAAAAGATGCTAAGCACTCAGTTTTTCACGAAAGATTTGGGAAATGCCAATCACTTTCTTGGTATGCAAATCAAGAGAGACAGGCAACGTGGAATTCTTGAATTATCTCAAGAAAAGTATATCCACAAAGTCTTGCAACATTTTAGTATGCAAGGGGGGAAGTCACTGAGTACCCCAATGCAAGCATACTCCAAACTTAGCAAGGAAGATTCTCCCACGACAGTGGCTGAGAAAGAGGAAATGGCGAAAGTGCCATATTCTTCAGCAGTTGGCAGTTTGATGTACGCTATGGTAGCCACAAGACCACATGTTGCACATGCAGTGGGAGTGGTTAGTAGGTATACGGAAAACCCTGGCAAGAAGCATTGGGAAGCAATGAAGAAAATCCTCAGATACTTGAAGGGTATAGCTAGCAAGTGTTTTCGCTTCGAAACAGTGATGCATCTATTGTAGGTTACACGGATGCAGATTATGCGGGTTGCGTGGATCGTAGAAGATCCACATCTGGCTATGTGTTCATGTTTGCTGGAGCAACTATCCCCTGGAGATCGTGTCTCCAAGATTGCACGTTTTCATCTACCACTGAGGCAAAATATGTTGTTGCGTCTGATGCAAGCAAGGTAGCCATATGGTTAGCTTGTCTAGTGGGAGATTTGGGCATTCACGAGGTTCCAGTACTGCATTGTGATAGTCAGAGTGCCATTGCTTTGGCAAAGAATCCGGTGTTTCACTCAAAGTCGAAACACATAGAGGTCAAATACCATGTCATACGAGATGCATTGGCTGGCAAGCTCATAGAGCTTGTCAAAGTTCACACTGACGACAACCCCGCAGATGCTCTCACAAAGAGCCTAGCTTCAGAGTGATTTACACATCGCATAGAACTTATGGGTGTAGGTTGAAGCCTAGGAGATGCTCCATCAACTTTGTATAGACTAACTATAATGATGTCACTATTGGCCACCATGACCTTCAAGTGGGAGGTTGTTGGGGTGTAGGCCAGGTGGCCGTGGGAAACCACCTTTACTCACTTTCACCTAATGAGTATAGGGAGAGAAAGTGAGAGCGTTGACCACTCTCTCACTGTCCTCTCCACTAACCCAACTCTCTGTACAGCTTCTTCTTCCCCAATTCTCTTCCCCCTTTTCTTGCATCCTTCCCTCTCTAGCACACTTCGCACAGACGCACTCCGACCCCATCAAGGACTGCTACGATTACCACATTAGACATGATAAAGTCCAAGTGCTGGTCACCATAGGTGTGATAGCTGAAGCATTACACTTGTTAGATGAGGATGCAACCATCAAGGAAAAAAAGGACTTAGAAGCTGAAGTCTTCGTATGGAAAGGAGCTATGAGCACATTTATAGACATGATATGGTGAGAAGCTGAGATGCCCACTCGTATATTCATGTACTTTTTTTTATCAATGACAAGAGACCAGGTCGATACACAATGCCCAACCATATAGTGGCTGCAACATACACTTTGGCCTACCAACAAACACATCCTGTGATGATCAATCACGCCCAAAACATTATGGAGCTCCTAACCAAGAAGAAGAAGCACACAAAGCTAACATATCTTGGAGCTCCAGAGATACAAAAAATGCATATCGTGCCATTGGAGCTGCTTGGAAGTTGCCTGAAGCACCCACGTAGAATGACTGGATTCAATACCTGGAAGAGGGGAGTGATGAAGAGACTATAAAATCTGGATCAACTCAGACTACAACTCAAAAAAGATAAAAAAGGAAGTTGTAGCGTCTAAGTTGACTGAAGATGAACATGCAGATAAAAGGGGCAAGGAAACCAATGACAATTGACCTATTGGCTAAAGTGGAGAAAGCACAGAAGCAAGCAAGAGTTGAAAGATTAGTCGAGGATTTCAAGAAGAAAAGGGTAGACGAGGGTGACTTTGCAAAAAAATGGATTCCTAGAAGAAAAGGTGCAAAGAGATGCTAAAGAGAATGAAACTGCGAAAGCTGCAGAGTGACCAACATCACATCAACGAGTTCACACTCCCAATAAAGTGGACACTCTTATGGTGATACTACCAAGAAACGAGTTTCTCAGGGAGAGGAGTCTCAACTGAAGACTTCACTGGCTTAGGAGGGCCCAAAATATTAAAATAGTTTTCCTAAACCTCAAAATCCCCCTATAGTGCAAGAAAAATTTCAATGGCCCATCCCTATATGAAGCACATTTAGCTAGGCAATGGAGCATGACGGAATCCTACTATCAAGCTCTACAATGAGTGTCTATAAATATTTATATTGTTGCAGTACAAGAACATGCACAAGATGTGAACACCATCCTAGCTCTACAAAGTGAAATGACAAAAGCCTATGCTGTGCTACACACACACACACACACACACACACACACACACACACACACACACACACACACACACACACACAAAGAAACGAGCAGGAAGAGGCCACAATCAAAGCTCAAATCGCTTGAGAAGACCTCAAAAGTTAGATGATACCTCAACAACAAGAATTGACAAAAACACAAGATGCCCTAGGTAGCAGAAGCACAAATGTCAATTAGCCTGCATAAAAGTGTAACTATTGATCTAGAAGTAGTGATCAAAGATTTTGTTGAGCACTGAAACACATTGGAAAACAAGCTAGTAATTGCCGAAGTGCAGTTAGAGAGCACAAAAGAAGAATTGGTAGCCCAAAAGCGTATAGTCGAGAAAATCAAGACCAACCCGAGACATGCAGGAGCAACATCCTTGAATGGACAAGAACGGAAGAGAGCTAGAGAAAGCTGTCCGGATAAAAGAGCTCACGCACCAAGATGCCACAACGACATCCATAGCTCGCGAGGATGATCTACAAAGAGAGAATGATGTTTTGAAAAAGGGCAATGAGGATCTACAAGCAATGATAGCAACATTACAAGCGAAGTTAGAGTGCAAACAACTAGAGTTCACTCATACAAACGCTCATGAAGATGATGAAGATACACAAAGGGAATCTGAGAGACAACAAGGGCATCAACAAAGGGAGATAGCACGTTCGTCATCTGGGGTAACCAATACATCAAAACCGCAAGGTGGAAAAAGCACAAAAAATTAGCAAACCGCATCAGAGACAGCTCAAGAAGTACCAAAGATGAGCACTACCCGAAGGACAAGAACAGAAGGCACAAGGAAGTGTGCAACTCAAGATACACTTGTGGAAAAAACCAAAAAATTGGCAAACCGCATCAGAGACAGCTCAAGAAGTACCAAAGATGAGCACTGCTCAAAGGACAAGAATGGAAGGCACAAGGGAGTGTGAAACTCAAGAGACACTTGTGGAAACCGATAGATTAATAGATTTAGCAATTAATGAGCTGCAAGAACGCATTACCACAATAAAAGAGATGCACTTGAAAAGAGCCATGGAATGGGAGGTCAGAATTTTACATTCAGTCAATATACAAGTACTCTGACTGACAAAGATCCATGAAGATTGGTATATTAAAGCCCTCCCACTCCCATTGATCAGATACGAGTGCCTTCACCACAAAGCGGCCATAAAGCAAGAAATGATTGAAGCTCAGTCTAGTGATCTACCACAATGGAGGAAGGCATGGCTTGATAAGCATCTGGAATAGGTGATTCACCTGATGCAAGCACCCTCTTCACTCCAACAAGATGTCACCTTTTGCCCGGTGCTCGAGTCAGAACTTGGAGCTAGCATCAGACAATGCAAAGGCAACACCACAATTGGTTGAATTACCCACCGTTGCCAGTACTGGATGACCATGAAAGGTTAGATGAGAAGTATATGCTATGTGCTCTCATCGCATGTAAAGCAATATGAAGGCTTTCCAGATCTGTCTTGCCAAATGCTCCGAAAAATATGTTGGATGTTGGCAGCCTGCATCAATATGTACCATAAAGCGTGGATTTTAGAGACTCCATGGATTTCCTTCTTGGAGGGGAATAAAGGCATGGTGTATGATCTCAGCAAGCAACCTTATGAACAGATTTTGCATGGTTTCTTAGCACACCTGATGTTTATGTCCTCATGCTACATAAGCACTTTTGAAGAGGCTTTCTACATAAGATTCTTCACATTGGACATAACCATTTTTGGGCCAGAGATCAATGATCTTCGAGTGAGATTTATTAGCTACCATGCCATTGATCTCCACCAACAGGACACCGTCAAGCCTTATGCCCAAGAAGATGTCTAGCTAGCCAAAGAATATAGAGAAGGACTCAGATGGACAACACATCGCTATATACAACGTCAACCTGCAATTCGACCACCACCTCCGCATTGACTCATGTTGAGGATGACATGAAATAGGAGGGGGGGAGTTGGAAGATTCCAACAACAGCAGATGCCAGCTCTGGAAAAGAAGATGTCTGAGAAGAATTTTAGCCTTTGTAATGGAAAATGATTGTAATTATCTTGCCCAAAACCATTAGTCCTTTGTTCATTCTATAATCATGAAGAATTTGGGGTTATAAACTCTCAAGTTGTATTCTATGGTATTCTTGAAATAAATCTAGTCCTTGTACCTGAAACCTAGAGCTAGGGTATAAAAGGAAAATTTTGTAAAGTTTTGAGGATCATCATTATTAATAAAACTGAGCAGATAAGGCTTTCTCAGTATGTTGTGTGTTTTTCTTTTTATTGTGTCTTTATCTCTTTACATTGCACCACACGATCATTATATCGGAATTCTGAGAGCAACATTGTGTTAGTCTCAGTGAGGTCTCCATGTGGATATCTACATTGCAAGTGTTTTGCGAGATCCGAGCATCGACTTCCATAACTTTCTAGGTGATATATCTCACTATCCGAGGGTTGTTTGAGATTCTGTCGATTGCATCAGATTCCCAACACTTTGGAGCACCAAGTAGGCGTGTCTGACATCAAATTTTGATGACCTGCATATATGTTGTTGGAAAAAAAAACACGTCTTTCTTTTGCGAGTAGATTTTAGGTTTGATGACCTAGATATGTTTTCGACCATGCATGAATCATCCTATTAAGTTTGGAGTTGTTTGAAGTTGATTAGCTATTTGGTTTTGTATGTAATGGAATTTGCCTATTCAATTTGAGAATAGCGGAATTTAATGAGAGTACTTTCAAGAAATGATTTTGTGAGCATAGCGGGTAGACATAATTGAAGATAGCAACATAATCATAGCAATTAGTTAACTTGGCATAGACAATACTTTTGCAAGAGAGAGAGTTTAGAGAACATGACAACAATTGAGGACCGGATTTATGTGGAGCCGGTCCCCCCTCCAATAGGCATTTGTATTATGATTTCTCCATAAAGAGAGACTTGTTACAATACAGTCTTTGTGTTCCTTGTGACCTAGGTGATGCCATGAAGATGGAAGGCTTCATGCACCACAAACATAACATAAACTTGAAGAAAGCTTTAACTATCCCAAGCCTCAGTCCCAAGACCTCAAACACCTTCGAAGGTGGAGAGAGCTAGCAGGGAATGAGGGTAGGGAAGAGGAAGAAGAAACATTTCGTAGGAGAAAGAATTAGTTCCTCACTTATCATACTCTTGTTGCTAGCATACATAATAGCATAGTAATGAAGAAGAAGGATATGGCAAGCTTAAGCATTGAAGCATGGCTCTTGGTTGGATTTGCACTCCATAGCCAAGAGTGTTGGTGTAGGCTCTCAACCTCTACTTGCTTGGAGAGGGAGCTCTTGCACTTTGCATATCACACAATGAGAGTGCTTGTGAGTGTGTGTGGGTGAGTATACCCCCTAGGCACCCCCCTAGCTTGCTTGGGTCGACCCCCCCTTGTAGCTCATGCCTGAAGCTCATTGGACCCCTCCAGGCCTAGCCAATCACAAGCAAGAGCCATTACAAGCAACATGGGTAGCCTTGGGACAAGTGTCCCCCTTTCCCCTTTGAGAGAGAGGACTTGATAAATGCTAAAACAATTAGATAATTCATGTAATTTATCATTGGACCCCTTTGAAGCCTAGCCAATAGGCTTCAAGCAACACATGAAGGTAACATGGGTAGGGGCCTGACATGTGTTCTTGCTGCCTCTTCAAGTTGGGCTTCCCTTGTGTGTGTGAGTGGGTGTTCTCTCTCTAGCCCCTAGGAAAAGGGCTCGCCCCCCCTCTTGTAGGAATGCTTTTGACTTTTAGGTGATCAAGCACCTTACTCACCAAGCATGACAAAGCACTTGAACTAGGGGGTGTTCCCACAAGCATCTCAGGCAAGCTTCTCAAGGCACCTCAAGTACTTTAATCATGCAGCAAGTCAAGCACCTCAAGCATGGAGCCAGTCAAGCACCTCAAGCATCTTAATCAAGCACCTCAAGCATGAAAAACACCTCAAGCATGACAAGCACCTCGAGCTTGGGCCGGGTTCCCACCTCAAGCTCAGCCCTAGCTTACTTAAGGTCAAAGGACTTTTACACACATTTATTGGAGGTCTTCAATGAAGCTAACCCTAAGGTCTTATGCTCCATTGGTTAGCCTTGCTCTTTGATAGACCATCTCCCTTTTGGGCCCCTTTACTATTGGCCCCGTGTTGAGATAGATCTATAAGCACATACCTATATCTTAACACTTGTTCCCGTTTATTCTCCCACATTAAGTGATCAATTTAATATGAGAAAATCATTTGGGTTAGTTAGATATTAGATTTTATGACATTACCTCTCTCTTGAAATCATAGTCGTCCTCGACTATGAGGTAGAAAGATAAAGTCTTAGTCATTAGTCAATCGTACTTAGCGGGTAAAGGATCCCTTTTTACCCTATGACATCTTTCCAAGATGGATGACTAATCCATTTGGTGCTTGGGAGACATAGCTGCCGCAAGCATGTCTGCTCTTTAGTCCATTTTATTCTCCCAAAGTAGAGTGACAAATTCTACTTGGTGTTTGAGAGACGTCGTCATCACAAACATGATTCTAAGCATGCATACTAGTTAAATTTTGTGCACAATTAAAAAGAGGACTAGTCATGTAAGACAAAAACATGAGTTATTTAAAAGAAATTTGTACATTTGCTTACTCTAATGTAGCATTGTAAGCATTGACAAGGTTCATACTATCCTTAAGTTGTACTCCTTGCATCCATTTAGCATCTTCAAAAGGATAATTTTTGAACTTAATAAGATACCGTCGGATAATCTTACCATGTCGTAGTACCTTGTCTTCATGCCGAAGGATAGCTTCGGGTTGTAGCACCTCTTCTTGGTCTTCAACTTCGGGAGGGTCTTCAATAATTGGTTCAATTGGTGGCTCTCCTTTGTAGGGCTTAAGTAAGCTTACATGAAAGGCATTGTGTATAAGCCAATGGTTGGGCAACTTGAGTTGATAAGCCGTCTCATTGATAGGCTTCGAGATTTGGAAAGGACCATAGTATCTTTTTGCTAGTTTAGCATAATACTTTTGATGGCCCGTATGATTTTTGCCCGTCGTTTGCCTTAATCGAGCCTTAGGAAACTTGAGTAAGACCCAATCATTTTCTTTGAACATTAAGGCTCTTCTGTGCTTATCAGCAGCAGCTTTTTGCCTTTGTTGAGAGATGGCTATAGCCTCCCTAATGTTTTGAAAAGATTCTTGTAGGTCACGGCTATACTCATCGGCGGCGAAGATTTTCCCATGTACTTTCAGTAGCAAGGGACTTTTAGGTCTTCCTTCTATGATCTCGAAAGGTGCTTTGCCCGTAGAAGTATGTACAGTATTATTGTAGGCATACTCTACTAGCGGTAAATACTTTTCCCATTGTGAGCGTTGATCTACTTCGGTAACATAAGTCTTGAGTAGATCGAGTATCGTAAGATTGGCTATCTCACTTTGGCCATCCGTTTGTGGGTGATAGGCCGAAGAGAAATTCAATCTTGTTCCTAGATTTTCAAAGAGACCTTTCCAGAAATTACTGGTCATTCTAGGATCTCTATCTGACACGATGGATGTGGGTAATCCATGGTGTTTGAAAATCTGAGATATGAAGAGAGTTGCCATTTGATGTGCCTTAATAGTCTTTTTGACAGGAATAAAATGTGCTTGCTTGCTAAACCTGTCGACTATTGTCCATATTCCTGTATTCCCATGGATAGACTTGGGTAATCCAAAGATGAAATCCATGGATATACTCTCCCATGGTGAATTTGGAATAGGCAATGGCTGGAGTAATCCAGGTTGCTTCCCTCTATCATACTTGGTCTTTTGGCATACTACACATTTTGAAACATACTCTTGTATGTCCACTTTCATGGTAGGCCAATAGAAATACGTCTCTACTCCTCGGAGAGTAGGTTGAATACCTCTATGCCCTGCATATGGAGGAGCATGGGATTCATACATAACCTTCTCACGAAGGGAATGGGTAACACATAGCCTATTGCCGTGAAGAAGATAACCATCCTGCAAGGTGAATGGTTCCTCTTTCTTCCCCAAAGCAAGGGCTGACATTATGTCTCTAAAGTCAGGGTTAGTAGCATACTCATCTATCATAGAGGATAGATCATTGTGAGTAGCTATAGACACCGCATTAACTTTTGGTCCTCGTGATAGTGCATCGGCAACTTGATTTTGCTTACCAGCTATGTGAGCAATATGAAAATTAAATTGCGAAAGAAAATTTGCCCACCTCATTTGTTTGTCAGAAAGCTTGGTTTGCGTCATGAAATACTTGAGACTTTGGTGGTCGGTTCGTAGGATAAATGGAGTCCCCAATAGGTAGTGCTTCCATGTGTCTAGGGCATGTAGAACAGCTAAAAGCTCTTTCTCATAAATGCCCAAGACTCGTTCATCACCATTGAGCCTTCGGCTCTCATATGCTATGGTATGCCCTTCTTGAAGCAAAACCGCTCCAAGGCAATCACCACAAGCATCACATTGGACCTCAAAGGGCTTTGAGAGACCGGAAGCACAAGGACTGGTTGGGAAGTAAGCTTCTCTTTGAGTTTTTCAAAAGCATTTTGCTCCTTAGCAGTCCATACAAACTTAACGTTCTTCTTGGTTAAGTCGTGTAGTGGTCCTGCCACTTGAGAGAATTTTGCTATGAAGCGTCTATAGTATGCACACATACCAATAAAGCTTCTTAGCTCATGTAGATTCCTTGGGTTAGGCCATGATTTTATTACCTCTAACTTTGATGGATCCATACGAATACCATCGTGAGAGATAATATGGCCTAGATATTGAATCTCTTGAAGGAAGAATTCACTTTTCTTTTGGTTGAGAAAAAGTTTGTTCTCCCTCAAGGCTTGAAAAATCACTTGGAGATGTTGCTTATGTTCCTCCAAAGACTTGGAGTAGATGATGATATCATCGAAGAACACTCCAGTGAATTTTCGATATGGTCTAAAAATTTTCTCCATCAAACGATTGAACGTAGCTGGTGCATTAGTCAAGCCAAAAGGCATGACTAGATATTCATAAAGACCAAATGTTGTGCGAAACGCGGTCTTTAAGATATCCTCATCCACTATCCTTATTTGATGATAGCCACTCTTAAGGTCAATCCTACTGAAGTAGGTAGAGCCTTGTAGCTTATCAAACAGATCTTCTACCCGAGGTACGGGAAATCTGTTTTTAATAGAGATATGGTTTAGTGCTCGATAGTCCACACACATACGGTATGTACCATCTTTCTTTTTCACTAAAAGGACTGGAGAACAAAAGGGAGAGGAACTAGGCCTCACCATCCCTTTGTCTACCAGCTCTTGTACTTGCCTCATGACCTCCTCTTGTTGAGCTTGTGAGACTCGATAAGGAGGTTTGTTAGGCGGTGAGCTTCCTGGAAGGAGCTCAATACGATGGTCATCATCCCCTCGTTTTGGAGGTAGGTCCATAGGGATATCATCGATGAACACATCTTGGAATCCTTTTAGAAAAGTAGACAAGTCTAACTCTTCTTGATTCCTATCATTTTCATTTGATGAAACATTATTAGCTTTTAGAGACTCTTTGACATAAATCATGTACGCAGAAACTGAGCTCTTCATTGATTTATCAAAAGAAAGAGGATTTACAAGTGGAATAGTGCGACCACGCTCACTAGCATCTACATACATGTTCTTTCCCCTGTAGGTGAAGTAAATTCTCCTTTCAGGGAACTTCATGTTGGCAGCCATGCGATCAAACCATGGTGCCCCTAGGATAACATCCTGATGTTGGAGGGGAGAGATGAAGAAGTCTTCTTTGTCGACATAGCTTTGGACATGAAGCCTCAACTTCCCAATCAAGGGAGTAACGGAGGCTTGTTGTCCCTTGAAAGCTGCATCAGCTGTTACTATATCTCCCATCTCAAAAGCTTGAATGCCCAACTTGGTGGCCAACTCTATTGATATGAAGTTGAGAGTAGAGCCAGGGTCAAACAAGATGAAGGCATCATGCTCTCGTACCTTTCCCCAAGCATAGGAGAGTGATGATCCTTTGCAATGAGCATCCTCTTTTGGAGCTTCGATGGTGGAAGCCCTAGGAGTCTCATTGCGAGTATTCTTCTTGGGGCAAGAACGATAGCCATGTCCTTGCTCCCCACACTTGAAACACTTATGGTCCTTGCGAAAAGCTTCAAGCTCTTCAGGAGAGAGTTTGTTTTTACCTTTGTAAACTCCCTTCTCCTTGGACCGATTGTTGTTGTTGTTGTTGGAAGTGCCTTGGGAATTATTTTGAGCATTGGATTTTCCCTTTGCATCATTTTTATCTTTGTTTTCCATGGGCTTGACATTACGTCTAGCCCCTTGATGGAAATTGATGCGTGAAGCAACCATGGTGTGGTGGATTACTTCGGTAATAGTACCGGGCCGTTGAGAGTTGATATATTCGGCCATCTCTTCAGGTAATCCCGCACAGAATTGCTGTCTTTGCTCGGCAAAGTCTATCTTTTGAAAGACAGTAGCTTTGAGATGTAAATCCCAAAACTTATCTACATACTTGTTGATAGACTCATGAGAGAGGAGCTTCAAGCCGCGCCATTCGGTAAGAACTTTATCTTTAGTATCGCTTGGAAGAAATTGCTTCATGATGGAAACTCGTAGAGTTTTCCATGTCTTTGGGGCTTCTCCATTGCCACGAAGGCTAGCCCACCATTGACGAGCTGATTTTTGGAAGTGCATAGCTACATGGCGTAGCTTGGAGGACTCTGTGAAGCCCTCGTCCCCAAAGGCCGCATCAAATTGCTGGATGAAGGCCAACACTTTGTCGGTAGCACCAAAGGTGCCATCGTAGGTGAGAAAAGAGATACTCTTTCCTCCCTCCTTGAACTTCTTTAGCTTTTGTGACCTTCGCCATGCAGGAAATGATTTGCGATGCCCTCCCCTCTTGTATTCTCTAGGAGAATAGCCATAACTTTCATCGGAAGAGAAGGAAGGTGAAGAAGAAGGAGAAGAGGGTGACCTCTTCCTAGCCCTTTTCTTCCTTTGTTTCCTCTCTTGCCTTTGAGAGTGATGAGGAGAAGGACTATGGGTTGCTCTTTTCCTCTTGGGAGGAGTAGGCGATCGTCTAGACCGCCTTCTTCGTGGAGCCACATCTTCAGAAGAACTTAGACTTTCATTGCTTTCTTTCTCTTTGGATTCCTCCTCTCGAATGGGAGAGAGTCTTCTTTTGGGGGTCTCTTCAAGAGGCCTCCTAAGCTCTCTCTCCTCTTGGAGAGGAAGGGAAATTCCATAGGCACGAAGTTGTTGAGTAACTTCGGCTTGCAAGGTAGGGTTGCCCATAGCTTGTTGCAACCTAGTCACAAGATAATTCACAAACATGGGAGCATCATCATTAGCACCTTCATGTGCAAAATCAAAGCTATCAATGTTCATTCTACTCTCTTGATTATTGTCAGCCATGTTAACAAAATTTTATGTATGTACTTAGTGTATGCTTTGGCAATTCAAAACCTTAGTTGCCACTCCTCTTAGCCTTTGAAAATCGGCTCTTAAGTGTCTACACCCACGGCTCAAAGTGGTTAATTATAGAGAGTAGAGGAGTAGGTCTAACATAGCAGAGTTGCCAAGGGCTATCTCCTTTCGGACTTCTTATGGCTCAATAATGGTAAAGCCGTAGGCAAGTCTAAAAAGACTCCATTATTAAGTCCAAAGCTCCCGAGGTGTGCACCATCCCCCACATAGTGGGCTTAACAAAACCGGTATTAGATCCCAGTTCCACTTACTCTATTATAGTTAACAACATCAACCATTTATAGGCTACTTAAGGACCTCTCTTCTTAAGCAAGAAAAGAGAAACCAAATGCTCTGATACCAATGTAATGGAATTTGCCTATTCAATTTGAGAATAGCGGAATTTAATGAGAGTACTTTCAAGAAATGATTTTGTGAGCATAGCGGGTAGACATAATTGAAGATAGCAACATAATCATAGCAATTAGTTAACTTGGCATAGACAATACTTTTGCAAGAGAGAGAGTTTAGAGAACATGACAACAATTGAGGACCGGATTTATGTGGAGCCGGTCCCCCCTCCAATAGGCATTTGTATTATGATTTCTCCCATAAAGAGAGACTTGTTACAATACAGTCTTTGTGTTCCTTGTGACCTAGGTGATGCCATGAAGATGGAAGGCTTCATGCACCACAAACATAACATAAACTTGAAGAAAGCTTTAACTATCCCAAGCCTCAGTTCCAAGACCTCAAACACCTTCGAAGGTGGAGAGAGCTAGCAGGGAATGAGGGTAGGGAAGAGGAAGAAGAAACATTTCGTAGGAGAAAGAATTAGTTCCTCACTTATCATACTCTTGTTGCTAGCATACATAATAGCATAGTAATGAAGAAGAAGGATATGGCAAGCTTAAGCATTGAAGCATGGCTCTTGGTTGGATTTGCACTCCATAGCCAAGAGTGTTGGTGTAGGCTCTCAACCTCTACTTGCTTGGAGAGGGAGCTCTTGCACTTTGCATATCACACAATGAGAGTGCTTGTGAGTGTGTGTGGGTGAGTATACCCCCTAGGCACCCCCCTAGCTTGCTTGGGTCGACCCCCCCTTGTAGCTCATGCCTGAAGCTCATTGGACCCCTCCAGGCCTAGCCAATCACAAGCAAGAGCCATTACAAGCAACATGGGTAGCCTTGGGACAAGTGTCCCCCTTTCCCCTTTGAGAGAGAGGACTTGATAAATGCTAAAACAATTAGATAATTCATGTAATTTATCATTGGACCCCTTTGAAGCCTAGCCAATAGGCTTCAAGCAACACATGAAGGTAACATGGGTAGGGGCCTGACATGTGTTCTTGCTGCCTCTTCAAGTTGGGCTTCCCTTGTGTGTGTGAGTGGGTGTTCTCTCTCTAGCCCCTAGGAAAAGGGCTCGCCCCCCCTCTTGTAGGAATGCTTTTGACTTTTAGGTGATCAAGCACCTTACTCACCAAGCATGACAAAGCACTTGAACTAGGGGGTGTTCCCACAAGCATCTCAGGCAAGCTTCTCAAGGCACCTCAAGTACTTTAATCATGCAGCAAGTCAAGCACCTCAAGCATGGAGCCAGTCAAGCACCTCAAGCATCTTAATCAAGCACCTCAAGCATGAAAAACACCTCAAGCATGACAAGCACCTCGAGCTTGGGCTGGGTTCCCACCTCAAGCTCAGCCCTAGCTTACTTAAGGTCAAAGGACTTTTACACACATTTATTGGAGGTCTTCAATGAAGCTAACCCTAAGGTCTTATGCTCCATTGGTTAGCCTTGCTCTTTGATAGACCATCTCCCTTTTGGGCCCCTTTACTATTGGCCCCGTGTTGAGATAGATCTATAAGCACATACCTATATCTTAACACTTGTTCCCGTTTATTCTCCCACATTAAGTGATCAATTTAATATGAGAAATTCATTTGGGTTAGTTAGATATTAGATTTTATGACATGTATGTGGAGGTGTGATTGGATCAGAGAGGTAAAAACCGTAGTTAGAGTGCACATAGACAATTTCCTCGGAGTGTATTGAGTTCAGACGAGAGAATGACAACCTCTTGGCATGCATCTCGTGTCACGTGCTTCCCATGATTGACATTATAGTTTTGGATCCGTCTTGTCGTGAGATGTGATAGGTATGACTGTGTAGCCTTGAGACACCCACTCACCCGGGTATCTATGGGCAAGAAGTAATTGTTTTCCAAGAAAATGTGGAGCCATGGTGCCCCAAGAACTGATATTCAAAGAATTGGCAGTATTACTTAAGGGTTGTCACTAGGAATGCATCCACTTATAGAATTTTTGAAAAGTTGCTTGGCCCTCACACCTTCTCCAATCACAAACTTCCTACGGAGATCTAGTCATGTCTTCCATAGAACATGTGGGTAGGTCCCTTTACACCTACCTTGCCTCCCATGAAGAGACAAACTTGGAGAGTGAAAAGCTCCGCTCTCTCATTTTTAGGCCATGGCTTTGTAGACCCTTGTTATTTACTAAGTAATATGTTCGTTGGCTTCTATACTATCTCTTACCCCTTATCCCGTCACTCCACTCTCTTGGTTAACAATGCATTTCGTTTAATTCATTTAAAAACACCTACACACACTCACTCTGTGCTAGTAAGCCCTTGATAGCTTCTCTAAAGTTCTAAAGTTCTTGACACGGTTAAGTAGAGAAGAAGGCCAATGTTGTGGCATGAAACTGATGCCTTCAAAAGACGACATGGTTGTTGGAATTCTCTATTTTTACCTCTTTGTAAGACTGAATGGCTTGCATCCTAGCCTCCTGAGTTCTTACCCTTACAAGTACGTGACCTGTCCTCCGGATGAGAGAGAGACAGAAGAAGAAGAAGAATATAATTTTTAACGTCGTGGGAAACTATCTCAAGAGACTTGTCCTCCGGATGAGAAGAAGAAAAAGAAAGAGGAAGAAGATTGTTTTAACATCGTAGGAAACTATCCCAAGAGACCTTATAGGTCTACCCGACGAGGAGAGTTGAACTCAAGACCTGTTACTCAAGAGGGAAATGGCATAACTAATCTACCACACTTGGGTGATAAAAAGGTTATACCATTTTCCTCTTTTTATTAGCGCGCACACACACACACCCAAGAAGAAGATTGTTTTAACGTCCTAGGAAACTATCGTGAGGGGAGAGAGAGAGAGAGAGAGAGACTGTGTTAAGAGAAGAGAAGATAAAAGCAAAATTTTTTCTCCGCACCCATTCACATTTCTACTTTGCCAAGCGCAAGAACATCTGTTGTTTTTTCAAATGATTTCGAAGAGCTAAATATTTCGCTGCTATGGAAAGTTTCGGAGTATCCTGGCCTCCCCGTAACGAGGGCATTATCTACCGCGACGTGCTGCCTTCCACTTTCTCAAGTAAGGAAGGAGAGAGAGAGGGAGGGACGGGGGGATAAACTTAATGGGTATACTTAACAAAGTACGCACAAACTCATCCACGTGCTTCTTGAGCTCAGCCCGATAGAAGGAGAGCATCGCCTCTATTCCTTGATGCCCAGGATTGTGACACTTCGCCTAACAATTTTTTTTTGCCTCAAACCCAACATGGTCTTATGCATCAAATTAAGTTTCCTTGGGAGAATATCTTGAAATTCAATGTTCTGACGATGCATTGCTCTAACATCGGATATTCATGGCTTCCGAAAGTTTGGTAGAATTTTGTAGAATTCTGTAGTCAACTTTTGCTTGGGCCGCTCAAATGGTGTAATTTGTGAAGGTCCCCAAATGAATGGTACCCCTTTTTGAGTAAGAGTATGCAATGACGAAGCTACCTTTGCAACTTGTCTGATCAACCGTCAGTAAGAATACAAGCCCAAGAAGCTCCTCACATCATATATTATCACAAAGTGATAACGTGGCAATTGCATTGAGGGTGATTATAATTTTTTCAAGAGGGGGGTATGTCACAAGTTGATGACGTGGCAAGGACCCCGGAATTACGCCGACGACAGGCTAACTGTATGGAGATTCTTGGAAAATGCGCCGCAATTTGCGTTGACAGCATGACACGTGGCAGTTGTACGGACATCAACTGTACGGACCCGCTTTTTGCGCTGACATTGTTGACGTGGCATTTTGTACGGATTTGCGCAATTTATGTTGGCTGATTTAGTTGGCAGCTTTTGGATAAAAGATTTTAAGAAAATTGCTTTTGGGACAATTACTTTTGAGTCAGAGATTTTGGGGCTGTGCTTTTGGGCATCCCTTGTACCAATAAATAACTGGGCTAGGCCTTACTTCTCAGAGCATCTGGATGCAGAGTGTGAGAGTGAGCACCTGCTTGCTCTCTTGTACTTTGAACACAGATTAATATAAAAAGAAATACTGAAAGAGGCGTCAATCTTTGGGGCCAATACCTTTGGGCACGGAACTACGCCGGGCCGTGTCATCTTTGTGGATTGCTTTGAAGTGAATCTCTGTTGTGTCGCGGTAGAATCTTGACTTGGAGTGTTCGAGTTTGTTACAATTACCTCTATCACCACCAAGCAATTTGCGTGGCAGAACCGTTGAGAAAGAAAATCATGGAAGAAGCACATGCTTCACCTTATGCGGGTTATCAGAGAATTCTCCCTACGACCTTAGCATTGGAAAGATATTTCTCTTGGCCAAGCCTTAAAACAGACATTGATCAATATGCCATGGAATGCTTGGTTTGCCAAAAAGTAAAGTATGATCGGCATAAGACGCCTGGGTTACTCCAACCTTTACCTGTGCGTGATCAACCATGGGAGAGTATTGCCATGGATTTTATTATGGATCTCCCAAAGACTCAAACTGGAAATGATGCGATCTGGACCATCGTGGACAGATTTAGCAAGTAAGCTCATTTTATTTCAGTCAAGAAAACAATTAAAGCAAATCATATGGCTAGACATCTTTCTGGCACAAATCTTTAAGCATCATGGACTGCCCAAGTCTATTGTGTCATGGATGCTTGAGAGTCAGTCGCTGCCTGCATCATCGTTTGTGTCATCGTCTACATCATCACTAGAAGGCTCTAGAAGGCTCTAGAAGAATCTAGAAGATTCTAGAAGGTTCTAAAAGTATAAAGGAGATTCTAGAAGTTTCTAGAAGCTTGGAGAAGATTCCGAAAGAATCTAGAAGTTTCTGGAAAGCTCTAGAAAGTTGAAGAAGGATCTAGAAGGTTCTAGAAGAACTAGAAGTTTCTAGAAGCTTGGAGAAGATTCCAAAAGAATCTAGAACTTTTTGGAAAGCTCTAGAAAGTTGAAGAAGAATCAAGAAGGTTCTAGAAGATTCTAACCTCCTCAAGAAGAACCTAGAAAGTTCTAACCTCCTCAAGTAACCTCCTCAAGCACTAGTATAAATAAGGGTCTTGGGCCACAAGCCCCTCAGTCTTGCCAACACCAGTTGTGAGGCTCCTATAAGGAAATCCCTCTTCTAGTTCTTATGTTCAAGTCTTGTCCATGCAATTAAGCCTAGTCTTGTACTTAAGTCATGTAATCCAAGTCTTGTATCGAGATCTCTTAATAAAGTATTAAGTCTTATAATCAATATTAAGCTTATCATCAAGTCCAAGTTCTTGTACATTGTGAGCGCCTTCTCTTGCTCTCTTCTAGCTCTATACGCGCTCATAACAGTTTGGCAAGACTACCATCTCTTACTCTTCTCAAGCCATCATGGAGCCGACGATGGAAGGCGTCATCAACGCATTGCAAAGCATCCAAGATCAGTTACAAGAACTTCGCGAGAGTAACGCTCAACTTCAAGCAGGGCAACCCCTAATCTTGGGACCGGCGTTGCAAGATCTTCAACGTCAAATTCAAGAGCTTCAAGAGACAATCACACATCAAGCACAAGCTGCAAAATCGAGCTATTCTCAACAACATAAGAAGGAGCCTAAGGTCAGCATGCCTGAAAAATTTGATGGGACTAGATCACAGTTTAGAGGTTTTCTCCGACAAGTACGTCTCTTCATTCGAATGCAACGAGAGCGTTAGCCAGATGATGCCTCTCAAGTAGGCCTTATTGGGACCCTCCTTTCCGGTACGGCTCTCTCTTCGTTTGCTCCCTTACTTGAAAAAGAATCTCCTCTCCTTCATGACTTTGAAGCTTTTGTGCGGGAGTTCTCTGTAACCTTTGGGGATACTGATAGAGCAAGGGTTGCTGAAACCAAACTTAGAAATCTCCGCCAAGGATCAAGACCTGTATCCGTCTATGCATCCGAATTTCAACAGCTCACTTGTGATCTGACTTGGCATGAGGAATATTTCATTAGCCAATTTCAGTGGGGATTAAAGGATGACGTAAAAGATCTTTTATTGACTATGCCAAAGGTTCACACACTAAGCGAGTTCATCTCTCGAGCAATAGAATGTGATAATCGACTATTTGAGAGGAGACAAGAGAGACGTCTTGGGGCACCATTACGACCCCAAACAGAAGTGACACATATTGGCTACACACCTCAACAGGGCCATGAATCATGCATTGAGCCCATGCAAATTGATTCAGTACGGTTTCAACCTCTCTCAGCCCAAGAGAAGCAAAGGCGACGCATCAATGGCTTATGCATGTATTGCGGAGAGAAGGGACACATAGTTCAACAGTGTCTAAGGAAGAGAAGGATGAAGGTTCATGGTGCAATGGCCTCAACGTGTTCGGAAAACATGGACGTCCAACCTCAATAGAAACCTACCGGTTGGACAAAAGACAAGCAAAAAAAGGTCTCTTTCTTCCCGCTGATTCCACTTCAAGTTTTTATGCTACCAGTCAAGATCCATATGCCGGGTAGACACGTGGATTGTGAAGCATTACTAGATTGAGGCGCAACGGCGTGCTTCATAGACAAAGAATTTGCAAAAGAACAAGGTATACCACTTGTGGAGAAGTCTAATCCAGCAACTATAGAAGTCATTGATGGTCGTCCTCTCGCTTCAGGGGATGTCAGGTATGAAACTCGCCCCATAGAAGTAACATTGAAGGAGCATGTTTCAAGAACAGCGTTCAATATTATACAAAGCTCAAGCAGTCCAATTGTTATTGGGCGACCATGGCTTGAATTACATAATCCTGACATCGATTGGAGGGCTCGGAGAATTGAACCATGAAAAGTCCAAAAGAAGAAGAGAAGGCATAATAGGCCTATATATCTTGGAGCCAAGGTATTCGTGCGTGCGGCCAAAAAGTATCCAACTTTCCTGATATTTGCAACACCAACCGACACGTCGATAACAAAAATCATGGAGACATTGCCACGTCAATATCAAGATTACAATGATGTTTTTGAGAAGAAGAATGCAGACCTCTTACCGGAGCATCGACCCTATGATTCTGCTATAGAGCTTTAAGAGGGAACCCAACCCCCTTTTGGCCCAATATACAAGCTATCTCAAGATGAATTGGTAGAACTACGAAAAAATATTGATGAGAATCTTGCTAAGGGGTTCATACGGCATTCAAAGTCCCCAGCAGGAGCTCCAATACTCTTTGTGAAAAAGAAGGACGGAGCTCTCCGGATGTGCGTGGATTATAGGGGCCTGAACAAGATCACCGTCAAGAATCGCTATCCCCTTCCCTTGATCCCAGAGCTTCTTGAGCGCCTTGGCAAGGCAAGAATATTTACAAAAATAGACCTTCGTGGTGCTTACAACCTAGTCAGAATCAAAGAAGGTGATGAATAGAAAACAGCCTTTCGCACAAGGTATGGCCACTTTGAATATACCGTCATGCCGTTTGGCCTCACAAATGCCCCAGCTGTTTTTCAACATTTAATGAACGATATCTTTCGGGAGTATTTGGATTATTATTTGGATGATATCTTAATATTTTCCAAGGATTAAGAAGAGCATGAGCACCATGTACGATTAGTGCTTGAAAAGCTTCGTGCATCAGGGCTATATGCAAAGTTGGAGAAGTGCTCTTTTCATCAATCTAAGGTGGAATTTCTTGGTTATGTAATTTCTGAAAAGAGAATCTCCATGGATCCAAAGAAGGTTCAAACCATCCTTGATTGGGAGACACCCACCTCGGTAAGAGATGTTCAATGTTTCCTTGGATTTGCAAATTTTTATCGTATCTTTATATAGGGATACTCCAAGGTGGTTACAACACTCACAAGGTTGACAGGCCATAATAAGTTTGTCTAGGACTCAGAGGCCATGAAAGCATTTCAGACTCTCAAGCAAGCTTTCACAACCGCATCCATTCTAATTCATGCAGATCCTACAAAGCCTTTCATCCTAGAAACAGACGCTTCAGATTTTGCCCTTGGCGCTATTCTATCCCAAGTAGGAGAGGATGGTCGAGTACATCGAGTGGCTTTTCATTCCCGCAAGTTCTCAGCTGCAGAAATCAATTATGAAATCCATGACAAAGAGCTCTTAGCAATCATCGACTCCTTCGACACTTGGCGTCACCTACTTGAAGGAGCTCCTCATAAGATCACTGTCTATACAGATCACAAGAATTTGGAATACTTCATGGCATCCCACGTCTTGAATCGTCGCCAAGCCAGGTTGAGTGGTGGTTTGATTTTCTTATCTCTTATAGACCTGGCCGTCAACAAGGTAAGCCAAATGCCTTATCAAGAAGATCCTACCTTGCACCTAGAGAAGGCGACGCAGCATTTGATCAACAAGAGTCAGTGATTTTGAAATCCGAGTAGCTTAAGCTAAACGCCACCATGAGCCAAGCTCCTGAAGATTCTACTTTTCTTTCTAAGGTGAGGATGCAAATTGCCAAAGACCCACTTGCTCAGAATATTAGCCAACAACTACAAGGACAAGAGCTTAATGAGGACTTTCAAGAAATTGATGGACTAATTTATTATAAGGATCTTCTCTATATTCCGCCAGGACCAACACGCTTGGAGGTACTTCAGCAACGGCATGATCTTCCATCAGCAGGGCATTTTGGGGTTAATAAGACAATTGAGCTTCTCTCGTGTGACTTTTGGTGGCCTCAAATATGGAAGCTTGTCAAGGAGTATGTAGGCACTTGTGACACTTGCAATAGATCAAAGGCTCCTCGTCATCGTCCTCATGGGTTACTCCATCCCTTGCCCATTCCAAGCAAACCATGGTCATCCTGAAGGAGTACGAGCGGAAGTGCGACGCGAGAGAGAGTGCGAGAAGAAGAGCACGACGATATGGTGAACTCGCTCTACTGTAATGTGTAGAGCATAGTGAGTTCTTATTAGGTTTTAACAAAGGAATATGTGTACATACCTGGCGGCCCGCCTACTTACCTGGGCGACCACATTGGGCTTTATACCCCAACAACCTCCCACTTAAAGTCCAATGTGGTACTGTGAGAGAAGCTACTATACAAGCTAATATACAAGAGATGTAGAGAAGTGATGTACTACCCTACACCTAACTGCTTGCGAAAATGCGCAAAGCTCTCTAAGGTAAGTCCTTTTGTAAGTAGATCAGCAGGATTTTCTGTGGTGTGAACTTTGACAAGCTGAAGTTGCTTATCCTCGAGCATTTCCCTGATGAAATGATACTTCACATCCACATGCTTTGTCTTTGAGTGATAAACTGGATTGCGAGCCAATTGTATAGCACTTTGACTATCACAATATAACGCAGGCATCTCTTCTTTGATTCCCAAATCTGTTACTAGTCGATTAAGCCAAATTGATTCTTTGCATGCCTCTGATGCTGCAACATATTCAGTCTCTGTAGTAGACTGAGTAACACAATCTTATAATCTAGAACGCCATGATACTGCTCCACCAGCCAATGTAAAGACATACACTGACGTAGACCTTCGGTTGTCTAAGTCACCTGCATAATCTGAGTCTGTAAAACCCTTTACACTTAGCTCCTGACGCCCATAGCATATACGCATACTCTTTGTAGCTTTCAGGTATCTCAATATTCCTTTCACTGCCTCCCAATGTTTCTTGCCTGGGTTTGACATGTATCGACTTACTACTCCCACTGCAAATGCAATGTCTGGGCGAGTAGCAATCATTGCATACATCAAACTACCCACTGCAGACGCATATGGAATCTTATCCATTTCAGCCTGTTCTTTCTCAGACACAGGACAATCTTGTTTGCTAAGTTTCACATATGGTGGCAATGGAACACTCAATGCCTTTCCCTTCTCCATATTGAAACGTTGCAAAACCTTGTCAATATACTCTGTTTGAGATAACCAAATCAACTTCTTTGATCTGTCTCTCTCAATGCGCATACCAAGTATATGACTTGCCTCACCCATGTCTTTCATGTCAAACGATTTTGCCATCTTTGACTTCAAAGCTGAAATTTCTTCCAAGTGCTTGCCAGCAATCAACATGTCATCCACATACAAAATAAGGATCAACCAACTACCATCCTTAGCCTTCTTTGTATATAGTCAGTGATCGAACTCACTACGTTTGTAGCCTTGAGAAAGCATAAACTTGTGGAATTTATGGTACCATGCCCTCGGTGATTGTTTTAAGCCATAAAGACTCTTTAACAACTGGCATACCCAATTTTCCTTGCCTTTCTCAACAAACCCTTCTGGCTGCTGCATGTAAATTTCCATATCTAAATCACCATGCAAGAACGCTGTCGTGACATCCATTTGGTGCAACACCAAATCTAATATGGCAACCAATGCAAGAAAGCATCTCAATGTAGTCATTTTGACCACCGGAGAGAAGACTTCATCAAAGTCAATGCCTTGTTCTTGCTTAAAGCCCTTGGCAACAAGCCTTGCTTTGTACTTTGGCTGACTATCATGAGAGGTGATCTTATACCTGTAGACCCATTTACAGGGTAGAGCCTTTTTGCCCCGTGGTAATTTAACTAGCTTCCATGTCTGGTTTTTATGCAGAGCTGTCATCTCTGACTGCATGGCCAATTGCCAATTCCCAGAGTCCTTCATTTGCACTGCTTTCTTGTAACATGAAGGCTCATTGCAATCAGTCAACATGACATAATTCATAGATGGAACAAACCTATCAGGAGGTCGCGTGACACGTCCACATCTACGCACAATAGGTGGCTTAGGCTCAGCCACAACTGTGGTTCCACTCTATCCTGTCCTTGCTCCTCTTGAGCCCTGACATTTTGTCTTGCACGTGCAGGTCCATCTTCTTGGAAGACAACTCTTCTAATCTCCTCAACCCTCTCTGGTTTAGAATGATATTTGGATTCATTAAAGTGAACATCATTGCTGCGGACAACCTTTCTGGATTCGGGATCCCAAAGTCTGTACCCCATCTCACCGGAATTACCATAGCCTAAAAAGATGCACTTTCTACTCTTTGGCTCAAGTTTGTTTCTAAATTCCTTTGGAACGTGAGTATATGCCTCACAGCCAAAGACTCTGAGATGCTTGTATGAGGGCATTTTGCCTGACCATACCATCTCTGGTACTGAATCCTTCTGCAAAACCTTGCTAGGAGATCTATTTACAAGATGAATAGCTGTTGATACAGCTTCAGCCCAAAACCCATTTGGCAGCTGTGCATTAGACAACATACTTCTGACCTTCTCTTGTATGGTCCTATTCATCCTCTCAGCAACACCATTTTGAGGAGGATTGTAAGGAGCAGTAAGTTCACGTTTTATACCTTTTGACTCACAAAAGTCCTGAAAGGCCTTTGAAACATACTCTCCACCATTGTCAGTGCGTAAGCATTTAAGCTTCTTGCCACTCTGATTCTCCACAAGTGTCACAAACGTTTTGAAAACACTAAACGCTTCATCCTTGTGCTTGAGAAAGTAAACCCATACTTTCCTCGAGTAATCATCCATAAATGTCATAAAGTAAGAAGCTCCCCCTAGAGATAGGTTAGGCATAGGTCCACACAAATCACTATGAACAAGTGCCAACTGTGTATCTCTTCTACTGCTTCTATGCTTATGTGGCTGCTGTGTTTGCTTACCATACAGACAATGTTCACAGAATTCAAAATCATTAAATGAAAAGCCAGGCAAATAACCAGAACGAGACAAGATTTCCATTCCCTTCTTGGACATATGTCCTAACCGGCTATGCCACAAAGAAACGTTCGGCTGCTCGGTTACATTGATTACATTTTTAGAGACATTTGATACATAAATTATGTAAAGTCCTCCAGACTTTACTCCATGTGCTACTGTCATAGAACCCTTGGATATCTTCCACATGTTCTGTCCAAAAATGGTGACGTAGCCAGCATCATCAAGTAAACCTGTGCTGATCAAGCTCTTTGTAATTGCGGGAACATGTCTCACATTCTTCAACGTGAAAGAAGAGCCATTCTGAAACTTCAATTGAACATCTCCAACACCTAAGATCTCACATGTCTGCCCATTGCCTAGCCGAACATGATCTTTAGTGGTCACATAAGAAGTAAACCACTCCTTGTTTGGAGACACATGAAGTGATGCCCTTGAGTCTATAATCCAGTCACTCAGTGCATTTCCATCAGATGCTGTAAGAAGAGCTGAGTCCATTGTATTCTTCAAGAAGGAGATGTCTCCTGACACTAGACTGTCATCCTCTGCAACAGTGTTTGTCACATTTATTTCTTGAATCTTCACTGAGGACTTGTTCTTCTCACCATGGTCTTCAGCTTTCTCTTTGCCTTTTTCTGCTTTCCATTCTCTGCAGTCTCTTTTCATGTGACCCTTCTTGCCACAATGGTAGCATTCTATGTCACTCTTGCCTTTAGCACTGCGGGACTTGCTACGAGACTGATTCCTCTTTCCACCTTTGTACTTTTCTTTGGTCCTTCCCCTGACAACTAAGGCTGTTCCTTTGCCTTTGTCCATTGTCTTTCTATTGGTTTCTTCAGTAAGCAGACTTTCTTCTACACCTGCTATGTTCAAACCATCTGGAGGTGCAGAATTACTCAAAGCTGTGCAAAAAGTGTCCCAACTTTCCGGCAATGTGATCAACAGGAACATAGCTCTAACAGGTTCATCAAACTTGACACCTTGAGCTGACAACTGACTGTAGATTGTGTTGAATTCATTCAGATGATTGGACATAGGTGTCCCTTCTTTCATCTTCAAGTCAACAAGCTTCTTAAGCCAGTATACCTGTGAAGCTGCACTCTGCTTCTTATAAAGATCACTCAGCTTTAACCATGCTTGATAAGCCGACATCTCGTCTGCTACATTGAAGTAAACGCTTTCTGCCAAAGTCAGCATAATGGTAGAAAGTGCCAATTCATCCATTTCGCTCCATTCATCTTCGTCCATATCTTCTGGTTTTATCCCCTTGAGCTTTATAGGTTTTATCTACTTCTTTTGTACCAACACGTGCCAAATCTGCTTCTTCCACAATGGGAAATTGGTTCCATCCAGCTTCTTGATATTGTAAAGAGCAGTGTCCTGTGATCCAGCCATAGCTACGCTTCACAGTGGTTTACTTTCCTGGGAAAAATTCGGCAGAGTTTCCCCTGTAAACTGACCTTTGAACCAATATCAACCTGTCAAATGAACCAAGAAAGCTTCAGATTCTGCATAAATTTCGGCAGAGTCTCCTTTGTAAAATGGCTCTGGTGTACTCAAAAAACAAACCAAAAAACAGCTCAAAAAACATTGTCTCTTTGACACTGTAAGCTGCGGGTAAACTTGTCCTGCACCTGTACTGTCTCTCACTGTCCTGTAAGCATAGACTGTGACAATGCCTCAACGGCAGTAAAGCAAAGATGCAATCCCAACTGTCTAACTCACAGTCAATACATCCTAGCTGCCTATCTAAGGGTGCTTGAGGGATCGCTCCAAGACCTGTATCACTGAAAGGATCTCAACATTCGAGAATCCCCCAGCTCAATAAAACCTCACTCGACCCTCAACAAAGGCTGCAGTAAATCTGACAGTACATAGACTTCCCACAAAGTCATACATCCACAAATTTTCCCACTATATGCTGTAACCGCTGCGGCGGTTGTTTGCTGCGTGACTCACAGCCAGCAAACCCTCAACAAACATACATCATCTCTGACAATACATCCCATGTGGAAGTACCTACAATGTCAGGATGAAATCTGGAATATCAAGCAGCAAACACAAGCTACCTGATGAACTAGTGGATGTCGCCTACAGTCTGTGTGTAGATGCGCCCGTGTCGTATGTGACACGCCTCCAAGAACTGTGAGCCGTCCTTCGATGTGTAGACAGCCACAAATCAACACTCTGGGAGTGTCGATATCCTCAGCACCTGCAGTCGTAGGCCGAAAAACCCCAAATTTGCAGAGTCGGATCTGCCGCACCCGCCGAGACCACGTAGTCGAAAATGGCCTGCGCAGACCTTTGTCGAAGCCGAACGGTGGCCGAGATGACCTCACAGGATTTGGGGCCGTGTCTTCGCTTGTCGAATTTCACTCCAATCTGAGCTGGTGACTCTAGCCTCCTGCAGTGCTGCCCCGAGCCTCGATCTGAGCTCTGATACCAGTTGAAGGAGTACGAGCGGAAGTGAGACGCGAGAGAGAGTGCGAGAAGAAGAGCACGACGATATGGTGAACTCGCTCTACTGTAATGTGTAGAGCATAGTGAGTTCTTATTAGGTTTTAACAAAAGAATATGTGTACATACCTGGCGGCCCGCCCACTTACCTGGGCGACCACATTGGGCTTTATACCCCAACACATCCATCTCCATGGATTTCATTATAGAGCTACCCTTGTCACAAGGATTTGACTCCATTTTAGTAGTCGTGGATCGGTTTACAAAAATGGCACACTTTATTCCAACCACTAAAACCATCACCAGCGAAGGTACGGCCAAACTCTTTCTACAACATATCTATCGTTATCACGGATTACCAGATGACAGTTTCTGATTGAGGCCCACAATTCATCTCTAGCTTTTGGAAAAGCTTATTCAAGCTACTCGGAGTACAAATCAACCTCTCCTCAGCCAATCACCCACAAAGTGATGGGCAAACAGAGAGAGTAAATCAAGTTTTGGAACAGTATCTCCGTTGTACTATCAATTATCACCAAGATAAGTGGGTCGAGCTCCTACCGCTAGCAGAATTCTCCTATAACCACAGTTTTCATGCCTCCACCCGTCACACTCCATTCTTTGCCAATTATGGTCAACATCCCAAACAGGATATCCACAGACACCATTGAGTCAAGAATCCAGCTGCTATTCATCTTACACAACAATTATCTGCAATTCACAAAGAACTTACAATTCATATCAAAGAAGCTCAATCCAAGTATAAGGAAAGTGCAAATCTCTATCGCATGCAACATCCAAAATACAAAGAAGGAGATAAAGTGTGGCTCCTCCGGTGTGATCTGCGTTCATCTCGTCCCTGTCAAAAGCTTGATTATCGAAGGCTTGGGCCGTTTAAAATTATCTGTCAAGTCAATCCAGTCACCTATCGACTCTGATTGTCCTCATCCATGAATATCCATCCGGTCTTTCATGTCTCAGTCTTAGAACCTTGTCACACATCTAAGATCCCAGGAAGAGCCCTACAAGCACCTCCTCTGGTTGAGATTCAAGGACATGACGAATATGAGGTCGAAAAGTCCTAGATTCTCGAGTTTCACGTGGCAGGTTACAGTACTTGGTGCATTGGAAAGGCTATGTTGTCAGTGAACGAACTTGGGAACCAACACACAATCTTCAACATGCATCTCTCAAAGTCCAAGAGTTCCATCAACAGTATCCATGGAAGCCCCAGTCAATGAACACCACTGCTCCTCGTGGAACTCGTCGCTATTGGAGGGGGTAATGTCATGGATGCTTGAGAGTCAGTCGCTACCTGCATCATCGCCTATGTCATCGCCTACATCATCACTAGAAGGCTCTAGAAGAATCTAGAAGATTCTAGAAGGTTCTAAAAGTATAAAGGAGATTCTAGAAGCTTGGAGAAGATTCCGGAAGAATTTAGAAGTTTTTGGAAAGCTCTAGAAAGTTGAAGAAGGATCTAGAAGGTTCTAGAAGAACTAGAAGGATCAAGAAGTTTCTAGAAGCTTGGAGAAGATTCCGGAAGAATCTAGAAGTTCTTGGAAAGCTCTAGAAAGTTGAAGAAGAATCAAGAAGGTTCTAGAAGATTCTAACCTCCTCAAGAAGAACCTAGAAAGTTCTAACCTCCTCAAGTAACCTCCTCAAGCACTAGTATAAATAACGGTCTCGGGCCACAAGCCCCTCAGTCTTGCCAACACCAGTTGTGAGGCTCCTATGAGTAAATCCCTCTTTTAGTTCTTATGTTCAAGTCTTGTCCATGCAATCAAGCCTAGTCTTGTACTCAAGTCATGTAATCCAAGTCTTGTATCTAGATCTCTTAATAAAGTATTAAGTCTTATAATCAATATTAAGCTTATCATCAAGTCCAAGTTCTTGTACATTGTGAGCGCCTCCTCTTGCTCTCTTCTAGCTCCACACGCGCTTACAACATATTGTGAGCGATCGAGATTCTCGCATGACAGACAACTTTTGGCGTGCCTTATTTGATAACATTGGCACGAAGTTGAATTTTTCTTCTTCATATCATCCTCAAACGGATGGGTAGAGTGAGATCGCTAATTCCACAGTATTGGATATGCTGAAATGTATGTGTCAGAAAGAGAGTCTGACTGGGAGAAGTATTTGTCCCTTGTTGAGTATGCGTATAACAATACCGTGCATTCGTCTATGGGGAAAGCATCTTTTGAGATTCTCTATGGTAAGCCTTTGCTTCCACCAATCCTTGTCACTAAGAATAAGATTTTTGCAGCAGACGAGTTTGTTCGGGATTTGGACACGGCCTATGGGCAAGTTAAGAGAGCAATTTTGCGCTCTCAGGAAAAACATAAGAAAGTTGCAGACAAGCACATAAAGAATCTGGACTTAACAGTCGGTCAATTAGTCTTACTCAAGTTTGAGAAGGCAAGACTAAAGAAACAAGCGACTCGTAAAGAGAAAGTGGTAAAACTTTCCAATCGCTGTTATGGGCCGATTAAGATAATTGATCAAGTGAACGATGGGACGTTTCGATTAGACTTACCATCTAATTGGAAGATCCACAATGCTTTCCATGTTAGTTTACTCCGGCCATATGTGGAACCGCCTCCAAGTGAGCCTATTGTTGAGGAACCTCCTGAGGTTGAGGAAACGAAAGAAATACTCTAACGGGAGCAGATTATTCATTATCAAGAGCGGCTACTTAAGTCTGGGAAGATTACTCGGAAGTATTTGGTAAATTTTAAGAATCATTCTACATTAGATGCTTAGTGGATGACCGGCAGGAAATAGCATCCTATCCCGAGATTATGGAAGGATATGTACAAGCACTACAATTGAGGACAATTGTTGAGGGATGTTGCTAAATTGACTATTTTCTTATTTTCTTGAGTAATTTCTTTCTATTGAAATTAGGATATTTAAATATGTGCACTTGAACCGTAAGGTTAGGAATTGTAGATCTACTGGAATTATTAAAAGTCATCAGGAATGGAAAAACTTTGATGCGTCATATGATAGGTGACATTAAGCATGGCAAAGGAGTTGTACTGTTAGTTCGGTAGGAGAGACCGGAGAATGGATATTCCCGATGCGTCATGTGATGGGTGACGGGAGCATTGGAAAGGGAATATTCAGTGGGTCAAGCAGGAAACCCGAATTGGAAAGAGAAATACGCGTAAAGACGCAAACACAAGAATAAAGATGGCTTCTGAGAAGCTTTTCTTAAAAAGCGAAATATTTTAACGTGTTTTCCAGGAAGAGCAGACGCTTTCTCACGAGGAATCTATGTCTGCATTGCATTTTTGCATGTGGTTGCTTCCAGGGACGCTTGGGAAGTGTTGTGAAAGCATTGTTTTTAACTTATAAGGTTTTATTGAGTTTTTGGGTAGATTCAAACCAATTTTACAATATGCCAGCCGCCCACTTCATAAGTGGCAACCACCTGGAAAATAAAGCAACACAATTAGCCAGTGTTTTCGTTCTCACTTTTTCTGGCAGAAGAGCAAAAAAAAAAAAAATAAAAAAAATTCGCCGCGTTTCTCCCCAGGAACCCTAATGGGTTTAAAAGAAGCAAGTAGTATTTTTGCGGAAGAAGAGCAAGCCTGTAGAGGTGAATCTAGTCTAGTAGTGGATCCCTTGGTCTGTATACCTGTCTGACTAGAGGCACCTTTGTCTGCCTCTAGCGCCGCCTTCTTCCCTTCTTTTGCGGAGATTCTCTCTCTCTCTCTCTCTCTCTCTCTCTCTCTCTCTCTCTCTCTCTCTCTCTCTCTCTGTTCTAGTTCTTTTGTACCCAAACATGGTATTTGTAAGGTGTAGCGGAAGTGAATGTCGAACTTTGCTCAAGATAAGTGCTTCAAACCGTGCTCAAGGTTCCTTTTACTTACGGAAGGGAGAGCCATCCGTTCCTTTAGTGAGAGAGTGCAAGTGATCACAAACAAAGTGGATAAACTCTGTGAATGAAGGTGCTGAGACTGAGAAATAGGGAAGAGAATACGACACCAGAATGTTGTCAAACCCTCCTCCGAAGGCCCCACTCTCTATGGCGAGAGCGGTCTACTATTGATTGCACAAATCTCTACAATGCAATGTACTTGCCGACGATGTCGACGACGACGAGACGACTGAAATTCGAAAACGCCAATGGCTGAAATTTGCAAATCTTGTATCTGCTGAATTTTGACTCTATGTTGGTGACAACGGCGGTGATGACGATGCGACGATGACGCGCTGAAAAACGCAGATGCTGAAATCTGCGTTTTTTGGGCTGAATCTGCAAACATTGGCAGACCTACAAGTGAATGCAAAAACGCTATGGGTTCTTTAGGCTGAAATCTGAAGGTTTTGTTGCGTTAGTGTATGATTCCAAAAATGCTGGCTGAAACTTGTACTTGGTTGAGTTCTGCTAACGATCTGCAATGGAGCAAAACGCTAGGCTGGCTGAAATCTGCTAACAATCTGCAATGGAGCAAAACGCTACGCTGGTTGAAATCTGCTAACAATCTGGAATGGCTTGGTGATCTTGCTTGTCCAAAAACGCTGAGGCTTGAAGATGGTCTGCAAGCTGAAAACGTTGGACTTCTTATTGGCTGAAAACGCTAGGTTGACTGCAGGGCGGGAGGGTCTTGCTGAGAAGGTGCACTGTTGAACACTCGGTTCCTGCTATCTTTTCTGCCATAATACATTAGTGCTAGCTTTTCTTTTCTTATATAGATCCTTGGCCAAATTGCCCTACCAAGTTTCCCAACAAAAGTCACTTAAAAATAATAAGTGAAAATTGGCTAAAATAGGGAAAATAGGTCTATGCACTGTAAAAATGCTCCTGATGGGTTTTGATGGTAATCTGATGATCATGCTGTGTGCAACCAGAGGATGTGCATCTACTCTAAGTGCCTGGACATGCATGGTCTGCGAACAGACTCACAAAGTGCCAGAACACTTTCTAAGCTAGCTGAATTGAACCCTTGTCAAGAAGTAGCTTGTCCACGTATACATAGGGTTAGATGTGACGTGACATCCCCTCCTTTTCAAAGTGAGTACTGGTACCGAATTGTATGGTGTCAAGGGAGATCGCCAACAGCGTCTGGAATCAACTATGGCAAATCACAATGAAAATGCCGATGCTTGATGCTCAATCCTTCTTGTGCTCTTTTGGATACTGTGTCATGACTAGGAAGAGACATGGAATGTGAATTCCTTGAATGCAAACATTTCATCTTTTCATGAGTAATCCGTATACAGCCGTGCTCATTCCTGAGCGAATCGTGTTCATTGTACCATATGTCATGCCTATGAAAAGAAATCACATAAAGACGGTGACTAAAATACAGGAAAGCATCACGAATGAAACACTCGAACAATGCGTGTTGAGTAATCATGCACACACATAATACTTCCTGTGGGGGTTCTTGGGACCTCGACTCGAGAGCCAAGATCGGTTCTTCGTGATTGAGCGAATCTGCAATGAAGTTAGTTTCACTCGAAAAAGTATCAACTAAACCATCATTCTTGTGAACAATCACATCGTTATCCTGCAAATCATCATGCTCGTGAATAATCACATCTTGATCATGCAAATCAGCATGCTCGTGAATAATCACATCTTGATCATGCAAATCATTATGCTTATCATTATCATGCAATTCATGTGTGTCGTGCTTTGGAGAAGACAAGACTGAGATAGTCTCCTTCTCCTGATTCTTTTCAATCTGCTCCTGCACGTTAGAAAATAGTAGGACCAACTGTTGCATGCGTTGGGCGCTCTGCACTTCACGCTCTTCGCGCTCGCGATCCAATTCTGCTATTCTTTCTTCGGCTGCCAAGCGTGCTTGCTCGCGCTCACGCTCTATGGCTGCCATTCTTTCTGCTTTTCTTTCCTCGCGCTCGCGTTCCAAGGCGGCGCGTTGTGCTTCTCGTTGTTACATCTTGTCCATCATCATCTTGACCAAAGCCTCCATAGGATTTGGTGCAATCCTTGGCGTAGATGGGGAAGGGGGAGGGTCGGAAAAACCTCCTAGTGGGGAAAATTCTTCTTTGCCACTTCCATGCTCATTACCTCCATGCGAAGTATCCATTCCGCTTCAGGTAATGACCATACACTGAAGTCTTGGGTTCTTAAGTTCACGAGGAACTTGGGTTCTTGTGGGTCTTGGTTCTTGAGGTTCTTGAGGGTCTCGAGTCTTGAGGTTCTTGAGGGTCTTGAGGTCCTTCTTTAGCTTGCAATCTGTGTTAGAGAAGGATCTTCTCTTACCCGAGCTCTTCTCTTTCCCGCGGGCGCACCCCTTGGCGGCCTTGCGCTCACACCAAGGTTTCTTTTTCCCACCTCACGTCGATTGGCCGGCCGCTAAGTGCACGGTCCGCTCTCAATGAGTGAAAAGAGAACAAGGGGAGGCTGGACAAGCCCTTCTTTCTTGGGTTTCTTGTCACTCTTTAAAAACACGATTAGGAATCGACACGCCCAAGAGGACTTAGGTTACGTGCGAACGCAACAAGCAAAAAAAATTTCTTGTGGTTCTTTCCTTGAGTGATACAGAACACTGCCAAAGCTCTGATACCAATGTAAGGTGCAGCGGATGTGAATGTTGAGCTTTGCTCAAGATGAGTGCTCCGGACTGTGCTCAAGGGTTCCTTAGATTCTTGATGGTTCTTGGGTTCTTGAGGTTCTTGATTCTTCTGGGGTTCTTCTTTAGGTTCCTCCCTTGAGTTCGTGAAACCGAAGCACATAGAGCTCTGATACCAATGTAAGGTGCAGCGAAAGTGAATGTTGAACTTTGCTCAAGATGAGTGCTCTGAACTGTGCTCAAGGTTCCTTTTACCTATGGAAGGGAGAGCCTTACGTTCCTTTAGTGAGAGAGTGCAAGTGATCACAAACAAAGTGGATAAACACTGTGAATGAAGGTGCTGAGACTGAGAGATAGAGAGAGAAGAGAATACGACACCAGAATGTTGTCAAACCCTCCTCCGAAGGCCCCACTCTCTATGGCGAGAGCGGTCTACTATTGATTGCACAAATCTCTGCAATGCAATGGACTTGCCGACGATGTCGACGACGACGAGACGGTTGAAATTTGAAAACGCTAATGGCTGAAATTTGCAAATCTTGTATTTGCTGAATTCTGACTCTATGTCGGTGATGACGGCGATGACGACGTGTTGAAAAGCGGAGATGCTGCGTTTTTTGGGCTGAATCTGCAAACGCTGGCAGATTTGCAAGTGAATGCAAAAACGCTTGGGGTTTTGGGCCTTTCTTGCGAGGATTGCGATGCGGCGAAGAGGCTGTGCAGCAGGGCAAGGTCTCTTTGTTCTTTAGGCTGAAATCTGAAGGTTCTGTTGCGTTAGTGGATGATCCCAAAAACGCTGGCTGAAACTTGTACTTGGCTGAGTTCTGCTAACGATCTGCAATGGAGCAAAACGAGGCTGGCTGAAATCTGCTAACAATTTGCAATGGCTTGGTGATCTTGCTTGTCCAAAAACGCTGAGGCTTGAAGATGGTCTGCAAGCTGAAAATGCTGGACTTCTTATTGGCTGAAAACGCTAGGTTGACTGCCGAGGGGGGTCTTGCTGAAGGTGCACTGTTGAACACTCGGTTCCTACTGCCTCTTCTGCCAGAATACACTAGCACTAGCTTTTTTTATATAGATCCTTGGCCAAATTGCCCTACCCAGTTTCCCAACAAAAGTCACTTAAAAATAATAAGTGAAAATTGGCTAAAATAGGGAAAATAGGTCTATGCACTGTAAAAATGCTCCTGATGGGTTCTGATAATAATTTGATGATCATGCTATGTGACTAGAGGATATGCATCTACTCTAAGTGCTTGGACATGCACGGTCTGCGAACAGACTCACAAAGGTGCCAGAACACTTCCTAAGCTAGCTGAACTGAACCCTTGTCATCAAGTAGCTTGTCCACGTACACATAGGGTTAGATGTGCATGTGACAATATTAGATTCACCATTTTGTAACAGATTGGTCTCATAGGTCATTTTGGCCTTTTGAAGACGTTAATATAACATTTCATTTCATTTCTCTCTCTCTCTCTCTCTCTCTCTCTCTCTCTCTCTCCCTCTCTCAGTTTGTGCAGGTTCACCATCCTCACACCCGCGGCTCATCTCCCACACATGTTGCTTGTCTAGGCGACCCCAGTAGCATAGTCACCCGGAACGGGAAATCGGAACGGGGAACGGCAACATGCATGAAATGCCATTCCCTGTTTCAAATACTCACGTCTGAAACACGGAACCGGAATCCGGAACGGGAAATTGGGATGGGAACGAGGTACGGAGACTTGAAAATGGCCATTCCCTGTTACTATGCCCAGTAGGCATGGTTACATTGCGGGAGATTGCTGCGCTTGGATGATTGGAGATGGACTTTTGTCACGGAGTTGTCCTTTAGTGGTAGCATGCTAGCTCCATATTGAACCTGCTATTTTCTCTCTTTCACCTTTGCAAAAGACTACAGGTCTGAGGGTCCATGCTCTCTCTCCAGTGCTTCCAAGCTAATCTGTCGGAGTGAGAGGCTTTGGCACACTTATAAAGGCCCTTGGCCAAAAGTAGTACATGAAAAGCAGCAGGTCTAAAAGCATCTTCTCCCAAAAGCTAGCGCCTTGCTGGGTTGTCCGTACACGATGCTACGTAAGCATGTCAATGCGATTTGCAGCGGGATTCGCAGAAGTCTGTACAACATGCCACGTCATCAATCGCTCGCTCTTTTGGGTGTCCTGCTTTAGTTTTAAAAGTTTTAGGCCTTTCAGCTGGGGTACCATAAGTTGGGAACACTTTATTGGCCCTTTTGTCTTTTAAGCCATGCCACATCATCACTTTGTGACATACCCCCCTCTTGAAAGAATTGTAATCGCCCTCAATTACGCTTGCAAAAGAGACATAGGATAAAAACTAGTTCAGTAGACACTGACTCTAAGTATTGACGTACTAGACCACATATATCCAGCACTTGCACAAAAGACGATACTCACTGAACATTTACATCATATTCACATCACTATCCCCGTCGAGATCTTGGATGAGAATCATGATCATTGTAACTTAATTAGCAATTACACCCAGACCGCGCTGACCTTTGGCGGATGTCTTGATTGACTAAATCTCCTTACTATCATATCCACATCACCCCTCAGGTGAAGAAGACACATCATTTCGTCTTTGAAACATGCACTCAAACAATACACACATGAGAGAGCACATGTAAGAAATTCATTTTAGGAATTCCCATTTCACCTTCTTTACATAAAGTCATTTAGCAAAATATCGTCACCTCGTTAGTATCTCTAAAATCTCAAAAAGAAATCAGTGATGTCATGTCACGTGTCTCACTTTTCTAGTGACAACTTTATTTCATTGAGGTAACTTGTGACAAAGGAGCGGAGTAACTCTCCTCTTGATTCAACTTCTCTTGATTCAACCTGCTGATTGATCGGTGACTTCTAGAATAGACGGTGCTAAACCAAAAGCTTCAAGGTAAAGCAATAAAATGTGAGGAGTATTTGCTAGGTTCTCCTCCTTATCCAGTTGGCATCCAAAGCCGGGTAGTTCCTGAACTTGACTAAGTACCGGTGTGTCAACTTACCTTTCCTTGTAAGCTTGGACTTGTTCTAGAATGAGAATCTTCTCTGTCTCTTCCACTTCAGGCTGCTTCTCTGGCTCCTTGTCCATTGGCACTTCACCTTTGAAAGGTCTCAATAGACTCACATGAAATGCATTGTGAATCTTCCATGTATCTGGTAACTTCAGTCTGAAGGATACATCATCGATCTTCTCTTGAATCTGGAAAGGGCCATAGTATCGCGTACTCAACTTTGGAAAAAGCCGCTGCTTACCCTTCCGTTTCCGTAGGGTTGTCTTCTCAAACCGTAAAAGCACCCAATCATCCTCCTTCAGTTGCAAGTCATGTTGATGCTTGTCTGCTGCCTTCTTATGCCATGCTCGAGACTTCTCAAGAGCCTCGTGCACCTTAGCAAAAGCAGTGTCCAGATCCTGAGTATACTGATTTGCTTCAAAAATCTCATTTTTGGTGCTTAGAATAGGTGGAACCTTCTTAACACCCTCGATAATCTCATGATGCCTTTCCCATAGACGTATGAACCACCAAGGGCAAATAATTCTTCCATTGAGTCTTCTGATGAGAGATATACGATTTCAACGAGTCCAAGACTACTGAATTTGCTATCTCCAATTGCCCATCCGTTTGTGGGTGGAACAAGGACGAGAATTATAGCCACGTGCCAATATTCTCCCAGATTTCCCTCCAGAACAAGCTCATATAGGTATGGGTAGAGGTTGTAGAAGACCTGGTCCTTATGGGTGTCAAACTTGACCTTTTGGCATACTAAGCAAATGCGAACAAACTTGTCTACATCCTTTTTGAGCCTCGGCCAGTAGAAGTACCTCTCCACACCTTTCAAGGTGGTGTCTATGCCGTGATGACCCAAAAAAGGTGGACAGTGGTACTCTGTCAAAACCTTGTTTCTCAATGCTTGTGTAACACCATAGCTTTTTGCATCAAGTAGCCTTCCTTTAGAGGATAGCATGCAAATGTCTCCCCACTCTATAATTGGTCAAAGATGTTAGCAAAATCTGGATTTGTGGCGTACTGATCTACCATATCCTTGAAGCTCTGATGGTGAATCACCGAAATAGCCAAAATCTATGGCTTGCAAGACAATGTGTCTGCCACCAAGTTCTTTTGTCCGTGAACATGGACGATCTAAAAGTGAATTTGTGACAAAATATTTTCCCACCTCATTTGTTTGTCCGAAAGTTGTTTCTGAGACAAGAAGTATCGCAAGCTCTGGTGGTCGGTAAACACTGCAAAGTTGGCTTTGAGTAGAAAATGACACCATTTAGTTAGAGCATAGATGACTGCCAAAAGCTCTTTCTCATAAATTTGTGCAACTCGTTCTGGGCGTGAAAACATTCTGCTCTCATAAGCTATAACGTGGCCCTCATGCATTAATACCGCTCCCAGACTGCGACCACAGGCATCACAGTAAACTTCAAATGGCTTTTGCAAGTCTGGTGATACAAACATTGGACCAATTATCAACTTTTCTTTTTTTTTCTTTTGAGAGTCTCGAAGGCTGCAAGCTTAGATAGTCCCAAGAAAAAGGAACTTCTTTTTGTATCAAAATATGCAACGGAGAAGCAATGTCTACAAATTTTCGAATGAACAGTCGATAATACGAGCACAAACCCAAAAAGCTTTGAACTTTGTGTACATTCTTGAAATCTGGCCAATCTTGAATGGTTTCAACCTTAGCCGGGTCCATTTTTATACCCTCCGCACAAACAAGGTGCCCCAAAAAGTTAAGTCTTTGGCAAGAAAACTTCACTCTTTTCCCCATTAACCACTAGTTGATGTTGCCGCAGTGCCTTGAAAACGTGTAAAAGATGGTATTTGTGCTCTGTCTCACTCTTGGAAAAATACGAAGATGTCATAAAAAAAGGTGCCCACAAATGACTTGTACTCTCTCAAAATCCTGTCCATCATCCTATTGAATGTTGCAGGAGCATTTTGAGACCGAAAGGCACCATCAAATACTCGTACAATCCAAAGGACGTCCTGAACACGGTGTTGTATATATCGCCACGAGCGATCTTGATTTGCTGATAGCCACTTTTTAGGTCGATTTTGCTGAAACATGTAGAACCATGTAGTCTGTCCAATATATAATGATCCTGAGTATTGGAAACCTGTTCTTGATGGTGATTTTGTTGAGAGCTCTGTAGTCCATACACATTTCCATCCTTCTTTAATACTAACAACATTGGCAAACAATAAGGTGATGTACTAGGCTGAATGAGACCCTTCTCTAGAAGCTCTTTCACTTGGTTCATAATTTCCTCGTTTTGGGCTTCGCTCACTTGGTAAGGTGGCCAGTTTGGTGGCATGCTGCCGGGAATTAAATCAATGGTGTGATCTTCAGGACGTTGGGGAGGCAATTCTCCCAGTAAGCCTTAAGAGAAGCTTGAGCTTGCAGAAAATCCTGTCGTTCCTTGTCAAGTTTGATGTTTAAGTGTCATCTAACTCATTTAAGTAGATTGAGTTAAACAAATAGACTGAATTTGATTAATTTGGAAATGGCTGAAGCTGATACAAGTGGGACGGACTCGCCCTTTAAATTTACATCAAATACTATATCTCTACCCTTCTCATTCTTCAATCTCGCTTTTCTGGCCATGTAGTCAACCACAACGGTGCTCTTGTGGAACCAGGGAATTCCCAAAAGGATGTCACACCCTTCCAAAGGCATGTTGTAAAAGTTCTCGTGTCCTAGATACCCCTGACAATGCAACCATAGTTTGCCTATGACAGGTGTAACGACAACATACTGTCCTGGTGCCGGTAGAACTGCCTTGACTGGCGGTTCCATTTCCTTTGGTGTAATTCCAAGTTGAGCCGCCAATTCAGTCGAGATGAAGTTGGCCTTGGCTCATCCGTCAAAGACGATGAGGGCTTCTTGATTTCGCACTTTGCACCACGCTTTGCATAGCTCCGTACTTTCATCCACTTATTTAGGGTCGGTCACCACAAAATCTGCTACCAGTCTTGCTTTCGTCTTTCCTTTCTTTATTCGCTCCTCTGCTGCTTTGGAACTCTCTGGTTTTTCCTCTGCCCGATCATTAGACGCTTTGTTGGGGCACGTGCTGATTTCCCACATCCGTAGCATTAACCCTCTTTGTAGTACTTGCCTCGTTGCTCTGCTGACAATCGAGGGCCCAAAGGTTTTTTTTTCCTGTTGCTTTCTCTTCCTTCTGCTACCATTGTTCGATTCTTGCTCCGTCCATACTGCCACAAGCCTATCTGTAGGGTAAGTCAAAGTGCAAAGGTGCATTGCAAACCCTTCCTTGGCATGTCCCATTAAGCACTGCAGACAATAACTCCGCATCTCTATGGGTAATCCACAACAAAATCGCTCAATTTGTTGCTTGAAGGTGATTTTCTTGAAAGAAGAGGCAAGTAGAAAAGTATCTCAAAATCTCTGATAATAGACGTCCAATGTGTCTTCCTTGGTCATTCTCAGATGATTCCAAGTTGTGATTACATCTTGCTTGTAATCCTGAGTGAGCCACGAAGAAGTGAATACCTGCTTGAATTGTAGCCATTTTGTTGGTGCTTCCCTGCGTTTAGGGTAGGGTGGACCACCAGGTTTGGGCATTCCCTTTGAGATAGGATGCCGCTCTTCGTACCTTGGGGTGCTTTTTGTAGCGTCCTCCCGAATATGCGATGTGAAACTATTGGATAAAAGTGAGGGCTTTGTGGGTATCCCTAAAGCCGGAAAACATATCGAGCTTTAAAGCGTGCCCACCCTCGAAATCGTTTGGCTTCTTGGCCTTATCCTCAAGATAGTCGTACTGGTTGCTCTGTATAGGTACTTCCTCTTTGTTGCATACATCGGCTCATCGGAATCTGAGCTCTCGGAGGACGAGGAGTCCTCATCCGAATTGTCAAAGTGCTTCCGAGATCTTTTGCGGGATCTGCTCTTCTTTGCCTTCTTCTTACCTTTGCTAAGTCTCTGAGTCTTTCTCTACTTCTTGTTCTTTCTATCCTTATCGCTGGAGTCGGAGGAAGAAGATATCTCCGAACTATCAGAAGAAGATGAGGATGAATTGGAAACACCCTCAAATCGAACATGTTTCTTTGACGTACTGGCGGCCTTAAAGGTAGATTTTTGACCCAGGTAGATTTTCGACAGATTTAGCTGGGATCTTCCACAGCTGCCTCTTAGTCTTCATGAGTTTGTTGACTTGTCGCTCTACAACTTCATTAAATTCATCCTCTGAGTACACCCTTTGTCTTGGTACTGCCGATGTTGATTTCTTTTTCAAAGTCGACTTGAGAGGCGAGTAGATGGCGGCACGCCATCGAGAGTGCACCTTGTCAAGTGGGTGCTTCGCCAAAAATTTCGCGTACTGGGGATCCTTGGAGTACTGAAGCATTTGTCGAGCACAGGTGTCGTCTTGTTGTTGTCGCTGCATCTCCATTCTTTTGTATTGTGGGTAGAGACAGACCGTACTCTTCTCTCGAGTCGTCGGAAGGTGGTCGATGTCCGTTTGAATCACTGTTGTTTTCTCCCATACCCGAGTGGTCAGGTGCAACAGTTTTCTCTCGGCAGGATTCATCGACTGAATCCATGTGTGCTTCGAGTAAAGGGATTGGATCCTCCGGAGAAGAAGAATCGTTTGAGCTTTGATACCACTGTAATAAACTTGGACACTCCAAGCCAAAGATCTAATAAACACTCGGAGAGAAACTTAAAGAATTGAACAAAATTGAGAGACAGAGACGACACGGCACAGCGAAGTTCCGTGCCCAGAAGTACCGGCCCCAAAGATTGGCGCCCCTTCTCAGTGTTCCTTTATTATTATACTTCCAAAGTTACAATGTCTGAGGGTGCGTGCTCTCCATGCAGTGTTTCCAAGTTAATTTGCCAAAGTGAGAGGCCTTGACACACTTATAAAGGCTTCTGGCCAAAAGCAGTACATGAAAACCAGTAGGTCTAAAAGCCATAGTTACTTGGAACGGGAAATCGGAACGGGGAACGGCAACATGCATGAAATGCCATTCCCTGTTTCGGATACTCACGTTTGAAACACAGAACGGAGATTCGGAACGGGAAATTGGGATGGGAACGGGGAACGGGGACCTGAAAATGGCCATTCCCTGCTATTATGCTAAAAGCATCTTGTCCCAAAAGCTAGCGCCCTGCTGGGTTGTCGATACACAGTGCCACGTCAGCATGTTGGCGCGATTTGCAGCACGATTCGTGGAAGTCCGTAAAGCTTGCCATGTCATAAGCCGCTCGCTTTTTTGGGCGTCCTGCTTTATTTTTAAAAGTTTTAGGCCCTTCGGTCGGGGTACCATAAGTTGGGAACACTTTATTGGCCCTTTTGTCCCATAGGCCGTACAACTTGCCATGTCATAAGCCGCTCGCTCTTTTGGGTGTCCTGCTTTATTTTTTAAAGTTTTAGGCCCTTCGGCTGGGGTTATCATAAGTTGGGAACACTTTATTGGCTCTTCTGTCTTGTAGGCCATGACACGTCATCACTTTGTGAAACGAACCGTCTTTGGGGGGTTGATTGCGTAGATAGTTTTTTATTTTTAGAACTACTCCTTTTACTTTCTCTCTTGCATGGGAGGCTTGTGGATCATGTCCCTCATCTCCACATAGCTTTAGCGTTGCATGTGTGGATAATAACACCTTGGCTCCCATTCCCACCTTTTGGTTAACCATATTGCCCACTTTCAGAGGCTTTCGAGGTTTGTTTCAGACTCGTTTGGACTCCTAAATATCTAGTTTTCGTCCCTAAAATCCCAGTTGGATCCACCTTATAAAATGCATCCACCTTTTGGATCTCTCAAGTCTTAAAATACATTCTACTACCCATTTTACATTATTAACTCTTTTACTTTTACATTATTAGCCCTTTTACTTTGTTTTTATTTTCTCTCACGAGGATGGCCAATTCTATAGAAAGAGAATCGCTTTAGTAGACCAAAAATGAAATTTGGTGACAACATTAGTTTGGGGGGCGCTTAATGATTGAGAGGAGGAGTGAATTTCAAAATTGAACTAGAATTTTGATCATGGCCTTCTAGGGAAAGGGGATAGATCACCGAAATATGGAAATTGGGAGGAAAAGAGGTACAAGTGCAATTGAGTAGGGGGCAAGATTCGATTGAAAGACAAAGTGAGGTGATTGATATACATAGCGTATTGTTTGCAATGTGTTTTTGCTGGTTAGTTTCAGTGTTGTAAATGCTTTTGAATAAGACTGAGGCACTTGAAGATTAATGCTTTTGTATGTAGCTTCAAGTGTGTTGGATTTCTATTGCACGAAGTACAACTGCTCCGCGCCAAGAGAGGGGTAAGTACCTCCACGTTATTATTCATTTTTCACTTTTTGGTAGCTTAGTTGTTTTACTGGTCGTGAAGCATGTCATTATTCGTTCTTGCTGCTCGGAGAGTTGAAAAACTTGTTGACATAATCACTTTCCCTTTGCACATCATGGAGGTAGGCAGACAAAACTTGTCTTACAGCTCTGACCTCCTGCAGCTTAAAGAGTGGTGGCTGTTCCAGTCTTTAATAAGAGTGCATCTTGTGCCTAGGTTAAGAGGGTTTTGGAGGAGCAGATGTGAAATTTTGATCCAGGCGTCTCCTTCTATCTTGCTGATGTAGTGTCCCAACTCCCCCTTGTGTGTTTTCTTGGGCTGCGATTGATCAACATGGGATACATAAGGGTAACCTTTTTAGAGTCATGCTGGAAAGAAGTTGGTTGCCTTCATGATTAGAAACTGAGTGTGTGTGACAGACTCAATGAGAGGAGATGCAAAACCAAACTTGAACCTCAAACATTACAAAGCGAGAGTCTTTATATAGGCTTTGGAGTTTGCATCCTTCATAGGTGACATAAACAAGAGTTGTATCATTCTTCACATCATGGTGCATGGTAGACATGGTAGTACATCATAGGGCATTTGGACCTGCTCATATGATTGAGCTTAGAGATAGGTCATATGGTTTGCCATTAGCATATGCCTACCAACAACATAATTACCCGGAACGGGAAATCGGAACGGGTTACGGGAAATTAGGATGGGAACGGGGAACGGGTACCTAAAAACGGCCATTCCCTGTAACTGTGACCAACAATCCTCCCCTTCGTTAGAACTTTACGTTCACCTTCCAAATGCTTTTGATCTCACTTATGGATTTTCTCACGTGCACTTGGTTGTGGGTGGGTCATCCTTTCACCATCTTGGTAGGGATTCTAGGCACATATGTTTTACGAGTGTTTGCAACATCCTACCAATGCCGTCCAATTGCCTCCCTTTCTCTGCCATTGTACACTGTTTCCGGAACCTTCAAACTTTTATGTTGATAGCACGATTTGATTCTGTTGATCAGCTGCCAAGCCTTTAAAGATGATCCTACTCTCTGTCAAAGCTTCTGCTGACGGCCTTTCTGAGATGCTATGAATCATTTCAAGGTCATCTCAAGCACACCTGAGAACGTAACAAATCGTTTGTTTTTCCTCAGTTGGATCTTCTGTCCTTCTAGAAGACATGATTGGGTGCGTGGAACCAGAGTCTTTCCTTAGGTAGCCTCAATACCCTCTCCATTTACATCTGATGAGTTGAGACTTTTGTCGGATTAAGCAATTTTAGGACTCCTTGGAGATCTAACCTTTACACTTCCCTTGCGAAGCACGATTCCACAAGCTTATCTTTCTTCCTCTCCGAACTTGGGCTTTCCACCTTGGTACTTGCAATCTCTGGAGGTCTGGAAAACAGCATGTCGTCACCCTTAGTGCCCACCTTCCTACGAGTGCTTGTTGATTTGGTTCCCTACCTCTCGCCCCTACCCTCCTACCTCTCGCCACTAAGCCAATTTATATATCAGCATTTTCCAAACCCTCAATCTTAAGAATCTTTTATGTTAGAATGTGGGCAATACATATAACAGATACACAAGTGGTTTTACAATGAGGTGACACCCATGCACATGAGATTAATCCATGAAAACAACAAAATTTACCCCATAAGAAGGAAACCAAATGCCCCAATGCAGAAAAAAATGTGCTCTTATAGTCCAGAATTTGCACAAAAAATAAATAAAAAACCCAGTAAACCAGCTCTAAAAAGGAATAAAGAGATTTAGTTTGTCATCCTCAAAGAGAAGAATGCCAAAACAATGCACTTTTGGAACAAAGGGAAACTCAGCCAGGACATAACATGCACTCAATGTGCAAGTTTAAGTCCACCAGATAACAAAGGAGAAAAAGCAGTTCAGTCACGCCATGCAATATTGATGCCACGTTGAGGGATGAACAAAGGAAAAGATTCAATGGACTTTATACACGAAGTTGTGACGTGAAAAGAAAGCATTTTCCTTTTAAGAAAACACAATAAAGCACTAAGATATTCTCTTTAGCTTTTTCATCAGAGTTATATGGTTGGTATTCTGTATTAAGAAGGGCGTCATTGCACACCTTTTTGGTGGATGGATGGAGTACAAGGAAAGACATATGAGACCTAGGTAGGTAGGGGCAACAGGGGTAGGGTCGAGGGGAGTAGGGTTGAGGGGGGCTGGGTAGGGGCGAGAGGTAGGAGGGTAGGGGCAAGTTGAGAGGGGGTGGGGGGTGGGTAGGGGCGATTAGAGCACCTTCTTCTCGGCCCTACCCTCCCTCCTCCTCCCTGATCTTTGATATTTTTGAGCAGTAGAAGGTTTCAGTAAGCTGCTTATTTTACACTTTCTAATAAACCATGATGTAGTGGCATGCAGAAGTTAGCTTGGTAGAACAATTCTGTCTTATGAGAGGTTCTTTTGACTGATAATTGAATGTACTTTGAAATCGCCCATTGGCAGGTGGCAACAAAGAATTCAAAATGGGCAGGTGGGCATGGTTTCAACTGGGCTTTCTTCTTTGATAGTGCCGCTCTTTTGCCGCTGCTAACTTTCATTTTTCAGGACATAACAGATTACAGTAGATGGGGAAGTTGTCAAAGCATTTGATACAACTCTAAGGTAGCTGGTATTTGTCAAGCAATGTCTTTTTTTTGGGCTAATATAGTTGCAAAGTTTCTTCACAATGCAATAAGCGGTTCAGTCTGAATTTGCTCGTGTGTGCATGCAGGCTCACATGTTTCTGTTTTTTGATTATGTTTATTTGTTGGCTTTTGGTGACTCTGCAGAGCTGGGAATTGCCTTACATACCACAGGTTACCGTGGACAGAACCTCCAGCACCTTGGAGATTGCAGATTCTTTATGAAGATGATCATTTGGTGAGCAGAACACTTTTGCATAATACAAAACTGATGAATTACTGTAAAACCTTGTAGAGCTCCTTAAAATCAGCTAGTTGCCGAGTCTCCATTGCAAAAGTTTGACTTGTTTGTTTGGTTTATACAAGCCTTTGAGTTTCTGTTAATGGGTCTTTACGTCTTAGTTTGTGAAGTTTCCTTTACATTTTTATCAGCTTGCTGTCAATAAACCTTCTGGTTTGCAAGTCCTTCCTGGGGGCCTTTACCAACAACGGACGGTTCTTACACAGCTGATGTGGAGGTGTCAAGCCGCAGCTGCAAACGTTTCTACCCTCGATTATCCTTGCATCTCTCAACCGTCTCCAGTTCATCGTCTTGGTAGGGGCACTTCAGGTAAGACTACGTTCACACTAGAGAATTTTGAAGTTTTACAAATTTCTGCCTGTTCATAGTGGTGGATCTGGGTGCTGATGCAAGTTTTGTATAACCAGCATCGCACACATTGCTTTATGTGCTTGTGTTTGTCTTTTTATGGAAGTATAAGAAAACCTAGGGTAGAGCCCATATCCTGTGGGTGAGATTGTTGTGCAATGCGGGAGTATTACATGTAGGTGAGAGCAAGAACTTGCAGTGGTGAATGCTAGCTTGACAACAAACCTTGGGCATATATTGTGACAGACTGAAGGTTTTTGGCAATGGGGCCAACTCTCTCTTGTTTAGGAGCACTCCCCTCTGTTAGATTTCTTGGACCCTATCTCAGGTGTTACGATTAGCTTGGATATAACCTTTAATGGGTGTAGGTTTTGTAGTGCATTGTCTTTCTGGCCTTTGGCTGTAGCGGAATTTGGTAAGATTGGTACTTGAGCTAGCACTTATCTAAATCCTTGCCCTTCTCAAGCGATATTACATCCTTTAGAGCACTTCATGAGACTGTAGAAACCAGAAAAATTTGCGATTTTTTTTTTTCAATTTTTTGCTGGAGTTTAAGATGGCCCTAGAAGATGAAGCAGACATTTGATGGGGTTTAAGACATCATGGAAAGGAGAGAATAATAGAAGGCAGGATGTGGAATGTTTCACTGAATTTTGATGGAGTTGACCAATGTTGACTGCACACTCACCAAGGTGAAATGCATGACAATTGTGCAAAGACATGGAAAACCATTAACAAAAGGTTTTCTTATCAAATGTGGTCGTCTTCACTTTAGCAAGTTTTTCCAAGAATCCCTTTCTTTAAACTGTTGGGTTATTGAAGACATCATAAAAGAAAAAATTAATCCTCTTACCGAGTTTGCCACATTGATGCAGGTTTTTGGAAATAAAAGTAAAGAGTTGGCCACTTTCTCTTTCTAAAACTTTTGCAACCTGGTGTCCTTTGGTTCTCTTTAGAACTTGATATAAGAGATCACAATTTTTTAGCTGGTTCTTTGTTAGATTTGTGGCAGATTTTCATCTTTACATATTTCATCGAGGGAGGTCGTAGGTATTACAATACAAACTCTAACCCTGATTTAGTTAACTCTCTCTGTGTGACCATGAGACTGCAGATGATTAGTTGTACTCATACTAAGAGTGGTCGACTCTCTGGGTCTCACCATTAGACCAGAGATGAACGCTTGTCCTCATATTCAGAGAATTCCCTCCAAGAATGGCAAATGAATCTCCTATCTCTGTTCAACACTATTTTGGCAAGTAGGGGCCACAGTTTGTAGAGATGGTCAACAAGCAATCTAGTTAGCTCAAGTGTTTTCACATCCCTCCTAGTAGGTATAGACTTTGCCATTTTAGTGAACCTATCCACCACAAACCAAATCATTCCTCAACTTATTTGAGTCAGTCTCCTTGGGTGAAGTTGTTCGAAATGATTTCCCATTTCCCTTGAGGTAGCTCCAACTGGTGTAGTGAACCTCTACTTATGAGGTGCTCATGTTTATGTTGAGCTCCATCCTTGTTTTTACTCTCAAGTGCAACCAAGCGTCCTCTTTGCATCAATGCTGTCCCAATAACCTCACTACACACATTCGTTTCTTGGATAAAAGGCTCATTAGAGTCGACAATGCTCACAAGAGGCTGAGAAGCAATACCTATATTGAGTTTTGTGAAGATTTTTGTTGGGCTTCCGATATTCTTGGACTCTTCTCAATGGTCACTCATTATGATTGTGATCTTTGTGTAGTCCTTAACATATAACAAGTAAAATGCCTACATGCCTAGAAAGATCAGCAGGTCCTTGAGATTTTTTGGCATGCGCCATCTGAGAATAGCTTCTACTTAAGTAGGTACCGTATGAGTTCTCTTTGCAGAGTGAAATAGTGATTTGCGCATTCAAGTGTCATCAGAATATGTTCTTTTATCTTCTAGAACAATGAAAAAGCTGGCCATGGAAAATATGATTTTATTTGTTCGTGCATGAGATGGAGAGATTGTTGCTTATGACTATGCCCAGTGTGCTTTTTCCTAATGTCAACGAGGTGAAATAACTTATAAAGTCATAAGCTTTGCATCTGAAGAAATTTTAACTTGTCAACTTTGCATGATTATTCTCATAGACAAATCTGTAACAAGCAATCATGCAATGCGGAATAAGAGGATATTATAGTCTATATAATGGCGATGGCAACGATTCTCAAAATGGTCCGTCTGAATTGGCCGATGCTATTCAATAATCTATATAATGGCGATGGCAACGATTCTCAAAATGGTCCGTCTGAATTGGCCGATGCTATTCAAATTCACGGCACAAATAGAGAAGACGTATAGAAGTCGGAAATATTGATCGAGTAATTTCAGAATGTTAAGAGTATTGTAAAGAAAAAATTTGTTACTTGACAAAGAGTGAGCCTGTGATGTAAAGCTGAAAGAAGATTCAAGACATATTTTTGATTGCCAGTCCATTTTAAACAAGAGACTTCCGGATTTGTTTTTTTTATTGAAGACTGATTGGTCCCATATTCTCATGCAAAAGATGCCACGTCAGATTACAGTGTATTAACATGGTAATTTTGTTTGCATTATTTTCAACCTTTATGAAATTTTAAGTGGATTTAGAAATGAACTTAGTGGGGTCTGAAAGGATCTCTTGAAATGAAAGTGATAAGGCTAGGGCAGTATAATATCATATAAGGTGAATTGCACGTAAGCATGACAGTAATATGTCAGTATTCTTTCTGGTTTCCTTCTTCTAAATTCTTGTGCAAAAATCTGCTTTTCAGCCCCAGTTGAAGATTGCACTTGTCCGGTTATAGAAGCTGCATGGAATACCTTTTTCCAAGTTTGCTGCTTGAGAGGGATTTAAGGAAGCTTTGAGATTACACACAATGTGTGAGCACTCATAGGGGGCACACTAAGGCCTGAGACTTCTAGAAGAAGTTTACCTCTTGTAGCCTGCTTTGGTGAAGTAAAACAAAGACCTACCTACTCTGTCCTGTGGTGGTTGAGGGTCACCAACTCTCCCCTGTATAAGAGTGATCTTAGCTCAAAGTGCAAAAGTCTTTCACCCTTGAGCTCTTGCACAATTATTCCTAGTTCAAGCTTACAAGTCTTACCGCAAATTATTGTAGTGCAATGTCTTTACCTTCTCTACTATAGCAGAGAGGCAGCTAACCTCACCATTGAGGCATTGCAAAATGGACTATCACAGCAATTACTGAATCTGGTTTGGCATAGAGCAGTGTACTGCCTCCGAGAACAAACTGCATAATAAATTCGTGCTTTGTTTTCAACTATACTATGAAGACCAAGACTATGCCATCGATGTTTGTAGGTGTTCCCACCATTACTTGTCTACATTTGTGCTGGGTGAGTCGTGTAAATTTTAGGTGTTATTCACTAGTTTCCACATGCAATGGAGCAGGTGTGCTCCTTTGTGCAAAAACAAAAGCTGCAAAATCTAAACTCTCTTTAGACTTGGCGATGGGAGCTTCTTCAGAGCCTTTCAGGTATACTTCTCTATTCCAGATTAATCACATCACATTGGAAGTTTGTTGGTGTGCATGCTCTTGACCACACATTCAAGTCAACCTTTGAAAAAGGAAATTAAGTATGAAGTCATTTGTGACATTTTGTCCCAAATTCTGATGTAATCTTGGTTCACATTAGCTCTGCAAGATTAGCTCAAGTCGAATTTCAGTTTTGCAGAGAAGCGTATCATGAAGATCTACAGGGCATTAGTGTCGGGCATCATTGACACAGATGAGGTAATGGAAATTTTGAAAAATAGTCTTTATCAAGCAGGTTTTGCTTGTGTAACTTTTGATTCTGTGATGATAATCAATACTATTATCACATCCCTTAAGGCTTAAAGTGAGTTCCTTGTGGAACTACATTAAAGGAGATGAACGTGCATTCGAATGGTTTGGTTCATTGGAGGGGCACAATTCAAAGCCTAAGCAAAGTGTTTTTACTCGCTAGAGAATAGTTACATTCAGAATTATATGCAGTACTTACAAAATCGGTGTATATCTGAATGAATGGTCTGGCTCGGTGCTGCTGTACCTGCTCTCGTGCTGCTCCTCCCCACTCCGACCTGCCCTGCCCCCCTTCCTGGCTGCGCATCGCAAACCTTTGATCTGATGAGTTTTCTTTTGCTATCTGTGGGCTGTTTTCAGCCTACCAGTGGATTGCATTGATGTCTTCGTTCTCTTCTTTTCAACATCAAATAAGAATGGTGGCCCTGCTCCACCTCAGAGGGACTCTACGGAAACCCCCTCGTCCAACACTGCGAAGCCGACCTTTCGAGTTGCTCTTTTGGCAAGAAGAGAAAATGAGCTTGATGAGGTGGAACGGCTCCAAGCCACCTCGGTCATTTGCAAGATTATTGGCACTCGGCCAGAAGAGGCGAGGATCGGGACTTGCTCCAGGCCCGAGTCCTCATCGAAGTAGGCAAGATCATTGATTTGCAGATTCTCGGAAGAGGCTATTATGAGATAGATTTTGAGTCTCCAGAGATGGCAGCCAAAGTGATATCAATGAGCCCGTCAGGTATCCGGGCGTCGAGCTTACTTCACACAGTGACACCACCACTTCGGCCTGACTTCATATGTGCTTGAGGAGGACGCAGATCTTTCTTTTTGAGTCTGCTTCCTAGGCCTGAGGCGTGTAGCGGAGATATTGTGTCGTTCCCTCTATAGTGGGTGCTCCTCAATGCAATGTGCGTGATATCTCACTCCACAAAATGCAAGCACAGAAGACAATGAACAACAGGGCAACAACAGTACGACTCAGCAGAACCTGAACATGAACAACATGAACATCGACAAACTCAAAGAAACCGAGACAGACTTTGGCATGGCAGCACACTCAGCTCCAGCCCAGATCTCATAGGTACAGTGGGGGCGTCAAGGTTCAACTGTGTAGGGGTGGTGCAGACGTGCAGTGTACAACTCAAGATGATAGACTCTAGACGACTGACCACACAAAAGTAGTTGATACCATAAAACCCAAACAGCTACGGATATATACAACCATAAAGAGCCACCAACAGCTCACTAATATCTAATCCAGCTAAGACTATCTCGAAACTGTGGTCGTGGTGGTCTGGCCTGGGACCGCTAGACCACCACCCGTATGCCTGCCACGTGTGACTGCCCAAGCCAAAGTCCCTCCAGTGTGGACTCAACCCAACTGCAACTAACTGTCTAGTGCCTTCGACACTGTCGCCCTGCTACTACAGGTTGCCCACCACAAAACCACTCACCGTCTCAGTGAGAGTAACACTGTGCTGCAACGAGAACCAAGAAGTCACTATATGTACAAAAGAAAACCGAGCAGAGCAGATCGATCTGGTTACCCGAGAGAGAGAGAGAGAGAGAGAGAGAGAGAGAGAGAGAGAGAGAGAGAGAGAGAGAGAGAGAGAGAGAGAATGAAATGAAATGAAATGTTATATTAACGTCTTCAAAAGGCCAAAATGACCTATGAGACCAATCAGTTACAAAATAGTGAATCTAATACCATGTCTGGGTACAAAAGAACTAGAAGTGGAACAAAATACTACTACTACTACTACAATCTAAAACTACGTGGGTGTAGCAGCTGATACAATAGGTACCCGGTAAACTGGATGTAACAGTGTGTGAAACAAAGATGGAAGAAATGGTGAGGATCCATCCTCATCTGCTCTCTGGATGTCGAGAGAGTATGGCTCGAATCTTCTGTTGTAGTCTCCGTCGATGCTGTGTAGCTCCTCTCCTCAGTCGCGGTCGTCTCTATCTCTGTAGCTCCAATGCTCGGTCGATGAGAGTGCCAGTAGTGGTCGAATGAGTGTGGGACGAGCTCTGCAGTGGTGGCTGCTCCTCTGGCTGTCCCATATCTAGTGAAAAGAAATCTGTAATGTGTCTCTGGGACTGCCTCTCTCTAGCTCTCCCCAATAAAGTGTCTCTATACCTGTGTAACTCAAGTAGATATAGTCCAAAACATCTCTGATCCTCATAACTCATGACCCTAGATAGAGGACCAAAACCCTCTCTGAATAAGCAGTGGAAACGCCCCCGTATCTCATAGAACACTGTGCAATGACATATGTAGTGCAACTCTGTCTCTGGCTCTCTCTGGCATAATCGGCATATCCTGCTGTCTGCTGGTATCCCTCTGAATCTACCAGTCTCAATCTCGAGCTGATGTGAGGATGTGCGTATCTGACCAATGGCACAACGCAAACCATGAGACATATGTGTGTCCATGTAGCTGGGTCGAATCACAAACCCATCTCCTGTGAGGTGGAGAAGATGCTCTCTATAGAAAGCCATCTTCGTGCTCAACTCCTGAGGCGGCTCTATCCATGCCCTCCTGGTGTCGAGCTGGATCAGGTCCTGACGAATGAGTCTAGTGATCTCCACCCGTGTAAGAGACAGCGAGGGTGCCTGAAGAGAATACTGGAAAGGGGGCAACCTGTCCATGGTGAAGCCATGCGTCTGAAACCATGAAGTCATCTGTGCATACCAGCATGAAGTGTCCCCCTGTAGAGCTAACTGTCTGGAAGACTCAAGGGCCAGTCTAGCATATCTGTCTCTAGTAGTATCCCATAGGCTGTGCACAAAGGACACTGATCTGGTAAGCGCCTCAATCTCCATGGGGGGGGCAGCTAGCTCTGCTCGAATGATCGCGTGAGGTACGGAGGCCTTGGCTCTAATCAATCGGGAGATCATAGATACCAAGGGCCTCTCCAGACGTCTCCAACCATCCTGGCCTACAGAAGGTCCCCAAACCTGTACCCCATACATCATAGCTGAGGCTACTAAAGTATCAAAGAGCCATAACTTTGTCCGAGGTTCCTGGAACTGAACCTGCGAACACATCCTCTCCAAGCCTCCCAAGGCCGCATAAGCTCTGGTCAGTCTAGTCTCTGCTGCTCTCCCCAAAGAAAACCTCGGCCCAGTGAAGACTATCCCAAGGTAAGTGTATGCATCTGTATACTCCACAATCTCTTGACCATACGTGAAGGTCGGTGCCGATCTCCTGATCCACTGCGGTGTGGTGTTAAACACCATGACCTTGGTTTTACCAAGGTTTACAGACAATCCACTATCCTCTGCAAAACTGTGTAATGCATCCAACTGTCGCTGCATACCCTCTGGTGAGTCAGAGATCAAGACAATATCATCAGCATATAACAACAATGGGATCCACGTCCCTGCCAGCTGGGCACCTCTATCACCCTCTCTGTCAATGTAATCAGACACCTCATCAACATACATACCAAATAGAGTAGGAGACAATGGGCAACCCTGTTTCACCCCGATAGTGGAGTGAACTAAGTCAGATATCCCCTCTGGGGTGCGTACATGTCCCATCACTGATCTGTATAAAGCCATAATCTCCCAAATCAACACTGTGGGCACCCCCATCTCCTGCAGTCTGCGCATCAGTCGAGCTCTCGGTACCATGTCAAATGCTTTGCGGAAATCCACAAAGCTACAATAAATCCGTCTCCCATGTGACCTGCCCTCCTCAATGATAGCTCTGAGTGTCAGAATATGGTCAAGAGTGGAGAAACCCCTCCTGAAACCTGCCTGTCCCTTTGCCCGTACACCCTCACCCTCTGCCCAGTTACTCAACTGCTGCTCAATAATGGATGCATACAATCGTGCCAGTGTGTGTCCAACCATAATAGTGCGGTAATTTCCAGGCTCTGTAGGATCACCTGCCTTGAATATAGGCACAATAGTAGACAACCTCCAAGTCTCAGGTAATCCCTCACACATGGCACGATTGAACAACACTGCAAGAACCTCCATTAGCATATCCCTAGCATGTATAAAGTGCTCCGCTACCTGACCGTCATGATCGTAAGCCCTCCTGGTCCTCATCCTGTCAATGGCTCTCTTTACCATCTCAGTGGTAAAGAAGGTGCTCGTAGGTGGACATGGCTCTGTAGGATCTGGAAGGGGATCCTGCCCAGGAACCGTATATAACGATGTCGCATACTGGCCCCACACATCAGGAGAAGTAATCACTGGGGGAGGGGAGTGCTCATGGAAGAGTCGCCATGCCTCGCCTGAGTCTCTACTCAAGAACAACTGATACAAGTCTCGCTCCATCTGGGCCAGGTAAGCTCGTTTCTTCTTTCGCACAAGGCGCCGGAAAGCAATCCGCGACTGTCTGTAGGTGATGACTCCTAAATGAAGATCCCTCTGAAGCTGGGCTCTCATCTCTCTGCACTCCTCATCATACCAACTATTCTGGGGCATGCTCCCAGAATGTCGCCTCCGATCCGGTCGAGTGTGTGGGTATGCCTCTGATGCTGCATCATGTAGTGTCTCAGTCAGTAAAGTAGTGCACTCCTCTACTGAGAGGCCTGGAGCAACTGTGCATAGACGATCCGAGATCGCCTCTGTATAAACCGAGTCAGTCTCTGGTGTAAATGTATAACGGGTGTGTGACCTGCCTCCTGATTTCTGGGCTGTACTAAACTGAAAAGATACGGACAGTGTCAAGAGAGCATGATCCACTGCTACGCCCACTGGTCTGGCTCCCACTGTGAAATCCTGAATACAAGGAATAAAGCTCGGCTGTGTCATAACATAGTCCACTGTACTGGCCCCATGTCTGTGTGGAAAGCATGTGAAGCCTGCTGCTCCAGGAAACCGCTGTAAGCCATTAAGTATGGCTAGCCCATGTGTAGTCGTCATCTCCGTGAGGTATCTCCCATACTCAGTCTGCTCTCTGTCATGTGAACATCTGTCAAACCCCAGCTCACCCACATCCAACTCTCTAAGCATCTCATCTGAAGTGTCGTAGAAGACTGTCTGACAGTTGCCCGTTCGAGCATTGAAGTCTCCTAGGAGGATGATATCACCATCCCTAGAAAACTCCCATATATCATCATCTAGAATTGAGAAAGGCGACTGCCCTCTGGATACAGCATATACTGACGTACTGGGGGGGAAGTAACATATAGCAATATATAGAAATCGACCTGTGTCAGCTCTCAGCCTCACCCACATGTATCTAGCCTGATCATCTCTCCATACAATATGTAGTAGTGGCTGTAGCTCCTCCCTAAACAACACCGCTACTCCTCCTGAACCTCTACTCCCATGCTCAGATCTCGTGACTGTTCTGTGGGCTGTCTCCCATTTGTATCCCACCACATGTGGCAACAGTTGGCCAGGGGCCTGGTGAGTCTCTGAAAAGAAAACAATGTCCTTGTCTCTGAAACTGTCCTCAAAGGCACCAACATCCAACCTCATAGACCCATTACAATTCCAAGTCGCCATCCTCAATGTGGTCCCATAGGTCTCGCACCGTCATGTAGAGCGCCGCTCTACAATCACCACCCGACCATCTCTGTAAAAGGCCATCTTCCCCTTCTCCCTTGCCGCTTGAATCTCGGGCATTACTTCTCTCATATGCTCAAGTTGTGAGAGAGTGAGGTCATCGCCTAAGAAAATACCTGTCTTCTTGAGAGTAGGTCTCTTCCTCAAGAATTCCTTCTTCTCTTCCAATGAAGGGAAGCGTAGTATGAGAGCTCTTTCCTTTGAAGATTCTCCGGGGCCCTCACTCTTCTTGCCCACTCTCCATGCCTTTGTGTGTGAAGGCTTCTCCACCCCCATCATTGATGTGAGGCTTGTGACCTCTTTTTCCACATTGTTTATGTCCTTGAGGCCGGTTACCCTCACATGTAGAGCCCGCACCCTCCTTCTTTGTTCCTCTTCGAGGGTCATGTTGATAAGAGTGGGTGTACAAGGAGCTTCCTTACCTTTCCCTTTCTTGGCAACCTCAATCCATTTTTCGGCCTCCTCTACTTTCTTTTGCGTTTCGGATATGACCGCGGCCCATGACTTCTTCTCCTCATTGATGTTGTCAATTTCTTCCCTCAAAGAGGGCTGAAATTCCCCCTCTTCAAGCCCATTTTTTGACCGTGTTTCCAACACTTCTTTGTGGAGGTCCAAAATGCTATTCTCCAACGTGGCGATCTTGTTGAGAAGATGATCCTTCTCGTCCTTCCACCTCTTCTCCTTTTCTTCATTTTCTCGGAGGAAAACGGTCTTCGCATTCCTCCAATCTTCCATCTCTTTTCTCCATGCTTTCATTTCCAATTCAATGATGGAAATTCGTTTGGAGTGAAGCATATATTTGAGTTTGCTTGTTGCCATAGGTGAGGTTGGGGATGACATGAGAGAGAGAGAGAGAGAGAGAGAGATAGAGAGAGAGGATTGATGTTTCTAAAGTGCAGAAAATGCAGCAAACCCTAAAACGCAGATCTGTCCAACAACCCCCCAAAAAAAAGAAAAAAAAAGAAAAAAAAAAAAAGAAAAGGTCGCGAACCCTAAAATACAGGTCGCGAGCCCTAAAAACAGGTCGCGAACCCTAAAATACAGCAGCGAACCCTAAACGAAAGCATGGTAAAGAGAGAGAGAGATGGCGTGATGAGAGAGAGAGAGAGAGAGAGAGAGAGAGAGAGAGAGAGAGAGAGAGAGAGAGAGAGAGAGAGATGTTAGAGAGAGAGAGAGTTCACCGGATCGGCCTCCACTTCTTGACCTCAAGCTTCGCCAGCTGCACCAGCTGCTCCAGCTTTCTCTACCCCTCCAGCCGAGCCCATACGTTTGTCTGCTCTCCCTCTCCACCCCTAAAATGCGTTATCCATGTCTGGGCCTAGATGCATCATACATGAAACCAAAATCTGGGGGCATTGTCTATGAAAGATGGAGAGGTGGCGCAGCACAAAGTGTTGTAGGATGCCCTCTTCGTGCCGGACATTGCAGACGATTTGATCTCCCTGTTTAGGCCTATGTCACACTGGGGTGCCGGCCATCACTGATGTGGCCTTACGCGGGCTCCTTGGAGGTTGTCCTATCCACCTTGTTACAAACGGCGGACAGACAATCTGAACGAGCATGGAAAAGCGAGAGAGAGAGAGAGAGAGAGAGAGAGAGAGAGAGAGAGAGAGAGAGAGAGAGAGAGAGAGAGAGAGAGAGAGAGAGAGAGAGAGAGAGAGAGAGAGAGAGAGAGAGAGAGAGAGAGAGAGAGAGTCGTCGCCACTGTTGTTGAAGTATCCGCCTCTGGGGAGGAGCCATCAAATCAATTGTGGGATGCTGCTGCTGTTGAGCTTTGCTGCTCTCGCCAAAGTGGCTCCCGGTGACTGGAACTGCCACCTATTGTGTCGCTGATGGCAGCATCTGGCTTGAACTGTACTCAGGGCGTTGACTAACACAACCATGTCTGTGTGCACCAGCAAGGCTGTCGCAAGGAACGCTCTGTGTCGACTGCATATGGCGTAAGGAAGCCGACGACTGAACCCCTGAGGATAGTATGTATAGTGCTGAGGTTGGCCGTATTTGATAGAAGTGTGTGTAGAGGGTCCCATGAAATGGGCAGAGCTACCTGGTTGTACATATCCAATAGGAGCTTGTACCTGTATTCCCTGCCCTGTCCAGCCATATCCCCTACTCCTGGAGCCTGAAATCCCATATCATTGTGAAGTAGCACTTCCCGAAGTCCCTGCAACCGAGCTCGGAGGTCGTCAATGACTTTAGACTTTCTTGCAATGCATGTTGCAAAGCAGAAATAGTAGCATCTCTATCCCACCGGGCATGCCAAAAATGAGAGCACCTGTAGCGGAGATAATGTGTTGTGCCCTCTGTAGTGGGTGCTCCTCAGTGCAATGTGCGTGATATCTCACTTCACAGAATGCAAACACAGAAGACAATGAACAACAGAGAAATAACAGCATGACTCAGCAGAACCTGAACATTAACAACATGAACGTCGACAAACTGAAAGAAACCGATACAGACTTTGGCATGGCAGCACACTCAGCTCCAGCCCAGATCTCATAGGTACAGATGTGGTGTCAAGGCTCAACTGCGCAGGAATGGTGTAGATGTGCTGTGTACAACTCAAGATGATAGACTCTAGACGACCGACCACACAAAAGTAGATGATACCATAAAACCCAAACAACTTTGGATATATACAACCATAAAGACCCACCAACGGCTCACCAATATCTAATCCAGCTAAGACTATCTTGAAACTGTGCTCGTGGTGGTGTCACGTGACCACATCCAACCCTATGTGTCCGTGGAGAAGCTACAGCATGAAGAGGGTTCAGTTCAGTCAAGTTAGTCTAGAATAGGAAGTGATCTGGCACCTTTGTGAGTCTGTTCGCAGAACGTGCATGTCCAGACACTTAGAGTAGATGCATATCCTCTGGTTGCACACAGCATGATCATTTTTATAGTGCATAGACCTATTTTCCCTATTTTTGACATTTTTCACTTATTATTTTTAAGTGACTTTTGTTGGGAATTAGGTAGGGCAAATTTACTAAGTTTTTATATAAGAAAACCTAGCGCTAGCAGTTTCTGGCAGAAGAGGCAGCAGGAGCACCTTGCTCAACAGGCACCTTCTCAGCAAGACCCCACAAGACAGCAGGCCTAGCATTTTGTGCATCAGCATTGACCTAGCGTTTTGCTTCTAGATCAGCCAGCGTTTTTGCATTGCAGCAGCCTGGAGCGACAGTACGACCTCAGATCAGCCCTAGCGTTAGTAGATTTCCCCGCAGATAGCAGATCAGCCCTAGTGTTAGCAGACTCCACAGCGACAACAGAATTCAGCCCTAGCGTTTTTTGAGCAGCAGGACATTCAACGTTTGCAATTCCATCGCGACAGATTCGGCCCTAGACTCAGCGTTTTCAGTTTTCAGCAGTCAGACATCGCAGAAGAAGTCCTGAACCTCGCAGATCTCACCTTCCCGCAGCAGTTCCTCGCCGCATGGTGGGGATCCATCGAAGTTTACAGATTCAGCCCGGAAAACGCAGATTTCAGCATATGCGTTTTCATCGCGTCGTCGTCGTACCGTAGTCATCGACATAGAGTCAGAATTCAGCAGATAAAGATTTGCAGATTTCAGTCCTTAACATTCTCAGATTTCAGCCTGTTCGTCGTCGTCCTCATCGTCGTCGACAACGTTGGCAAGTCCAAGCATTGTACCAGATTGTGCAATCAATAGCATAGACCACTCTCGCCATCGAGAGTGGGGCCCTTGGAGGAGGGTTTGACAGCTTCCTAGTGTCGTATTCTTCTCTCTCTATCTCTCAGACTCATGCACCTTCATTCACAGTGTTTACCACTTTGTTTGTGTCCATTGCACTCTCTCACTAAAGGAACGGAAGGCTCTCCCTTTCGTAAGTAAAAGGAACCCTTGAGCACAGTTTGGAGCACTCATCTTGAGCAAAGCTCAACATCACTGCCACTGCACCTTACATTGGTATCAGAGCTTTGGCAGTGTTCTGTATCACTCAAGGAAAGAACCACAAGAACCACAAGAACCACATAATTTTTTTTGCTTGTTGAGGTCACACGCAACCCAAGTCCTCTTGGGCGTGTGGATTCCTAATCGTGTTTTTGAAGAGTGACAGGAAACCCAAGAAAGAAGGGCTTGTCCAGCCTCCCCTTGTGCCTCTTTTCCCTCATTGAGAGCGGGCCGTGCACTTAGCGGCCGGCCAATCGACGTGAAGTGGGAAAAAGAAACCTTGGTGTGAGCGCAGGGCTGCCAACGGGTGCGCCAGCGGAAAAGAGCAGAACTCGGGTGAAGAGAAGATCCTTCTCTAACACAGATTGCAAGCTAAAGAAGAACCTCAAGAACTCAAGAACCTCAAGACCCTCAAGAACCCCAAGAACCAAGACCCCCAAGAACCCAAGTTCCTCGTGAACTTAAGAACCCAAGACCACAAGAACCCACAAGATCCCACGACTTCAGTGGACGGTCATCACTCGAAGCGGATTGGATACTTTGCTTGCAGGTGATGAGCATGAGAGAGGCAAAGAAGAATTTTCCCCACCAAGAGGTTTTTCTGACCCTCCCCCTTCCCCATCTACGCCAAGGATTGCACTAACTCCTATGGAGGAGTCGAAGCAGTTGTTTATGGAAAGGAAGTTAGAACGCGAAGCAAGAAAAGCAGAAAGAATGGCCGACTTTGAGCGTGAGCGCGAGCAAGCATGCTTGGAGGCCGCAGAAAGAAAAGCAGAAATAGAGCGCGAACACGAAGAAAGAATGGCAGCCATAGAGCGTGAGCACGAGCAAGCACGCTTGGAAGCCAAAGCACGAGAAGCAAAGTTGGATCGCGAGAACAAAGAAAGAGAAGCAGAATTTGATTGCGAGAACAAAGAAAGACAAGCAGCATTTGATCGCGAGAACAAAGCAAGACAAGCAATGAACGACTGACACATGAAATAGATGTTGCGACTCTTTTCTCAAGTGCAGGCACAGATGCAAGAGATTCGGGAAAAGGAGACTCTCTTCGTCTCTTCTTCTCCAAAGCATGACACACAGGATTTGAATGATAATGATAAGCATGAAGAATTGCATGACAATGACAAGCATGATGATTTGGATGACAATGACAAGCATGATGATTTGCATGACCAAGGTGTGATTTCTCACGAGCATGATGATTTGTATGAGCACGATGTGATTGTTCACAAGAATGATGGGTTAGTTGATATTGTTTCTAGTGGAGCTAACCTCATTGCAGATTCGATCAATCACCAAGAACCGATCTTGGCTCTCGAGTCGAGGTCCAAAGAACCCCCACATGAAGATTCGATCAATCACGAAGAACCGATCTTGGCTCTCAAGCCTAGGTCCAAAGAACCCCCACAGGAAGTACTATGTGTTCAATTGATTAGTCAGCATGCATTGTTTGAATGTTTCTTTCGTGGTCGTTTCCTGTATTTTAGTCACCGTCCTTATGTGATCCCTTTTCACAGGCATGCCATATTGTATATTGAACACGATTCACTCATGAATGAGCACGAATGTATGCGGATTACTCATGAAAAGATGACGTGTTTGCATTCAAGGAATTCACATTCTATATCTCTTCCTTGGCATGACATAGTATTCGAAAGAGCACAAGAAGGATTGAGCATAAAGCATCGGCATTTCCATTATGATTTGCCGCAGTTGATTGATTTAGATCAGAAAGACAAGATTCGACCCCATTGTTTGCGTGTGTTTGATGAACGGTTTGGCACTCCGGCACTTTGTTCATCTGCATAGCATGCACAGTTTTTTCCACGGAATAGAATTTTTCCAGTCACTTTACATGGAATGGGTATGTTCATGTTTTTTTGTGTTGGAAGTGGTTTCAGGAATTTTCATCCTCGGAGATTCTTGAAGAAGGTGGACCTACATCCATAGAAGAAGTGGAAGCATTGACGATGACTTTGTGTCGCTTTCGGCGCGGCCCAAAGAAGAAGACTTTGCAGACCTTTATGAAGTTTAAGTATCGCACGACCAACACATCAGAGTGGGCCGGCGAAGAGTCCTTTCCAGGATTCCGGATGTTATTGGCGATCTCCCTCGACGCCATACAGTTCGGTACCAGTACCTCACTTTGAAAAGGAGGGGATGTCACGTGACACATCCAACCCTATGTGTCCGTGGAGAAGCTACAACATGACCAGGGTTCAGTTCAGTCAAGTCAGTCTAGAGTAGGAAGTGATCTGGCACCTTTGTGAGTCTGTTCGCAGACCGTGCATGTCCAGACACTTAGAGTAGATGCATATCCTCTAGCTGCCCACAACATGATCATCAGATTTCCAGTCAGAACTCATCAGTAGCATTTTTACAGTGCATAGATCTATGTTCTCTATTTTTGACATTTTTCACTTATTATTTTTAAGTGTCTTTTGTTGGGAACTAGGTAGGGAAAATTTACTAAGTTTGTATATAAGAAAACCTAGCGCTAGCACTTTCTGGCAGAAGAGGCAGTAGGAGTACCTTGCTCAACAGGCACCTTCTCAGCAAGACCCCACAAGATAGCAGGCCTAGCATTTTCTGCATCAGCATTGACCTAGCGTTTTGCTTCCAGATCAGCCTGCGTTTTTACATTGTAGCAGCCTGGCGATAGTACGACCTCAGATCAGCCCTAGCGTTAGCAGATTTCCCCGTAGATAGCAGATCAGCCCTAGCGTTAGCAGACTCCACAGCGACAACAGAATTCAGCCCTAGACTCAGCGTTTTCAGTTTTCAGCAGTCAGACATCGTAGAAGAAGTCCCGAACCTCGCTGATCTCACCTTCCCGCAGCAGTTCCTCGCCGCACGGTGGAGATCCATCGAAGTTTACAGATTCAGCCCGGAAAACGCAGATTTCAGCATCTGCGTTTTCAGCGTGTCGTCGTCGTACCGTCGTCATCGACATAGAGTCAGAATTCAGCAAATAAAGATTTGCAGATTTCAGTCCTTAGCATTCTCAGATTTCAGCCCGTCTTGTCGTCGTCCTCATCGTCGGCAAGTCCAAGCATTGTACCAGATCGTGCAATCAATAGTATAGACCACTCTCGCCATCGAGAGTGGGGCCCTTGGAGGAGGGTTTGACAGCTTCCTAATATCGTATTCTTCTCTCTCTATCTCTCAGACTCATGCACCTTCATTCACAGTGTTCACCACTCTGTTTGTGTCCATTGCACTCTCTTACTAAAGGAACTGAAGGCTCTACCTTCCGTAAGTAAAAGGAACCCTTGAGCACAGTTCAGAGCACTCATATTGAGCAAAGTTCAACACCACTTCCGCTGCACCTTACAGGTGGTGTGGCCCGGGACCGCTAGACCACCACCCGTATGCCTCCCACGTGTCACTGCCCAGGCCAAAGTCCGTCCAGTGTGTGGACTCAACCCAAGTGCAACTAACTGTCCACTGTAGCCCTGCTACAGGTTGCCTGCCACAAAACCACTCATCGTCTCGGTGAGAGTAACACTATGCTGCAAAGAGAACCAAGAAGTTACCATATGTACAAAAGAAGACCAAGCGGAGCAGATCGATCCGGTCACCCGAGAGAGAGAGAGTCGTCTTCACTACTGTTGAAGTATCCGCCTTTGGGAGAGGAGCCATCAAATCAATGGTGGGATGCTATTGTTGCTGAGCTTTGCTGCTCTCGCTGAACTGGCTCCTGATGACTGGAGCTGCCACCTGCTGCGCTGCTGATGGGAGCATCTGGCTTGAAGTGTACTCAGGGCGTTGACTAACACAACCATGTAAGTGTGAACCAGCAAGGCTGTTGCAAGGAACGCTCTGTGTCGACTGCATATGGGGTAAGGAAGTCGACGATTGAAACTCCTGAGGATAGTAGGTATAGTGCTGAGGCTGGCCGTATCCGATAGAAGGTGTGTAGAGGGTCCCATGAAATGGGCAGAGCTACCTAGTTGTACATATCCAACAGAAGCCTGTACCTGTATTCCCTGCCTTGTCCAACCATATCCCCTACTCCCTGGACCCTGAAATCCCATATCATTGTGAAGTAGCACTTCCCGAAGTCCGTGCATCTGAGCTCGGAGGTCGTCAATGACTTTATACTTTTCTTGTAATGCATGTCGCAAAGCAAAAATAGTAGCATCTCTATCCCACCGGGCGTGCCAAAAATGAGAGCACGTGTAGCGGAGATAATGTGTCGTGCCCTCTATAGTGGGTGCTCCTCAGTGCAATGTGCGTGATATCTCACTCCACAGAATGCAAACACAGAAGACAATGAACAACAGAGCAACAACAGTACGACTCAACAGAACCTGAACACGAACAACATGAACATCGACAAACTCAAAGAAACCGATACAGACTCTGGCATGGCAGCACACTCAGCTCCAACCCAGATCTCATAGGTACAGTGGGGGTGTCGAGGCTCAACTGTGTAGGGATGGTACAGACGTGCTGTGCACAACTCAAGATGATAGACTCTAGACGACTGACCACACAAAAGTAGATGATACCATAAAACCCTAACAACTACGGATATATACAACCATAAAGAGCCACCAACGGCTCACCAATATCTAATCCAGCTAAGACTACCTTTAAACTGTGGTGGTGGTGGTGTGGCCTGGGACCGCTAGACCACCACCCGTATGCTTGCCACGTGTCACTGCCCAGGCCACAGTCCGTCCAGTGTGGATTCAACCCAAGTGCGAGTAACTGTCCAGTGCCTGCGACATTGTAGCCCTGCTACAAGGCGGGAATATCTTTCTTTACTTTCTAGGATTTATTCCATGATTGGGACGGTCTTGGAGACCCCGCATACTTCAGCATTAGTTGTGGCCAAGGCCGTAGGGTTACCCACTGTGCGGGTTCTTGTTTGGGACACGTACACTTTCGGAGGTGGTTTTACTACCTTGAGTTAGTGGTGGTTGGATCAGACAAAGTGTGGAGTATTCGGGCCTCTCGAACTAGTGTGTCATTTGCACACAGATGCAGATGGGCTATCTTGCCAGGGCCTATCCACGCAGGAGAGCTTGGCCAGCTCTACAACCACATGCCCCTAGGGCTCGCTCTACATCGAGTTACGAGGTCCCCCCTACCAGGGCTTCGGAGACCCCCAAAGATCCAGCTTCAGCAGCGACAGATAGCTGACCGAGGAGGGATGGCACAAGGTTCGTGGCCGCCATCAATAGGGCCAGACATGTCGCCCGGGTGGCCATCTACTGTGCCTCGCCGGGAGTGGGTTCATACGAGAAACCGCTTCGGACCTCTACCACAAGATATCGCCCCAGACCCCTCACCCTCCACCTCTATTGGGCAGGAGGATCCCCCCCCCCCCCCCGGTGCCTCTTCCAATCCACCCCCACCCTACCCTCGTTTCCCCACACCCGATATCCCTCTTGGCCCCATTCTCCCCTCACCACTAGTCTCACCGCCGTCAGCACCCTCTCTCTCTCCTTTGTATCAGCCTTCACCCCCACCCCTGCCCACTATTTTCTTTTCAGTTCTTTGTACTTTTTGTACCTAGACCTGGTATAAGATTCACCACATGTAACCTTTTGGTCTCGTAGGTCATTTTGGCCTTTTGAAGACGTTAATATTACATTTCATTTCATTTCATTTCTCCTCTAGCTGTTGGATTTGAGTGCATTCTTGTTGCACGCCGCTCCTTGGGGCAGCTCTTTTGTTGCGAGTGGGTTGGTTAGGGAGAGGTAGCCCTCCCTTCGACCTCCCCTCTTAGTTGAGACCTTGACTTTTGGGGCTATTCCGGGGGGCCTCTCTAGTTTCGATATCAGCAAACGGTGGGACCTCTTCAGCTACGCCTTCACTCATTTTCTTGGTGACCCCCATGTTGACTTAGAGGCGGCTTGCTTTCGGGTTCATGTCCTGTTTCTTGCGGCATGCGGTATAGATGCTCTAGACTCTACAGTGGGATTCTCTTTTCCACTTTGTGGTTGAGACAAGGGGGATTGGATCTTGGCTTCGATACTTGGTTGGCCTTAGACTCAGGCCCTTATTGCTCGATTCCACATGCTGCAGACACATTATTGTTCACTTTTTTTTGCAGATGCAGAGTTCTCCCCTTGCTACGTATACACTCATGAGGATTCTTGGGCAGAGGATCTGGCTCAAAGAACTGCACAGTCATCTTGGGCCTTTGTGGGGCATGTGATAAAGGCTCCTTTGTCTTGGCGTCGCTTGGATGCGGATTACTCCCCATCCAAACTGGCCGCGAAGATTGCTTGCTTGGCCGCTGCAGCCAAGCAACATCGGTTTTCTCTCACTGACCCATGAGGATTGTCTCATGGAATATTCAGGACCTTGGAGGCCCATAGTTTTTGCGCCATTGGGGTTGGTTGAGACAGGAGCTCCAGAGATGCCTTGTGGGTGGACCTATTGATATTTTTATGCTACATGAGCATCATCTATGTGAGAGTTGCATTCGGTGTTGTGGTCACGTTTTGCAAGGCCGTTATGAGACATTTTGGTTAGCTGCTTTTTGGCCTGCGGGCGGCATTCAGGGAGGTGTATGTATGACTATTGCCGACTCATGGCAGCAGGCCATTGTGGGCAGAGGTATTATTGTGCAAGGTAGGCCCCAGTGGGTCATCATGCCTCGTCTATAAAAGCCACAGGGTGGAGTCGAGGGATCTACAGTGGAAATTTAATCCACGGTTGATCCCATCTCCAAGGGACAAAAAAATAAGGCTCCCCACTGTCCCGGTTGCGACTCGAGCCACGGACGTCCTTCCTCAGATGCCCACGCCTTATCCATCCCAGCTATCACGCGTCCGTGCAAGGGCAATGACTCCGCAACTATAAAAACCTGCCCCCTTGTTGCGTGGATCCAACGGCCCAAAGCCCCCCCCCCTTCTGCCGATCACACGCGTCGCCGTAGATCCCTTGTCTCAGACCCCGTGGTCTTTATAGACGAGGGTCACCATATAAGTTCAAGGTAGCCTTGTGGTATTCTTAAATATTTATGCGCCCAATCATGCAAGTGCTTGGGCTGAGTTTTGGTCACATATTGTGGAGTTCTTGCCTCATGCAAAGCAGTGGTGCATTGGGGGGGATTTCAATATGCTGGAGGACCCCTCGGATAGGATTGGGGGCAGCCATGTTAGTGTTCACGGGGCTGAGTTGTCTACTTGGGAGCGCCTATGTATGACTTTGAGCATTTCGGATGTATGGCAGCATGCAAGCTTTGTATGGCCCTCATATAGCCTCTCTTTCTTTCGGTCTGACCGCAGAGTAGGGGGCGTGAATCTATTTAGGATATATCGTTTGTATGCTAGTGACCACATCCGTGACATGGGAGGACTAGTTTGCATTTTGGCAGGGGCTACTTTTTCAGATCATTCGGCAGCGATTCTTATTGTGTCAGATAGACAGAGGGGGGGCAATGTCATGCTACACATCCTAGAGAGGATTTTGCTGGATATAGAGCTTAAAGAGCAAGTTGTGGTACTTTGAAAAGAGTGTTTGGTTACGCAGGGTGCCCTGCTACTGGAGCGGCCATTGGCCTTGTGGAGCTTGGTCCTTTCTTCTTCTAGGAGTCTACAGCTCGCTTGGCTGCGACTATGGAGGAGGAGAAGCGACTCCGACGTGCCATTGCCTCCTTACAGTGGATGCGGGAGCGCCACCTAGGCAGCCCTTGGATAGAGGAGCAGATGCAGCAGGCTCGGTAGGAGCAATCACTATCGAGGAGCGGCGCCTCGAGTTAGCCTTTCATCGTTAGGCTTCTCAGTGGATTTAGGTGGGCGACGGAGTTATTGGTGACTTTTTCCAAATTGTGGGCCCTCTCCATGCATACACCAGTGTTGGCTATTTGAAGAGGCTTGATCGCCCTCAACCGAGCCACGGTCAGAGCATTGAGATGCATGGTGAGAGCAGGTATGGGCACAAATGCCTCGTTTAGTCACTGAGGAGATGTGCTAGAGGTTTGAGTCTCTTTGAGAGCCCGCTCCAGCCAGAGGATTTACACGAGGCCCTCAAGGCACTTTCGAGGGGTAGCTCCCCCGGGGAGGATGGTTTGACTCCTAGTTCTTTCTATTGGGAGGTGCTTGGTTGAGACCTTTGAATTGCTTACCGGCACATTCTGCATATTGGGAAGATGCCAGACAACACAAGTGAGGAATTGATTTATCGTATCCCCAAGGAGAGAGGCTCCTTGGACGAGATTCGGCAGTAGCGACCCATCACCATTCTCAACTCAGCCTACAAAATCTTAGCAAAGGCTGTGAGTTTGAGAATTCAGCCGCTACTTGAGGGCATCATTCATGAGACATAGACGGGCGTTGTGAAGGAGCGCAGTATCCTTGACAACATTTTTGCCTTTTGGGAGGCGACCGCCCTCACATGGCTTCGAGGAGAGGATCTTGTGGTACTCCATTTTGAGAAAGCGTATGACAGAGTTGATTGGGGTTTCCTTGAGGGCACTATGCGCCGGATGGGGTTTTGCGATGCATGGATTAGGGGAGTGTCAGCTCTTTGCAAGTGTGCGCAAAGTTAGGCGTTGTTGGCAGGGGGACGAGGGAAACGTTTTATACTCATACGATGGTTTTGACAGGGTTGCCCTCTTGCCTCCTTCCTGTTTCTCTTCTCTACTGAGGTGATGAGCAGGTTTTTGACCTCACAAAAGGTTTGGTTTGCATGGTGTGCAGCTGCGTATTCGGGGAGAGAAGATTTTGGATGCCGAGTTTGCTGATGACTCGAGCATATTTTTGGAGGGCCGGGAGGCCAACTTGCACAGGTGTGAGCAGGCTCTTGAGGTGTTTTGTTGTGCATCGGGAGCACACTAACTGGCGGAAGATGGTGACTTTCTGGGTTGGTAGTGCTCCCATGCCCGATTGATCACTCGGAGAGGGCTTTAGGTGGATTCCTTCCAGGGACACCAGTACTCTACTTGGGCTGTTAGGTTGGTTTGGATTTGTCTCGAAAGCAGCAGATTGCTCCCCTGCTCCTCTCCATTAGGAGGAAACTGCTCCATTGGAGTTTGGCACAGCTTTCTCTTGTTAGCAGTGTTGTGGTGGCCAACCAGGTGTTGTTGGCCACTATGTGGTGCATCACGTCTTGCTGGATTTTCTTGAGTTCTTGCATCAGCCAGTTGGAGAGGCTGGTCAAGAACTTCTTGTGGTCAAGGCGTGACTCACAGTCGGCGCGGGCCAAGGTCTTATGGCAGGTCATCACTTTACCTTGCTCTCAGGGAGGGTTGGGGATCACCGACCCAGCATTGCAGAGTAGAGCCCTCCTTGGGAAGCTTGTGGTCAAAAGAATTCTTTGGGAGGAGCCCTGGAAGGAGCTGTTGCGACACTAGGTTCGGGCCCGCGCCCACAGACAGGCGGCCCATGGAGCCTTGCCACCCGCTGAATTTTCACAAAAATGTGCAGAATTGGCGTGAGCAGGAGATGGGAGGACCGCTTTGCTGCAAGCCTGCTTCGATCTTGGGAGTGTTCAAAAGAATTCCCCGAATACTTGAAAGAGAGAGAATCGTGGAAAATGTTAAATATTTAACCAGATTCGTAATAAAACAAGAAGTATTTTTTTGTATTAGTGCAGCTGCGGGGTGGCCTTGAGTAGCACCAGCCCACATGCATTGAGGAGTGTTTGAGGCAGCCACTTGTTTGGAACCCTATGGTCAGCACATAGCAAGGTCACATGAGTGGTAGGAGACCTCATGTCTCTTGGGATCCTATGAGGGTCTAGCCTGCTCTTTTGGGGACTGGCTGGAGTTTATAGTACTTTTTGAGGGAGGATTCAGCTGCGAGACATGAGGGGGCTGCAAAGTACGTGTCAAGATATTGTAGAGGCTATACCTACAGAATGGCACACCCCTATGGCGTTGGTAGCTCTCTACTGGATGGGGGCTTTCACGTGACTAGAGTTCCTCATTGCAGTTAGGGCTTGCTGAGCTCAGACACAGGTTCCTGCCTGTTCATTGAGGTTTAGAGGGAGGGATGCCTCCACAAGGTCACAGCCAAGGCACTAGAGGTGGTTGAGTGTTTTTCAGCGGATCAGAGTCGTGGACATCAGTGGGAGGACCCCGACTCGATAGATCTTGAGGCAGGACATTGGAGGCTCTAGGCTTGGGAAAGCCATCCGCTGGTGCGAGTGCATTGGGACCCGGGGGGACTGGTTTTGGCGGGATTCCTTTACTCCAGCCGATTACCCGGGGACCCCTTTGTTCCAGTTCACAGCTCGGCCAGGTTGTCACATATTGACAACAGTGATTCACTAGCAAGAAGAGGGTCTTATGTGCGAGCTCTTGGTAGGATTCTAGGAGCGCTTGTGGGACAACAGGCAGCCGATGGGAGTTACCATGTTCCGGTGGCTACTGTAGTCGGGAGTTGGTTGGTGCACAGCGGGGTCTCGGCAGTATGTGCCGAGTGTGACACCCACTTGAGACTCAGCGTCGTCGTCCATGGGATTGCCCCATGGCACAACAGGTTTGGCTTTGGATTCTTTGGCTGATGCCTGCACTCTCTACAACCAACCGGTACACTTGGGGTGTTGCAACTTGGTCCACACTCACGGGCCCAGCACTTCATTTTGAGATGGCTTCAATCAGCAGGATGATTGTGATATAAGAGGGCCGGCCTTCACTCCACCCAGCAACAAAGTTAGTTTCTCAGGAGTGGAGCAGAGATAGAGAGTGGTCTTGGGAGCTCATCTGCAGCCTGACACTGTGGTTCATCTAGAGAGCTCACTGCTTCTGCATCTTCGAGGCTCGACCCGTCCCACCGGCGAAGATTGTCCGTGACATTTGGCTGGAGTTGATCCACACACTTAGGGGCCAGCTTGAGAGACTCTGGGGCAGCTCTGACTGCGTGCAAGAGCGCTGTGAGTCTTTCTTGTGACTTTGGCGCCCACCGCCCTTCTTCACCATGGTTCATGGCGCACCTAGGTGGCAGCACCGTCCACCAGTGTGGCTGTTTCCCCCTCCCATCTCCTGATTTAGCCATCATTGTACATATCTTGTCTTTTCTTTGGGAGAGTCTCCGTGTAACAAACATGGACACCCCAAGTCAAGATTCTATCGTGACACAGCACAAATTCACGTCAAAATACTTCACAGATCAAAAGAGAGTCGACACGGCCCGACGTAGTTCCGTGCCAAGAGATATTGGCCCCAAAGACTGGCGCCCCTTTGGGTATCTATTTTTATATTAATCTTTGAGCAAGTACAACCGACTTGTGGTTGCTCGCTCTCAGACTCTTCATCCAGATACTCTGCAGAGTGAGCCCCTAGGGTCACTTATAAAGAGTTATAAGGGACGTTAAAAACAGAGCCCCAAAAGCTTTTAAAATCAAAAGCAACTTGTCCTAAAATCAACTGGTCTAAAAACTGCCACAAGAAGCTGTCAGCGTAGTCTGCCGAAATCCGTACGCTCTGCCACGTCAGCAAGTCAGAGTAAGTCAGGGAATTCCGTACTGTTGCCACGTCAGCCTGTGAGCACGAAAAGCGGGCGTCCGTACAGTGCCAAGTTAGCCTGTCCATACGCTACCACGTCAGCAATCAGCGCGTATCGTGGGATTCCATACAGCTGTGTGAGTGTCCGGGTGGCTCTGCCACGTCACCAATTTGTGACATACCCCCCTCTTGAAAGAATTGTAGTCGCCCTGGATTACACTTGCAAAAACAACTGAGGCCATAAACTGTCTTAGTAGACACTTACTGTTAGTACCGATGCACTAGACACAGCTAGCACTTGTACAAAATGACAGTCACATAAGAGGACATCACAGGACATCACTCGTCATCACAGGACATCACATGACAAATCACAGAAAAATTCATTCCAAATCTCAGACTATGACCATCGGCAACGTATTTAGTAATCGCATCTAGATCCATTCCCGACCTCACTATGTCCAATTAACTAATCCTTATTGCAGTCATGTCTATAGAGATATACGAGACCGAAATGCTGCAGCCATTTTGTCTTTCAGTTCTTGCACTCAAACAAGTCAAATGATAGAGTACAAATCAATCATATTCAATTTCGGGAATTCCGTGTCATAAAGTTATATAGTAGAATATTGGTCAGCCCATTAGTATCCTTGCAACCCAAAGCGGACATCAGTGACCTTATTCAAAAATCGGGGTAATCGAGTGACGCCCCTCTTGTGCAAACCCGCTGCACTAGATTCACCCTTGCTGAATTCGGGGTTCTATCGGAGTAGACTACGCTAACCCGAATGCTTCAAGGTAAATTTCCAAAATCTAAGGAGTATTCGTTAGGTCCTCCTCCTCCATCCACTTCGCATCCAATGCAGGATAGTTCTTGAATTTAACCAAGAACCGCCTAATCACTTTACCTTTATCTTTCTATCCTCGTTGCCAAAATCTGTTCTGGAACGAGTATCTCCTGGCTTTCCTCCAGTTCGGGTTGCTCATCAGGCTCCCCATCAATTGGCACATCGCCTTTAAAAGGCTTCAACAGACTCACATGGAATGCATTGTGAATCTTCCAAGTATTGGGCAGCTTGAGTCTAAAGAAGACATCATTTATCTGGAAAGGGCCATAATACCTCATGCTAAGCTTTGGAAAAAGCCGCTTCTTTCCTTTTCGTTTTCTTAGGCGTGCCCTCTCAAAACGTAAGAACACCCAACGTCTTCCTTTAATTTCAAATCTCGTCGATGTCGATCTGTTGCCTTCTTATGTCATTCTTGAGATTTTGCTAAAGCCTCCCGGACCTTGGCAAAAGCAGTGTCCATGTCCCTCGTGTACTGGTCGGCTTCAAAAATCTTATCTTTAGTGCTAAGGAAGGGTGGAACCTCCACCAAAGGCAAATATTTTTCCCATTGAGTCTTCTGATCAAAGATGTAAGACTTCAATAAATCCAGAACAATTGAATTTGCAATCTTAGATTGCCCATCTGCGTGCAGGTGGAATGATGACAAGAACTGCAACCGTGTGTCAATGTTCTCCCAAATAGCCCTCCAAAACAAACTCGTGAATTGATTGTCTCAAGCATTCCATGTAGTCGAAAAATCTGTGCAATGAACAGTCTTGCTAAATGATCCGGCTTGACTGTTTTCTTCACTGGAATGAAGCGAGCTTGCTTGCTAAATCTGTCAATGACAGTCCAAATGCCATCATGCCCACTCTGTGTCTTTGGGAGATCAAAAATGAAATCCCATTGCAATACTTTCCCAAGGGCGGGTGGGAATGGGTAAAGGCTGTAGTAATCCCTGTGCCTTATGATTGTCAAACTTGACCTTCTGGCATACTAAACAACTTCGAACAAAGTCATCCACATCCTTCTTGAGTCTCGGTCAAAAGAAGTAACGCTCCACACCTTTCAAGGTGGTGTCGATGCCGCAATGACCCGTAAAAGGTGGACAATGGCACTCCGTCAAAACCTTTTCCCTCAACAGCTGTGTGACGCACAACATCGTTTTCTTCATCAAGTAGCCATCCCGTATGGAATATCCCGCTACTACCTCCTCATTCTGTATTCAAGTGAATACATCAGAAAAATCTGGATCTGTGGCGTACTGATCAATCATATCGTCGAAGCTTCTATGATGAATCGCGGAAATAGCCAAGACTAGGGGCTTGCGAGACAATGCATCTGCCACCAAGCTTTTCTGTCCCTAAACATGGACAATCTGGAAGTGAAACTGTGACAAGATGTTAGCTCACTGCATCTGCTTTTCTGAAAGATGCTTCTGTGACAAGAAGTAGCGTAAACTCTGATGGTCAGTAAAGATCGCGAAATCGGCTCCGAGTAGGTAATGTTGCCACTGAGTAAGAGCATGGATCACTGGCCAAAGCTCTTTTTCATAAATCTGTGTTGTCAAATACGGCCTTGAAAACAATCGGCTTTCATAGGCAATCACAAGGCCTTCTTGCATTAAGACCGCTCCCAGACTATGACCATAGGCATCACAATATACTTCAAATGACTTTTGCAAGTCCGGCAAAGTCAACACTGGTCCAGTAGTCAATTTTTCTTTAAGTGTCTGAAAGGTAGTCACCTCTGTCAGTCCCCACGAGAAAGCGACTCCTTGTTGAGTCAATATGTGCAAAGGGGAAGCTACCTCTGCAAACTTTTAAATGAACCGCCAATAGTAAGAACACAAGCCCAATAAGCTTCTAACTTCATGAACATTCTTCAAATCTGGCCAGTCCCGTATAGTTTCAATCTTGGCCGAGTCCATCTGTACTGCTGTTGAGACGATGTGTCCCAAAAAGTGTATCTCCGGCAAGAAAAGTTCACTCTTTTTGGCATTGTTAACTAATTTGTGATCACACAATGCCTGAAAGACCTGTAGGAGATGGTGTCGATGTTCTGCTTCATCCTTGGAGAAGACTATAATGTTATTAAAGAAAGTGCCGACAAAAGATTGATACTCTTGGAAAATCCTATCCATCATTCGGTTGAAAGTCGCTGGAGCATTGGTAAGGCCAAAAGGCATCACCAAAAATTCATACAAACTGAAACTTGTCCAAAAGGCTGTCTTGTAGACATCATCGTGGCGATTCTGATATGATGATATCCGCTTTTCAAATCAATCCTGTTGAAACAAGAGGATTTCTGAAGTTGGTAAAAAATATCATCGATCCTTGGAATCGGAAATCTATTTTTGATAGTGATTTTATTGAGAGCTCTGTAATTAGTGCACATTCTCCAAGATCCGTCTTTCTTTAATACCAATAACACCGGAGAGCTGTAAGGTGAAGTACTTGGCTCGATAAGACCCTTTCCAAGAATGTCTTTCACTTGGTTCATGCTCTCTTGATTTTGGGCTTGGCTAACACGGTAAGTGGCCGGTTCCATGGTGTGCTTCCAGGAATCAGATCAGTAGTATGATCCTCAGGACAAGATGGGGGCAACTCGCCTTGCAGGCCTTCAGAGAAACAATCAACATGTGTGTGGAGAAAATCTTGGCGTTCTTTGTCAAGTTCGGACATGTTTGTTTTGTGTTCATCATTCAACTCTTTCAAATAGATCGAGTTTAACAAAGACTGGATTTCATTAATTTGGAAATGGCCGACGCTGATACAATAGGGACGGACCTGCCCTTCAGTTTTATATCTAGTACAATTTTTCGGCCCTTTTCATTTGTCAAGGTTGCTTTCTTGGCCCGATAGTCGACCATGGTGTTGTCCTTATGGTACCAAGGGACTCCTAGGAGGACGTCATACCCTTCCAAAGGCATGATGTAAAAGTCCTCGTGCCCTAAATACCCTTGACAATGCAAACAGAGTTTGCCAATGACAGGCGTAATGGCTATATCCCATCCGGGCGCCACTAGAACTGCCTCTGTTGGTGGTCCCATGCTGTCGGGTGTAATCTTGAGCCGCGCCGCCAATTTAGGTGAAATGAAGTTGGCTTTGGCTCCTCTATCGAAAAAGATAAGGGCTTCTTGATATTTCACTTTGCCCCAGCTCGGCAAAGTTCTGTACTTTTATCTATTTGGCTTGGGTCAGTACCCATGCAATGTGGTACCAATCCTGCTTTCATCTTGCCTTTTCTGCCACGTTCCTCGCCTGCTCTAGAACTCTCTGGCCTGTCTTCAGTCTGTCTTTGCTATGCCTTTTTGGGGCACTTTGCACAGATGTGCACACCCTTGTTCCCCGCAACCAAAACACTTCCCCTCTTTGAGATAGTTAGCCCTTTCTCGAAGAGTCAGTCGGGGTCGCGTGTCTTTCTTTTCCTGGGGACTCTTTTTCTTTCTACTTTCATTGTTGGAGGTCTTTCTGGTCCTCTAAGTCAAGATCTCATCAGTGGGGTATGTCAAATTCCCCGAATGTAACGAGAAACCCCGTTTTGCATGACCCATTAATTCTTGGATAGAATTTGACTTTTGTTCAATGCAGTAATCACGGATCTCTGTAGGGAGTCCGCAACAAAATCGCTCAATCTGCTCCTTAAAGGTGACCTTCTTAAATGAAGAGGTTGTAGAATGAGTCCCAAAACCTCTCGCAATAAGCATCCAAAGAATCTCCCTTGGTCATCCGACGATGGTTCCAAGCAGTCCTTACATCCCGTTCGTACTCCTGGGTCAGCCAAGAAGAAATAAAGAGCCTCTTAAATTTCAACCACTTGATTGGAGCTTCTTTCCTCAGAAGAAGAGTGGACCACCATGTTCGAGCATTTCCTTTGAGAAAAGATGCAGCCCTCCTAATCTTGGAGTGCTTTGAGTAGTGCCCTCCAGAGAAGGCTATGTCAAATTACTGGATGAAGGACAAAGCCCTTGGAGCATCTCGGCATTCAGAATAGGATTCAAATTTTATTGATTGTCCACCTTCTTTAAATTCCTTCATTTTCTTGCTCTTATGTCACAAATTGGTGATGTGACTGCCCATACACATACCCTCTGAGAAGAAATGGTGACATGGCTGGCTACAGAGAACCCCTAAATGCTGACGTGGCTGGCTGTACCCGAAAACTGCGGAGAATAAGCCACGTGGCAGGCTGTACGGATGCTAGCGCGTTTTGCGGCGCATATTACGGATAGCTTTTGGTTGCTTTTTGCTACGCAAGAGCTGAGAGAGAGAAAAGCTTTGAAAGTTGCTTTATTTTACAAGAGCATAGGAGAAAGAGAGAAAAAGAGCCTTTGCTTTATTTTTCAAAGCTTTTAAGGCTTTTGATTTTCAGCTTTTGGGCTCTGCTTTTAGCATCCCTTTGTAACCTTTAAATACGTGGGTTGGCCTCTCACAACTCAGAGCATCTGGACGCAGAGTCTGAGTGTGAGTGCTTGTCCGCACTCTTGTACTTTGAACACAGATTAATACAAAAAGAAATACCGAAAGGCAAATTTGTGGCTTCAGGCAAAGATCATTCGACTCCCTTTGCATCCGGAGATGCGTGAAGGGATCACAAACGAAGATTCAAGCAAGGAGTACGGCCCGCCTCGGCCTACTCCGGTGGAGCGTCAAGAGATGGAGCGTCAACGATTGATCGGCGATGCAACAAAGATGATGCTCAATTTTGTGAAGGATCCAAAATTTGCAAATTATATGAGCGAAACCTCTTTCGACGAGGTGCACACGTAGTGGCAGAAGACCACAAAACCACCCCCCAAATCCACTCTCAAGAAACCTCCTACCACCAGGAAGTATACAGAGAAAGAATTAGAAAAGGTGGTTGATGCACGAATTGCTCAAATTTTTGACGCGTAGAACAAAGCTAAAAAGCACGACAAAAAGCAGAAGAAAGGCACTGACTTCCCGGGTTATTTGGGTCGTCAGTCTACTTTTGAAAAGGCAAGAGAGCAGAAGAAGCGTGTTCGGTTTGAAGGAGTACCCAGTTCTTCTTCTTCTTCTTCTTCTGACAGTTCTTCTACCTCATCTGACTTGAGCGAAGAAGACAGAGAAGGCAAAAAGCGAACCAAAAAGCAACGCTTTGGAAAGGGCAAGAAAAAGGCAAAGAAGTCTAAATCTCGCCCTGTGAGTGACGATTCTATAGAGGACTTGTTTTTAGACAGTTCGAACTCTGACAACAGCAGCTTTTATGCATAGAAGAAGAATTTTTATAAAGCCAAGCAATATGACTTTCTGGAAGACAAAAGCAAGAAAGTCCGAGAGTTTAAGGAAGGTGGACAGTCAGTTAAATTTGACACATTTTTTGGTTATAGAGATGCTTTGAAGGCTTTGTCTTTTGTACAGCAGTTTGACATCGCTTTCGCGGGAGGACGTTACTCAGAGCACTCTACGATTCGGAGAGCTGCCTCTTACTTTAAGGGGAATGCTCGAACTTGGTGGTCCATGCTTCTACTAAACAAGACTGCGCCAGTTAAATGGCTGAAATTCAGAGGCTTTTTATTTCTTCTTGGCTGACTCGAGAGTATGAACACGATATAAAAACTGCTTGGAACCATCTTCGGATGACCAAGAAGGATACAGTGGACGCTTATTGCGAGAGATTCTGGAGCTCTTTTCTACCCGCCTCTTCATTTAAGAAGATCTTGTTCAAGGAACAGATTGAGCGGTTTACCTTGGGTCTTCCTACAGAGATCCGAGATCACTGCTTAGAACGAAAGTCAGCTTCCATTCAGGAGTTGATGAGTCATGCGAAACGGAGTTTTGCCATACACTCAGGCAGTTTGACCTACCCCACCGATGAGATCATGACACAAAGAGCAGAACAGACTTCGACAAATGAAGTAGAAAGAGGAAGAGCAACCCAGAAAAGAAAGATGCACGACCCAAACTCACTCCTCAGGAGAGCTCGCTACATCAAGGAAGGGAAGTGCTTTGGATGCGGGGAAACTTGACATATCTCCGCGAAGTGCCCTAAAAAGGCACAGAAAGAATAGAACGACAAGGACGACGAAAGGCCTGAGAGTTCGAGAGCAGCTGAGGAACGTGGAAGAAAAGGCAAGATGAAAATAGGACTGGTTTCAGATTGCGTGGGTACCGATCCCAGCACGATGGACGAGAGTGCAGAACTTTGCCGAGCTTGGGGCAAAGTGAAAGACCAAGAAGCCCTGATCTTCTTTGATGGAGGAGCCAAGGCCAACTTCATTTCACTCGGAATTGGCGGTGCGGCTCGAGATCACTCCCGATCGGATGGGACCACTTGCAAAGGCTGTTCTAGCGGCACTCGGCAGGGACGTAGCCATTACACCTATCATTGGCAAACTTCGGTTGCATTGTCAGGGGTATTTGGGGCATGAGGACTTTTACATAATGCCTTTGGAAGGTTGTGATGTCCTCTTGGGAATTCTCTGGTACCACAAGAACAACGCCGTGGTCGACTATTGGGCGAGGAAAGCGACATCGACCACAGAGAATGGCAGAACCATTGTACTTGATATAAAACTTAAGGGCGAGTCTATCCCTATTGTATCGGCTTCGGCCATTTCTAAATTAATGAAATCCAGTCTGTTTGTTTACTCGATCTTTTTGAAAGAGTTGAGTGATGAGGATAGGACAAATATGTTTGAACTTGATAAAGAGCGCCAAGATTTTCTCCACGCTCATGGTGATTGCTTCTCAGAGGGCCTGCCAGGCGAGTTACCACCCGCTCGTCCTGAAGATCATACCATTGATCTGATACTTGGAAGCACACCACCGAACCGGCCACCTTACCGTGTGAGCCGCGCCCAGAATGAAGAGATTATGAACCAATTAAAGACCTCTTGGAAAAGGGTCTTATCCAGCCTAGTACTTCACTATTGCTCTCCAGTGTCGTTGATTTTGAAGAAAGACGGATCTTGGAGAATGTGCATCGATTATAGAGCTCTCAACAAAATCACCATCAAGAACAGATTTCCAATTCCTAGAATCGATGATATACTTGACGAACTGTAGGGATCCTCATGCTTTAGCAGGATCAACTTGAAAAGTGGATATCATCAGATCCGAATTGTGCCGGGAGACGTCTACAAGACAGCCTTTTGGACGACTTTTGGGTTATTTGAGTTTTTGGTGATGCCATTTGGCTTAACCAATGCTCCTGCGACATTTAACCGGATGATGGACAGGACTTTTAGAGAGTACAAGCTATTTGTTGGCACTTTTTTTGACGATATCATTGTTTTCTCCAAGGATGAGGCATAACATGGAGATCATCTGCTTCAAGTCTTTAAAGCATTACGAGATCACAAGTTAGTGATTATTGCAAAGAAAAATGAATTTTTCCTACCAGAAATATACTTTTTGGGACACATTGTTTTAGCAGCAAGAGTGCAGATGGATCCGGCCAAGATAGAGACTATCTGTGATTGGCCCGATTTGAAGAATGTCCATGAAGTTAGAAGCTTCTTGGGATTGTGTTTGTACTACAGGCGGTTCAAAAGTTTGCAGAGGTTGCTTCCCCTTTGCATATCTTGACACAGAAAGGGGTCCCTTTCTGGTGGGGACCCACAGAGGTGACTGCCTTTCAGACTTTAAAAGAGAAATTGACTACGGGACCAGTTTTGACTTTGCCGGACTTGCAGAAGTCATTTGAAGTATATTGTGATGCTTGTGGTCGTAGTCTGGGTGCAGTCTTAATGCAAGGACATGTCATTGCTTACGAGAGCCGATTGTTCTCAAGGCCGGAATTGACAGCACAGATTTGTGAGAAAGAGCTTTTGGCAGTTATCCATGCTCTTACTCAGTGGCGGCATTACCTACTCGGAGCGGATTTTACTGTCTTTATAGACCATCAGAGTTTACGCTACTTCTTGTCACAGAAGCAACTATTGGAAAAGCAGATGCGGTGGCCGAACATCTTGTCACAGTTTCACTTCGAGATTGTCCATGTGTAGGGACAGAAGAACTTGTTGGCAGATGCTTTGTCTCGAAGCTGTTGGTTTTGGCTATTTCCGCGATGCATCATAGGAGCTTCGAGGATATGGTCAACCAATATGCCACATACGGATTTACGGGATGGGGAGACAGTAGCGGAATATTCCATTCGGGATGGCTACTTAATGAGGAAAACCATGTTGTGCGTTCCATAGCCGTTGAGGGAAAAGGTTATGACCGAATGACGCCGTCCGCCTTTTACGGGTCACCGTGGCATTGCTACCACCATAAAAGGGGTAGAGAGATATTTCTTGTCATAAAATCTAATATCTAACTAACCCAAATGATTTTCTCATATTAAATTGATCACTTAATGTGGGAGAATAAACGGGAACAAGTGTTAAGATATAGGTATGTGCTTATAGATCTATCTCAACACGGGGCCAATGGTAAAGGGGCCCAAAAGGGAGATGGTCTATCAAAGAGCAAGGCTAACCAATGGAGCATAAGACCTTAGGGTTAGCTTCATTGAAGACCTCCAATAAATGTGTGTAAAAGTCCTTTGACCTTAAGTAAGCTAGGGCTGAGCTTGAGGTGGGAACCCGGCCCAAGCTCGAGGTGCTTGTCATGCTTGAGGTGCTTGTCATGCTTGAGGTGTTTTTCATGCTTGAGGTGCTTGATTAAGATGCTTGAGGTGCTTGACTGGCTCCATGCTTGAGGTGCTTGACTTGCTGCATGATTAAAGTACTTGAGGTGCCTTGAGAAGCTTGCCTGAGATGCTTGTGGGAACACCCCCTAGTTCAAGTGCTTTGTCATGCTTGGTGAGTAAGGTGCTTGATCACCTAAAAGTCAAAAGCATTCCTACAAGAGGGGGGGCGAGCCCTTTTCCTAGGGGCTAGAGAGAGAACACCCACTCACACACACAAGGGAAGCCCAACTTGAAGAGGCAGCAAGGACACATGTCAGGCCCCTACCCATGTTACCTTCATGTGTTGCTTGAAGCCTATTGGCTAGGCTTCAAAGGGGTCCAATGATAAATTACATGAATTATCTAATTGTTTTAGCATTTATCAAGTCCTCTCTCTCAAAGGGGAAAGGGGGACACTTGTCCCAAGGCTACCCATGTTGCTTGTAATGGCTCTTGCTTGTGATTGGCTAGGCCTGGAAGGGTCCAATGAGCTTCAGGCATGAGCTACAAGGGGGGGTCGACCCAAGCAAGCTAGGGGGGTGCCTAGGGGGTATACTCACCCACACACACTCACAAGCACTCTCATTGTGTGATATGCAAAGTGCAAGAGCTCCCTCTCCAAGCAAGTAGAGGTTGAGAGCCTACACCAACACTCTTGGCTATGGAGTGCAAATCCAACCAAGAGCCATGCTTCAATGCTTAAGCTTGCCATATCCTTCTTCTTCATTACTATGCTATTATGTATGCTAGCAACAAGAGTATGATAAGTGAGGAACTAATTCTTTCTCCTACGAAATGTTTCTTCTTCCTCTTCCCTACCCTCATTCCCTGCTAGCTCTCTCCACCTCTGAAGGTGTTTGAGGTCTTGGGACTGAGGCTTGGGATAGTTAAAGCTTTCTTCAAGTTTATGTTATGTTTGTGGTGCATGAAGCCTTCCATCTTCATGGCATCACCTAGGTCACAAGGAACACAAAGACTGTATTGTAACAAGTCTCTCTTTATGGGAGAAATCATAATACAAATGCCTATTGGAGGGGGGACCGGCTCCACATAAATCCGGTCCTCAATTGTTGTCATGTTCTCTAAACTCTCTCTCTTGCAAAAGTATTGTCTATGCCAAGTTAACTAATTGCTATGATTATGTTGCTATCTTCAATTATGTCTACCCGCTATGCTCACAAAATCATTTCTTGAAAGTACTCTCATTAAATTCCGCTATTCTCAAATTGAATAGGCAAATTCCATTACATTGGTATCAGAGCATTTGGTTTCTCTTTTCTTGCTTAAGAAGAGAGGTCCTTAAGTAGCCTATAAATGTTTGATGTTGTTAATTATAATAGAGTAAGTGGAACTGGGATCTAATACCGGTTTTGTTAAGCCCACTATGTGGGGGATGGTGCACACCTCGGGAGCTTTGGACTTAATAATGGAGTCTTTTTAGACTTGCCTACGGCTTTACCATTATTGAGCCATAAGAAGTCCGAAAGGAGCTAGCCCTTGGCAACTCTGCTATGTTAAACCTACTCCTCTACTCTCTATAATTAACCACTTTGAGCCGTGGGTGTAGACACTTAAGAGCCGATTTTCAAAGGCTAAGAGGAGTGGCAACTAAGGTTTTGAATTGCCAAAGCATACACTAAGTACATACATAAAATTTTGTTAACATGGCTGACAATAATCAAGAGAGTAGAATGAACATTGATAGCTTTGATTTTGCACATGAAGGTGCTAATGATGATGCTCCCATGTTTGTGAATTATCTTGTGACTAGGTTGCAACAAGCTATGGGCAACCCTACCTTGCAAGCCGAAGTTACTCAACAACTTCGTGCCTATGGAATTTCCCTTCCTCTCCAAGAGGAGAGAGAGCTTAGGAGGCCTCTTGAAGAGACCCCCAAAAGAAGACTCTCTCCCATTCGAGAGGAGGAATCCAAAGAGAAAGAAAGCAATGAAAGTCTAAGTTCTTCTGAAGATGTGGCTCCACGAAGAAGGCGGTCTAGACGATCGCCTACTCCTCCCAAGAGGAAAAGAGCAACCCATAGTCCTTCTCCTCATCACTCTCAAAGGCAAGAGAGGAAACAAAGGAAGAAAAGGGCTAGGAAGAGGTCACCCTCTTCTCCTTCTTCTTCACCTTCCTTCTCTTCCGATGAAAGTTATGGCTATTCTCCTAGAGAATACAAGAGGGGAGGGCATCGCAAATCATTTCCTGCATGGCGAAGGTCACAAAAGCTAAAGAAGTTCAAGGAGGGAGGAAAGAGTATCTCTTTTCTCACCTACGATGGCACCTTTGGTGCTACCGACAAAGTGTTGGCCTTCATCCAGCAATTTGATGCGGCCTTTGGGGACGAGGGCTTCACAGAGTCCTCCAAGCTACGCCATGTAGCTATGCACTTCCAAAAATCAGCTCGTCAATGGTGAGCTAGCCTTCGTGGCAATGGAGAAGCCCCAAAGACATGGAAAACTCTACGAGTTTCCATCATGAAGCAATTTCTTCCAAGCGATACTAAAGATAAAGTTCTTACCGAATGGCGCGGCTTGAAGCTCCTCTCTCATGAGTCTATCAACAAGTATGTAGATAAGTTTTGGGATTTACATCTCAAAGCTACTGTCTTTCAAAAGATAGACTTTGCCGAGCAAAGACAGCAATTCTGTGCGGGATTACCTGAAGAGATGGCCGAATATATCAACTCTCAACGGCCCGGTACTATTACCGAAGTAATCCACCACACCATGGTTGCTTCACGCATCAATTTCCATCAAGGGGCTAGACGTAATGTCAAGCCCATGGAAAACAAAGATAAAAATGATGCAAAGGGGAAATCCAATGCTCAAAATAATTCCCAAGGCACTTCCAACAACAACAACAACAATCGGTCCAAGGAGAAGGGAGTTTACAAAGGTAAAAAAACTCTCTCCTGAAGAGCTTGAAGCTTTTCGCAAGGACCATAAGTGTTTCAAGTGTGGGGAGCAAGGACATGGCTATCGTTCTTGCCCCAAGAAGAATACTCGCAATGAAACTCCTAGGGCTTCCACCATCGAAGCTCCAAAAGAGGATGCTCATTGCAAAGGATCATCACTCTCCTATGCTTGGGGAAAGGTACGAGAGCATGATGCCTTCATCTTGTTTGACCCTGGCTCTACTCTCAACTTCATATCAATAGAGTTGGCCACCAAGTTGGGCATTCAAGCTTTTGAGATGGGAGATATAGTAACAGCTGATGCAGCTTTCAAGGGACAACAAGCCTCCGTTACTCCCTTGATTGGGAAGTTGAGGCTTCATGTCCAAAGCTATGTCGACAAAGAAGACTTCTTCATCTCTCCCCTCCAACATCAGGATGTTATCCTAGGGGCACCATGGTTTGATCGCATGGCTGCCAACATGAAGTTCCCTGAAAGGAGAATTTACTTCACCTACAGGGGAAAGAACATGTATGTAGATGCTAGTGAGCGTGGTCGCACTATTCCACTTGTAAATCCTCTTTCTTTTGATAAATCAATGAAGAGCTCAGTTTCTGCGTACATGATTTATGTCAAAGAGTCTCTAAAAGCTAATAATGTTTCATCAAATGAAAATGATAGGAATCAAGAAGAGTTAGACTTGTCTACTTTTCTAAAAGGATTCCAAGATGTGTTCATCGATGATATCCCTATGGACCTACCTCCAAAACGAGGGGATGATGACCATCGTATTGAGCTCCTTCCAGGAAGCTCACCGCCTAACAAACCTCCTTATCGAGTCTCACAAGCTCAACAAGAGGAGATCATGAGGCAAGTACAAGAGCTGGTAGACAAAGGGATGGTGAGGCCTAGTTCCTCTCCCTTTTGTTCTCCAGTCCTTTTAGTGCAAAAGAAAGATGGTACATACCGTATGTGTGTGGACTATCGAGCACTAAACCATATCACTATTAAAAACAGATTTCCCGTACCTCGGGTAGAAGATCTGTTTGATAAGCTACAAGGCTCTACCTACTTCAGTAGGATTGACCTTAAGAGTGGCTATCATCAAATAAGGATAGTGGATGAGGATATCTTAAAGACCGCGTTTCGCACAACATTTGGTCTTTATGAATATCTAGTCATGCCTTTTGGCTTGACTAATGCACCAGCTACGTTCAATCGTTTGATGGAGAAAATTTTTAGACCATATCGAAAATTCACTGGAGTGTTCTTCGATGATATCATCATCTACTCCAAGTCTTTGGAGGAACATAAGCAACATCTCCAAGTGATTTTTCAAGCCTTGAGGGAGAACAAACTTTTTCTCAACCAAAAGAAAAGTGAATTCTTCCTTCAAGAGATTCAATATCTAGGCCATATTATCTCTCACGATGGTATTCGTATGGATCCATCAAAGTTAGAGGTAATAAAATCATGGCCTAACCCAAGGAATCTACATGAGCTAAGAAGCTTTATTGGTATGTGTGCATACTATAGACGCTTCATAGCAAAATTCTCTCAAGTGGCAGGACCACTACACGACTTAACCAAGAAGAACGTTAAGTTTGTATGGACTGCTAAGGAGCAAAATGCTTTTGAAAAACTCAAAGAGAAGCTTACTTCCCAACCAGTCCTTGTGCTTCCGGATCTCTCAAAGCCCTTTGAGGTCCAATGTGATGCTTGTGGTGATTGCCTTGGAGCGGTTTTGCTTCAAGAAGGGCATACCATAGCATATGAGAGCCGAAGGCTCAATGGTGATGAACGAGTCTTGGGCATTTATGAGAAAGAGCTTTTAGCTGTTCTACATGCCCTAGACACATGGAAGCACTACCTATTGGGGACTCCATTTATCCTACGAACCGACCACCAAAGTCTCAAGTATTTCATGACGCAAACCAAGCTTTCTGACAAACAAATGAGGTGGGCAAATTTTCTTTCGCAATTTAATTTTCATATTGCTCACATAGCTGGTAAGCACAATCAAGTTGCCGATGCACTATCACGACGACCAAAAGTTAATGCGGTGTCTATAGCTACTCACAATGATCTATCCTCTATGATAGATGAGTATGCTACTAACCCTGACTTTAGAGACATAATGTCAGCCCTTGCTTTGGGGAAGAAAGAGGAACCATTCACCTTGCAGGATGGTTATCTTCTTCACGGCAATAGGCTATGTGTTACCCATTCCCTTCGTGAGAAGGTTATGTATGAATCCCATGCTCCTCCATATGCAGGGCATAGAGGTATTCAACCTACTCTCCGAGGAGTAGAGACGTATTTCTATTGGCCTACCATGAAAGTGGACATACAAGAGTATGTTTCAAAATGTGTAGTATGCCAAAAGACCAAGTATGATAGAGGGAAGCAACCTGGATTACTCTAGCCATTGCCTATTCCAAATTCACCATGGGAGAGTATATCCATGGATTTCATCTTTGGATTACCCAAGTCTATCCATGGGAATACAGGAATATGGACAATAGTCGACAGGTTTAGCAAGCAAGCACATTTTATTCCTGTCAAAAAGACTATTAAGGCACATCAAATGGCAACTCTCTTCATATCTCAGATTTTCAAACACCATGGATTATCCACATCCATCGTGTCAGATAGAGATCCTAGAATGACCAGTAATTTCTGGAAAGGTCTCTTTGAAAATCTAGGAACAAGATTGAATTTCTCTTCGGCCTATCACCCACAAACGGATGGCCAAAGTGAGATAGCCAATCTTACGATACTCGATCTACTCAAGACTTATGTTACCGAAGTAGATCAACGCTCACAATGGGAAAAGTATTTACCGCTAGTAGAGTATGCCTACAATAATACTGTACATACTTCTACGGGCAAAGCACCTTTCGAGATCATAGAAGGAAGACCTAAAAGTCCCTTGCTACTGAAAGTACATGGGAAAATCTTCGCCGCCGATGAGTATAGCCGTGACCTACAAGAATCTTTTCAAATGATTAGGGAGGCTATAGCCATCTCTCAACAAAGGCAAAAAGCTGCTGCTGATAAGCACAGAAGAGCCTTAATGTTCAAAGAAAATGATTGGGTCTTACTCAAGTTTCCTAAGGCTCGATTAAGGCAAACGATGGGCAAAAATCCTACGGGCCATCAAAAGTATTATGCTAAACTAGCAAAAAGATACTATGGTCCTTTCCAAATCTTGAAGCCTATCAATGAGACGGCTTATCAACTCAAGTTGCCCAACCATTGGCTTATACACAATGCCTTTCATGTAAGCTTACTTAAGCCCTACAAAGGAGAGCCACCAATTGAACCAATTACTGAACACCCTCCCGAAGTTGAAGACCAAGAAGAGGTGCTACAACCCGAAGCTATCCTTCGGCATGAAGACAAGGTACTACGACATGGTAAGATTATCCGACGGTATCTTATTAAGTTCAAAAATTATCCTTTTGAAGATGCTAAATGGATGCAAGGAGTACAACTTAAGGATAGTATGAACCTTGTCAATGCTTACAATGCTACATTAGAGTAAGCAAATGTACAAATTTCTTTTAAATAACTCATGTTTTTGTCTTATATGACTAGTCCTCTTTTTAATTGTGCACAAAATTTAACTAGTATGCATGCTTAGAATCATGTTTGTGATGACGACGTCTCTCAAACACCAAGTAGAATTTGTCACTCTACTTTGGGAGAATAAAATGGACTAAAGAGCAGACATGCTTGCGGCAGCTATGTCTCCCAAGCACCAAATGGATTAGTCATCCATCTTGGAAAGATGTCATAGGGTAAAAAGGGATCCTTTACCCGCTAAGTACGATTGACTAATGACTAAGACTTTATCTTTTCTACCTCATAGTCGAGGACGACTATGATTTCAAGAGAGAGGTAATGTCATAAAATCTAATATCTAACTAACCCAAATGATTTTCTCATATTAAATTGATCACTTAATGTGGGAGAATAAACGGGAACAAGTGTTAAGATATAGGTATGTGCTTATAGATCTATCTCAACACGGGGCCAATGGTAAAGGGGCCCAAAAGGGAGATGGTCTATCAAAGAGCAAGGCTAACCAATGGAGCATAAGACCTTAGGGTTAGCTTCATTGAAGACCTCCAATAAATGTGTGTAAAAGTCCTTTGACCTTAAGTAAGCTAGGGCTGAGCTTGAGGTGGGAACCCGGCCCAAGCTCGAGGTGCTTGTCATGCTTGAGGTGCTTGTCATGCTTGAGGTGTTTTTCATGCTTGAGGTGCTTGATTAAGATGCTTGAGGTGCTTGACTGGCTCCATGCTTGAGGTGCTTGACTTGCTGCATGATTAAAGTACTTGAGGTGCCTTGAGAAGCTTGCCTGAGATGCTTGTGGGAACACCCCCTAGTTCAAGTGCTTTGTCATGCTTGGTGAGTAAGGTGCTTGATCACCTAAAAGTCAAAAGCATTCCTACAAGAGGGGGGGCGAGCCCTTTTCCTAGGGGCTAGAGAGAGAACACCCACTCACACACACAAGGGAAGCCCAACTTGAAGAGGCAGCAAGGACACATGTCAGGCCCCTACCCATGTTACCTTCATGTGTTGCTTGAAGCCTATTGGCTAGGCTTCAAAGGGGTCCAATGATAAATTACATGAATTATCTAATTGTTTTAGCATTTATCAAGTCCTCTCTCTCAAAGGGGAAAGGGGGACACTTGTCCCAAGGCTACCCATGTTGCTTGTAATGGCTCTTGCTTGTGATTGGCTAGGCCTGGAAGGGTCCAATGAGCTTCAGGCATGAGCTACAAGGGGGGGTCGACCCAAGCAAGCTAGGGGGGTGCCTAGGGGGTATACTCACCCACACACACTCACAAGCACTCTCATTGTGTGATATGCAAAGTGCAAGAGCTCCCTCTCCAAGCAAGTAGAGGTTGAGAGCCTACACCAACACTCTTGGCTATGGAGTGCAAATCCAACCAAGAGCCATGCTTCAATGCTTAAGCTTGCCATATCCTTCTTCTTCATTACTATGCTATTATGTATGCTAGCAACAAGAGTATGATAAGTGAGGAACTAATTCTTTCTCCTACGAAATGTTTCTTCTTCCTCTTCCCTACCCTCATTCCCTGCTAGCTCTCTCCACCTTTGAAGGTGTTTGAGGTCTTGGGACTGAGGCTTGGGATAGTTAAAGCTTTCTTCAAGTTTATGTTATGTTTGTGGTGCATGAAGCCTTCCATCTTCATGGCATCACCTAGGTCACAAGGAACACAAAGACTGTATTGTAACAAGTCTCTCTTTATGGGAGAAATCATAATACAAATGCCTATTGGAGGGGGGACCGGCTCCACATAAATCCGGTCCTCAATTGTTGTCATGTTCTCTAAACTCTCTCTCTTGCAAAAGTATTGTCTATGCCAAGTTAACTAATTGCTATGATTATGTTGCTATCTTCAATTATGTCTACCCGCTATGCTCACAAAATCATTTCTTGAAAGTACTCTCATTAAATTCCGCTATTCTCAAATTGAATAGGCAAATTCCATTACATTTCTTTTGGCTGAGACTCAAGAAGGATATGGACGAGTTTGTGCGTAGGTGCTTGGTATGCCTGACGGTCAAGTTTGACAGGCATAAAGCACAGGGATTGTTACAGCCTTTGCCCATACCCACCCGCCCCTGGGAAAGTATTGCAATGGATTTCATTTTTGGTCTCCCTAAAACAGAATGGTCACGATGGTATCTGGACTATTATTGACAGATTTAGCAAGCAGGCTCATTTCATTCTAGTGAAGAAAGCAGTCAAGCCGGATGACTTAGCGAGACTGTTTGTGGCCCAGCTTTTCAGATTACATGGCATGCCTGAGACGATTGTCTCTGACAGGGATCCCAGATTTACGAGTTTGTTTTGAAGGCAATTTGGGAGAACATTGGCACGCGGTTGCAGTTGTCGTCATCTTTCCACCCGCAGACTGACGGGCAATCTGAGATTGCCAATTCAGTGGTTTTAGATTTATTGAAGTCTTATATCTCGGATCAAAATACTCAATGGGAAAAGTATCTACCTTTGGTGAAATTTGCCTACAACAACACGATACACTCTTCGATGGGGATGGCGCCATTTGAGATTATTGAAGGTGCTGCGAAGGTTCCACCCTTCTTAAGCACAAAAGATAAGATTTTTGAAGCTGATGAGTATACGCGCGACTTGGACACGGCTTTTGCCAAGGTCCGCGAGGCTTTGCAGAAATCTTAGGAAAGACAGCAGATCGCCATCGTCACGATTTGAAATTGAAGGAGGATGATTGGGTGCTCTTACGTTTTGAGAAGGCACACCTGAAAAAGAAGAAGGGAAAGGAGAGCCTTTTTCCAAAGCTTAGTATGCGATACTACGGACCTTTCCAGATCTCCGAAAAGATCAATGATGTCTTCTTCCGACTGAAACTGCATGACACTCGGAGGATTCACAATGCATTTCATGTGAAACCTTTTAAAGGTGATGTGCCCGAAGATGGTGAGCCTGATGAGCAACCTGAAGTGGAGGAAAACGAGGAGATCCTTGTTCTTGAACAGATTTTGGCAACTATCTTGCATTGGATGTGAAGTGGATGGAGGAGGAGAACCTAGCAGATACTCCTCAGATTGTGAAACTTTACCTTGAAGCTTTTGGTTTAGCATAGTCTATTCCAAATGGAACCCAGAATTCAACTTGGCCGGAGTTCTGGTGCAGTGGGTTTGCACAAGAGGGGAGTTACTCCGCTCCTTTGTCAACAGATGCCTTGATTTTAGAATATTAGAGTCACTGATGTCTCTTTGAGCTTCAGGGATACTGAGAGCTGACAGTATTTTGCTGTATGACTTTTTGAAATGGAATTCTTGAATATGAACTGATTTGTTCTTGACTTGTTTTTAAGTGCAGGAACTGATAGACGGAATGACTGCAGCATTTTGGTCTAAATGATCTTGAATAGACATGGTAGCAATAGGGGTTAGTCAATCGCGCATCTATGAGGTCCTGAGTGGATCTAGACGCGATTGTTAACTGCATTGCCGAAAAATCATGGTCTAAGATCCGAATGAATGTTGAATGTGATTTGTCATGTGACGTCCTGTGATGTCTAGTGATGTCCCGTGATGTCGTGTGATGTGACTGTCGATTGGTACATGTGCTAGATGTGTGTTCCTAGTGCGTCGGTACTAACAATCAGTGTCTGCTAAGACAGTTTAGGGCCTCTGTCTGTTTTGCAAGCGTAATCGAGGGCGATTACAAATCTTTCAAGAGGGGGGTATGTCACAAACTGGTGACGTGGCTGCCCATACACATACCCTCTGAGAAGAAATGGCGACGTGGCTGGTTGTTGCAGAGAACCCCTAGATGTGGACGTGGTTGGTTGTACCCGAAAACCATGGAGAATATGCCATGTGGCAGGCTGTACGGACGCCAACGCGTTTTGCGGCGCATATTACGGCAGCTTTTGGGCATAGCTTTTGGTTGCTTTTTGCTACGCAAGAGCTGAGAGAGAGAAAAGCTTTGAAAGTCGCTTTATTTTGCAAAAGCATAGGAGAAAGAGAGAAAAAGAGCCTTTGCTTTATTTTTCAAAGCTTTTAATGCTTTTGATTTTCAGCTTTTGGGCTCTTCTTTTAGCATCCCTTTGTAACCTTTTAATACGCGGGTTGGCCTCTCACAACTCAGAGCATCAGGACGCAAAGTCTGAGTGTGAGTGCCTACCCGCACTCTTGTACTTTGAACACAGATTTATACAAAAAGAAATACCGAAAGGGGCACCAGTGTTTGGGGCCAATAGCTCTAGGCACGGAACTCCGCCGGGCCAGTGTCGAATCAATTGTGAACTGTGAACCGTCTGAAGTGATTATTTGTGGTGTCGTGGTAGATTCTCGACTTGGAGTGTCCAAGTCTGTTACATCTTATCTTTGAAGAAGTCAAATTGGTTGGCTCTATAGAATTGCTTTTTCTTTGCATAAAACATGTAGTCAACGGAGTCCGAATTGTCAGAGGATGAATCCTTCGTAGAGCTATCAGAAATTGGTCGAAATCTGAGTTTCTTTGCCTTGTTATTGGTCTTTCCGAAGCTTTGCTTTTTGCTTCCCTTTTTATCCTTTTTTTCCTCCTCACTTGAGTGTAAGAGCTAGAAGAACTGTCAGAAGTAGAGAAAGAAGAAGAACTGGGTAGTCCTTCAAAGCGTACATGCTTCTTTTGCTTTCTTGCAGATGCAAAAGAAGATTGACGGCCCAAATAACCAGGGTAGTCAGTCCCCTTCGCGCGCTTTTTCAATTCCTTCTGGATTGATTCTTCGTGTCCAAAAGCTGATTGACCTGAGTCTGAACCACCTCTTGAAGTTCTTGTTCTGTAAACATCCTCGGAGAAGGAGGTTTCTTGATTGCTGGTATGATTGGTGGTTTAGTGGCTTTCTGCCACTGAGTGTGCACTTCAGCGGTGGATTGCTGAGATAAAATTTTGCAAACTGAGGATCTTTCGCATACTGAATCATCTACTTTGTGCACTCGTCAACTTGCTGTCGACGTTGCATCTCTTGAAGTTCATACTCTGTAGGCTAGGGTGGCCCGTACTCTTCTTCTGTTAATTCGTTTAAATCTTCTGCGTGGTCTCCTCTTGCCTCAGCGGTTCCAGAAGAGGTCGAATGACTTTTGTTGGAATCCATAAGTGTCGCGAGAAAAGGATCGGATTTCTCGGTAGCAGAGAAATCAGCCGTGCTCTGATACCATTGTAACAAACTTGGACACCCCAATTCAAGATTCTACCTCGACACAGTAGAAATTCACGTCAAAATACTTCACCGATCGACACGGCCCGACGTAGTTCTGTGCCAAAAGATATTGGCCCCAAAGACTGGCGCCCCTTTCGGTATTTATTTTTATATTAATCTTTGAGCAAGGACAACCGACCCGCGGGTGCTCGCTCTCAGACTCTGCGTTCAGATACTCTGCTAAGTGAGCCCCTGGGGTCACTTATAAAGAGTTACAAGGGATGCTAAAAACAGAGCCCCAAAAGCTTTCAAAATCAAAAGCAACTTGTCCTAAAATCAATTGGTCTAAAAATTGCCACAAAAAGCTGTTAGCGTAATCTGCGGAAATCCGTACGCTCTGCCACGTCAGCGTAAGTCGGGGAATTCCGTACTGCTGCCATGTGAGCCTGTCAGCACGAAAAGCGGGTGTCCGTACAGTGCCACGCCAGACTGTCTGTTCGCTGCCACGTCAGCAGTCAGCGCGGATCGCGGGAGCTGTGTGAGTGTCCGGGTGGCTCTGCCATGTCACCTGTTTGTGACACTCCCCACATGTTGATGTAGCCCTCTCTAGCACGGGCAGATTGTAGCCCATTGGGCAGTTTTCCTTAACTAATGGAAGGATTTTGTTGTTGCTTTTTTTCTTTTTGGGTTTGTTTGTGGTATATCTTGCTAGACTTTCATTAGCAGTTTTTGCTCGGGTAGCTTTTGATTTAGTGACAATAGCCAACACTACTAACACATTCCTTTAATGAGCTCCTTGTGGAACTATACTAAGGGAGATGAATGTGCAAGCAAATGGTCTGGGCTCATTGGAGGGGCACAGTTCAAAACCTGAGCAAAGCATTTTTACTTGCTAAAGAGAGTTACATACATAACGGAATTCAGTACTTACAAAATTTTGGGTATATCTTGCCAGACTTTCATTAAGGAACCTATTGGTACAATAAAGTATCCCGGTGTCTTGAAGGGTTTATATGCTGCAACACCAAGAGGTAACGTTGTCTAATTCTGTGAACTGATAGTTTAATGGTGTTCTTTTCAAGTTAGCTTTGTAACCTCCCTTCTCATGGTAATAGGATTATATGTCACATTTTGATTTATCATACAAGAACACTCTAAACAAAAATCACATGCAGCACCCAGTGTACTGATGGAAGGGACTAAGATTTTAAGCTTTTTAATTCGACTTCATATGAAGATGTAATGGAAAACACACCGTCACCTTGCATAACATAGGTTGCTTATCTACCATTTACGTGTCGTGACTCATTTTCTGAGCCCCTGGTGAAAGACGTTTACCATAGGTATATATTGGGTTCTCAGGAGTTGGGAGTTGTGAGCCCATGAAGTTGACATTCTTGTTCTATGGAGCTCCATAACTTGGTTTCAATGATTGCTACATGCATGACAACTGAAAGACAGCAGGGAGATTTTAACAAAGTGTATGTGTCTTAGGCTAGAGGGCAGTTATCACGAAGGGCATTGTCCTTGGCATAGGCAAGTAGGAAATTTGGTACAATTGCTTTGATATTAATATATTTATATATATACTATTTCAGATGAGAGGGTAGGGCTTAATATCTAAGACGAGAGAATAAATATGATAGGAGCAACTGTCCTTGAAGATAAAACAGTTCCTATCTAGGGAGAAGGATGGGGTGTGCATGCTCTTGTACATAATCCCTAAATGCCTTGAGAGCAAAGCTGATTTTTCATTTTCCCTTGTTATAACCTCATAATTTGTTGAAGCAGGTGCTCTAAAGCTTGATGCCTTAAGTAGATATATGGAATCTCCTAAGAAAAGACGGCATGATTCGAATGACTTCGTGACAGAGAGTACGTTTGACAGTTGTGATGCGATCTCTCATTGAAAACATCGGGCACGAATGTTATTCGTTTTGATGTTTTTGATGAGGTGAGCAGGCTGATTTTTTTGCCTCCCATTTCGTCCCATTCCCATTCTGTACCCTTGATCCTGTTCCCCTTTTTCAAATTTGTTCCCGTTCCACAATGTATTTTTTAGCTCCATAATTTAAAAAGACTTGTATAGAACAAATCTTTTGCCTGTACAGCTGAAACGAATCACCTTAGGCACAATTCTTGAGTTACGATTACTCATATGCGCATTTCAAATAGAGGTGTTTGAAGGATAACATATTACATGAAAAGCAAAACTAGGAGGTACAGAGAAAAGTGGAACACAATTGGAAAAGGATTTTGATCAAGTAATGACCAAATATCGAAAAGAGCTACAAGTGGTGGAGGCACCATATAAAGAGGCACTACAAGAAGATGCTACAGTGCCATAATGTCCTACAGAAAGAAGCAACAGAAGGTAAACATTCCAGAAAGAGAGGTACAAGGAGGGTGAGGCTGGAGCTTTGAGTGAATTGCAAGCAAGGCAAGATAGTAGATTCTTGAGCCTTGAGTGACTTGCAAGAGAGGCTAGATGATATGTTCTAGAGCAAGAAAGGTAGAGGGAAGGTGAGCAAGAGAGGAAATGCCCTCTTGAGATTCATCTTTAATTCTCAAGCCTTCAAAGGTTAGGCAATGGTTGAGAATATGGAAGCCAATGAGCCCGTTATTTTATATTGAAGAAGAGGCCCCATAGGGGGGGGGCAACAAGTGCTAATAAAAAGTTCACAAAACAGTGAACGAAATGATGATTGCAACATTGTGTTCCAGCAGGGGCATTCGAAGAAGCAGAACATTTTGCAAAGTTTTGACAGGTTATATACTAAGAAATGCAAAGATTTACATTGTGGTGCGTTTCGACACTACAAAGGCTCTAGAACGCATTTGAGAAATGAATAGGGCTCCTGAACACATTCCTTGTTACTATGGTCTATGTCCATGGGCTGGCTGCCACCCTTGATCATCCGTCTCGGGATTGTATCAGCGTGCGCAGCTGAGGGAGAGAGAGAGGTCAATTGAGGAAGCTAGCTAGGGTTGTGCATGTTGTCACTGTGTCTTAGCTTGGGGCTGTTGAACGGAGGGGGGCGAGGTCTACGACCAGGGCAGGCCTTCGCTAGATGCCCCATTTGACGACAATGAAAGCAGAGTTTGGCACCCGTGAGCACTCAACTTTCGCTTGATCCACCCACTATTCACCGTTGGAAGTACTACGTGTAGCAGGAAAACAATGATATGCTCTCTAGTGTGGGTGCTCTTAAGTGCAGTATGCAAGAAACCTCACTCCGTGGCACAAACTAGACAACTGAAATGCAACAAAGAACAGAAATGTACTCAAAATAGCAAGACATGATAGACTCCAAGCCCAATGTAAGCATCGACTACTCTTAATTTATCAGCTACAGACTCTGGCTGGCAGCACACACAGCTCTAGACCAAGTGCTCACAAGGGTACAATGGGAGTGTCGAGGCTCGGACTGTGCAGGGAGAATGCTGTGTGCAACGACTAGACTCTAGACCAAAGACTCATACCCAACTCATACCAGACTCACCATATGTACAATGGCTATACATCCATCATCCATAACTCAAGAAAATGTCTATGAAAAGAGAGCTGCAGATATGTATTGCCTGTAGTGGTGCTCGTAGGCAGGTGACGGTGTCCACTTGGCTACCACTCGATGTCCTGCCAAGCCCCTCTGCCTAGACCACCAGTAGAGAGTATATTCTCCTAGAGGAACTTGGTCACTGTGGTGGCAACTACCTCCGTCCATTTCGTAGCATAGTCGGTGGCAATCAAAAGGTATTGTTTTATTCCCAGGTTGTACTGTTGGACTGATTGGAACAACAAAATCTAATCCCCACCTTTCAAATGGTACCCATGCCATTAACACTTGTAATGGATGGTTAGCTTGGCGACTAGGCTTCGTAGGACATCTTTGGCAAACATTACATGCTTTGACATAGGGAATGGGATTTGGAAACAGCTATGGCCACTATAGACCACTCTGCAAAATCCTTGGGGCAGTGATGTGACCAAGGTAGTGCCCACCTGACGGACCACTACTACTTTGGACTTCATAGACACACCTGCGTAAAACACCATCTAGACTAGACTTGTATGGATGGCCACCAATGAGAGTGAATGGCTTTGACTTTAATAGGTCACAAGGGTCTCAATAATTTCACCTTCAAGAATAAGGATCCATTACCTCGGATGGATGACCTCATGGATCGACTCCTAGGTGCACACTACTTCACCAAGATCAATCTTCGACCCGATTACTGTCAAATATGGATACACCCACGTGATGTCCCAAAAACCGCGTTCCATACATGGTATAGACATTATGAGTTTTTGGTGTTGCCTTTTGGATTGACCAACACTCCTGCGACTTTCAAGCCGACGATGAATGGTCTCTTTCATCCGTATCTTGAAAAGTGGGTTGTTATGTTTCTCGACGACATACTTATTTATAGTCGAACACTCGAGGAGCATTTGCAACACCTTCGCCTAGTCTTGCATATTTTATAGTGGAGAAGCTGTATGCAAACCAACCCAAGTGCTAATTTTTTGCACGGAGTTGTTGTATCTCAGTCATGTCATCTCTGCCCAATGGCATCTGAATTGATATCGAAAAGGTATGAGTGGTCCTATGGTGGCCCGTTTTACGAACCATACGGCAAGTGAATTTTTTTTCTAGGTTGCATTTGAATTTTTCAAGAAATTTTAAAGGACTACGTCAAGATTGTTGAACCCTTTACCGGTTTGCTCAAGGGAGTTAGAAGCAAGAAACGTAGTGTTAGTCCATCTATCACATGGATTGATGAGCTCGTTCACTGTTTAAACATTGAAGCAACTAGTTACATTTGCATGGATGTTGCAGATAGTGGATCCAAACAATTTTTTAGGGGAAAGACATGCTAGTGATTATGTCATGGGTGTTGTTCTCTATCAAGACGGCCGACTTGTAGCATTTGGAGTTGTAAGCTCACGAACACACAATGTCGTCACTCCATAGAGGAGAAGGAGCTGTTGGTAGCCATCCATGCTTTGAAAATTGGCGTTATTACCACTATGGTGCCTACTTCATGGTGTGGACTGACCTCCATGTATTGGAATATCTATGTGATGAGCCTCATCTTTAAGGTCGCAAGGCAAGGGGGTCGAGCTCATGCCGGAGTTTGAATTTGAGATACACTACTGTAAAGGGGCTACGAGTGCGGCGGCCGATGCCTTAGTAGGATCTTGGGGGTCAATGTTCTTTCGTTTACTAAAATCACAACTAACTTCTATCTTTTTCAAAGGGTGTTGCCAAACAAATCCTCACTTCGGTGAGACTTGGTGAATTGGTGTTGAGTCCAAGAAGGATTACGTAGGCCGATTGGGATGTTTGTAGGCTGGTTAAGGAGAGGAAGGTAGTGGAAAAGTATTCCACTTGTGGTGGAATACTTTTCAAGCAAGATAAAAGTGTGCCCCCGTTAATGAGGATATCCGTAAGAAGATTTTGTTGAGTGTCACGATGTTCCCAATGCAGGACACCTTATAAGCTCATATGTCATTAAAAATCTATAAGCTAAGCTTTTGAATTCGACTAGTCTAATTAGAACCATATTTAGGCATGTTTTACGATGATGGAGCTTGAGAGATGAGATGGAGGGATGGAACTTGAGAAAGAGAGGGATGGAGTTCGACTCTTGAGAGAGAGGAGAATGGAACTTGAGAGATGAGATGGAGGGATGGAACTTGAGAAATAGAGAGAAGCCACATTTGTTCTTTGAGGGTGATGTGCTTTTTTCAAAAAATGTCCAAGCTTAAAGCTTTAGCAAGGAGAGTAGCTTAGTAGAAATGAAATGAAATGAAATGTTATATTAACGTTTCAAAAGGCCAAAACAAGGTTGCATCCGTACGTATGTACGGATTCTATCCGTACAGTACAGCCGTACAGTACATACGGATAGGATCCGTACACATTTTTTATTATTAATTTTAAACTTTTTTTTATAGAGTGGTGGTGGGGGGCTACTCTATTTCAGCCGATTAGGCCTCTCTTTTCGAAAAACGCCTTGTTGTATGGCTGAGAGCGATTGGTTTTAGCAAAGATACAAGTATAGTGCAGTGTGTGCTCCTCTCTTGTAGGTGCCAGCTTTGAGTGCAGTGTGCAGTTTGTAGTACTTCCTACTTATTAGAGTCAGGACTTTAGACTTCAGTCTTGGATTATCATGATTCATTATGTATTTATTTTGATGCTCTTAGTTTTATGTGACCATGACAACAGACATGTGACACTATTTGGTTAGCTAAGCTTAGCTTTGTGTTTTCATTGTTCGGTTAGAGTCGTGGACTCTAGTTTTTGGCATTTGTAATGTTCTATTGTTGATTTGTTAGTCTTTATTAGAAGTCTTGGTGAATGCAGATATAAATGTATGAAGTACTGTCAGTTTCAGGCTTTGTGAAAAAAAGTACGAACATTTACACACCTAAAAACTCAATCCATTTTGTACTACGTACCTTATGAACCGAATTTGTACCGAATACTACGTACCTAACTACCTTGGGCCAAAATGACCTATGAGACCAATCTGTTACAGAATGGTGAATCTAATACCATGTCTGGGTACAAAAGAACTAGAACAAAGATACTACTACTAGAATCCATCCTCATCTGCACTCTGAGAGAGTATGGCTCGAATCCTCTGTTGTAGTCTCCGTCGATGATGTGTAGCCCCTCTCCTCAATCGTGGCCGTCTGGATCTCCGTAGCTCTAGTGCTTGGTTGATGAGAGTGCCGGTAGTGGTCGAATGAGTTTGGGCTGAGCTCTACAGGGATGGCTGCTCCTCTGGCTGTCCCATATCTAGTGAAAAGAATCTATAATCTGTCTCTAGGACTGTCTCTCTCTATCTCTCCCCAGTAAAGTGTCTCTATATCTGTGTAACTCAAGTAGATATAGCCCAAGACATCTCTGATCCTCATAACTCATGACCCTAGAGAAAGGACCCAAACCCTCTCTGAATAAGCAGTGGAAACGGCCCCGTATCTCATAGTACACTGTGAAATGACATATGTAATGTAGCTCTATCTTTGGCTCTAGCTGGCATAAGCGGCATATCCTGCTGTCTGCTGGTATCCCTTTGAATCTACTAGTCTCAATCTCCAGCTGATGTGAGGATGTGCGTATGTGACCAATGGCACACTGCAAACCATGAGACATATGTGTGTCCATATAGCTGGGTCGAATCACAAACCCATCTCCTGTGAGGTGGAGAAGATGCTCTCTATATAAAGCCATCTATGTGCCCAACTCCTGTGGCAGCTCTATCCATGTCCTCTTGGTATCCAACTGGATCAGGTCCTGACGAGCGAGTCTAGTAATCTCCACCCGTGTAAGAGACATCGAGGGTGCCTGAAGAGAGTACTGGAAAGGGGGCAGCCTGTCCATGGTGAAGCCATGCGTCTGAAACCATGATGTCATCTGTGCATACCAGCATGAAGTGTCCCCCTGAAGAGGCTAACTGTCTGGAAGACTCAAGAGCCAGTCTAGAGAGACGTTGAGAGCTTGTGGAGGAGGGGGAGCTTGAGACAAGCCCCCAAGCAACCCAAAACTGCCCTCCAAATAGCCCCAAACTTGCCCTCAAATAGCCCCAAATGTGCCCTCAAACAGTCCCAAATATGCCCCCAAATGGCTAGTTAAAAAAACGTTTACTTTTTTAGTTGACCATTCCGGATGCCCATTCTGCCATTTTGGATGCCATTCCACCCCGTTCTGGGTCACTGTTCTAGTTACACCCTATTCCGAAATGGCGTTTTGTTCCCGACTCTGTTCCAAGAGCCGGACCTATCCACAACGTTGTTTCGGAACATTGAGATGGCGTTCTGCCCCGTTCCCTGTTCCCTAGCCTGATAAAGCTAAACATCAAAAGCGTGTTGGGTTCTTACATCCTTTACAGATTCTCGACAAGAAATGGACTAGCATTTTTATGGACTTTGTTGTAGGATTTCCTCGGACCAATCGAGGTCATGATTCCATTCAGGTCATCATTTGTCGACTCCCGAATATGGCACGTTCCATTCCTATACGCACCACCATAAAGAGCCATGAGTTAGCTCAGCTCTTTGTGGAGCACTTATATAAGCTCTATGGTTTGCCTGAAGAAATTGTCAATTAGAGTGATCCCAAATTCATAGGTAACTCTTGGCAAATGGTCTCTCAAACATCATTTTTGCATATCATCTTGAAATCGATGGATAGAACGAACGCACTAATCAAACAATAAAGGACATGCTTCAAGCATATGTCTCCCGATGTCAATCTGATTGAGAACGTTATCTCCCATAGATTGAATTTTCTTATAACAGTATTAAGACTCGGCTAGTGGTTATAGCTTGTTCATGCTTATGTACGCTTATGAGCAGAAACCACCAATCACTGCTGGACTCAAAGGCATTAAGATGAAATCCGTAGACGATTTCTTGCACGATATGCAAGAAATGCTCGTGATTGCCAAGGAAAGCATAAAGACTGCCCAAGATCGGGCTACCTTTATGCTAACCAACATCGCTAGCCCTGTGACCTCCAATAGAGGATGCAGGTGTACCTAAACGTACGGGGAACTCTGAAACGATCCGTACAAACTGGTCAATGCTCAAAATTATCTTCACGATATTTTGATCTTGAAGAGCATCCAAAGGCATCATCTAACTTTGTGGAGAGGGAACCTGGGTGGACGTGGAGACTGTGGGATTGAGGGTTAGAGGGAAGAGAACCTCCTAGGTTAAGGCCCAGAGTAGCTTGTCGGGCCTGAAGAAGCACTGTTTTCAGATCTTGGGTGGGTAGCAAGGGCTAGGAGAGAAGTTACTCACTCGGTTTTTGGAGAGTGAAGTCATCAGGGGGCTAGTGAGAGAAGTTACTTAGTCGATTTGTGTTTACGGAGAGAGTGAAGTCATTTGGGGGTGTTGGGAGGATGTAGAAGGATGTTGCTTAGGACGTTCTTTGGGTAGTGTCCTTAAACCATGGAAAAATGTCAGCAGGAGGGGGATCCCTCAAGTAAGGGGCAATTCCCTTGGCATAGTAACCAAGGAACCCGTTTCTGACTTTAGAAACGTCAAAACCTTGAAACTCCAAAACTTCTCAAGAGCCGAGACTTGTATGTATACAATTTTGAAACCTTGACGTGCTTAGTTGAAAGGCCAAAACATTCCTGCCTGAAACTTGAGAAACTATGAAACTCCTGAAACTTTGAAATGTTTTGGTGAATATGGCGGGCTGATACAGTCACGATAGGTTTGGGGGCGCTTACCGCGGAAGCCTTAGCATGAGTATCAACTCATCAAAAGTTTCATCTTCCTGCAGCTTCAAGTCTCCAATTGGCTGAGCTCTACCACTCAATAATCGTTTGAGAGAAAAGATGTTGTAGAAAGCGGTTATCATAACATCTCATTTGGCAAGGTGGTGCCTCAGATTGGCTGAATCTTTTGTCTCCAAGATAGCCATATTGGAAGGGAACATGATGATTTAGGTGTCTTGTCAATTGAGGGGTTCCTACGGAGGGAGAGGAACATCCTAACGTGGTTGTTGCGGTTCTTTTTCATCTACCCTTGTGGATAAGAAACTTGATGTTGTTCTTCCCCGATTCCTGATTGAACGAGCTCGCTGCTTGCTGTCTCCCCCCATCCCTCCCCCCCCCCCCCCCCCCCCCCCCTCTCCTCCCAACACACACACACACACACACACACCCCCCCCCCCCACAAACAACGCATTGTGCCGCTCCCTCGTCCCCCCCCCCCCCCCCCCCACAAACAACGCATTGCGCTGCTCCCTCGTCCCCCAGCCCGCCCCCCCCTTTTCTCTCCCTTTTGTGCCGACCTCCACACCTGGTTGTCGTTTTTCGCTATGCCCCACCCTTCATTCCCCTCGTCGCCCTCTCAGGCTGTCAGTGGGCTGATTCCGGCTTGTAGGTGGCCTACATCGACGCCTTTGTCCTCCACTTTACAGCAGCAGACCCAGAATGGTGGTTCTCGCTCCATCTTAGAGGGACTCTACTGAAGCCCCCTCGTCTGACACCGCGGAGCCGACCCTTCGACTTACTCTTTCGCCAGAAGAGCAAGCGAGCTTGATGGCCAAGGTGGATTGGCTCCAAGCCACCTCGGTCATTTGCAAGATTGTTGGCACACGGCCTAGTAGAGGCGAGGTTCGGGACTTGCTACAAGCCTGACTCCTAACCGAAGTGGGCAAGATCATTGATGTGCAGATTCTCGAGAGAGGATATTATTAGATAGATTTTGAGTCTCCAGAGATGGCAGCCTAAGTGATTTCGATGAGCCTGCTGGGCATTCGGACGGCTCGAGCTTATTTCAAATAGTGGCACCACATCTTTGACCCGACATGAGATGTGTTAGAGGAGGAGGTAGATCTTCCTATCTCAGTTTGCTTCCCAGGCCTGAGACAGGAGTACCTTTGCGCTGACAGGATTTGGCGCTAGCTTTTGGGACTTGAAGCTTTTGAGTTTGAAGCTTTTCATGTGCTGCTTTTTAAGAGCCCAAAGGGCCTTTAAATATGACCTTAGGGCCACTCTCTTGCTCAGTTTTTGCTGACGAGCAGCAACAGAGCAGAGAGGACCCTCGGGCCTTGTAACTTTGCTCAAGCATTAATACAAAAATAAATACCAAAAGGGGCGCCAGTCTTTGGGGCCAATATCTCTAGGCACGGAACTACGCCGGGCTGTGTCGACTCAAGTGAATTGTGATGAAATTTGTGAAGTGTTTTAAGTGATTCTCTCATGTGTCATGCCAGATTTCTGACTTGGGGTGTCCAAGTCTGTTTCACAGACCCGACTGTATGCGAGAGCATCGTGAGGCATTCCTACGGCTTTGGCTTCCAGGGCCTTTCTACACCATGGTCCATGGGGCTCCTAGATGGCACTACCGGCCACTTGTGTGGTTGTTTCCTCCTCCCATTTTCTAATTTAGCCGTCATTGTATATATCTCACTTTTTCATTGGGAGTCTCCCCCCTCATGCTGATGTAGCCCCCTTTTGGCGGGGCAGTTTGTAGTCGGTTGGGCAGTTTTCTTCACTAATAGAAGGATCTTTTTCTTGGGGAAAAAAAAAGAAACTTGATGTTGACCATAACCAGGATAGCCCGCAAGTCGTCGCCCTCCATGGAGGGGGGGGTGGGGAAGGTAGAGGGGAAGAGGAAGAGGGGATAAGGGGGGGTAAAGGGATAGGAACTGTCGAGGATAGGGGTATTAGTGTGAGTGAGGCACAATGGTTGAGGATGCTGAGGGTGCATGGTATGGTGTAGGTGAAGGTAGCTGAACTTTGTTGGGAGAAGTAACTGTGAGGATGACATCGGGAAAGGGTGTAGAGATGGTGCCTCTGCTGGTATTTGAGTGGACTATTGATAGGGTTTATCCCAAATATCCTTAAATGGTGACCAAGTATGGGCTAACATATCCAAGTCTAAGTCCTTCACTTTCTACATTGGTGCCCTAACTATGTCTACAACGTAGACTCTTTCAAGCTAAAATCCCTAACAATGTCTTCATCTTTCCAATGGGTAGGCCTAACTTCTGACAGCACCGTTACGGCGATGCATGTGGAAAGGCTTAGGCACGTGTTCCAAGTAAAATGGAAAGTCATGGAATATTGTTGGTTCAAATAGAAGAGTCAAAAGGAGGAGCATAAGTCTTAGAAGAATCTGCAACTGTGCCATTCAACATGGTGGAGACTATTGTGAAGGGAAAGATGACAATATCTATTATTATCTTGGCGGTTGAATATGCTAAAGTCTAGCAATATTGGATAGTTGCTATCAGCATATGGGTCTGCAACTCTGAATGGAAGTGCAACTAGCACGGTAGGAACAACTAGCTGAACCTTTATACTTCGTATCATGTATAAAAATATCATGGACTGACAGCATTCTCAGATTCAAAGGGCGGTGATTTGGGTCGAAGGTGTTGAGAGAGGGTGCCATGCAGAATAAGGGTAGACTATGACTCAACTAGACTAGTATGCTACCTAGACTCATAAGGGACTGGGTAGATGTAGTGATCATCCTCCATTGATGATACCGCCTGATAGCTGCACGCCACCAAGCTTGGTTGTCATCACTCAAGGGCTATTTAGTATTGGTCATTGGAGGCTCTGATAGCTGGAAGAGAGCGCCCAACGGATGGAACCCTGAAGGGACACCAGGATGGAACTCTGCTTTACTAATCGTTATGGTGTTCTACCAAAGGTCTGAAGAAACCTAACTTTCAGTTTGACTTTCCATATTTGACACTTAATTTTTATTAAAAATTCTTGCCCAAGATGAAATATTTGACCAAAGCTTTGAAAACTTACAGTCTTTTGTTAGTTGTATGAAGGCATGATGGAACAATCTGAACCAACTTTCATCTACATAATGTGTTCTAGGTTCCACAATGCCAGCTGCTTTATCTCTATGTATTACCAGACATTTGAAGTACCATATATAACTGAAGGAGATCTTTTGCTGGCAGGAAAGCCATCTCAGAGTAAGGTGGTGGTTTTGCAGCGAGATTTGAGGAACAATCGTTCACTGGTGCAGGTATGCTTTTTGTGGTGCACTTGATAGAAATACTTAAAAGAAGAGAAAAAAATGCTGTTTTGCTTGCTATGAGCAAAAATGGAATTGAGTTCCAGGTAGATAAGTGGTGTCAGTTGTTTTCACAGTCATGGGTTATAATGAGGGTTAAACTCATTGATGGACCCTGTGTAGTCCAAAGGAACCAAGGCATTGGTACTCACAAAAAATCTGTGGAAATATTCACCTTTTTAGAGTGAGGTTCACAAGGATTCAGATCACCAGTGTCACAAAATCAGGTGTTTTTGAAACCAGCTGGTCGCTCGACAAGGTGGTAAAATGCTGCAACAATATCACAACTGAGCTGAAACCAACAGACTGAACTGGAAACACTTGACAAGACACACAGAGGGGCAGAGTTTCCCTCTCAGAGATATTGGCCCCTCAACAGGCACCCCTTGCAAAATTTCCTTTTATAATGATGAACAATAGCATTTACAACTGATTAGTGAGCCCAATTATGATGATCTGTGTACAGGTGGCGCCATGGCCTTGATTTTGTAGGCAGTAGAGGTCCCAAGGCCAACCAAGGTATCTGCTCTTAACAACTAGCCCCAAAAATCATGGTCAAATAGCCCATGTAGGGAATCTGCAATAAAAGGATGCGTAGCAATTTTCCATGTCAGCAGTCCATGTAGAACCTGCCACATCATCAATCCATATGAATGTCACGCTAGCAACTGTACAACATCGGGAATTGTTCTGCGATCTGCGGGCTGCCATGTCAGCTCCTCCTGCTTGCGGGTCTCAGATTTGCTTGGGTTTATCTGTTCGGTGGGTCTCTGCCACGTCAGTAATCGGTGTATTGAATCCTTGCATCAGCTTGTGTCAAACCCTCACACTAGCTTAGAAATGCATTATCAATATTTCCGTCACAATCTCCCGTGTGTTGCACTCAAATATGGAATTATCAATCTACTTTTAGCTCCTATAGTTTTTATAATGTTAACCACTAGTAACAATTACTACTGTGTGGGAGTTCTACCTCACGAGAGCTTTCCAGTGAATCCTAGATTGCTCTTCTTGGTCACTCCTATCCCTCCCAATTATGCCATGCAATATATGCATGGTTAAGCTTACAGGGCTTGAGTTTTTTCAATTGCACAAAGGGAAAACTGAGCCCGGACTCCCCCACCAACCGTTGCACAAAACCTCCAGAAGCTGCAGGCTGCCCAACAGAGCTGGCAGAGGCAGAGGTTCCTGCAAGCCTACTCCCATGCAGGGTAGAGGTTGACGGCAGAGGTAGAGGTACACGCAGGCTTACTATCGCGCAGGTCAGATGTTCATGCGCAGGGCAGAAGTTCTCACTCCACACACACACACACACACACACACACACACACACACACACACACACACACACACACACATTTTTTTGTAAATCTTGTTGATGGAATTTACAGGTGGGAAACCTCAGAACGAGGAAAACCCACGAAAAATAAGAGATACAAAAAATGGAGCACCATGAGGCTCCGAAGGCTAGAAACAGTCAAAGTAAATCCTGTAGGCATCAAGTGCCTCAAAACATCAACGAGTTCCTATGGTGCTAGATGGCCCACAGAACCCAAAATCTTTGGCTGCATACAAGCAGATATGCGGTCAAGGAAAGCCGGTGAAGCAACAATCCCAAGGCAGATGTGTGACAGTCTCATCACCGTAACACAACGAGAAGAGCAGCTGCGACTTGCCGCAAGGAGAGTTCCAACAGGGAGAACTCCCAACAAACAACGCCAAAGAAACAGACGCTCCTTAAGAGGCAAGTGGCACTACCAAATAGCAGTAAGAGCCTTTCCCCACCATTGATCAGATTTATGCAAAGACCAAAGTGCATTACAATGGTCAGCCCAAGACTCCTACACGAGAGAAGCATAAATGTTGCAGGCAGAAATGGCATTAAGAGGAGTGTCCCATAAAGTCCAATCCGGCATACGGCATCCACTAGCCAGTGACGGAATGGGGAGGAAAACAGCTAGCATATGCTCAAGCGCACTCCAAATCTGATGATAATGCACACCCAACCCAAAGCGTGCAGTTGCCTGAGAAAAAAGAAGCATATTCCCGGATGAATCAACCACATCATCCACCGTGCGTATGCCTCGGCAAGAAAGGAAGTACGCCTGGCGAGGTGACCAATCAACAAGAGGAAGAGAGAATGCCCTATTCCAGTGAATCCTTTCCAAGTGCAACGAATTCCCATCTGGTTGTTGTCTGCCATGCCATGAAAGATGATCGTAATGGCTTTCCAAGCAAAACTAAAGGTGATCGAGCAACCAGGAATATGGCCGACCATCTTGCCAAACACAATCCCAGAGAAAAAAGTCTGCCAGTGACCAAAGGCGGAAGTGGTAGCATGATGACATAGTGTAGCCGCAAAGAAACAAACATACACACGCGCACGCACACACACACACACACACACACACACACACACACACACACACTTTGTCACTATACTTGGCTTGACCTAATATGGGACTACTTTGATGGTTTACCTAGCACCTTAGTGGGATATTTTTAACCATGGGTCTTATGGCTGATAGCATGAGGTAAAGTTATTTTATTTGAACAATAATGGTATCAATGATAACTTTGTCGTATAGATAATTACCTTGATTCCCCACCTGGTATACTGACGGGTTACTCCTTTTATGGTTCTTTAGATGAAGGATATATCAACTATCTGCTCACCATGGGTCCTCTAATTATGGAAGGTTGCCTAGTCAGGATAAATAATACCTTGGGATGAGTTTATTGGGTGTGAACTTGACCTTAAACCACACATTTATACACTGGTCACTTTTTCCTGTGGTTTACTAGCAGGATATTTTCCTCGATTACTCATTTACCCTGTCGTTGATATATCACTCTTATGCCTCTGTACCACTATCACTTTGACTAGCCCTTATCTCTTTGGTTTGCCACCCATTTGGTGCTTAAAATAAAGGGCCCTAAACCATTCATCCCCTATGGCATGACCTATCCCCCATAATTTTTTGGCTTGGACAAACAATATGGTAAAAAAATCCTACTTACTCATCAAAACTTAACCCCTAAGTGGTGAATTTTGCTGGGTGGGACCTCACCCTTAAAACCTTTTTGGGTAAAGAAGTAATTACCCCTCCACCCACTTTTCTGAGCGTGGTACGCTGCCTTTACTCCTCTCCTCTCAAGCATGGTCGTTCTCCTGCACTGAAGCCGCTGCTTACTGGGTATTGGCTTGGCCTATAGTCTACCTTGTATCTCTCCTCCCTGTACCATTGAGTGGTTTTAGGAGCGTGCTTTAGTTCATCCTCCTCCCAAGTTCTGATGCTCTGCCTACAAGCCTCTCCCGCCTACGATGTGCTCGCCTGATCAATAGCTCCCCATATCTCTCTCCTCCTTGAGTCATCAATGAGAAGGCTTGCTATGCTCCCTTGCAAAAATCTTGAAGCTATGCTTCTTGCTGACTTGGAATTCGGGCCGATTCTGTAAGCACAAATGGACGATCTTATTGATCGAGGGTTGCTGATTGGACTTCCTCTCTTAACCTATTTAACACCGGGTGAGGGACACTCTTCTCCCTTATTTAGCCTTGCTCTGCGTATTACTTCTGTGAGAGAGGGTCGTTGTTTGGTTTGCTGACCTGCATACTTTGAGATGGATTTGGTTGAGAAAACAGACGCTTCGCAGGTTGGTGCCGAGTTGGCTTTAATGGTTTCTTATTGATTTAAGTTAATGATTTCAGTTTACTGTGCTGAATGATATAGTAGCGGGGAACATCTGCTTTTTTAATGCAGGATAGAGCATGATGATTTCTTTGTAACTGAGCATGCATAATACTTTTGTGGTTGTATTGATCAACCTCTGATGATTTACTTCTGCTTAAGGTTTTCTTGTGTTATAATATCAATACTGATAGCTTATATCGGTTTGTGACAGTAGTATATATATCTGATGGGTTGCTTTGAATCAAAAAAATTCTGCTCATTTCTTTCTGGTTATTTCGTGTGCGCGATGTGGATCTGACCAAATATAGGGGTATCTTTTATTTTTGCACTTATAAGATGATAATTGATATAAGTGAACTTCATTTTTGATATTATGTCACTGCCTAACTATGGTCCTGTGAACCTTGGGACTGATTGAGCAATATGCTCCTTCTCAAGATCTTCTTTTTGGGAAAATTTTAAAGGTTTTGTTTGCTTGGTTTAGTGATCATTAATCCTTGCTACTCTATGTAGTAATATTAAATCTTGGGGAGTATTAATCTTAAAAAAGAGGGGGGTGGGACGATCTCTTGTTTTTTCGAATTGACTGATGTATCTCGGATATTTCGTTGCATAAATATGCTGAGGAATATAGCCGACCTGCTCTTGACTTGAAATGGATGAGTTTTAGTGTATTGATTGGGTATGAGATAGTTCAAATCTGGCAAAAGCTTACAAGTGCTGCTACTTGCCCTTCGAAACAAGAACCTTTTTTGATACAAGTCGTAGTCATAGCAAATACTGATCCGGCATGGATATATATCAAGAAAATCTAGTAAGTGGCTTTTATTGGGGGAATACAACGTTTGTGGTTAACTCATAAAAATAAGGCTTGAAAGATTGGTGGAGTTATTGAATTACTTGGGTAACTCATAAGCTTTCTCTTTAACATTGCTAGATTTCTCTCTAGAATTATAAGGGTTCAAGAAGAAGAAGGGCTGATTGTACTGAACCTTAATTCTACTTTTGTGAAAAAGTACTATTCAAACTTCAAAACACTTGCTGCAATAAGTGAGTTTCTTAACAAGTGTTACATCAAGATTAACAATACATCATTATTTTAAGCAAAAAAGAAACATTAAAGAGTTCTTACACCACTTGGATCAGAAGGGGTGGTGGCCTTCTGATCACACTGAAAACTTGGGAAAATTCACTTCCCTAGGTTTCTCTACTTGCTTTCGAAATAGTCCAAGAGTTTAAATTGAAACCAATAACTAAAGTTTTGTTTAAACACTTGAAATTTCAGCTTTGATAACACTTGGATTAGAAGGGGTGATGGCCTTCTGATCACTAGAAAAGATGTCAGCATTTTAGGATTATTGATATTTAGCTAGGATAGTAAGTTTAAGTTAAAAGGGTTTTAAGTAGGACATGGATAAAACTGATGGGCTCGTTGACACCTGTAATATTTATTCAAGGCTAACGAATTTGTTGTCTTGTTTATATGGATGGAGGTGAGAATTCTATCTCTACTTAGGATCTTTTTGGCTTAGCTGTTGTCTGACACTGAAGAACCTGGCCTCCTTTACTTTAGAACTATTTTTTTACTCTTTCATGTATAAAAGCACTAGAATGATACTTCATTCTCACTTTGATGTACAAAAATGAATCTAAGACTGAGTCATTTTTGTGCCAATCTCTGTTCTTTATCTAAAGCCATTTGTCTTTTGAACTTTTATGTTCTTTTGTGTATAAGTATAAGTTTAATACATCAGTGCGCACACACACACACACACACACACTTTTTTTTTGTTTGTAAATCAATTTGATTTAACTAACTGTGGGAAACCTCAAAGAGAGGAAAACCCACCAAAAAGATGTACAAGGAAAGGAACACAGGAGTGTTTGGCTGTGTAAATTATCTAAAAGCATTCATAAGAAAGATGATGCATCTCTGACGTGATATCACCAACTTCCAAGGCAAACCGCAAAAAGTGCCGAAGGGAAATCTTGAAGAAAGGTAGTGGATCCGTATGAATGCTATGGAACATATAGCCATTACGCTGTCGCCACAGGCTCCAGTATGCCCAAAACCTGACCCACATGAAGAAGGCTGCAAAGCACTGCAACGCTGGCGAGAAGATACCAAAAATCCAAAACCGCTTATGGAAGACCGTCGTGGGAAAACGTAGCCGCAGACAAGCAGAAACCCGACGAAGGAATTCTCGAGTGACACAGCAATCCCACAAGAGGTGACAAACATCCTCGTCGGCAGACAAGCAACGGACACATGATGAAGAGCGGATACGGCGCCTCTGAAGAAAGGTACCCACTGGGAGCACACCAAGCAAACACCGCCAAAGAAACAAACGCTCTTTCAACGGCAAACGACTTTCCCATGTTGCAGATATAATCCTACGCCACCAAATATCTGATTTATGCATGTGCCAAATAGCGTTGCAATGATCAGCAATCCAGGGACGAGGCAGAAGAAGAGCATACGCCCGGCCAGCAGAAATATCTTGAAATGGCATTTCCCCAAGCTTCCAATCAGACATGCGATCACCATCAGCCAAAGGTGAAACTGGTAAGAAATTGGTCAACATTTGCTGTAATTCTCTCCAAAATTGGCGATAGTGCATGCCCAATCCAAAGCGACGAGCGGCAAATGGAAACTCGAAAGTGAAACCAGCTGCATCCACCACATCCTCAACCACTCGAATGCCACGGCAAGAAAGGAAATACGCCTGGCGAGGCGAGCGGTCGACCAAAGTAAGAGAAAAAGCCCGACTCCAATGAAGGCTCTCCACACGAAGTGAGTTTCCTTCCCTCCGAGCATTCCATGAGAGATGAATTGTAACCTGTTTCCATGCAGAAAGGAAGGTGGAAGAAAGAGGGCATCCAGGAATACGACCCTCCATCTTACCAAATACTACCTCCTACATGGATGATTGCCAGTGATCAAATGAGGATGTAACCACATGCTGACTCAAGTGTGCAAACATAAGAGTCCAAGGCTGAGATTGTTGCACAAGTGTAGGCAAAAGCATAGCCTTCCTAGCAATGACATGCCTACGCATGTCCAGTAGGCATGTCCAAAATATTCAAACCACCAAAGCGCTTTGGTGTACAAAGTTTTGCCATCGATATCAAGCGCAAACCTTTTTTGTGAGCACGCGTTCGCCACAAATGAGACAAAATGGCCGACATGAGAGAGTCAAGACAATGACGTGGCCAATGCAACAAAGGCAGAAAAAATTGAACATATGCCATGAGTATACTCTGAACAATTCGCAGGGGAACATGTAGCGGCCACGTAGAAAGCTTCCAGTAATGCAATTTAACATTCAGGCGATTCATAACCCAATCCACTTTCTGTACACACACACACACACACACACACACACACACACGTACACGTATATATGCTTCTTTGTAGCACCTATTTGGAACACCCCAGAAACTAGACCGAGAAGCTCAGATTCACCTCACCCCTTTGTGACTCTTGGCTCTCTTTTGGGACCATCCGGATGCATTCACTAACTCCACCCAAATATGGGCCATGCTAGATTTTTGGAATTTCATATGAAATGCATTTAACAAAACTATGCATTTAGAAGGCTGACATGAAAATCATTATTTATTTTCCAATCTTTTGGTAGCTTCAACTTGTAAGCTACATCGTTGATCTTTTCTGAAATGTGAAAAGGACCATAATATCGCATGTTGAGCTTAATAAACAAACGTTCCTTGCCTTTCGTTTTCCTTAACCTGGTCTTTTCAAAGAGCAAAAGTACCCAATCACCAAGTGAAAATACAAGTTCACGATGGTGACGATGAACAATTTTCTTTTGCTCAGCCTGAGTCTTCTCGAGAGCAATCTTTATCTTCTTGTATATTTCATCTATATCTTGCACATACTTGTCTGCCTCAAATATCTTATCCTTGGTTTGCAAAATGGGTGGGACTTTCTTCCCTCCTTTCATTATCTCCAATGGTGCTTTACCTATTAACGTATGCACAATGTTAGTGTAAGCATATTCAACCAATGGAAGATAGTGTTCCCAAGTTTCCTTGTGCTCTTAACACATAACATTTTAAGAGATCTAGGACAATAGAATTTGCCTCTTCTGACTGTCCATCAGTTTGTGGATGTAACGAAGATGAGAACTTTAGCGTAGTACCCATATTCTCAAACAATGCCTTTCAGAAAAGACTCGTCATACGTGGATGACGATTGACTGAGGTATCCCCTGATACTTAAAGATATTACTCATGAATATCTTGACCACGTGTTCTGGCTTTACTTCTTCCTAACAGAAATGAAACGGGCCTGCTTACTGAACCTACAAACGATAGTCTAAATGCCATCATTGTCTGTTTGCGTTCTTGGAAGATCAAAGATAAAGTCCATCGCTATGCTTTTCCATGGCCTATCAGGGATCGGCAATGGCTGCAACAATTTGGGTTGCTTTTGCCTGTCAAATTTGACTTTTTGGCATACTAAGCATGATCTTACAAATGTGTCAACATCTTGACGCAAAGATGGCCAATAGAAAAATGCCTCAACCCCTTTCACTGTCGCATCAATTCTACGATACCTAGCATAAGGTGGAGCATGACTTTCCATCAAAACCTTTGGCATTGTTTAGTAACGCATAACTTTCCATGCATCATGTAAAAGTCATTCTTAAGCATATAGTGCTCATGATGTTGCCCATCAACAAGCTGGTCATAGATGCTTGCAAAATCTGAATCTTCAATATATTGTGTCTTCATTTCTTCTAGTTCACATTGGTACGGAATTGACACTGTTGAAATTTGGGGCTTTGGTGACAACGCATCAACCACCATGTTCTTTTTCTATTGCACATGTACAATCTGAAAATGGATTTTTGACAAGATGTTGGCCCATCGCATGTGTTTCTCAGAGAACTTCGGTTGTGCGAGAAAATATCGCAAGGTTTGATGATCTGTTTGGACAACAAAATCAGGCCCTAGCAGATAATGTTTCCAACTAGTGAGAGCATGTAACAAACTTGGACACTTCAAGTCGAGATTCTACCGCGACACAGCAGAGATTCACTTCAAAACAGTTCACAATTCACACTTGATTCGACATGGCCCGGTGGAGTTCCGTGCCTAGAGATATTGGCCCCATAGACTGACACCCCTTTCAATATTTCTTTTTTTATTAATATGTGTTCAAAGTACAAGAGAGTGGGAGGGTTCTCACTCTCAGACTCTGCGTCCAGATGCTCTGAGTTGTGAGGGCCCTGCCACCTATTTATAAGTTTACAAGGGATGCTGAAAAGCAGAGCCCCAAAAGCTGTGAATCTAAAAGCCACTTAAAATAAAGCAACCAATCCCAAAAGCTTCTCAATCTTCTTGGCGCAAAAGCTGGAATTCCGTACAGCCTGGCTGCTTTTTAGGCGCAAATCACGGAAGTCCGTACGGCATGCCACCTCACCAGTCCGCCCCGTTTTCCGGAATCTGCCATGTCAGCTTGTCTCCGCATTTCTACTGCCTCACCGGGGTGTGTGTATGTTGCTGTCCCATGTCCAGGGCCATGCCATGTGTGACATAGCCCCCTCTTGAAAGCATTGTAATCGCCCTCGATTACTCTTGCAAAACAGACAGAGGCCATAAACTGTCTTAGCAGATATTGACTGTTAGTACCGACGCACTAGGAACAATACATCTAGCACATGTGACAATCGACAGTCACATCACAGGACATCACGTGACATCACATGACAAATCACATTCAACAATGATTCCAATCTCAGACCATGATTAATCGGCAACGTATTTAGCAATCGCATCTAGATCTAGTCGGGCCCTCTCAGATGCCCGATTAACTAATCCTTATTGCAATCATGTCTATAGAGATTTATCAGACCGAAATGCTGTACTCATTTCGTCTATCAGTTCCTACACTCAAACAAGTCAAGTACAAATCAATCAGTATCATTTTCGGAAATTCTAGTTCATAAAGTCATTTAGCAGAATACTGTTAGCCTAGCAGTATTCCTGAAACCCAAAGGGACATCAGTGACTTTATATCAAATCAAAGTATCGGGGCAATCTGTCGACAAAGGAGTGCAATGACTCCCCTTTTGTGCATATCCGCTGCACTAGATTCGCCCATGCTGAAATCGGGGTTCTATCCGAGTAGACTATGCTAAACCGAATGCTTCAAGGTAAAGGTTCACAACCTGAGAGTATCTGCCAGCTCCTTCTCCTCCATCCACTTCACATCCAATGCGGGATAGTTCTTGAATTTAATCAAGAACCGCCTCATCACTTTACCTTTTATCTTTCTATCTTTATTCAGTATCTGTTCCGGAACGAGCATCTCCTCGCTTTCCTCCACCTCGGGTTGCTCATATGGCTCCCCATCATCGGGCACATCGCCTTTAAAAGGCTTCACGAGACTCACATGAAAAGCATTGTGAATTCTCCAAGTATCGGGCAGCTTCAGTCTAAAGGAGACATCATTTATCTTTTCTTTTATCTGGAAAGGTCCATAGTATCTCATGTGAAGCTTTGGAAAAAGCCGCTCCTTTCCTTTTCATTTTCTCAGTCGTGCCTTCTCAAAACATAAAAGCATCCAATCATTCTCCTTTAATTTCAAACCGCGACTATGTCGATCTGCTGCCTTCTTATGTCTATATTGAGATTTCTCTAAAGCCCCCTGGACCAAATCCAAGTCCCTCGTGAACTGGTCGGTTTCAAAAATCTTATCTTTTGTGCTTAGGAAGGGTGGAACCTTCGTAGCACCTTCAATAATCTCAAATGGCGCCTTCCCTATCGAAGAGTGGATCGTGTTATTGTAGGAAAATTCCACCAAAGGCAAAAAATTTTCCTATTGAGTCTGCTAATCCAACATGTAAGACTTCAATAAATCCAGTACAACTGAATTTGCAATCTCAGATTGCCCATCTATCTACGGGTGAAAAGATGAGGAGAACTGCAACGGTGTGCCAATGTTCTCCCAAATAGTCTTCCAAAACAAACTCATGAATCGGGGATCTTTGTCAGAGACTATTGTCTCAGGCATGCCATGTAATCTGAATATCTATGCGATGAACAGTCTCGCTAAATGATCCGGCTCGACTGTTTTCTTCACTCGAATGAAATGAGCTTGCTAAATTTGTCAATAATAGTCCAGATACCATCGTGGCCACTCTGTGTCTTCGGGAGATAAAAAATGAAATCCATAGCAATACTTTCCCAGGGGCGAGTGTGAATGGGTAAAGGCTGTAACAATCCCTGTGCTTTATGCCTGTCAAACTTGACCTTATGTCATACCAAGAAACTGCGTACAAAATCGTCCACGTCCTCCTTGAGTCTCGGCCGAAAGAAGTATCTCTCCACACCTTTCAAGGTGGTATCAATGCCGCCATGACCCATAAATGATGGATAGTGGCATTCCGTTAGAACCTTTTCCCTCAACGGGGCTGTGTAACGCACAACATCGTTTTCTTCATCAAGTAGCCATCCCGGGACCCGAATGGAATATCCCGTACTACCTTCCCACTTTGTATTCGACCGATTATATCTACAAAATCTGGATCTGTGTTGTACTGATCAACCATATCCTGGAAGCTTCTATGATGTTGCTGAAATAGCCAAGACCAATGGCTTCCGGGACAAAGCATGTGCCAAGCAACCTCTGCAAACTTTCTAATGAACCGCCGGTAGTAAGAACATAAGCCCAAGAAGCTTCTAACTTCATGGACATTCTTCAAATCGGGCCAACCACGTATAGTCTCAATCTTGGCCGGGTCCATCTGCACTCCTGCTGCTGCTGAGACAGTGTGTCCCAAAAAGTGTGTCCCAAAAAGTGTATCTCTGATAAGAAAAATTCATTCTTCTTTGCATTGATCACCAACTTGTGATCTCGCAATGCGTGAAAGACCTGTAGCAGATGTTCTCTATGTTCTGCCTCATCCTTGGAGAAGACAATACTGTCATCAAAGAAAGTGCCAACAAAAGATCTGTACTCTTTGAAAATCCTGTCCATCATTTGGTTAAAGGTCGTTGGAGCATTGGTAAGGCCAAAAGGCATCACCAAAAATTCAAATAAACCGAAGGTCGTCTGAAAAGCTGTCTTGTAGGCATCTCCTGGCGCGATTTGGATCTGATGATATTCGCTCTTCAAATCGATCTTGCTTAAACAAGAGGATCCTTGTAGTCGGTCAAGAATATCATCGATCCTCGGAATCGGAAATCTGTTCTTGATGGTGATTTTATTGAGAGCTCTATAATCAATGCACATCTCCAAGATCCGTCTTTCTTCAAAACCAACAACACCAAAGAGCAGTAGGGTGAAGTACTCGGCTGGATAATTTTCCAAGAGGTCTTTCACTTGGTTCATAATCTCTTCGTTCTGGGTTCGGCTCCCTCGGTAAGGTGGCCGGTTCGGTGGAGGGTCTCCAGGTATCAGATCAATAGTATGATCCTCAGGACGAGATATTGGCAACGCGCTTGGCAAAAGCAATCGGCATGAGTGTGGAGACAATCTTGGCGTTCTTTTTCGAGGTCAAAACATATTCGACCTTCAATCATCATTCAGTTCTCTCTAGAAAAATGAGTAAAGAAACTGAATTTCATCAAGTACAATCTCTGTCCCCTTCATTTGTCAAAGTCGCTTTCTTAGCCCGATAGTCAATCACGGCGTTGTTCGTGTGGTACCGAGGGATTTCGAGGAGGACGTCACAACCCTCTAAGGGCATTATGTAGAAGTCCTCGTGTCCTAAACACCCCTGACATTGCAAATGAAGTTTGCTAAAGATCAATGTAATGGAAACATTTTGTCCGGGTACTGCAAGAACTGCCTCCGCTTGTGGGCTCAGCCTGTCGGCGTAATTCCAAATCGAGTTGCCAATTCAAGTTAAAAGAAGTTGGCCTTGGCTCCTCCATCAAAGAAAATGAGGGCTTCCTGGTCTTTCACTTTGTGCTAAGTGCGGCAAAGTTTTGTACTTTCGTTCATCTGATTCGGTTCGGGCCCCACGCAATGTGGTACAGTTCTGTTTTCATCTACCTTTTCTGCCACGTTCCTCTGTTGCTCTAGAACTCTCTGGCCTGTCTTCAGTTTGTTCTTGCTGTGCCTTTTTGGGGCACTTTGTGGAGATGTGTCCAAGTTCCCCGCAGCCAAAACACTTCCCCTCTTTGAGATAGATAGCCCTTTCTCTAAGAGTCTGTGACGTGTATCTTTCTTTTCTTTGTCCTGGGAACTCTTTCTCTTTCTACTTTCATTGTGAGAGGTCTGTTGGGTTCTCTGAGTCAAGATCTCATCAGTGGGGTAAGTCAGATTGCTCGAGTGTATGGAAAAACCCCGTTTCGCATGACCCATCAATGGAATTCGACTTCTATTCCAAGCACTAGTCTCGAATCTGCGTACGAAGTCCGCAGCAAAACCGCTCAATCTGCTCCTTAAACAAGACCTTCGTAAATGAAGAGGTTGGTAGAAAAGAGTTCCAAAATCTCTCGCAATAAGCGTTCAAAGAATTTTCTTGGTCATCCGAAAATGATTCCAAGCGGCTCATATATCTCGTTCGTACTCTCGAGTTAGCTAAGAAGAACTAAAGAGCCTTTTGAATTTCAGCCATTTAAGTGGCGCTTCCTGTCTCAGCAGAAGTGTGGACCACCATGTTCGAGCATTTCCCTTGAAGAAAGAGGTAGCTCTCCGAATCTTGGAGTGCCCTGAGTAATGCCCTCCAGAGAAAGCTATGTCAAACTGCTGTATGAAGGCCAAAGCCCTCGAAGCATCTCGGAATCCAGAAAAAGTGTCAAACTTAATTGACTGTCCACCTTCTTGAAATTCTCTAACTTTCTTGCTTTTATCTTCGAGGAAGTCATACTGGTTGGCTCTGTAGAAGTGCTTCTTTTCAAGAGTGCTTGTCCATGTCTTTCTACGAGTACAGGTTCTACTTTTCTGCAATCGTCTGTCTTTTCGGCTTTCCTCCCTACCTGAGAGAAGAAGCAATGGCCACACGCCATCTCGAGTAAATCTTATCAATCGGGTAATTCTTCAGGTGTTTCGCCAATCTCGGGTCCCTGGGGTAAATCAATCTGTTCATATGTCAATCTGTAGTTGACATTGTACTCTGTTCAGACAAACTTTGATTTTTTTTTTGCCCAAATCTTCATTCTTCGTTCCCACGCCGAATCTTCAACTTTTCGTTGCCTTCTCACTGAGAGGTGTCATCTCTGTCAGATTCTCCACAAGAATCCATGTGTAATCTTGGATTCTCTGTGGCTTTATGCCCTGTAAGACAGAGCAATGAAGACAGGAGCGCGCTCGATGCGCGATGTATGACGGGTGGGAGTCGCTAATAAGTCAAGGATTGGAACACGAAGATTCTTTCCCAAAAGTTGTGCGCTCTGCAAAAAGGATCGGATCCTCCGTAGAAGAAGAATCTTTCTATGCTTTGATACCACTATAACAAACTTGGACACTCCAAGTCAAGATTCTACCGCGACATAGCAGAGATTCACTTCAAAACAGTTCACAATTCACACTTGATTCGACACGCCCCAGCAGAGTTCCGTGCCTAGAGATATTGGCCCCAAAGATTGGCGCCCCTTTCCGTATTTCTTTTTGTATTAATCTGTGTTCAAAGTACAAGAGAGTGGGAGGGTTCTCACTCTCAGACTCAGCGTCCAAATGCTCTGAGTTGTGAGGGCCATGCAACTTATTTATAAGTTTACAAGGGATGCCAAAAAGCGAGCCCCAAAACTTTCCATGCATCATGTAAAAGTCATTCTTAAGCATATAGTGCTCATGATGTTGCCCATCAACAAGCTGGTCATAGATCTTTGCAAAATCTGAATCTTTAGTATATTGTGTCTTTATTTCTTCTAGTTCACAATGGTACGGAATTGACACTACTGAAATTTGAGGCTTTGGTGACAACGCATCAGCCACCATGTTCTTTTTCCCTTGCACATGTACAATCTGAAAATGGAACGTTGAAAGATGTTGGCCCATCGCATGTGTTTCTCAGACAACTTCGGTTGTGTGAGAAAATATCGCGAGGTTTGATGGTCTGTTTGGACAACAAAATCAGGCCCTAGCAGATAGTGTTTCCAACTAGTGAGAGCATGTAACAAACTTGGACACTCCAAGTCAAGATTCTACCGCGACACAACAGAGATTCACTTCAAAACAGTTCACAATTCACACTTGATTCGACACGGCCCGACGGAGTTCCGTGCCTAGAGATATTGGCCCCAAAGACTGGCGCCCCTTTCGGTAGTTCTTTTTGTATTAATTTGTGTTCAAAGTGGGAGGGTTCTCACTCTCAGACTCTGCGTCCAGATGCTCTGAGTTGTGAGGGCCCTGCCACTTATTGATAAGTTTACGAGGGATGCCCACCCCAAAAGCTGTCAATTTAAAAGCCACTCAAAATAAAGCAACCAGTCCCAAAAGCTTCTCAATCTTCTTGCATAGAATTCAGCAACACAAAAGCTGGAATTCCGTATAGGTTGGCCGCTTTTTACGGTGCAAATCACGGAAGTACGTATGGCATGCCACGTCACCAGCCCGCAGTGTTTTCCGGAATCTACCACGTCAGCCTGTCTCCGCATTTCTGCTGCCTCACCGGGGTGTGTGTGTATGCTGCTGCCTCATGTCCAGGGCCATGCCACTTCACCAGTTCGTGACAGAGCGTGAATTATTGCCAACAATTCTTTCTCATAAACTTTGCAAGTTCCTTTCGGTCTTCAAAAGAATTCTACGTTCATGTGCGACTACTCTGCCATTCTGCATTAGAAGTGCACCAAGACTGTGGCCACATGCATCACACTGAACCACAAAAGGTTTCAAAAGATTTGGCAAAATGATTATTGGATCTGAAGCGAGCTTCTCTTTCAAGTGTTTGAAGGCTAGAATTTCTTTGGCTGTGCACTTGAAAGTAACTCCTTTCCCTTGTAGTGCACAGAGTGGAGAAGCAATCTCAGCAAAATTTTGGATGAACCTCCTGTAGTAGGAACATAAGCCTAGAAAGCTTCGAATGTCATGTACGGACTTCAAGTTTGGCCATGACCTAATTGCTTCCACTTTGGCGGGATCCATGCGTACCCCATCCTTTGAAACAATGTGCCCAAGGAAGTGAATCTCCTCCAAAAAGAATTCACTTTTTTTCGCATTAATGAGTAGCTTGTTCTTGCGTAACTCATTGAAAACTGCAGTCTAGTGATCCTTATGCTTCTCTTCAGACTTTGAGTAGACAATCATGTCATCGAAGAAGGTACCCACATAGTTTCTATGCGGTCTAAATATTGTGTGCATCATTCTATTGAACTTGGCAGGAGCATTTGTGAGATCGAATGGCATGACAAGAAACTCATCAAGACCAAATGCTGTCGTGAATGCAGTCTTATGGACATCTTCTGGCCTAATGTGTATCTGGTGGTACCCACTCTTTAGGTCTATCCTTGTAAACAATGACGCTCCCTCAAGCCGATCAAGAATGTCATCTATCCTCAGTATGGGGAACCTCTTCTTGATAATATTTTTATTCAAGGTGCGATAGTCAATGCACATGCGCCATGAACTATCCTTCTTCTGCACTCGGAGTACATGCGAACAAAAAGGGGATGAACTGGGCTGAATCAGCCCCTTTTCTAGAAGCTCGTTGACCTGACTCATAATCTCTTTTTGCTGGATTGCACTAACCCTATACGGTGGTCTATTCGGTGGACTAGAACGTGACGCAAGATCTCTGGTATGATCCTCAAGTCTCTCAGGAGGTAACTCCCTTGGCAAAGAGTCCGAAAAACAATAACTAAAATCACTTAGAAAAGTTGACCTGTCTTTATCTAAGGTAGACAAAGTAGATACAACTTCAGGTACTTCTTTTGCAAAGCTTGAGTACGTAGAAAGATGATTCTTTATTAAAGATGAAATAGCAGAAGCAGAAACAACTGGAACAGGATCGCCTTTAAGCTTTACATCAAGGACATGAGTCTTTCCTCTATGTACAAGGGTAATCTTTTTGTTGTAAGTATCCACCATAGCATGCAACCTGTAACACCATGGGATACCCAATACACATCACCGTCCTCAAGTGGCATAATATGAAATTCTTCCGTATCCACATAACTGTGAATGTGCAGACGAAGCTTCCCCAAAATGGGAGTTACAGGCTCTGAATGACTTGGGCATGCTAAACGTGCGTCACCTGTCATACCCATCTTGATGCCAATTGTGGTGATATGAAATTTGCATGGGCTCCTGGATCAAAGAAAACCAACACTGTCTGGTCTCTAACTTTGCCCCAAGCTCTGCATAGTTCCGTGGCATCTATGTTTGGCTGGTCACCAACCAAATCTGATACAATCCTAAAAAGGGCTTTGGCTTCTTTCCTTTATGCTCTGACTTGTCATCCTTATCCTGTGACTTCTTGTGTGGACATTCATTCGCAAAATGTCTCTCCTCTTCACAAATGTAGCATTTCTTGGGCCTCCCTTAGAGCTTTCCTTTCTTCAAAAGATTTGCCAGAAAAATGCCTTTTCTGTCCTTGTCCTCGCCCAGAAGTAGATCTAGAGTGCTTCTTGGACGTGTCAGCTTCATCAGTCAAATATGATACAATCCTACAGTGGGCTTCGGCTTCTTTCCTTTATGCTTTGACTTGTCATCCTTATCTTGTGACTTCTTGTGTGGACATTCATTCGCAAAATGTCTCTCCTCTTCACAAATGTAGCATTTCTTGGGCCTCCCTTAGAGCTTTCCTTTCTTCAAAAGATTTGCTAGAAAAATGCCTTTTCTGTCCTTGTCCTCGCCCAGAAGTAGATCTAGAGTGCTTCTTGGATGTGTCAGCTTCATCAGTGGAGGATTTTTTTGTGGGGGGTACAGGAGGCTTTGTTGCAGCATTGCCTGTCATGAGGACGTGGCATCTGTTAACTATGTCACGAGGACGTGGTAACTGCTAACCTTAGTTGTTGGTTTCTTTCCAATGATTTTTGTTTTATTTTTGAGACCCTCTTTTTGAAGCTGCAAATGGTCGGACATTGTATGGCCAATGTGAATGGTAGTTTCATCCGCAGACGGGAAGCTGGTTGGCATTGGAATTCGTATAGTAAGAGGATGTCTAAGCTCAGTGCAAGGTCATGTAGGTCCCCCCGTCGCACTTAGCAAGTTGGTGGATGCTAGGAATTGAACTCAATAAATGCATAAAGTCAAGGTGGGATTACCAACAGAAAGTATCCGACAGTTGGGCCACATTGCACTTTTGGATGCGGTCCCAATGAGGATAGATGGTCAGATGACCAGTGGGAGCCCAACGGAAGCATCTCCTAAAAATCAGGGAACTGCTATTTTGGGCCGTGAAATGTGTTCGCGTCATTACCTTTGGTATGACCAAGGGAACACTTTACAACTTTGTTGCGAAGTCAACTGGGCAACCAGTCGGGAGATTTTTAGGCGGCAACCCTAAAACGGGCAAAAGCTTGTAATCACGCCAAGTGGCAGAATTTCATGCCCTTGCCTCATTCATAAAAATGGATGCTGAAATTTAAGCTGGGAGAGGCCTCACTTTGCATTTTGTCACAGGTTAAGAGCTATGGAGTGCTTTCTTTCCCTCTCATGTACAGTGTGGTGCTAGGAGTGATGCCCTGCACACTACACACTGCTCTCTCTCTCCCCTACGTGCAGTTATGTGATGCCCCACAAGAGGGCTCTTCATTTGACTGATGTACAGCTGTGTGGTTTCATGCTTTTGTGCTGAGGCAAGAGCCTCCTTGAGTAGGAAGAGGGGTAGCTGATATGCTACTCCAAAGCAGGCACTGGTGAGGGTGATAACCTCACCGTACAGGTGTGTTTTCAGCGCTTTGTATGCACTGTAAATTGATCGTTTTTCAGCCATACGGACGCCAGAACCATTGGGAATAGTGTCCCACTGGCAGAGGACAGTTAGGGGACTGTTTGGGGCGAAAAACAAGGCAAAAACCAGTAAATACAGTGTGCTGAATTTACTGTTTTTGGGTAGGAATCAGAGGGTTTATGCCAGTGGAAGTGAGTTCTAGCAGGGGAATTGGTTTCGTGCAAGTTTTGGGGTTGTTATCTTCCCGAAATTTGGCCAAAACAGGTGGTAGCTAGCTCAATACAAATAAAGGATTCCCAGGACTCTTCTTTGTAATTTACTCTCCTAAAGAATAAAGAAATACCAAAAGGGGCGTCAATTTTGGGGCCTACAGGTTGTTGGCGTCTGCTCGAAGCATTCTATCTTTCGAGCCGTGTGTGTGCTTAAGTGTTAATTCCTGTCGCAGGGTTCCTTTGCACATTCTCTCTGTGTGTGTCTAAAGTAAAGTAAAGAATTTCGGGTGTTAAAGCCAATACCTACTGCCCCACGGGCCGGTTTTAAGGTTCCGTTGCCGGGACATCAATCACTTTTTCCTCAAAGAGTGAGCCTCGGTTGTTTTGGGTAAAGACATAGAGTACAGGACGTTGGATTACAATTTGGCCGACAAAGGGAAGGGCATTATGGAAGAGGGTTCCTCTTCGAAGGACAGGCAGGAAATTCCTATGGTCTTTGAGATTGGCGAGAGCTCACGGCCACGTCTGACTGTACCTCCTGTTAATGTGAATGTCCCTCCAGTAGTACAGGGCTTTATGACTGGGTGTAAGGTGAAGTGGATGTGAATGTTGAACTTTGCTCAAGATGAGTGCTCCAAACTGTGCTCAAGGGTTCCTTTTACTTACGGAAGGGAGAGCGTTCCGTTCCTTCAGTGAGAGAGTGCAATGGACACAAACAAAGTGGTGAACATTGTGAATGATGGTGCTGAGACTGAGAGATAGAGAGAAGAATACGACACCAGAATGTTGTCAAAACCCTTCTCTGAAGGCCCCACTCTCTATGGCGAGAGCGGTCTACTATTGATTGCACAAATCTCTACAATGCTTGGACTTGCCGACGATGTCGACAACGATGAGGATGATGACGAGACGGGCTGAAATCTAAAAACTCTAACGGCTGAAATCTGCAAATCTTTATCTGCTGAATTTTGACTCGATGTCGATGGCGACGATGCAACGACGACGCGCTGAAAACGCAGATACTGAAATCTGCGTTTTCCGGGCTGAATTTGCAAACTGCGCTGGATCTGACCGTGCGGCGAGGATTTGTTGCGGGAAGGTGAGATTTGCGAGGTTTGGGACTTCTTCTGCGATGTCTGACTGCTACAATCTGAAAACGTTGATTCCTCTTGTGTTTCTGTCGCGAAGATCTGCAAAAACGCTAGGTCTCTGGCTGATCCCAAAAACGCTAGGCTGAATTGGGATCATGCTGTGGAAATCTGCTAACGCTATGGCTGATTTGCTCGTGCAAACTGCTAACGCTAGGCTGATCTGTCTTCTGCTACTGCCGGGCTGATCTGCAATGCAAAAACGCTAGGGGCTGATCTTGTCCAAAAACGCTAGCTTGTTGCAGATAGTGCAAAATGCTAGGTTCCTGGTGGGGGTCCTGCTGAGAAGGTGCCTGTTGAGCAAAGGTGCTCCTGTTACCTCTTCTGCCAGAATTGTTAGCACTAGGGTTTTCTTATGTACATGCTTAGTGGATTTGCCCTACCCAGTTTCCAACAAAAGTCACTTAAAAATAATAAGTGGAAAATGTCAAAAATAGGGAAAATAGGTTTAATGCACTGGAAAATGATCCTGATGGATTCTAATGGTAATGCTATGTGCATCTGCTATAAGTGTTTGGACATGCACGATCTGCGAACAGACTCACAAAAGTGCCAGATCACTTCCTAAGCTATACTGACTGGACTGACTGAACCCTTGTTATGAAGTAGCTTGTCCACTACACATAGGGTTAGTTGTGTCATGTGATACTGGGCAACTTGAGGATGATGCGTTCAGGACACAGTTAGTTGCCGCGGTGAATGTCTTTTCGAAATTGGTGCAACATCCAAGGTTTATGGAGTTCTTGCAAGCACCACCAGTGCAACAACAAAATAGACAACCTACACCGCGTACAGAGCTTGTTGAGGCTCAATCCCAAGTACTTCATGCGACTCAGCACGATAGGGAACACTCGCATGTTGCGGAGTCAGGGGCTCCAAAACAGGTTCCTCCCGTGTTTGAACAAGTGGCTAGAACGCCTATTCCACAGGTTATGCCAGTTCAGTCCGCCACCTTTCAGAGCCCGCATGCTGTCTTGAATGGACAGGGAACTGGATACCAGGCAATGCACCCAGTTTTTCCACCACCCACGGTATACCTGGGTATTTCGGGTGTGGATCAATGTTGCAAAGTATGGATGGTTATGCGCCTGAAAGTCAGCCGTACATGCCAGGAATAGTGTTTGGGGGTATGCAAGGCATGATGCCAAACCCCATGTATGGTAGTATCGGCATACAGCAAGGTTTTCAGTGCAACCAGGGCCAGTTTGGGGTGCCACAGGGTCATTTTGGCATGGCTGGTTTTTCTGGACAGCAGCCACGCAAAATGTTAATGCCCAAGATGTGCCAATGATGCCTACTACAGTGCCCATGTTGCAGACTATTCCGTATGATAACTTGGGGGCATTGGAAAAGCCGAAAGCTTACAAAGAAGGTAGTGCAGCTGTAAAGTTCAGCACTTTCAGTGGCTTCGAGGATAAAGCAAAGGCTCTCACTTTCCTCCAGCAGTTTGATACAGCTTCTGCAAGAGGGAATTTTACAGAGGCCTCTAAGGTCAAGAAAGCTTCCACTTTCTTAAAGGACAATGCGCTTACATGGTGGACGACATTGTTAATGCAAGGAGAGGCACCCGCCACTTGGGTTTACTTCAAGCAAATGTTTGCATCTGTTAGCTGTCAAATGAATTTGAAGCCGATGTCATGACGGATTGGCACCAACTTACTTTGGCTACATGCAAGAGCTTGCTGGAGTACAATAGGAGGTTTTGTAAAGCGTTACTCTCAGTGACCTCCTACAGATTTGTGCCATTGATAGAGCAGATAGAGAAGTACTGTTGTGGGCTACCTAAAGGGCTTCGTGATTACTGTACCAAGAACATAGTGGCTACCCTCACTCAGCTTATGGAAGTTGCTAACATTGGTCTTGCCTTGTTGAAAGGAGAGGACAGTGGGTTTCCGAGCAACGAGAAAGGAGGGCAGTAGAATAAAAATTAAGCGAAGAAGTCCTTTGTCAAAACGGCTCCTAAAGCGTCATAGGGGTCAGAAAAGGCCACCAAAGACAAGGATTCAACCGGGACTTCTAGAGCGCAGGCAGAGAAACAGAAAAGGAAGCCTTTTGTGCGCAAGTCGCTCGAGGAAAAGAAGGTCCTAATGGCTGAAAATAAATGCTTTATATGCGAGCAGCCTGGTCACTGTGCTACCAATTGTCCACAAAGGAAAAGACCAGCTGACTCAGATGATAAAGAAGACCACAAAGGCAAGAAGCCTAAACCCACGGCAGGTTTGGTGCCAAACATGGTGGGTGATAGACCCAGTACAGATGCCAGTGCGTTATGCAGGGCATGGGGTAAAGTTAGGGATCAGACGGCACTCATCTTCTTTGATCCAGGTGCCAAACCAAACTTTATCTCACCAGAGCTAGCTATGAAGCTGGGCATCAGAGCTGAAGAGATGGGGTACACAGCACAGGCAGGGTTGGCATGTCCTGGCTTACTCCCATTATTGGAAAGCTTTGTTAGCATATTCAGTCGTATGTGGACACAAAAGAGTTCTATATCATGCCATTGGAAGGGTGCGATGCGCTACTTGGGATTCCCTGGATGTTCAGAGTACATGGCGTGCTCGATGTCTTCGGGAAGACGATCACCCTTTAGCATAGGGACAAAACTCATGTTTTGGATGTAAAGCTCAAAGGGGAGTCTGTCCCTATTGTATCTGCTTCTGCTATCACTTTTGTAATAAAGAATCATCTTTTTGTATACTTGATTTTTGCACGTGATGTCTCAGATAATTGTCAGTCAAATTTATCTGTGTTAGATAAAGAAAGTTCAGCATTTTCGCGAGAGTTTGGTGACTGTTTGGGATTGTGTTCCTACTAGATAAGGTTTATCAGGAATTTCGCAGAGGTAGTATCACCTCTTCACGCTTTGCAAAAGAAAGAGGTCACTTTGAGATGGACCCAAAAAGAGATTTCAGCTTTTAGTCTCTTAAAGGAAAAGTTGACTTCAGATCCAGTAATTGTTTTGCCAGAAATGAGGAAGTCATTTGTGGTCCAGTGTGACGCGTGTGGCAGCATCGGAGCAGTGCCAATGCAAGACGGACGGGTAGTAGATTATGAAAGCCGAATTTTGCAAGGGCCAGAGAAGACTATGCAAGCCTATGAGAAAGAGTCTTGGCCGTGATTCATGCGCTTTCTAGCTGGAAGCACTACCTCTTAGGTGCCGCTTGTTGTCCAGACAGACCATCAAACCTTGCGATACTTCTTGACACAGTCAAAGTTATCCGAAAAGCATATGTGATGGGCAAACATTCTTTCTATGTTCCACTTCCAGATTATGCATGTGGAAGGTAAGAAGAATGTTGTGGCTGATGCGTTATCAAGGAAGCCACAAATTTCAGCTGTGTCAATTCCTTATCATCATGAGCTAGATGACATGAAGGAACAATATGCTACTAATGAAGACTTTGCAAGGATCTTTGAACAGTCACAAGAGGGGCAACATCATGAGCACTACCTCCTCAGAGATAGTTTTATGACGATGCATGGCAGACTTTGTGTCACTAGGCCATTGCGACGTAAGGTTATGGAAGAAAGTCGTGTCCCACCATATGCAGGGGGTTGTGGTATTGATGCGATAGTTAAAGCGGTAGAGACATTCTTCTATTGGCCTACCTTAAGAAGAGATGTGGATGCCTTATGCATAATTTGCCAAAATGTCAACTTTGACAGGCAAAAGGCACCAGGGTTGTTACAACCACTGCTGATTCCGGATAAGCCATGGGAAAGCATTGCTATGGACTTTTATCTTTGATCTTCCAAGAACGCCAACAGGGAATGATGGTATATGGACCATTATCTGTAGGTTCAACAAACAGGCCCATTTTATCCCTGTCAGGAAGAAGATAAAATCTGATCAGGTGGCACGCTTGTTTATGTGCAATGTGTTTAAGTACCATGGTATGCCACAACCGATTGTTAGTGATCGTGATCCTCGCATGACCAGTTTGTTCTGGAGAGGATTGTTTGAGAACATGGGCACTACGCTCAAATTCTCGTCTTCGTTTCATCCACAAACTGATGGACAGTCAAAAGAGGCTAATTCTACTGTCCTAGATCTGCTAAAATGTTATGTGTCTGATAATAAGGGCAAGTGGGAATAGTATTTGCCTATGCTTGAGTATGCGTACAATAATACGGTGCATTCGTCAATTGGCAAAACACCTTTGGAGATTGTTGAAGGCGGCAAAAAAGTTCCTCCCATTTTGCATACAAAGGACAAGATCTTTGAGGCAGATCGATATGTTGAGAACATGGATGAAATGTATAAGAAAATGAAAGTTGCCTTGGAGAAGACTCAAGCAAAGCAAAAAAAGGCTGTTGATCAGGGTTGTACCAACAGTACGTATTGAACCGTACTGTACGGTACGTCCGTACTGATGCGTACAGTATGTGTACAGATCGTATAGTACGGTGCTTTTTTTTAAATTTTTTTTAAAAAGCCCTTTTAGGCTATCTGGGATTCTTTTTGCGTGTCTTTTTCGCTGCACACTGCCGTTGCAGAGCGTTACAGAGAAAGTGCAAAACACTGTGCAGAACCAGGTACCTACCCCCCCCCCCCCCCCCCTCCCAACTCTCTCTCTCTCTCTCTCTCTCTCTCTCTCTCGTCTCTCTCTGCTAGAGAATACACCAGTCTCGACTCTCACCTGTGACCTTATTATTTGCATGTTTTCAGCAGGTTGTCTTCATCATGCCGAAACCTACGAACCCTTTGTGGAAAGAGCACACCAATGTAATTGAAGTTGTGAATACTCCTGGGCAGGCTGGATCAGGTTGTCGCAAGTGGTCATGCAAGTACTGTGGTTTCACGCTGTCGAGTACAATCACTCGAGTTGTGATGCATCTAACTATCATCAATTGCACAAATAATTGTGGCAAGTGCAAGAACGTACCTCCAAGTGTGCGGGAAGCGTTGATTGCTGAGAAATTCCCTGCATTTGCAACAACAGACAAAGGAAAAGTGGCACAACAAACAGAAGACCGTTTGCAAGATGCTCTTCTTGGACAGCTTGGTGACTCTTCTACACAGGTGGAGGAGAGCTCAGGGTCTCAGCAAATTGGAAACAGGAAGAGGGCTCGTATCATGCAGGAAGAGGAGAATGAGGAGGTTGGTGATGTGCATGTGCGTAGGCAGACCACCTTGCCTTCACGTGTGCATTCTGTGTCTTGGGTAAAAGAGCATCAGAAAGTGGCTGAGATGGAGATTGCTCGCACTCTCATTGAGTGCAACATCAGTTTCAATGTCTTGAAGACTGAACAATGGAAGAGGATGGTGAGGTCCATTGCCCAGGTAGGTGCTGGTGCCATAGATACATGGTATGGCCTTGATTACAAAAAGATGCGCACCAGAAGACTGAACAATAGAAGAGGATGGTGAGGTCCATTGCCCAGGTAGGTGCTGGTGCCATAGATACATGGTATGGCCTCGATTACGAAAAGATGCGCACCACAGCACTGGAGGAGCAGAAGGCCTTGATAGATAAGGCGCTGGTGCCTGTTAAGGCTGGATGGTAGCAATTTGGATGCACCATCATCTTTGATGGATGGAGTGATGTACGCAGGCGACACATCATTAACATACTTGTGTCTTCTTGTCTTGGTACATATTTCTTGCGTGCTGTGGATGCAGGAAAGGCAGGAGATAAGATCACAGGTGAATTCATTTTTGAGCATATTTCAAGGGCCATCAATGACGTTGGTAAAGAGAATGTGGTTCAAGTTGTCACAGATAATGCAGCCAACTGCAAAGCTATGGGAGAAATGGTAACGACACAGTTTCCTTACATTTTTTGGACTCCATGTGCAGCCCATTGTTTATATTTGTTGATGGAGGACATAGGCAAACTGCCTTGGGTGCAGCCAACAATTTCAGAGGCTACCAGATTGACCACATTCTTCCGAAAGAAGCATCAGGCCTTAGCCATCTTTCGTAGCCATAGTACCCTTGATATGGTGCGGCCCTCCAAGACCAGGTTTGCATATATGTATTTGGTGTTGCAAAGACTCTCCAAGGTGAGGGATCCACTGTTGCAGACAGTTGTGGACCCAAAGTGGAGAAAACAGTGAGAACACCAAAGCCATTCAGAGGCGTGTGTTGGATGAGTCTTTTTGGACAGAGGTCCATACCTTGATAGTGGCTTTGCAGCCAATGTATGTCTTGCTACGAGTCACGGACATGGAGGGCTCGACATTAGGCCTTGTCTACCTTCTCTTCATGCAGATGAAGAGCCACATCACGGCATGCCAAGCCTTGACTCAGGAGCGGTGAGTGTCAGATTTTTGCATGACATTCTTTTTACATCTAGGCCATGAATCCATTGCTAATTTGAGTGTGATCATTGCTGATTTTTTTGCAGGCGAGATGATATCTTATTCTTTATAGATAGTAGGTGGAAGTTTATGAGCTGTCCTATTCATGGGATGGTTGCTTTACTCCATCCTTTTTACAAGACCCCAGAGTTGTTTCATGAGAGTGATCTCCTCACACTAAAGGACAAGTACATTAATGATTCGTTTGAGGAGCACGAGCAGCTGGCAATAGATGCAGAGATGTGCAAGTACATGAACAACTTGGGGCCATCGTTTTCACGTCAGGTAGCATTGCATCCAGAGGCAACCAGTTGTCCTCTCACTTGGTGGCAGAGTTATGGTCGCCAAGGTCTTCCATGCCTGACTACTATGGCTCTACGTTTGCTTTTTAAATCTCACTTTGTTTCTCTATCTTGGGTCTTGCACAATGCGTTTAAATCCTGCCAACGACACCGGCAATTGCTCTAATGCAGGATTGCTCAGCGGGTGCTTGTGAGCGCAACTGGAGCGCTTACTCTTTGATCCATACCAAGATCTGGAATCGCCTTAGCACTTCTCAATTGGAGAAGCTAGTGTATTGGAGGGCCAACATGAGGCTTGTGCGCTCTTACCACGCTTTGGGGACACCCAAGCAGGTAGTATGACGATGTAGTATGACATCCTATGTATATGTTTCTTATTTACACTATTGTTAACAAAATGTACATTGTACAACAGGTTGATCCCTCACGTATCACGCTGGTAGTTAATCCTACTGTGGAGGAGGCGGACCAGCATATCAGAGATGAGCAGGAGGAGATAGTACGCATGCTTCATAGAGAGCTAGAGGATGTCGATCGGCGTGTGACAAGGTCTCGTGCACGTGCTTACAACATTCCATTACGCCTCCAGGATACAGGTGAGGGGAGTGCACGACGGAAGAGCATTCGCAAAGGCAAGCTACCCATACGTACTCCTCGACAGCGTGCAAATGAGGCAGTCCGTCTCATTCACACTCCAGAGGGAGAGGAGGATAGTGATCCAGACCTAGTTGGTGTAGACGAGGTCACATATGCTATGGTGATAGAGCCAGAGTTTGATGACAAGGGCAATGTCGTGGCAGATGGCGACATGCTCTTTTCAGCATCATCTTCTTCTTCTTCTGACGATGAGTTTCACTAGGCACTAGTGACTGGTTACTAGTCTAGAGTCTAGACATTTTCACATATTTCAGCAGGATGTTGTTTTTTATGTACGCTCTATCAGGAGCAATTTTGGCTTGACATTTGTCATTATTTTGGTTCCATCCTTATTAGCAGTTTGTGCCATGTGGGCTACTTGAGTCTTGAAGCAATGTTTGTACAGTTCTGAGTTTATTGTCAGCAACTTACCTTTTGTTCAATTGCTTGAAGCTTCATGCTTGAAGGTTTGTCATTGTTCTGAGTTCTCTTGTCAGCAGGCAGAAATGTTTTTACGTTGTTCAATGTATATTGTTTCTTGAAGGTTGGTACTTGTTTTGAAGTTAAGTGAATCTCTAGTGGATAATGTGTGTAGTAATGTGTCCCCAAGTACTTTGCAGGGTATAGATTGGTTAACCCTCTGACGAGAAAAATAAAATTTTCTTAAATTTCCTCTCATTTTTTTAATTTTTACAAAGGTACGTATTTTTTCGTACCTAAAAAATTTATCCATACAGCACGACGTACAATACGTACAGTCACGACCCGTACAGTACGTATGGTACAACCTTGCTGCTGATTGTCACTGTCGTGAATTGCTGTTATCACCTGGTGACTGGGTATTGTTAAGGTTCAAAAAGGCAAGGTTAAAGAAGATGAAGGTCAAGGAACGATTGTTTCCTAAGCTCAGTATGCGTTACTATGGGCCTTTTCAAGCCCTTGACAAGATCAACGATGTGGCTTACAGGCTGAAATTGCCTGATGCGTGGAAGATTCATAATGCGTTTCACGTTAGTCTTCTAAGAACCTTCGTGGGTGATGTGCCAGAAGATATGCCAGATGAGGATCAGCTAGAAGTTGAAGAACTTGATGAGATCCTGGTACCTGAGCAAGTTTTGGCACATAAGGAGAGAAAAGTTAAAGGACAGGTTGCAAGATGCTATTTGGTGAAGTTCAAGAACTATCCACCTATGGATGCAAAGTGGATGGAAGTGCATGAACTGTCAGAGTCACCAAATGTATTGCTGCTTTACCTTGAAGCCTTTGGGTTACAACCTACTTATGCCCCAACCCAACGTGTGCAAAGGAGGGTAATGATAGAGCTAGCACATCAAATGTACATATGAATTTAGTGTAATAGATGGAAATGACAAAAGTATGAAGGTCTCATTAAGTCATTTGTATCTATGTGTACGACCTTTCTTGCGGATACATGCGATGATAAAAGAGTGTTGATAGCACAAGATCATCAGTGGCGTGTATTTATGGTATACAATCGAGGACGTTTGCGATTTCAAGAGGGGGGTATATCACGAGGACGTGGCAGCTGTTAACTATGTCACGAGGACGTGGCAACTGTTAACCTTAGTTGTTGGTTTCTTTCCAATGATTTTTGTTTTATTTTTGAGATCCTCTGCAAATGGTCGGACATTGTATGGCCAATGTGAACGGTAGTTTCACCTGCAGACGGGAAGTTGGTCGGCACTGGAATTGGTATAGTAAGAGGATGTCTAAGCTCAGTGCAAGGTCATGTAGGTCCCCCCGTCGCACTTAGCAAGTTGGTGGATGCTAGGGATGAACTCAATAAAGACATAAGGTCAAGGTGGGATCACCAACAGAAAGTATCCGATAGTTGGGTCACATTGCACTTTTGGATGCGGTCCCAATGAGGATAGATGGTCAGATGACCAATGACAGCCCAACGGAAGCATCTCCTAAAAATTAGGGAACTGCTATTTTGGGCCGTGAAATTGTTCGCGTCATTACCTTCGGTATGACCAGGGGAACACTTCACAACTCTGCCACGAAGTCAATTGGGCAACTAGTCGGGAGATTTTTAGGCGGCAACCCCCAAACGGGCAAAAGCTTCTAATCGTGCCAAGTGGCAGAATTTCATGCACTTGCCTCATTCAGAAAAATGGGCGCTGAAATTTAAGCTTGGAGAGGCCTCACTTTGCATTTTGTCACAGGTTAAGAGCTATGGAGTGCTTTCATTCCCTCTCATGTACAGTGTGGTGCTAGAAGTGATGCCCTGTACACTACACACTGCTCTCTCTCTCCCCTACGTGCAGTTATGTGATGCCCCACAAGAGGGCTCTTCATTTGACTGATGTACAGCTGTGTGGTTTCATGCTTTTGTGCTGAGGCAAGAGCCTCCTTGAGCAGGAACATGGGTAGCTGACTGCTATTCCAAAGCAAGCACCGGTGAGGGTGATAACCTTACCTTAGAGGTGCATTTTCAGCGCTGTGTATGTGCTGTAAATTGACTGTTTTTCAGCCATACGGACGCCAGAACCATTGGGAATAGTGCCCCAGTGGTAGAGGACCTGTTTGGGGCTGAAAAGAGGGCAAAAACCAGTAAATACAGCATTCTGAATTTACTGTTTTTGCACAGGAATCAGAGGGTTTATGCCGATGGAAGTGAGTTCTAGCAGGGGAATGGGTTTCGTCCAAGTTTTGGGATTGTTATGCTGTCGAATTTGGCCAAAACAGGTGGTATCTAGCTCGATACAGATAAAGGATTCCCAAGACTTTTCTTGTAATTTATCCTCCTAAAGAATAAAGAAATTCTTCGAAGACTCCGTGAAGTTTCCTCCGGCATAAGCTACATCGAACTGCTGTATGAGGGTCAAAGCCTTGAGTTGATCTTCAATTCCCCTGAAAGTCTCAAACTTCACTGCGTGCCCACCTTCCTTGTAATCCTTAGGGTAACTCAAAGGAGTCACATTGTCATAAACAGGTCCTCGCAAAAGTGGTGCTCCACAATTGTGCATTCGAGTACTCGCATCACCTGTTTTACCTGTCATATTTGCATTTTGGGCATATGGTTGCGAAAAACCAGCCATATCAAACTGTGTTCTAGGCATTCGAAATTGATCATAGGCACCCTGAAAACCTAGCTAGACACCCATGCTCCCGTACATAGGGTTACCCATGCCTGTTTGCATTGTCCCGAACACATTCCCTGGCATATAAGCTGTGGAAGGTCCAGCCATAGCTTGAAACACTGAACCACCTCCAAAATAACCAGGATATGTAGTAGGTAAGGGAAAGGTCTGACGCATAGCCTGCTCATTACTCCCTTGACCATTCACAAACGGTTCCTACCAGCTAAAGCAAATTGCTTGGGATTAATAGACACCGATGGTTGGTCAACCACATGGGCTTTCCCTCGAGCATCACGAGTCCTTTGTGCATTGGAAATCTCCTTTTGAGCTGAATTTCTCTAACAGAAATTCAGCATGCTGTAATTCCCTATTTTGTCACTGCCAGGTGCTCAAAACCCTTTCTAAGCATGCCAACGCCTTCCCGAGGCTCCCCTGGTGTTCCCTTGCAGTTTAAGTGCGAAACCGTAAACCTACAGGAAAACACAGCAGGCTGTAATTCTCTGTTTTGGATCGTTTTAGCGGAGTGAACTCGTCTCCCAAGGGCTCCCGAACGCAATGGGACAGTTCCCTTGAAAATTGGACGAGTTTTCAAGCGAGAAAACTCTCCAAATCCGCAATCTTTCGCGATGAAACTGTGTGTTCCTATGGGGGATTAGCAATTAGCTAATCCGGTTCCTATTCAGAAGGCTCTTGCCTTGGCAAACGCGCATAAAACCCTCAGAATTGTACATGATCATCTGAGTAGCCTAACTAGTGGGGCATTACCATATGTGCAAAAGGGGGAAGAGAGATGTGTGAGAGCAGATCATTGTGCTACATGAGACAAAGGAGAAGGCAAGCTTTCCATTAAAGCGGTGAACCTGCTACACGCTGTAATTCACTTCTGAAGTACAAATCAGTCTCAACCCTCATTTAGGCGCCCCCTCTTGCTAAGGTGTCCTGCAGGTTGCTCTCCTTCTGCCGAGTGTCCATTTTGTCCCTTTGGTTTAATTCCCTAGCCCCACCAACTTATAAAGTTGTAAGTGACTTGCCGAGTGGCCCAGATTCCATTTGGCGCACATAGGCTTCCATATTCATCAGAATCTAGTGCTAACTGGCCCGACCAGTCCCAGACTGACCGAAATGTGAGAAACCTGTTCGGCCGCAGCCGTTTCACCCTGGCCATGCACCTTTCAAGGGTTCCGGGGAATACAAGTAAAAAGAAAATAAATAAAAATATGTAGTACATGTCTAAAGAAGGCAACAGGAAAAATACACCTCCTGGTGACAACGTGTCATCTGAGTACCAAAAAACAATGGGGATAATCCAAGCAACACATTGCGGGCGGGAGTGTCTGCCAACAAGACTTCATAAAAACCTCTGGCGCCGAAGTAGACACCTTTGAACGCCTGCCGTTTAAGAAGGAAATCTAACTATTGGCTCACGTCTTGTGTAGTGGGCATCTTGCATGGAAAGAACAAAATAACTGCATTGAGAGCATACTGTGCCACTGGGTCCAGGAGAGCTTGAACTAGAATGAGCACCTCAGTGGTGGGGTCCTGACCCTCTGAGGCATCTTGCATGGAAAGAACAAAATAACTGCATTGAGAGCATAATGTGCCACTGGGTCCATGAGAGCTTGAACTAGAATGAGCACCTCAGTGGTGGGGTCCTGACCCTCTGAGGCATTCCGTGCATCCTCAAAATCTTCCAATAAACAAGCTGGGATTTCACCCATTTCCGAGGACTCACAAGGGCTGAGGGTGATCCCATGCAGGGGCTGAGAGCAACCATGCGCAGGAATTGAGGGCGTCCATGCGCGCAGGAGCCGCCCGATCCCCCCCCCCCCCCCCCCCCCCCCCCCCCGGGACACACACACACACACACACACACACACATATATTGCACAACTAACTCGATGCCAGGTAATAACAAACACTCACATGCACGCGCATGCACACACACAAGAACACGCACACGCGAGCACAAACACATGAGAGAAAGGGGGTATAAACTTTCAAAGTGATGACAGAAGCTAGGGGACAAGGTAGCTGGACCAGTGAATCAGGATAGAAACAGAGGGGTCTCAAAGACTGAAAATTGCAGTAGGGCTTGGCAAGAACCCATGGTGGATAGATGTTTCTGGTAGCAAGCCGGCACAGGGTGGTGAGGTGGCAGTGGGTTGCAGGTTTCACATATGTTTAGGCTTTAAATCCCCAAACAGAAAAAGAAAAGAAAAAAGGATAAAAGATAGACTTCAACAGTGCATGAAATTGATGCTTTGGTGACAAGCAGTGGTTCAAGATGCTGCTATATTTTTCTGGAGGACCTCAATCACACAATGCCATCTGTTTATGTCAGGTGGAGATTTTTTCTGGAAGACCTCATCAAATACGGATCCATTTAGCATACTTGGGGCATCCGCTTATAAGTGCGTCAAATGGCTTCGTGTTGGGTATATTTGATTATGCATTTAGTTTTCTAATGGATTGGCAGATATGGAAGCTAAGTTTGTTGCACTAGGCTCAACTTGATTTGAGTGGGTCAAACTAAACCTGGTTTGGAAGATGGTATGATGTTTTCTCTGTCATAATGCGCTTAGGTGACCCACTTTATGTATCGGGCGGAAAACCTGAGATGAGCTCGCTAGCATTGCTAGAAGAATCACAGCAAAGTGAAGTCAATCATGATGATGGGTAAGTTCGGTGTTCAGTCCCGGAAGTCTGATGCTTTTGACGTTGAGTACTAACTGCGACGCAATCAGGGGTTACTTGAAGCCTGCGAATCCTGTACCTGGAGATTGTGGATATCATTTACATGCTCACAAACTAATGCTTATTCATCCCATCACAGAAAAGGTAGAGCTCTTTTTCTTCTCTTTTCATGAATAGACTCTTGTGTGGATTTGAAGGAGGGTCTTGGTTTTCAGCCGCTTAACATTGTTGCTCCTTGTCCGCCTACCTTGTGCATGCCTGGAGAAGAGTTTGCAGTTGAGTGCTAGCCATTTATAGTGTACCAAGGGAGCACCTGCTTGATGTCTCTCTAAGCACTCACAGCGTTTGCATTGTACTGCTGCAGTGCATGTGTACCATGCAAAGCAAGGACAAGGTAATAGCTGTCAGTAGGATACATGTATTTTCCATTCGAGTGGTTCAAGTTTCGGTTCTAAGAACTATGCAAAGCAAGGATCAAGGTGATCAGGCTGTCAGTAGGATGGAAGTACTTTTCATCTGAGTTGTTAAAGTCTTGGCTTGAAATTTTTTTCTTTGAATGGTTGTTGGCATCATCAGTCAGGACATCAAAAGAACTGTAAGAAACTAGAAACATATTTTGCATGCTTATCACTGTAGAAATGACACATTGTTATTCTAAGGTGTCTTTGGGGATAGATCCATTGATGGATCTGGCATTGTGGCACACTCTTTTCTTTTGACTAATAATAGGCATTGGCCTCTTGAACTCGTTGTTTTTTGGCAGTTACGTCGCAATTGTGAATTCTTTCCGTACTTTGTTTCCCTACTACCTAAGAACAGATCATGAAAACATGTGCCTAGTGTTCATATTCTTTGAAAGTGTAAAATAATCAATGTCTACGTAGTTTTTGAGTCATTCTTGGAATAATGGATGAGTTCAAAAAAACCTTGTTGAATTAAGTAGGCTTTTTTTTTTTTTTTGGACAAGGCTTATAAAGCTATAGAAAGATACATTTACATGATGTGCTTGTGCTTTGTAAAAGTATCATTTTTTAAAGAAAGTGATATAAAAGATGACCGAGAAAGAAGGGAAAATGAAACATCTCAGGATGCATCTGTTGACAAGTGGATTGGAGATAGAACGGGCAAACAAGGAAGAGCTTAGAGGGAGAAAGGCAAGTATCAAGGAAAAATTAATTCAAAAATCTGGGCACTTCAAACATATGTAGAAGAGGGCTGGTGGAGATGGACTGACGTAGTAAGAGAACGTGGAAAAACATCCAATAGATGAGGTGGTAAAGAAACAAAAGGTTGTTGAGCTATCTTCATCTTTGCATAATAAACATAAACATCTGCTATCATCAGTGAGGCCTTGGAAGAGGAAACAAAGGAGGAAGATAAGGCTGCAATTGCAGCAACGAGTCAACAATGAAAGCTAGGAAATAATTGTGAGCTTGAGAAGAACACTTCAAGGTACAATCGTATTTTTGGGAGAGGTCCGAGGATCAGGAAGCGATGTCACTGCAGATCGTTTCAGCCCCAAAACATTTCATACTCCAACGGGTTGTTCTACCCTGACATCTCGAAGTCTTAATTAATTAAGGCCTTCTTAGCACCCTGACATCTCCAAGTCTTAATTAAGGCCTTCCTGGAATGTTTTGACTGAAATGCCAATTCGTCTTACGCATATATGCTTTCATTCATGTGTGTATGCACTTGTATTTTTGAGCTCTGATCATTTGTTCGAGCATAACACATTTTGTAATCTGTCATTTTGTGTTTAAACAATAATGACAATATGTATGCATCATTTATGTGGGTGTGGGCTATTGTTTTGTGACTCAATACCTCTATTTGTGTCATATGTAGGAGTTTCAAAGAAATCATCTACAGATGTATGTGGCCAAATTTGACAAATATTTTGGTTGAAAATTCTTCAAAATTTATGGTCTCGCATGCTTTGTGCAGGGTGAGCGTGTCTCTATGTGTGTGTTTTTGCATTTGGCCTCATTACAATGTGTTTTGTGGAGATGTTGGCTGTAAGTCACTTTCCTCTATGGATGTACTGCAATGAGCAACTGTAATGGGCCTCTTGAAATTGGATGCTGGTAGCTTGATATGCATTTAACAACCTACACATCATCTTCTACCCAGGGAACACCGACGACTTAATGCAAGGATAATGAAATGAGCAGAGTTGATACATATTTCCAGAATAAAAAAGCAACTAACACGATAATACCAGCACCAAGGCTCACAAAAAACATTTTTTGTAGCGAGAGAAAAATTGGGCACACTGGAATCTCTCCCAATTTTTATGTCAAAATTTCAAGGATTTGCCGATTTCTGCACAAACTAGGAAAAGTTTACCAGTTTACTTCAGGGCAAGCTCAAAATGTAGCTGAGGGTCACAATTTCATTCGTTTAAAAATACACTATACCACCTGTACAATAGCATTAAAGGCCCAAAGTCTCCCTCTCCGAAGCACTGGCCCCTAAACGTGCCATACCTTATTGGTGGTTTTTGTTTTTTGTAGTGCGAGAATGAAATTGGGTATGACTCACTATATCAGGACGTAGCTGGCATGTAAGCCATTTACTTACAGGTTCTTGCTGGCCAGAATCAAGCAAAAAGCTAATGATAAAACAGCTTGATACAAAAGCAATATTGGATTGAAAGTGCATGTTAGACAAAATCAATCAAAAAGCTAATGGTAGAACAAGTTGATACAAAAGCAAATGTTGAATTCAAAGTCCATGTTAGAGCCATATCATTATTGATTCTGGATTGTCCGTCTGCCTATACACCTTTTGACATCATCAAGCAGCCTGCCAAATCATTCTGTTGTGCTGATGATCCTTCCGGTCGTCAAGTATTGCCATGTCACCTTTTTGTGTCGTAGTAATTGTCCTTGATTATACGTGCCTAAATAGACATAACATAGAAGATCAATAGACAATGATCCCATGCTCATACCACAGACACATGGCACAAACAGAATTCAGTTAAAGATGTCACATTGAACCTTGCATCCTTGTCTCTTAACATTTCACATCAGATCGAGATGTATCTACTAACCATTGTTTCACATTGGACCCAGATGTACCTGATACACTCACACAAAGTGGCTATCTATGTGCTGCGAATCCTCAGATTCCTCTTAAGGAGCTTACATACGAAGGACGCCAAGCTTTTTATACCTCAAAAAAGGGTGACCTTTCCATTTCCCTACGTTTAGGAATGGACAGGGTCATGAATGCGGAGAGAGCTTGTCACCAGAGAGAGGTTGCCCTTGAATGTCTTACTCGCATGTATCATTAGGCGAAAGAAAAGAGTGCTCTTAGCATGGGGGAGGATTCTAGAGAGGTTCGAAAGTAAAGCGCCCCCATTGATACAACACAGATGGTACGGGGCAGCCGTCAATGCCAGACCTATGGGAGCCTAGTTGAAAAACCATATTAGCAGGTTTTAAGCCAAGGAAGACTGGCAAAAAGTATGGTTCAAAAACTTTCTAATTAGCCAATATGGGGTACGGAAAGGACCTGGAGTGTCCTTTCCCCGTAAAATGTGTGATTGCATGGCGACCGGCGGGGGCCGTGGCGGGAGTACGCTTTACGAGGAAATATGCGATAGTGATTGTACGATAGTGATTTAGTGCCCTGCGACCCCCGACTGTGATGGTGTAGGGAAAGGACAGTAAGTAAGTAGGTGTGATACGAAATTTGAAATATGCATGTCCGCTTCGTGACTGTCACCCCTCTGCAAGTAAGTAGGTGTGCCCCCCCCCCCCCCCCCCCCCCCCCCCCCCCACCACCACACACACACACACACACACACAACAACCATTGATGGAACTAGTATTTTTGGTTTGTAGCTTTACAAGGAGGAATTTCGGGCGTTTTAGGACACTGCTAGTATAGAAGGTAATTATGGATTAGTTGTTGAACATCTTATACATGATAATGATATCTTGGCAGCACTTTTGGCACCCGTGTTTAATAAGGCCATGTGTGAGTTCTTTTTCTAAGAATTGGAGTACTAACACAATTATGTCTATACAAAAGTTGATCATTGTGCCATCATGATTGGGCATACATTGGCTAAGCTATATGACCTATATTAAATATAGATGGATAAGAGGATGCAGCTTAGAGCAGTGGGCCAAACAATATCAGTAGTCATGAGAGGATACCCTATAGTCGACCATCGTCTTACACGTAGGGGAATTATTAAATAGGGAGCATGTTCAAGGAGAATAATTTATTGTTGCTTTGTGGATTTTTGCAAAGTCTGTGTGATTAAATTTCTAGAGCTAGACCATTGCATAGAATGCATGCCATTGGGTAAGCGATTTTTAGCTAAGTTCAACAATATATGAGCCAGTGGCTGGTAGAATGAGGACACCTATATGCCCATTTACAAAACCACGAGGGTGAAAGAGGTATGCTCACTTTCCATGAAACTTTTTGGCCGACAAGGTATGATGCCTTAGTGCTTTTGGGAAGGATGTGCTCACAAGTGCAATTTCAAGCTCGCACAACGCTTTGGTTGTTTGATGCTCTAGTCATATTTTTCATGTTGTATGGGCATATATTAACCTAAAATCACTTTCTCGGAAGGAATGTGTTGTGTGACCCATAAGATTTACAAGAATTGTGAAACATGGAGGAATGGGAAGAAATAATTGACAAAGAAGAACTCCCATAAGTGGACTTTCCTTTTGTCCAAGCACACATCTCTTTGTCCACGTCCTCTAATGTTTTGCATTTCAACGAGCCAATCATACTTTGAAGATTTAGACGATTCTTTAACGGGGTGAACCCTTAGAAAGCATAACAATGGTTTCTCAAATCAAACAAGAAAAACAAAAGATGAACCTTCTGGAAGAATTGAGGTTAATAAGAATTGACTCAATTTTAGCTATTAATGTGGACTACACTACCCTAGTCTTGTGAAGGAGGACACTCAAAATATTGAGTGCAATGCAAACATCCCATAGTGCATGGGGTGGCACCATCCAAAGTGCATAGCAAGGAAACTAGCATGCTTAAAGAAAACGATGCAAGCACACTAATCCACTTAGATTTGCTAGCATACTCATGCAAGTAAAACACACACACTACTAGTAAAATAGGAAAGCATTCATTAAGAGAGATGTTAGCATTACTTATATTGATTAGTCGCTCAAGGACTCTATAGTCACTCTTTCTTGAGAGCATAAGCATAAAGCGATTTTACATTTTCAAGATATCTTTCATACCTACGTTTTTACTTGACAATGTGCAAGTATCCGAAGCTAATGAGCACCTTAATTGCAATCATAATCACATAGGCTTTCTTAAATCTATTTCCCTTACAACTTTAAACTCTCTAAGAGCTCAAAGAATAGTGCACAATGCCGTACTGCACAAATTACATTAGAATATGGATTTGGATTGGGACTCCATTATCACACCATGACATCATTGACCATCCATTGGAAATATCTATTATCCATCACCTACATATGAGCATTCCTAGATGTAATGTAGCTCAAATTTTGTGTAGGTTATTCCACACACTAAACTGGCATTGCATACCTACCTGGGGCATTTCAAAGAAATCCCTCATTGGCGGATGGTGAGCCAACGACTGCAAGCGTGAAGGAGATTATACGGGCCTTGCAAACACCAACATGTTTGATTCACCATCTCAAAATGCCATTTCCAAAGGACCAAAAGCTTACACAACTCTAAATTTGCATGTTTATCCTGAGATGTGTCAAGTTTTTAGGCAATAATTTGGTTCCAATACTTGGGTGTTCTTGTTTTTTAATGCATTACCTATTTAGTAATCTAAATTTATTATTTTTGTTCATTTTACATGTGGTCATCAAGGGTTCTCTCTATATGAATGATTGCTCTACTGTTTATAAGCTTGCAAGGTTGGTCCATTGAATTTTGCAAAAGGAGATTGAAAAATTGGTTGTCAAGTAGAAGGTTGCAAGGATCATGCATTCCAAATGGAGGTTATTCCTAGAGTATTTTATGAATACATTGAAAGGCTTTGTGTATCAAAGAGTGCATCCAAAGAGTAGCATGGATGAGGGATGATTGGTTTTTGACGTAGCTTGCGTACATTGTAGCCAACAAAGATACATTATGGCGCATAACAAACAATGAACACCTAACTACATATGTAAAGGTGGGCCTTGGCATGGGAAGTATGATGATTATAGAGCTAGCACAAAAGTCATTCTCTTTTGTATGCTTCAAAAACCAGAGATGGAGAAATGGCTTGATCAATACGAGGAAGCAAAGTGGGAGAGAGAAGATGTGCATTTTACAAGGGGCAAATGACCACCAATGCACTACTCCAAGGAATTTGAAGTCTTACTCTCTTTCATGGGTTTTATATGTCTATGTGATGCTCTAATGAGGGCCCAACAAGATGAAAAACAAGTGAGAGTTCTCTCAAGATTGCAGCCCAAAGGTCACTTTGATCTTAATTCATTTGCAACACCTTAACTATTTTGGTTTAGCCATATGATTGACATCTTTTAATGCAGTGCAAGTCATACACAACCACTTGTGTGCAAGGTCACACTTTAGGGTGCCGGGGATTGACACAATTCGTTTCACATTTGATTGTGGACTCATGGATAAATTCAAATTGGCTTAGTAACAACGCTCATCAAGTGAGTGCACCTCCAGAAACAAGGTGTATTATGTAAAAATTTGCTGAAAATTTATATATATAGCTTAAATTGGATGTATTTGATCTCAAAAGAGAATTTTTGAGATAGTCACCTGTCTTTCTAATCACCAGGTTCTTCAATATGTGGGACTTTTGGCTGATCAAGGGAAAATTTTCTCCATTACCTCTGCAATTTCTCCTTAAACCTCTTTAATGCCACTACGAAAAGAAAAAATCAATACTCATTTCCTTTCCTTTATCTTTCTCCCTCCATTTAAACCTTGTCAAAGGCCACACTACAAACTCCCATAGGATCTATTTTCATATCAAGTGTGCCAAACACTGGCAACCAATGGCACGAGATGAGGATATTCAAGGGAATGGGCCCTCATATAGCCTAGAAGAAGAGAGCACAAGAGTCAAAGAAATCTCTTTTCAACTTCTTGAAAAGCAAGAGTTTTGGACTTGTGAAGGCGGAGATAGGTAGAAGAATTGTTAAAGAGGTCTTGGTGCAATAGGTGCACCCATATTGATATCATTTTGCATGCTGGGGATGTTTCCTTCGTACAAAACCCTAGGTGCAACTATAATCTATCTAATTTGAAGTCTTCTGCAATTTTGTGTCACTCTCAAGAAGTTTACATTGATTGTCATGTCTTTAGATTTGTTAAGAAATATTTTGTCATAACACTTATATGTACTTTTATTTTTATCTCTCTTTTGTATATGTTTATCCATCATCATTAGGGAAAATTTGGACCCTCAAAGGGGCCCTATAAGGATGTTTGACTTTTTCTCTCTTGTAAAAAATGAGCAACTTAGTGAAGTCCATGAAGACTTCATCAAAACCCCATCAAGAGACATATCACTCGAAAGATCTTAGAAAGTAAGTTCTAGATCAACAACAAATTTGGTTTGCACAAGTTATGGCCTCCCCAACAAAGTTGAAATGTGGGAGAAGATTTCATTTAGAAGAGTTGTCCAATCAAGAAATGAAATCTTCTATATTGATTGAATTCTATATAGCAACAAAAAGATATTAAATAGTACATTCTAATTTCAAAAGGTCCAACTTGATTTCATTTGCAAAAAATGGACCCATTTTGGAAAACAAAGAGAAAGAAAACATGCTTATGGGGCCCCTTTGAGAGTCCAAATTTTCCCTAATGAGGCTTATGAGGAATGGGAGCTTGAAGTCTATCATAAGTATCATATTTGTAATACACTTACATATTGAAATCTTATAATATGTTGGCAGGACTAGTGAAAGCCTAGAGAATGAAAGTATTTAATTTTATTACCATTTTTACCAGTTGAACTATAGGAACCAAATGGATTTCTTAGTGAGGATTCCTCTTTTGATCGATTGAAACTCCCTTAATAGGCCAATTCTCGACAATGCTTAAGTGAAGCTTTTTGTAGCAAGTTATTTGAAGATGTATATAGGGTCCTTGGAAACTTTGTGCTCAGGTGTGTGACACAACTACACCACCATGAGTGTCTAAATTGGAAGTCTACACTTTGACATCACTAAGAAGACTCTCTCCCAGTTCTATAAGCTATCACTTTGAATCCAATTCAAACCCAACTGTACATCCTATCACCACCCCATCACTCTAGCCCACTTTGTATTCATTTGCATACATCAATTTACTTCTAATTTTCCACTTTAATTAGCGTTCATATCTCTCTCTCTCTCTCTCTCTCTCTCTCTCTCTCTCTCTCTCTCTCATCTTGAGTAATTAATACACTAACACAACCATGAATGGGCTGTTCTTGTTTTTTCCATAATCGATATTCCCTTTCATGTGGTATCAGAGTCAATGGTTTGGACCTAGGATGATTGATTTCTATTGCATTAATGTTCATAATAATCCCATTCCCTTATCACCATTTGGGCATGAGCATGCTCCACTACCCTTTGGTGATTATGTGATGTGAAGATTGCACTTTTGCATTTTAGATTGCAATTTGTGTGTGTGTGTGTGTGTGTGTGTGTGTGTGTGTGTGTGTGTATTTCCTTGCATTTGCATCTCTTGATTGCATATCGTGAAGTTTTTTGCGTAATTATCAACTTCAATTAGTTTCTTTAGAGCTCATAGCACATTGCATCACTTGTGTATGGAGGAAGATTTGACCAAGAGATTTTTGACGATTGTTTATCTTCTCTAATCGGATTACAATTGAGAGATTTATTGGTCGATTAAATTAGTGCATCATTAGCCTTTTGGGCTTTTCTGCAGAGAAGTTGGGAAGCATTGTGTGTGTGTGTGTGTGTGTGTGTGTGTGTGTGTGTGTGTGGGGAGAGGTATTTTCAAAGGCGAATACAATATTATGTGTGTGTGACATTCCTCTTCTCTTTCCAAGACGTGGAAATTTTTTGTTTTTGGGGGGTCAATTTTATAGGAGTTCAAAGTTGGTGGTCAGGTGATCTCGAATTCACACCGAGCCTCCTTTTGAGCGCTGACCCACTAAACCTCATTCAAAGCTGCCATTATCATCAAAATTATTATGTTGTTGGCTCGTCGACACCAAGGAGTTCTCCCATGCTAACGTCATCATTGCAAAGACTCCTTCAATACCATGCTCCAATTGTTGTCCTACAGTTGTAACGCATACACTACGACATTTATGCCAACATACCAATGCACACACGAAGTTACCCATTGGTGCTACTTGCCTAGTCACAGATTGTGTTGCCCTACCCTCCATATGAAGCCCGTCTCTATGCTATCATCTCTTTTCAAGTAGCTCATCTGCACCTGTTGGTGCTATCCACATCATTACAAAGGCGTATGCTACTACTCAGAGTTTACGGGCCCAATCCCCTGCATGCCAACGAACGTGCTGGTCAACATTTTTTTTTGGGAGAAAGTACTGAATGAATAAAAAAGAAGAGGGAGATACAAGCACCCCTAAAGAAGGATTGGGGTTAGCTTGTCTGCAAGAGTGCAGACTGAAGTAAGGGACATATATCAAAATTAGAATGAAGATAAATATCCTAAGATCAAATAAATTTTGGAGGGCTCAAGAATGAGAAAATGACTGCTCTCCATCTTTGCCATCTAAGAGCTCTTTGTAGGTCTTTAACTTCCATCACTGCAACTTTAGTTATCCCTCCATAGATTTCATTCATAGCTGCAATAAAACTAATAGGCAATGGGACAACAGAAGGGGAGTGACGTCTCCTTAATAGGGCTCTGTTCCTTTCTAGCCAAATATGCCACAAGAAGACACCTTTGAAGCAACTCTAGAGAGGCACATCAACAAAACTACATTCTTCTAGCGGTAGGGATCTCCAACTTAGCATTCAGGCTTCAACACTAAAAACTTTTAAAGCTCTGATTTAAACAAGATGTTGAATTTGCAATGCACAAAAAGATGGACCAATGATTCTTCATGGCACCTGCATTCTTCCAGCAGTAGGGATCTCGAACTTAGCACTAAGGCTTCAACATAAAAACTTTTGAAGCTCTGATTTGAAAAAGATGTTGAATCTGCAATGCAAAAAAAGATGGACCAATGATTCTTCATGGCACTTACACCTTGGCAAAATACCATCTGCAATATCCAGCCTCTTTACTTTTGCGCCTGCCCAAACACCTTAATGTAGGATGAGCCACACGAGACAACTATGCTTTATGGCAAGAGGGTAAGCCCAAATACATTTGAAACAATAACTCCATTAGTTGGAATTTCAAGATAACCCCCATTTGTGGTTGAGCTTTCTAACTAGGCTTGGCTCCATAGTGTTCTAAAAAACTTTAGACAAATATATGTGAGTACAAATCTGGGAGAGAGAGGTTGAGTGGTGTTTGGAACATCTCTACAGCAAGTCTTGGAACCTATCACATCTTGATAAGACCATATATGCACATCCTTGAGTGATCCAAAACTTTTGGATGAGTTCATCAGCAGTGAGAAACTTCCCCTCTTTATAGACATATTTCTAGCACATGATTCCTGTTCTGAAGCACTTGTGTGCCCTCTTGGATAGCTCCCATCCTTCTGTATGGCCAAACCATCCAAACTAGTTGGAATCTTAGAGCCAAAATTGAGCTAAAAATTCCCAGATTTTGGGAGGGGACCACTTGGACTTTTGAATGTTCCAAGCCTTCTAGAACTTGCAGACAAGATTAAACCCTCTAGAGGTAAAATTACCTTTGTAAGTTAAAATATCTTGAAGAGACAACCCATACTAGGCTTTGTAACCCTTTAGATGGAAGAGGTTGATCTTTCTTTTGATTAGAAGAGACCAAAAGTCTGAAGAAGAGGCTGCCCTCATGATCCATTTACTAACTAGCTAATTTGAGAGGTGTTGAAGATTGAGAATCCCCAATCCTCCTTGTTCTTTGGGACTACAACAAATTTGCCAAGAGACTTTTGGTATTTTGTTTGTTTCCTCTAAATCTCCCTAGGGAAAACCTCTTGCAAGGGTGAATATCGTGTTCAATTGGTAATGGGAAGGAGACCAACAGGACAAGGGAAAAATGAGAGTAGATAGTAAGTAGCGATTCAAAGCAAAATCTCTAGCAGTTATATTGGGCTGATGGTTTTTCCAACAAAAAAGTTTCTTCCTGAATCTTTCCAGCACCCAATTCCATCTGTGGTTGAAGGATACATTGAATCCCATTGGCATCCCTTAATAGCTTGAAAATTTGACTAGCTTCAATAACTTTGCATCTAGCTTGGACAATGATGGCAAGGCAGGGACCTTTTGAAACTCTATAGCCTATTTTAGCACGATTTATAATAGATCCACTAGTCAGATATTATATGTTAAGGCAATGCCAAAAATTTTCAATAGACTGCTGGTCATTCTTAAATAGAGAATTAGTGTCATCTACAAACTTCTGCAAGCATAGCTGTCCATCTGAGACATGTATGTCAATAGCTTTTAGCTTACCTTGATGTATGGCATCTTTGACAAGCCATCCCAAAGCATCTAAAAAAATGGCATAAAGCAATGGTGATAAAGGGAAGCCCTGTTTAATAGATTTGTGGAGAGGGACAGAGTTAGTAAGAGTACCATTAACAAAAATTCTAGCTATTGCACTACCAAAAAGAATATGAAAAAATCTACCAAATCCCATGTAATAAAGGCTTTGCAAAACAAATTCCCATTCAATTCCATCATAGGCTTTGTCAAATCAATTTTGAAGAAGATATAGTCTTTATTAGATCCCTCTGCATGTTCCATACCTTCCCATAGAGTAATTATGCATCCATAATAAACATCCCCGTAATAAAACCCTTTTGTTCTTTTAAAATACATTGGTCCATAAGAGGACCAAGCCTTTTAGGCTAAGGAAAGAGAGAAGATCTTATACAAGAGGTCATACATGTGATTGGTCTCCAATTTAATAAGTCATCCCTTGAGTCTTTCTTATGAATAAGCTTCACTACACCAACATTTATGGAAGAGGAAAGAGATCCTACAACCAAGGCTTCTTGCGAGACCAACATCAGGTAAGGTGTAAGAAAATATTAATGTATACAATAAAATTCATTTGGAACACCATCAATCCCAAGAGATTTAACATGCTTCAATTTTCCAATAGTTTCCCTTATTTCCCTTTCTAAGATGGGTAGGTCTAATAAGTTGGCCACGTGATTTGGCATTGTTTTTCTCATGACTTGAGCTATTTTAGCTCTAGCACTTGTAATATCCTTATTTCTCTAGGGGAAAGGAGAGAAAATATTGGAAAAATAAGCCCTATTAATTTCAACATTCTCCTTATTGGATGAGGCATGTTCACCATCTTTTTTAATCAAATAAAAAATGAAGTCTCTACATTTCTTCTTCTTCAATAAAGAGAAAATATGAGTATTGGGCTTATCTATTTTACCAGCCCAAAATTGCTTGGTCCAAGCAAGGGCACCGTGGGCCTCTAAAAGCTCTTCCTTCCTTAGCTAGTCTTTCAAATTAGCTCAAGGGATGATTGATCAGTTGGAGAATTAGCTTCAAGCAATGAAATTTTCTTACCGATCATCATTCTTCTGTTAGATCTTATTTTCTTAGCTTTCCTTTTGAAGATGGTGAAAGCCTTTTGGGTGTGCTTTATGGAAACATCCCAAGTAGTAAATGCATTGTTATGTTTACGAAAAGCCCTTTTAAAAATCACTTTAACCTTAGCTTTGACTGATGAAAGTTTAAACAAGGAACTGTCTAGATGAGGCCAACCAACTTTAAAGAACGTTCCTCTTTAAAGAAGCTCAAACACCAGACATTTATGATTAGATGGTAACAGAGAGGACTCGGTTTTGCAACTCACCATCTAGTGGGATTGCAAAAGATTAGCTGTCATATACATTCTATCAAGTCTGGTAGCTCTGTAACAAGTACCTTGTTGGTTGCTTGCCCAAGTGAAACCAGAGTCTTCAAAGGTATCTACTAAGGCTAATCTATCTGATAGATGCTCTCAACTTTGTTTCTCCTTGCCTTGTATAATTTTTTCTAGAGCTTTGAATCTCTCATTCAAAGAAGTAACCATGTTGAAGTCCCCTATAATCATGAGGGGATCATTGATAGCACCGAGTTCTGTCCAAATAGATGTCCTTTTTTAAATAAAATTTGAAGCATAAAGACTGACAACTATGTAATTGAAAGGTTTCTTAAGAGTAACAACAACCCAATTGCCCTTTTCTCAAATGTGAACGTCAATGATTGTTGCTCATGCTTTAGATTAATTCCAATCACATCTCCTCCTTTACCTGCAATGTGATTGGTGTGAAACCACTTATGATTCTTGCTTATTTTTGAAGATCAGAGTCCAAAGAGAACCCCCAATAGGTCTATCAATTCTTTACAATTCAAAGAAAAACCAGCAATGGACTGATTCATTTTTTATGAGATTTAGGAGGCTTAATAAAGGAAACTAATGCCTTGTTAAATTCCAAATTTTTATATATATTTCTTTTAGGTTTTTTGCTTGACTGAGGTAAAGTCTCTTCTTCTACTTGAGTCATGAGAATGTCCATAGAATTAAGAGGGGGCTAAGGTTCCTTTAAATCTAAGTTATCTTGTTCTTGAAGCTCATTGAAAAAGGCTTCTTCTTCTAGAGAATTGTTTGCGTATGGGCCCTCCTTTTTAGGAGTTGAATGAATGTCTTGGGTACGTGAGATACTTGGCTCTCCATCTCAAGTTTTAGAGTTAGAGGACATGCCCTTGGCTTTGTCAATAGGGCTGTCAGGTGGGATCATAGTGTCAGTCTAAAGAGGGGACTCAAGAGAGTCTTGTTGTGGTGAAACCTCCTCATTTTGTGTTTCTACAAGAACTTGAGAAGATGAAGATTTATTCTTTGGATAATGTACCCCATTTGCATATGAAAAGGGTTAAATACTTCATCTAAGAGTTCCCCAAACCTGTTGACATTTTTATTAGTATTATTCCTTGTAGGGTTCTACCCCATTTGTTCATTGTGCCTGATTACATGACATAGTCCAATAACTACTAAATTAGTTTGTAACCATTATGTGATGAGCCAAATAGAGTGGGGCTAAACATGCTCAAATTGTATCAATAAAATCCTAGGCTACAGAGAGTTGGAATATTTTCTCATTTTTGAACCCTAAAACTTTGGCTAAAGGAGACTTTTAGGACAATAAGCGGTACGACTGATTATGAGAGCTAGTGTACTCTCTTGCCGTCTTCTCAAGCTCATAACTCCCTTGTGAAGTGCTTGTTTGAAGTGGAATCTGCTTCATCGCATTCACATATGAAAACTCTTTGCAACATTGTGCTTCTCTCGCGGTAAAACTATGTTTTTGTTGCAACTAATCTTATTCTAAATCTGCTCATAACCCAAGATTTACATAACAAAATTGCATTGTATGCATAGGAGAGGGGTTGGGGCATCATTGCTAAGCTCTAGGGTGCATTCAGGACTAAAAAAAGTTAGGTCAAATCTACCCTGTAGATAAGAACGCCTTTGACAAGTGGTTGAAAGGGGATTTGAGGAGTACATGGGCATGTGTCTTTAGATGTTGCCTAGCATCCTATAAGTCTTGTCTTATTTGGACTTCATTTTCTCAATGAATCGATGAGATTTCTTGTGGTGTCGTAGTGAGCATTTGCTGCCTGACATGCAGTTGAGTGTGTTTTGAGTAAGATATGGATTGAGTGTGTTTTCGAGAGATTGACAACCTCTCGTAGCCTCGATACACTAGTTTGTAAGGCTCAATTAATAAGAATAATGATTAGTCGCGTTCATAATTAGGATTTATGTTAACACACCAATCTAAAATTGATGTAAGTAATTAAAGTGCAAATAATACAAAATAGGTAGATTGATAATATGCATGTTTGTTCAATGCGTTGTGTGCTTATAAAGCACTAGGAGAGTGTAGCCTTAAGCCACATGTTGAGCCACATGTCCTATTACATGGCATAGGAGATGGCACTCTTAGGTGAGAGGTAGTGGCATGTAGGTGGCACATAGGTAGTCAATGGTCATGCAAAGTGTAGGGTTTCTTCGCACAAGAGTGTGTAAGAGTAGCACCATTAGGTGTAGTTCACATATGCATAGGATGGAAGTAGGTTTAAAACCCTAACAATTGCCCCCTTAAACCTAATTTTATCCTAGGATACATCATGGCTAGTTCTCAATGGATATATTAGCTCATGGTTCACAATGACATCTTTAAGAGTAGGCATGAGTTCACATTTTGATTCATCACGACATGGTTCTAATTAGATGCATTACGCTTGGGTTCACATTTGAAAACATCCATACATAGGTTTTAGGGTATTTTTAAGTATGTATGGATTCATCCTTGATCCTTAGCGTAATGTGATCCTCGTTTTTTGTGTCATAGTCTTCATGTTGGTTGTCATTTTCATGTGTGGACGCCATTCTTCTTCATCGGTCCGTTTTGTCAAGGATGTGGCCTTCATGCCTAATGTTGAAAAACATACATACATTGTAAATGTGGTGCTTATCTGGTGTGTGCTCATGTTGACGGGCGGTCTTACCATATACGTGACGTATAGGTAGTGTCTAGAACCCATGTACGATGTGCTTTTGTACAAAAATATTACATACATTTCTTTTTTGTCTTGTGTGCTCGAGGATGACAAGTTTTTGAGCTTCATGGGAACAAGTCATTTAGCAAAGATGTGGTCACTAGCAATTAGGGCCTTGTGTGAAACTGACCTAGCTCAAAGCTATAGGCTTCGGTCCTTTGTAGAAGCTCTCTATGTGCGGGAACACAGTTTTGAAGGCTTGAAATGAGGCCAAAAGAGGCCTTATTGGTATAGGTCTTGCGTGGGAAGAGGGGCTTCTTTGAGGATACTTTTAGAGAATCTGATTTTCTTTTCAAAAAATAAGACCACTTGTGCTTCGAATTTTTTAGCTACTTCTTGCCTCGCCCAACTTCTTTTCTGTATGCCGCTGCCGTGATCCACGAACAAGGATCAGCAGGCAGGTGAAGACGCAACATCACGGACGAGACGATCAGTGCTTCTCTAGTTCCTGAGCGAAGAACGCGGGAAACAACATTTAAAATAGTAGATTTTGACTGTGAGGGGGGCCTCCCGCTTCCTCTTTCTCGGGACATGACACAACACAATAGCGACAGCTCACAGCTCGCGATGAATAGTTTAAAAATCTAAGAAAGTGATGCAAGCACCTTTTTAAAAAAAATAATTGGAATTGAACTTTGAAATTGCACACACTCACACACCCAACCTTGTAAGGGAGCATATTTGGCAGCCTGGGCATACATACCACACGAGCCTAGCCACAACCACTCTAGTAGCTGAGTTAGCGCTTGTTGGTATTCTAGCTTTCTTTTGGGTTGTGCATATTGGACTAGGTATTTAACAAGAAGTCCGGGTTCAACATCAACTTGCTAAGCAGTGCTTAAATTTGAACGCCATGTATAGATTTACAAACAAATAAACATGCAAATATATAAATAAACATAAATACACAAATGAATACACATATACAAACAATAAATATACATCCAAATATATAAATATGACATATACACATTAATGTACATAGAAGTGTACATCAATATGCAAAAACCATGCTATATACACAAATACATATATACATACACACACACAAAGATAAATACAAAGAAACAAATATACCATTTATTTGCACATATACATACAAATAAACAAATATACAGATTTACTTATATACAAATAAACACAAGTAGATAATAAAGTTACAAATCTACAAATTAGCATATATATATATATATATATATATATATATATATATATATATATATATATATATATATATATATATATATATATATATATATATATATATATATATACAAATATACATAAATATATAAAGTTATACAAATACACATAGATCAGCAAGGTCGTAAGGCGGAGCAAATTCATAAAGGACATCAACATGAAGTTGAAATCACTAGCAGAGAAGAAGCTATAGTGTCATGAGAAAGAGAGATGCCCCAACAAGGAAGCCGTTGTTGCGTCGTTATTTGCAACACCAATGTTGGGGTGCCCTCTACTACTTCAGCCCCTTCTGCGCATCAGTCTTGGCACCTACACCAACAACAAGTGGGGTGGCTAGATCAAAGTTGACCACTCCCACACCACCTCTCCAATACACAAATATACACATGTAAATGTACATTTCTACACATGGGCATATGAACAAGTACACACACACACACATACACTCTCGTTCACATGCACAGATATATATAAAAACAAATATACATATAGATGTATACATATACATACATACACATATATATAGATGTATACATATACATACATACACATATACAGGTGGGTTTGCTATTGAGTGGGTATCCTTTGCCATTTGAGGGGCAACCCAAGGGACTTATATGAAACAAGAGAGAAGATTCTCAAAGGCCAATCAGGATGTGGTGGCTCCAAACCACATGAGGAAAGTGAGCCTCCATTGGATATCTCATGTGGATATTTGAGTGAATATTGTATGTGAGGTGTATATTTTAGTACATATTGTCTGTGCAAGGGGTATATTTACATTAAAATAGATAATATGCTTAAAAATATATAATATTCATATTTGATATCCAATTCATATTAGATTTGAATTTATAAATGCATATTATATATAAAGTGACTGTTTCGTTGAATATTCCTATATGTCTATGATGTATATTTGACTATTTGGTTGTATTAGAATATTTTTCAAGATTTCTATATTTGTCTACATGGTAAAGGATGGTGTTGTTGCCTGTCATGCACATTATCTTCACCTCATATATAATATGGATGACAAGAAAATATAACATGTATATTAAACGTAATATGCATGATAAATACATATTATATGCAATATAATATGCAAGATAAATATATTGAATATAATATGCATGATAAAGATATTACATGCAAATATAATATGACTTCAACTTAATATGCAAGTATCTACACTTTTTTCATTACAAAGCATGGAAATATCTTTCTCAGAATCCTCCATGTCTCTCTTTCAGAAGAATTGCAGCTTCATTTGCATATGTTATGGCCCTCTTTGGCCATGCAGATATACTTTGTCTTTCTAAGAACTTAATATAATCTTCTGATGAGTGAGATTGGTGCTTTTACACTTGATGATGTCGGATCGGGCTTATAAAGATTATGCTGAATAGCAAAGACATAGATACAAACTAAATGTGTGCAACAATCGAGAAAAGATCTAGGTACTCAAACTGGGTATGGGTAGTCACATCATTGCGAGGGCGGATGAAATCCTGCATGGGTCTCTATAGCATAGCCTCAATATCCCTAGTAGTGAAAGATCTTATACGTTCCTCTCTGTATCTGACGATAATTCTTTGTATCTGTTGATTTATCAGCCATTAGTGGACTAGGTGCCTCAATCCATGATGTATGGAGAGAACTTAATATGTACTGCTCTATATAGGACTCCCTGTCTGTAAGGAGTTGGTAAAGCTTTGAAAAAAGACAAACCTCATGCAAACACCCACAGATCTTGGAGCTTACATGAAGGAGTGTGCAGAAACAATTGATCACTGCGTTCCACTGATTGTTTCTCCAAAGGTGGTTGACAAGGTATGGCCTTATATGATGTGGAAGTGTTTGGACAAAACAAATGGTGTTAAGCTAAATGCATATTAATTTTTCTTAGTTGTTTTTTACATAATAGATTGATTATTTATTTGTTAAGGTGAATGCATATTATATTTGGTGGAGTTAGCTATGTACCTAATTATGTATGGCGGTGTGTAACCACCCTAAGTGAAACTCAACACCTAGGAGGGATATACGGTGGAAAAGAGGCATCACGATTGGAGTTGATGCGCATCGTTGGGTTCCTGGGTGAACTGAGGTGAACTAGGGGGGAAATCAGGGTGAATTAGGGGGAACTCAGGGGGGAGATTATGTATATTACATGTGTGAATGCATTTACGAAGGGACCTATGTGTATAATAGACAATCTAATATGCATTCACGAAGGGATCTATGCGTATAATAGACAATCTAATATGCATTCACACAATACACTCATGTATGGTATGATGACCTTATCTAATCAAAACTTTGTTGCCAATCATCACAAAAAAGGCACACGACAGACATATTATGACCTTGATCTTATCAAAACTTTGTTTCCTTGCCTTGTAATTTGTATATTTGTATTAAATGCATATTATATCTAAGATGTATATTTGAATGTCAATTTTATGTGAAATAGTCCCCATATCAAACAAAGCTCCGCCCAACACAATGTCGTTCTGTAGTAGCAACGCTTGCTTTGCAATCTCATCATGAATTTGTTTCTCCTTGTGTGAGCTGCTCCAATCATGGCACATGCTTTCAAGATGCATATGATCACTGCATTGGAAGGATGCCCTCACACTATATTTGTTCAAAACACAACAGAAGCATTTTGGTCATGTCCCTCTCAGACATAGCCAACTACTATTAATACAATCCATGTGACAACATTACTATCTTTTTCCTCCTCCCTAAAGTTTTTAGGACACTCACTTTGGGCGCCTTCAAAGCCAGCCACAATTAGTTAGCATGCATGACAACCAAAGCATTTATCAAACACTACATATTTTTCTAACATCTCATTGAGAATTCTTTAGCCCATGTTTATCAAGCAAGCCACACCTACATATTAAAAAATGCGTGGGCATCTAGGAGTGTGCCTTTCAATAAACATGAATACATATTAAATTTAAATTAATAAGGAAACATAATATGCATTCACCTGAATAATGAAATAGGCAAACCTCATATGTATTCATGTTTGTTTAATGCTATTCTCTCCATCCATGCACTCTCTCTATCTACACCAAGGTCTATGCTCAAAAGGACTTCTCACAATGTTATTCATTTTCCGCTACTATCTAAGTTAATAGGCCAATTCCATTACATTGGTATCAGAGCACATGGTTTCTCTTTTCTTGATTAAGAATAGAGGTCCTTAAGTAGCCTATTAATGGTTGGTTCTATTAATTATATTAGGGTAAGTGGGACTAGGATCAATTATCGGTTTTGTCAATCCCACTAAGGTGGGATATGTTTGCACACCGCGGGAGCTTTAGACTTTATAATGGAGTCTTTCGAGACTTGCCTTTGGCTTAACCATTATTGAGCTATAAGAAGCCTGAAAGGAGCTATCCCTTGGCATCTCTGCTATGATAGACCTACTCCACTACTCTCTATAATTAATCGAATTCGAGCCGCGGGTGTAGATGCTTAAGAACTCTTTTTCAAAGGCCAAGAAGTGTGCAACTAAGTTTTGAATAGCTAAAGGTTATCATAAGTAAACACACAAATTCTGTTAACATGGCTGACAATAATGAAGAGGGTAGAACTAATGTTGATAAATTTGATTTTGCTCATGAAGGTGCAAATGATGAAACTCCCATGCTTGTGAATTACCTCATCACAAGGCTTCAACAAGCTATGGCAAATCCGGCCCTTCAAGGTGAAGTTCAACAACTGCTTCAAGCTAATGGGTTTCTACCTCCTCACCAAGAAGAGAGAGCTCCTGAGAAGTCTCTTGGAGAGACTTCCAAAAGAGGACTCTCTGAGGCGAGAGAAGGGGAAAACCCATATCAAGAGCTTCACAATTTGCTACTTGATGATTCACATCCATCAAGGAGAAGGGGCCATGCCCAACGTGAAGAATCTCCTCCAAAGGAGAAAGAAACAAGCAAATCCCTTGCTGAATCAATGGAAGAAGATGTAGCTCTGCGAAGGCGTCGAGCACAAAGATCTCATACTCCCACAAAGAGGAAGAGATCTCCTCATAGTCCTCCTCACCGTGAATCCAAGAAGGAAGAGAAGAACTTCAAGAAGAAAAAGGAGAGAAAGAGGTCACCCTCTTCTCCATCTTCATCACCTTCTTCTTCTTCGGATGAAAGTGGTGGATATTCCTCAATGGAATAACCAAGGAGAGGGCATAGAAGATCACATGCTGCTTGGAGAAGGTCCAATAAGCTCAAGAAGTTCAAAGAGGGAGGAAAGAGTATCTCTTTCCTTACCTATGATGGTACCTTTGGTGCCACAGACAAAGTATTGGCGTTCATCCAACAATTTGATGCCGCCTTTGGAGATGAGGGCTTCACGGAGTCCTCAAAGCTACGTCATGTAGCTATGCACTTCCAAAAATCCGCCACACAATGGTGGGCTAGCCTTCGGGCTAATGGAGAAGCTCCCCGAACATGGAAAAACCTAAGAGCCGCCATTATGAAGAAATTCCTTTCAAGCGATGCTAAGGATAAATTCCTCACCGAATGGCAAAGTTTGAAGCTAACTCCTTATGAGTCTATCCAAAAGTATGTAGACAAGTTTTAGGACTTACATCTCAAAGACATTGTCTACAAAAAGATAGACTTTGAGGAGCAAAAACAACAATTTTGTGCTGGGCTACCCGAAGACATGAACGAATATGTCAACTCTCAAAGGCCCAAAACAATTTCAGCGGTCATCCATCACACTATGGTTGCCGCAAGAATCAATATCCAACAAGGGGCTAAGAGAAATCTTAAGCCCATGGAAACCAAGGAGAAGCATGAACCTAGAGGGAAGAATCACCCCCAAAATTCTTCCAAAGGTAACTCTAGCAACAATAAAGCTAAGGAGAAGGGAGTCTACAAAGGAAAGAATAGGCTCACTCCTGAAGAGCTAGAGCGCTACCGCAAAGACAATCGATGCTTTAAGTGTGGAGAGCAAGGACACTCTTATCGTTCTTGCCCTCAACAAAATGCATGTAATGAACAACCTAGAGCTTCAATTATTGAAGCCCCAAAAGAGGATGTTCATTGCAAGGGTTCACCTCTTTCCTATGCTTGGGGTAAGGTAAGAGAGCATGATGCTTTCATTCTCTTTGACCCTGGAATATTTTGTGTTTAAATTCCTATTAGATGCAATATGCACTCAAATAGACAGAGTCACATATTGTATGCAGCCAAATATACTATGAATGCCCCCCTTTTACTAATTGGAATAGATGCCTTTCATCTAGTTTGTTGATTGATTGATGCTATAATTGCAAGTTAGAAGAAGCTACATGAAGATGGAAAAGAGTTGATAGTGTCAATCAATGCTAGCAGCTTATAAGAGATTATATGGTTTTGGGCATTGACTAGCTTTGAACAAATTGACTGGCATAAGAGGGGTTTTAAAGACATTAGGGCACTGTATGATTAATAATTGGGTTGCTAGTGAAGCCTTTCTATGGGCCTGGTCATGTGCACCTGTTTACCTGTTGTGCTGCCTTGTTTGCCGGTGGTGAATATGGCCCACTAATCACCATCATTACCCTCGATAGTGCTGGTCAACCGCTCGATGAGAGGGGCGTAAAATGAGCTTGCTATTGTGGTAGAGCTGCTACCCGGCGTCTACGTCACGTCGAATGCAATCAGCATAATCAAACCAGGATCCTACTAATTTCGAGGTAATGCAAACAAAAAATCTCGCCTATTTATGTGATTTGATGGATGAATTCTCTCTCTACACAACCGGCTGGTCAGCGGCTAAATAACGGGATAGCATTGCATGCGACCAGGCCCTATGCCTCCAATCTTATATTACACTTAAAAGCATAATAATTACTTAAAATCTTTGCTATATCTTCAATAGTCTCTCTGCATAGTCATGCCATATCTGTGGATCCTCAATAGGTGTAGTCGGGCGTGGCTTGCGGAGGGTTCGCCATGCCGTGTCGCTATCCATGCTCATGAATAGGAGGTATAGCTCAAGCTCCTGTGCCTCCTTGAATGCTCGTCGCTTCCGGTGTGTCACTGCTTTCATCTGCCGCCTGGCCTCTCTCTGTCTGTGATCTCTCCCAGGGCCCGTCGTGCGCGGAGGCGTCGGTATAGCTCTCTACACTCATCATCATATCATCGGTTCTGGGGCATAGTCCCAGGAGGGGGGGTACGTCCTGTGTGGGTGGTGTGTGGAAAAGAGCTAATGGCTGAAGTGTGGAGGACGGAGGAGATATTTGATGTGAGAGCTGAGAGTGGTGTGGATAGGTGTAGGAGGCATAGGCCGTGCTCGACCTCGGCCGAATAAAGAGGGGCTGGCTCATGTGTGAAATGGATGGTGGTATGCGGAGTGCATGCTGTGGAGCTGTGTAGAGTGGTGTCTCCGGTGATGGAAAAAGAGAGGTATTTGTGGTCGGCTCCAATGGGTATGGGTGGGATAGTGAAGGATGTAATGAAGTGAGTGGCCTCCCTGGGACCCATAATGTAGTCGACTATACTCCCCCCTCCCTCTACAACTTCATGTGGTTGTTTAACTTCTATATGAGTGTGGTTGGTGGCCTCTCGCTATTTTACTTCTTCAAATGTAGCTACTAAAAGAAGAAGAAAGTATTTGTGTACCTTTGTATGTTGTTGTACGTTTTCTCAAGGCTTTGTAGCATTAATGCAAGATGCCACCAACCTCGCCACACAATTAAGTTTGGAATTAGTAGTTATATGAAGGTGAACATTGTTCAAACAATAATTTTGTAAGATGCAGAGAGGTTCATAGTGTGCACGCATGCTTGTGCTCTCAAAGAAAGGAAAAATACCATTCATGTTGTATGGGCAGGGAGGTGGCACCGTCCTCTCCTTGTTCTTAATAACTGTAGTAGGGAACGTGCCCTTCCGTCATATACTTTGTATCTCCTCCAGTGTTGGAGGGTCAGGACATGCTTCTCCTCCAATGTGGGAGGGACTCAAAAGAAATTGCATATGTACAAGAAAGAATATATTACCTCTAGTTTTATGCGGACTCAAGAACCCAATGGTTGTATTTTGATAATACTTTGTCATAATAATTATGCATCTCATCTTTAGAGGTTTTTTTTTTCTTGCTGAGATAATGGGTCCACCCCATACAATGGACTCACCTTATCTACTGAGTCCAGCCCATCCAATGGCATTTTTTAAAACCTCGTATTTTGACATATTTTCTCATCTAAATGTCATTGTATGGGGTGGATCCATTAGATGAGGTGAGCCCATTGGTTGGGGTAATACGAGGCCGACCTATTGTATGGGATGGACACATTATATAGGGCCAAACCCATTGTATAATGATTGGACCCATTGTATAAGTTGATGGACCGCTTTTATACAGAGTGGACCCTTGTATAAGGGATGCACCTATTGTATAAGGTCCCCCAATCGTGATACAATGGGCCATTATGAAATGGGTCATCTCTTAGAGAAATGGTCCAGTCGAGTCATAATGTTACCAGTGATAATGTTGCCAGTGTTAATGATGCCAGTATATATGTTGCCAGTGTATAAGTTGCTTAGTGATAATCCACATGTGTTTCCTCATGGCTTCTACGCAAGGTTTGACAAACGGTACTTACATTTAGTAAGAGAGCGAGAGAGACTAAGTGAATAAAAGATGTTACATCTCCTCTGAAGGAATTTCATACAGAAATGAAGCATGAAATTGTTGACACAGGAGATGCAGATTTGGTAAGTTCCTTTATGGAAGGTAGGGTGAAATGGGCGATAAGCACTTGCTATCAAAACAAACAAGTAGAACTGGGGGACAAGGAAGTGGTTTGATCGCCCTAATCTACTTGTCATGGAGTTGATCGCTCTGATCTCTATCTGTCATGGATTTGATATGCCATCAAGTCTGATTTAAAGTGCTTGAGGAGCTTCCTGTCTGGGATGTCATCTTCCAGAGCGCACTGAGAGTGCCCTTTGTCTTTTGAAGAACCGACTCTAAGAGTTGGCAAGACGTCCGTTGATAGGCTGGTCATGCTGCCAACTAGTCATGTTAAACTAGACGAGCGGTTTGGACATATTCGAGAGAGCTCCCAAGAACATATTGAGGACCCCTTGTGTTTCTTCATAGATGAGACCGTTGAGCGCTCTACAACATATCAAATGACAAATGCTTACTTGAACAATGATGAGTTTTGGATATACAACAAAAAACATGAGGTATTCTCTATAAAAAATTTGTTTATGTGTAATCTCAACTAATTACAAGCTTAGAATCGTCCTGGAATCTTATTAGCTGAGGATAATAAGGTACTTTTAAACTAGCTCTCCATGGATGGTGCCAAAGGAGAGCAAGACATCATCAATACTCAAGATTGCACAAGGAATTATGAAAGAGAGAATTTGTATAGCAGAGTGTTGCCACCTTTTGGGCAAAACACTAAGGCCGGATTGTTGCAAAGGTGAGCATATGCAATAAGGGTAGCTATGTGACAACCAATGAGCAACACAAAAATGATTAATACGGGTAAACCATGTTCACCCAATTACAAAGTTTGTATGCAATGGTTCCACATACATGGAGTGCATGCACACAAAGGGGAAACTTTGCATTGGTCGATCTTGTAGCAACAAATATGTCAAACTATCTTACTAGTTGAAATTGTTGTTGTGCTTTGTGCACACTTACATCATAATAAGACAAAAGAGGTTTGGCTTATTTGAGGACAATAGAGAATTAAGTACATTTGTTACAACAAACAAACCCCTCCTCATGTCTCCTGGGTGCTCAAAAAGTATGTATCATCTTGCAATGTGGGGGGTTCAACTAAAAATCTCATGCAAACATGTATGAGACTTGTAGAGATCTACTATGAAGCACTTGACACTAAGAAGACATGCAAGAAGTAAAGCCTTTATGCTTCAAAGTTATATATATAAGATGTGATTGAATCTTTGGTGACTTTTGCATTTTGCTTCATGATCTTCTAGTTACATCCTTGTGTTTTGATGTAAGAGAGTTGAAAGACCACATTTCATGGAGCAAACTACAACATCACAACTCAGGCTTGTCGAGTCTTCTATTATTTTGGGTCAAAATCTTGACACGGTGAAACACCCGTTTAATGCTTGCTATGTACTCAGGCATGTCGAGTCTTCTATTATTTTGGGTCAAATTCTTGACATGGTGAAACGCCCGTTTAATGCTTGCTATGTAATCCTTAAAGGTCTGTTCAATCAATGAAGATTCTTGGAAGACTTGAAGCACCCCGCCTTTGTTTCACTCAACATTGGCTCAGTCTTCATGAGACATATGTTTAAAGAATCATGTTAGAGTGCATTTGTATGCAAGAACACTAAGATATGAGATTTTGCAAATTCACAACTACTGTTTAGTAGTTTGAGATATTATTTGGGAGTATGTACGCACAACACTGTGGTCACATGTGAACAAATATTGGCTATTTTTGGTACACTACAAGATTGTGTAGAACTATGATATTCTATAGTCACAACAAATAGGGATAAAATTGGTGCTATTGTTAGTGAGAAGCTCAATAAGAACAACCTCCATGCTTAAAGGTTTAGAAATAACAATTTTTTAATGTCCATTGCCAATTGATCTCCCTTCCATGTGCTCCCCTCATGCGATCCTCCCATCTCCAGATCAAGCCCACTCTATGCATCTCTATGAAAATCCATCAAGTGAAGGGACTCCATGGCCCCCCAGTTCGTGGGACTCTGGCATGACTACATGTATGCACGTGCATTGGGCCTTCAAATAAAAATCTCATGCAAAAACGTATGAGACTTCTAGAGATCTCGCCAAGGGTTTGCTATGCGCGAGGCATTCGTAATTGGCACCAAGGGTCTGCTGTGCGCGAGGCTCCCGTGATCGGCGCCAAGATATTTGCTCCATGAAATGTAGTCTTTCAACTCTTCTTACATCAAAAGACTAGGAATGCATAATGTTTTGGAGCATAAGACTTGTTGATCAATTGATTAAGATACAATGTAATTTTCTACCATCACAAGAACATTTAAGCAATCCTTACAATGCCGATTCCCATTTGGTGGGAGGCCATGAATGCGTCCACCTTTTCATGAGTGAGAGGCCACCAACCACACTCATATAGAAGTTAAACAACCACCATCTTTGCAAAAGGGAACACTGGTGCTCATTGAAAAGATGGTGGTTGGGGAGGCAAAATGCATTTTCACAGCCACCAGAATGATAATTGAGGAGGCAATCCAAGTGCTTGCAAGAGGGATGGTGGATGGAAGAGCAACACACGTTCTCCCAGCAAGTATGATGGCTGCGAGGGCAAAGGAGTTACTCACAAGAAGGATGATGATGGCTAGGAAGGTGGAGGAGGACATGCTCAAAGAATTGATGATGGTTGGGGAGGTGATGATGCAAGTATTGAATGTCAGAATGGTGGTTGTGGGCACTGTGCTAGGAGCGGAAAAAAGGATACTCAAAGGGGGTTTGGAGTGAAAGAGGTACTGGTTTTGGGTGGGGCAAGGTGGGTGGTAGCAGGAGGAACCACGATTGGGGGGACAATGCAAAGGGTATGGAAAGAAGCAGCATGGCAAATAGATCAAATGGAAGGGGGAGGGTTACAAGGTTTTCACACAGGGATAATGAAGCCTTTGAAATAACATCAGGGCAAGCAAGCTTTTTTCCACCTGAAGGACGAGGTACCGGGCATGATGCTTCTACTAGTGGATGGAAGAGCCAAAGCAAACAAGAACAATGAGAAAGAAAAGATATGGTATTATCAAGACCCCAGTAAAGCTAACCAGGGCCCCTTCTTGTGGAGCAACTACAAAAGTGGGAGAGGACGAAGCTTTTCACTTTGGATCTAAAAGTCTGGCGAGCAATAGAGGGTCAAGATGCTTCAGTTCTTTTGGCAAATGCTCTTTTAGACAGGTGCTCTTTTGGGTAGGTGGTCCAATGATATTCCACTTGGTTTTGGCCACCATTCATAGAGCTCACAAGGTTTAAGGTGTGGAGTTCCAGAGGAGAGAAAATGTGTGCGTGTGAGACTAGTACCATGCTTGTTCAAGATGCATGCCTGTGAGAAAATGTGTGCCTGTGAGACTAGTACCATGCTTGTTCAAGATAGTGGTCCGAGACCCAAATGGGACACAGTAAATGGTAGTGTGGCAAAGGAGTGTTATCTTGGTATTACAAAAAGGGCAAGGCCATGGTGATTGCTAGGATTCGACATTCTATTTTCTTGGAATAGTAACAGAGATCGTTCCAGAGGGAATTGGGATCAAGGAGAAAACCATAGCCTGGATTATTCTACTAACTCAAACTATGATTTATAAACTATGCCAAATAATGCCTATGGAGCAATGCAGGTGGGCACTAATAGCTCTATGTATGGGAAGATAGGTTTCAACCAGGTTTTTAGTGTGTTGCTGGCAGCACACTAAAAAATTGGCAGCTACATGGGATGCTTGGAGTAATTATGGAGATGGCTGGTTTTTGCAACCATTGTTCACATCTGATGTAGACCCCACACTCCCTAAGAGTATTCACAAAAATATCTTTCCCATGGAATTCATTAAAGGCCTTAACAATCCATCCTCAAAAGTTTTATTTTTTGATGGTCCAAGCAACTAGAGAGAAGGAATTAGAGAGCTTACGCCTAGCAGAACAACGTCGAGAAATGAAGACAAAGACCCCTATGACAATAGCCGTACGAATTGCGCAATCAGGTTCTCATGAACTTGCAGGCCCTAAGAGTCAGACAAATTGTAGGGAGCCGCAATGAGGCCGCAATGCATCCACCTCAAGAGAACCCCCTAGTACTCCAATCCTAGATGGGATGTTTCTCAATGAAAATTAGTGGGAGTATGACTTGCAAACAGAGAATTTGACATAACTATACATAGGCCACACATGCCATGTGGACTGGTTAGAGGCTATACAATCCACACCTAGTGCCATCTGTGTTTGTTTTAATGTTTTATAAGGTCTTTTTGATAGCAAACTACAAAGTCAAAAGTAAGGAAGGCTGTGGTTAACAAGTCAATGAATTGGTGTATTGGACACTTGTCAAAAGAACAGCTTAGGAAGAGAAGAACATTATGACTGTCATATTGTGGTATGAGCAGTTGAAGAACATAAGGGGATGTGAACTGCATATGCTTGTGGAAGGAGAAGAAGCGGCACAACTATTGTGAAAGACAAAAAGATCACACGGAGCTTCGCACAATTAACGTGATGATTATAGGGCAGCTCTCATGATCTAATGATGAGACTTTGTGCTCTCCTATAGCAACTATTACTGACTCACTTCACAACAAATAAAGGGGCTACTGTTATCATGCATATTTAAAATTAAAATCTATCTAGGTAGAGAGAGAGAGAGAGAGAGAGAGAGAGAGAGAGAGAGAGAGAGAGAGAGAGAGAGAGAGAGAGAGAGGGAGAGAGTTAACAATTCTTTTCCTTTTAAAGAGGGCTTCTACACAAGGAATCAACACAAGAAACAGATGAATGAGAGATATCTTTATATAGTTTTTGATTGCAATAATCCACCAACAATCTATGCTCCATTTTGGGTATGCAAGCAATGTGAAGAGGACATGAGATAGAGATATAGAGTGTGTGTGAGAGACAGTGAGCTAGAGAGAGGAAAAAGAAAAACTTAATTAGGAGGAAAAGAATGGAAGAGAGAGAGAGAGAGAGAGAGAGAGAGAGAGAGAGAGAGAGAGAGAGAGAGAGAGAGAGAGAGAGAGAGAGAGAGAGAGAGAGAGAGAGAGAGAGAAAGAGAGAGAGAGAGAAAGAAAGATTTTTAATGTCCATATCAAGCCGAAATCGGCCTTTGCTTGCGGAAGTGTCACTCCCTTTGGAGTATTGGGCAGGGGAGGGATGTGGTCCTCTTTAAGAAGCCTATGAGTTGCAATTGTCTCCCTTCTATCTGTGTAGTTGTGAGTGGCTATAATAGTGTATCCCGATGACTCTGTATCTCTAGTAAGAAGCACCCTAGCTGTCTCTGATCTCGGGAGTCCATGATCTCTCGGAGGGTGGGTTGTCCTCCAAATGGGGCCTTATACCTACCCCTGATCTCAGTATATGCTCGACAGCGACATACAAAATGCTCTTCACTCTCCACCTCCTCTGTGCAGGTTCGGCAGACTCGCTCCTCTCTAGGCATCCCAATATGTCTCCCGGTCTCAATCTCTAATCTGTGTGATGCCACCCTCAACTAACCAATCGCCACCCGTGAGCTATGTGGCATATATGTGTTCATGTAGCGTGGTCTCTGTATGAACCCATCCGGCAGTACATCCCCGATCCCAAGCTTCAGTAACTCCCATACCCTCCTAATGTATAGCTGCCAAAAGGTCCTATCGCAGCACTATATTCCTCTTGCTACGAGAGAGGTGAACATAAGGTGATGAGTCAGGGTCGTACTGGAAGGGTGGCAGGCTCTCCATATCAAGACCATGTGCCTCAAACCATGTTCAGACCTATGCGTACCATGCCCTCTCATACCCACTCTCTAATAGTTGTATGGCTGCCTCAAAAGCCCTACCAGTGAGTCTGTTAGGAGGTAACTCTCTCATCCTCTGAATGAAGCAAACTGTCTCAAATAGTGCCTCTATGATGCTTAATGTGTGCAAGATGTAGATTATATAGCCCACTATATGTGCACAATGTATGTTACATGTTGAAGATGTATATTATATGTGCCTGCTATATTTGGTTGTGATTGACCGACAAACAAGGAGGCCTAGAGTTGCTCCCTCCATGTCTATCTTTCATTTGCAATGTCATAAAAATTAATATCTATCCAACCCAAATGATTTTCTCATATTAAACTGATCACTTAATGTGGGAGAATACACGGGAACAAGGGTTAAGATATAGACATGTGCTTATAGATCTATCTCAACACGGGGCCAATGGTTAAGGGGCCCAAATGAGAGATGGTCTATCAAAGAGCAAGGCTAACCAATGGAGCATAAGACCTTAGGGTTAGCTTCATTGAAGACCTCCAATAATGTGTGTAAAAGTCCTTTGACCTTTGAGCTTGAGGTGGGAACCCGGCCTAAGCTCGAGGTGCTTGTCCTGCTTGAGGTGCTTGTTGTGCTTGAGGTGCTTGACTGGCTCCATGCTTGAGGTGCTTCACTTGCTACATGATTAAGGTGCTTGAGGTGCCTTGAGATGCTTGCCTGAGATGCTTGTGGGAACACCCCCTAGTTCAAGTGCTTTGTCATGCTTGATGACTAAGGGGCTTGCTCATCCAAAGTCAAAAAGATCCCTACAAGGAGGGGGGCGAGCCTACAAGGGGGGGGATGAGAGAGAACACACACACACACACACACACACACACACACACACACACACACACACACACACACACACACACACACACACACACACACACAGGGAAGCCCCAGCTTGAAGAGGCAGCAAGGACACTTGTCAAGTTCCTCCCCATGTTGCCCTCATGGTGTGCCTGAAGCCTATTGGTTGGCCACCCAAGGGGTCCAATGATAATTTAGGATATTTAATTAATTGATTTTGCATTTATCAAGTCCTCTCTCTCAAAGGGGAAAGGGGGACACTTGTCCCAAGGCTACCCATGTTGCTTGTAATGGCTCCTGCTTGTGATTGGCTAGGCCTGGAGGGGTCCAATGAGCTTCAAGCATGAGCTACAAGGGGGGGTCGACCCAAGCAAGCTAGGGGGGTGCTTAGGGGGTATACTCACCCACACACACTCACAAACACTCTCATTGAGTGCTATGCAAAGTGCAAGAGCTCCATCTCCTTCTCCAAGCTCCTTGAGAAGTTGAGAGCCTACACCAACTCTCTTGGCTATGGAATGCAAATCCAACCAAGAGCTATGCTTCAATGCTTAAGCTTGCCATCTCCTCCTTATTCATTACTATGCTATTATGTATGTTAGCAACAAGAGTATGATAAGTGAGGAACTACTTCTTTCTCCTACGAAATGTTTCTTCTTCCTCTTCCCTACCCTCATTCCCTGCTAGCTCTCTCCACCTTCGAAGGTGTTTGAGGTATTGTGGCTGAGGCTTGGGATAGTTAATGCTTTCTACAAGTGCATGTTATGATTATTGCAAGAAGGCTAATGGTTTATTGCAAGTAGATTAATTACTTAATGCAAGTAGATTAATTGTATTGCAAGGTAGATTAATTATTGCTTTAAGCACAAGTTGATGCATAAAAGTATACATCTTCATGCACTCAAATGATTTAGGGAACACAAAGATTAATGATGTTCACAAGTTCTTAATTGTTTCCAAGCTAAGATTGATTGTTGAAATTATGCAAAATCTTGGTGTGTGAACCTTCCATCTTCATATTGCCAAGGAGGTCTCAAGGAACACAAAGATTGTATTGTACCAAGTCTCTCTTAATGAGAGAATCTATAATACAAATGCCTTTTGGAGGGGGGACCGGCTCCACATAAATCCGGTCCTCAACTGTTGTCATATTCTCTACACTCTCTCTCTTGTAAAAGTATTGTTCATGCCTAGTTAATTAAGTGTTATGATAGAGTTGCTACTACCAATTAAGTTCACCCTCTATGCTCTCAAAATTGCTCACTCTAATTCTCTTAATTCCTCTATTCTCTAAGTTCATAGGCCATTCACATTACATTGGTATCAGAGCATTTGGTTTCTCTTTTCTTGCTTAAGAAGAGGGGTCTTTAAGTAGCCTATAAATGGTTTATGTTGTTAATTATAATAGGGTAAGTGGAACTGGGATCTAATATCGGTTTTGTTAAGCCCACTATGTGGGGCATGGTGCACACCTCGGGAGCTTTGGACTTAATAATTGAGTCTTTTTAGACTTGCCTACGGCTTTACCATTATTGAGCCATAAGAAGTCCGAAAGGAGCTAGCCCTTGGCAATTCTGCTATGTTAGACCTACTCCTCTACTCTCTATAATTAACCACTTTGAGCCGTGGGTGTAGATACTTAAGAGCCGATTTTCAAAGGCTAAGAGGAGTGGCAACTAAGTTTTTGAATTGCCAAAGCATACACTAAGTACATACATAAATTCTGTTAACATGGCTGATAATAATCAAGAGAGTAGAATGAACATTGATAACTTTGATTTTGCACATTGAAGTGCTAATGATGATGCTCCCATGTTTATCAAATGTCTTGTTTCTAAGCTGCAACAAGCTATGGAAAACCCATTCCTACAAGGTGAAGTTTTCCAACAACTTCATAGTTATGGGATTCTCCAAACTCCCCCAAAAGAGAGAGCACCTGAGAAGTCTCTTCATGAGATTTCCAAGAGAGGGCTCTCTACGGCGAGAGAAGAGGAGAACCCATACGAAGCGCTTAAATGTTTACTAGCGGGCTTACCTCCATCCAAGAAGAAAGATAAAGTCTCTACTTTAGAGCCTTCACCAAGAGGAGGAGAAGGAAGTGAGTCTTCCAATAATTCCAAAGATTTGGCTCCAAGAAGACGGCAGCCTCAATGATCTCCAACTTCCCCCAAGAAGGAAAGATCACTGCAAAGTCCTCCTCCTCATTATCACAAAAGGGAAGAGAGGTACCAAATAAAGGAAAAGGAGAGAAAGAGGTCACCCTCTTCTCCATCTTCATCAACTTCCTCATATTCCAATGAAGGTAGCGGCTCTTCTCTCAAAGAGTCCCAGAGGAAAGGCCATCGCAAGTTCTATCTGGTATGGAGAAGGTCCAAGAAGCTAAAGAAGTTCAAAGAGGGAGGGAAGAACACCACTTTTCTTGCCTATGCTGGCACCTTTGGTGCTATGGACAAGGTCTTGGCCTTCATCCAACAGCTTGATGCGGCCTTTGGTGATGAGGGCTTCACAGAGTCCTCTAAACTGCATCAAGTATCTATGCATTACCAAAGTTCCGCTCGACAATGGTGGGATAGCCTACGAGCCCAAATAAAAGCTCCAAAGACATGGAAGGCTTTAAGAGCCTCCATCATAAAACAGTTTTTGGCAAGCAATGCTCAAGAAAATGTCCTCACAGAATGGCAAAACTTGAAACTCTCTCCCTACGAGTCTAGCCAAAAGTATGTAGATAATTTTTGGGATTTATTTCTCAAAGCCACTATCTACAAAAAGATAGACTTTGGGGAGCAAGAGCAACAATTATGTGCGGGTATTTCTGAAGAGAAGGCCGAGTATATTAACTCACAAAGGCCTAATACCATATCGGCGGTCATACATCATACTATGGTCACCTCTCAAATCGATTCCCAAAAAGGGGTTAAGAAAAACTCTAAACCCATGGAAGTGAAGGATCAAAATGAGCCTAGAGGGAGTACTAATGCTCAAACTTCCTCCAAAGGCAACTCTAGCAACACCGATAACAAAGTTAAGGAGAAAGGAGTCTATAAAGGTAAGAATAAACTCTCTGCAATAGAGCTAGAGATAAGGATAACAAATGCTACAAGTGTGGACAACAAGGGCATGTCTATCGTGCTTGTCCCCAAAGAAATGCACACAACAAGCCACCTTGAGTTTCTATGTTGGAAACTCCAAAAGAGGATGCTTATAGAAAAAGGCTTTTGTTTTTCCTATGCTAGGAGATATGTACATACATGTTTATGAGTCGGGTAGTATCCTATTCCTTGTAAATATGCATGCTTTCACAAGTTAATGAAAATTTATATTTTCATATACATGATTTCTGTTAGAAAGTCTATAAATGAATTTAATGTTTCAACCAATAACAATATTATTAAATAAATAATAATAATTGAAAAAACGGGAATCAAGAGGAATTAGAATTGTCTAAATTCTTAAATGGATTCCAAAATGTTTTTAATGATGATACCCCCGTGGGCTCTCCACAATGAGGGGACAATGGCCATACAATGGAGCTTTTACCATGAAGCTCATTGCCTAATAAGCCTCCTTATTGAGCTTTACAAGCTCCACAAGAGGAGTTCAAAAAGGCAATAACATGGACTGGTAAGTTTCGAGAGAGATTCAATAATTAGGTCACATTATCTCTAAAGGTGGTATTTCTATGGATCCACAAAAAGTAGAGGTAATAAAAGATGGCCTAATCCAAGGAATCTACATGAGTTGCAAAGCTCTAAAGGTATGAGTGCATACTAAAGATGCTTCATAGGAAAAATCCATGCTTATAGCAGGTCCAATACATGACTTAACAAAAAAGAACGTTAAGTATACATGGACCGCAAAGAGAGAAAAATACTTCTAAAAAGTTTAAAGAGAAACTTATTTCTCAACTTATGGGATCTCTCAAAGCTATTTGAGGACCAATGTAATGCCTGGATGATTGCCTTTGAGCAAAACTTTGCTTCAAGAAGGGAATACCATAGCATACAAGATTCAAAGACTCAACTCCAATGAGCGAATGTTGGTCATATACAAAAGGACCTATGAGCTGTTTTAAATGCTCTAGACACATGGAAGTACTTCTTGCGGACTCCATTCATGATGCAAACCAAGCTTTCAGACAATCAAATGAGGTAGAAAAATTTCTTTTTGCAACTTAAATTCTACTTTGCTCACATTGCTGGCAAGCACAATCATGTAGCCGATGCACTTTCCCAATGGCCAAGGGTAGATAGGATATCAATAGCAACTTACAATGAGATATGTTTTATGATAGTTAAATATGCTTCTAACCCAGGCTTTAGGGATATGATAATAGCCTTACAAATGGAAGAAAAAGAACCACTCACGTAAAAGGATGGTTATCTTCCATACCTCAATAGGCTATATCTTCCTTACTTCCCATGCTCCTTCCATATGCGGGGCAAAGAGGAATTCGAATTTACTATGCTAGGAGTAAAAGCATACTTGTATTGGCTTACCAAGAAACAATAACATACAAGAGAATGTTTCAAAATGTATGGTATACCAAAAGATGAAGTATGAAAAAAGGACCATGGCTTGCCAACATCCAATTGTGTCGAATAGAAATCCTACTATGACCACTAATTTTAGTCTCTATCAGAATTAGAGTAATCCTCTTATGTCGGCCTACTATTCCAACGGATGGCCAAAAGCAAAGTTACAAAACTAATGATCCTTGATCTACTAAAAGCCTGTGATTCGAAGTAGATCAATGCTCAAAATGAGAGAAGTACTTATCTTAATAATAGTATGTCTCTCATAACGTGAACATACTTCTAAGGAGAAACTACCTTTCGAGGCTAAAGACGGAAGATCCAAAAGTCCCTTGTAGCTTAAGATACCTGGGAAGATCTTCATTGCAAAGGAGTATAGCCGAGATCAAAACGAATCTTTTTACAAGATTAAACAGGCTATATCCATTTATTAGCTAGGCAAAAGAGGCTCCTGCCGTTAGGCACAAAAGAGCCTTATCCTTAAAAAAAAAAAAAAAAAAAAAAAGAAGAAGAAAAAAAGTTGGGTCTTACTAAACTTCCCCAAGGCTCATCTAAGGCAAATTATACACAAATAAAGACCCGCCACAAATCAAGGATGAAGCAGAGGAGCTCCAACCCAAGTTCATCCTTCAACAAGAAGACAAGGTATTAAGAAATGGTAAGATTACTGACAGTATCTTATTTAATTATCCTTTCAAAGATGCTAAATGCATGCAAAGAACATGGCTTAAGGATAATATCAAGCTTGTTAATGATGCTTACAATGACACAAAAGAGTAAGCAAATGTAAAAGAAATGCATTTTAAATGATCAATGTTTTTGTCTTATAGGACTCTCTTTTTCTGTTTTGTGCACAAATTTTAAAGTATGCATACTTAGGATCATGTTTGTGGTGACTACGTCTCCCAAACACCAAGTAGAACTTGTCACTCTACTTTGGAAGTATGATATGGACTAAAAAGAGCAGACATGCTTGCGGGAGACAATGTCTCTCAAGCACCAAATGGATTAGTCATCCACTCTGGAATGATGTCGTAGGGTAAAAATGGATCCTCTACCCGCTAAGACCAATGGACTAATGGGTGAGACTTTACCATCTCTACCTCATAGTCGAGGACGACTATGATTTCAAGAGAGAGGTACTGTCATAAAAATTAATATCTATCCAACCCAAATGATTTTCTCATATTAAACTGATCACTTAATGTGGGAGAATACACGGGAACAAGGGTTAAGATATAGACATGTGCTTATAGATCTATCTCAGCACGGGGCCAATGGTTAAGGGGCCCAAATGAGAGATGGTCTATCAAAGAGCAAGGCTAACCAATGGAGCATAAGACCTTAGGGTTAGCTTCATTGAAGACCTCCAATAATGTGTGTAAAAGTCCTTTGACCTTAGGCAAGCTAGGGCTGAGCTTGAGGTGGGAACCCGGCCTAAGCTCGAGGTGCTTGTCCTGCTTGAGGTGCTTGTCGTGCTTGAGGTGCTTGACATGCTTGAGGTGCTTGATTAAGATGCTTGAGGTGCTTGACTAGCTCCATGCTTGAGGTGTTTCACTTGCTACATGATTAAGGTGCTTGAGGTGCCTTGAGATGCTTGTGGGACCACCCCCTAGTTTAAGTGCTTTGTCATGCTTGATGACTAAGGGGCTTGCTCATCCAAAGTCAAAAAGATCCCTACAAGGAGGGGGGCGAGCCTACAAGGGGGAGGATGAGAGAGAACACACACACACACACACACACACACACACACACACACACACACACACACACACACACACACACACACACACACACACACACACACACACAAGGGAAGCCCCAGCTTGAAGAGGCAGCAAGGACACTTGTCAAGTTCCTCCCCATGTTGCCCTCATGGTGTGCCTGAAGCCTATTGGTTGGCCACCCAAGGGGTCGAATAATAATTTAGGATATTTAATTAATTGATTTTTCATTTATCAAGTCCTCTCTCTCAAAGGGGAAAGGGGGACACTTGTCCCAAGGCTACCCATGTTGCTTGTAATGGCTCCTGCTTGTGATTGGCTAGGCCTGGAGGGGTCCAAGGAGCTTCAAGCATGAGCTACAAGGGGGGGTTGACCCAAGCAAGCTACGGGGGTGCTTAGGGGGTATACTCACCCACACACACTCACAAACACTCTCATTGAGTGCTATGCAAAGTGCAAGAGCTCCATCTCCTTCTCCAAGCTCCTTGAGAAGTTGAGAGCCTACACCAACTCTCTTGGCTATGGAATGCAAATCCAACCAAGAGCTATGATTCAATGCTTAAGCTTTCCATCTCCTCCTTCTTCATTACTATGCTATTATGTATGCTAGCAACAAGAGTATGATAAGTGAGGAACTACTTCTTTATCCTACGAAATGTTTCTTCTTGCTCTTCCCTACCCTCATTCCCTGCTAGCTCTCTCCACCTTCGAAGGTGTTTGAGGTCTTGGGACTGAGGCTTGGGATAGTTAATGCTTTCTACAAGTGCATGTTATGCTTATTGCAAGAAGGCTAATGGTTTATTGCAAGTAGATTAATTACTTAATGCAAGTAGATTAATTGTATTGCAAGGTAGATTAATTATTGCTTTAAGCACAAGTTGATGCATAAAAGTATACATCTTCATGCACTCAAATGATTTAGGGAACACAAAGATTAATGATGTTCACAAGTTCTTAATTGTTTCCAAGCTAAGATTGATTGTTGAAATTATGCAAAATCTTGGTGTGTGAACCTTCCATCTTCATATTGCCAAGGAGGTCTCAAGGAACACAAAGATTGTATTGTACCAAGTCTCTCTTAATGAGAGAATCTATAATACAAATGCCTTTTGGAGGGGGGACCGGCTCCACATAAATCCGGTCCTCAACTGTTGTCATATTCTCTACACTCTCTCTCTTGTAAAAGTATTGTTCATGCCTAGTTAATTAAGTGTTATGATAGAGTTGCTACTACCAATTAAGTTCACCCTCTATGCTCTCAAAATTGCTCACTCTAATTCTCTTAATTCCTCTATTCTCTAAGTTCATAGGCCATTCACATTACATGCAATACCCCTTTGCAGATGACAATTCAATTCATTATGCAAACTAATTTTCATATTTGTCAGTGGAGTCGCATGCGAGCTACCTCCTCTCTCTCTCTAGCGCTACCTCCCCCCCCCCCACCCTCTCTCTCTCTCTCTCTCTCTCTCTCTCTCTCTCTCTCTCTCTCTCTCTCTCTCTCTCTCTCTCTCTCTCTCTCTCTCTCTCTCTCTCTCTCTCTCTCTCTCTCTCTCCCCCCCCTATCTTTGTATTTGGGTATACATATGTCAATATACGTAATTCGATATACACACAATATACGCAATATGGTATACCGTCTTACACACAATATGCGATATGATATATCATCTTACACGCAATATGCATAACATATATGCAATATGATATACAATGTTACACGCAATATGCATTATGCAATATGCACTAAGCATTGATACCTGCAGCGTAAACCCTAGTAATACTTGCAGCCTAAACCCTAGTGATACTTACATGGAAAGCGATGATGAAGAAGTGCATTCACCTGAACCCGACAAACAGACAGACGACTGGAAAGCGATGGTATACGAGCTTCATGTTGTACTGAACGTGGGAAAACATTTGTGTGTAGGTATGGTTGTGGTGAGCAATATGGTGTTGAAAGGATCAACACGCACATGCTTAAACTACATGGTTGGAAGTACCCCAAGCTCGGGGTTTTGGCCAGAAATTCACCTTCATATAGCTACTAATTCCAAACTTAATTGTGTGGCGAGGTTGGAGGCATCTTGCATTAATGCTACAAATCCTTGAGAAAACGTACAACAATATACAAAGGTACACAAATACTTTCTTCTTCTTTTAGTGGCTACATTTGAAGAAGTAAAATAGCGAGAGGCCACCAACCACACTCATATAGAAGTTAAACAACCACCATCTTTGCAAAAGGGAACATTGGTGCTCATTGCAGAGATGGTGGTTGGGAAGGCAAAATGCCTTTTCACAGCCACCAGAGTGATAATTGAGGAGGCAATCCAAGTGCTTGCAAGAGGGATGGTGGATGGAAGAGCAACACACATTCTCCGAGCAAGTATGATGGCTGAGGGGGCAAAGGAGTTACTCACAAGAAGGATGATGATGGCTAGGAAGGTGGAGGAGGACATAATCAAAGCAATGATGATGGTTGGGGAGGTGATGATGCAAGTATTGAATGTCGAAATGGTGGTTGTGGGCACTGTGCTAGGAGCGGAAAAAAGGATACTCAAAGGGGGTTTGGAAGTGAAAGAGGTACTGGTTTTGGGTGGGGCAAGGTGGGTGGTAGCAGGAGGAACCACAATTGGGGGGACAATGCAAAGGGTATGGAAAGAAGCAGCATGGGAAATAGATCAAATGGAAGGGAAGGGGTTACAAGGTTTTCACACAGGGATAATGAAGCCTTTGAAATAACATTAGGGCAAGCAAGCTTTTTGCCGCCTCAAGGGCAAGGTACAATGCATGATGCTTCTACCAGACTAGGGGTGGGATGGAGCCAAAGCAAACAAGAACAATGAGAAAGAAAAGATATGGTATTATCATGACCCCATTAAAGCTGACCGGGGCCCCTTCTTGTGGAGCAACTACAAAAGTGGGAGAGGACACAGCTTTTCACTTTGGATCTAAAAATCTGGCGAGCAACAGAGGGTCAAGATGCTTCAGTTCTTTTGGCAAATGCTCTTTTAGACAGGTGCTCTTTTGGGTAGGTGGTCCAATGATATTCCACTTGGTTTTGGCCACCATGCATAGAACTCACAAGGTTTAAGGTGTGGAGTTCAGAGGAGAGAAAATGTGTGCCTGTGAGACTAGTACCATGCTTGTTCAAGATGCATGCCTGTGAGAAAATGTGTGCCTGTGAGACTAGTACCATGCTTGTTCAAGATAGTGGTCCGAGACCCAATGGGACACAGGAAATGGTAGTGTGGCAAAGGAGTGTCATCATGGTATTACAAAAAGGGCAAGGCCATGGTGATTGCTAGGATTCGACATTCTATTTTCTTGGAATAGTAACAGAGATCGTTCCAGGGGGAATTGGAATCAAGGAGCAAACCATAGCCTGGATTATTCTACTAACTCAAACTATGATTTATAAACTATGCCAAATAATACCTATGGAGCAATGCAGGTGGGCACTAATAGCCCTATGTATGGGAAGATAGGTTTCAACCAGGTTTTTAGTGTGTTGCTGGTAGCAACACACTAAAAAATTGGCAGCTACATGGGATGCCTGGAGTAATTATGGAGATGGCTAGTTTTTGAAACCATTGTTCACATTTGATATAGACCCCACACTCCCTAAGAGTATCCACACAAACATCTTGCCCATGGCATTCATTAAAGGCCTTAACAATCCATCACCCTCAAAAGTTTTATTTTTTGATGGTCCAAGCAACTAGAGAGAAGGAATTAGAGAGATTACGCCTAGCAGAACAACGTCGAGCAATGAAGACAAAGACCCCTATGACAATAGCCGTACCAATTGAGCAATCACGTTCTCATGAACTTGCAGGCCCTAAGAGTCAGACAAATTGTAGGGAGCCGCAATGAGGCCGCAATGCATCCACCTCAAGAGAACCCCCTAGTATTCCAATCCTAGATGGGATGTTTCTCAATGAAAATTAGTGGGAGTATGACTTGCAAACAAAGAATTTGACATACCTATACATAGGCCACACATGCCATGTGGAATGGTTAGAGGCTATACAATCCACACCTAGTGCCATCTGTGTTTGTTTAATGTTTTATAAGGTCTTTTTGGTAGCAAACTACAAAGTCAAAAGTAAGGAAGGTTGTGGTCAACAAGTCAATGAATTGGTGTATTGGACACTTGTCAAAAGAACAGCTTAGGAAGAGAAGAACATTATGACTATCATATTGTGGTATAAGCAGTTGAAGAACATAAGGGGATGTGAACTGCATATGCTTGTGGAAGGAGAAGAAGTGGCACAACTATTGTGAAAGACAAAAAGATCACACGGAGCTTTGCACAATTAACATGATGATTATAGGACAACTGTCATGATCTAATGATGAGACTTTGTGGTCACCTATAGCAACTACTACTGACTCACTTCACAACAAATAAAGGGGCTACTGTTATCACATAGATATAAAATTAAAATCTATCTATGTAGAGAGAGAGAGAGAGAGAGAGAGAGAGAGAGAGAGAGAGAGAGAGAGAGAGAGAGAGAGAGAGAGAGAGAGAGAGAGAGAGAGAGAGAGAGAGAGAGAGAGAGAGAGAGAGAGAGAGAGAGAGAGAGAGAGAGAGAGAGAGAGAGAGAGTTAACAATTCTTTTCCTTTTAAAGGGGGCTTCTACACAAGGAATCAACACAAGAAACAGATGAATGAGAGATATCTTTATATAGTTTTGGATTGCAATAATCCACCGACAATCTATGCTCCATTTTGGGTATGCAAGCAATGTGAAGAGGACATGAGATAGAGATATAGAGTGTGTGTGAGAGACAGTGAGCTAGAGAGAGGAAAAAGAAAAACTTAATTAGGAGGGAAAGAATGGAAGAGAGAGAGAGAGAGAGAGAGAGAGAGAGAGAGAGAGAGAGAGAGAGAGAGAGAGAGAGAGAGAGAGAGAGAGAGAGAGAGAGAGAGAGAGAGAGAGAGAGAGAGAGAGAGAGAGAGAGAGGAGAGGACGGTGCCACCTCCCCGCCCATACAACATGTATGGTATTTTTCCTTTCTTTGAGAGCACAAGCATGCGTGCACACTATGCACCTCTCTGCATCTTACAAAATTATTGTTTGAACAATGTTCACCTTCGTATAGCTGAAGGAGTACGAGCGGAAGTGCGATGCAAGAGAGAGTGGGAGAAGAAGAGCTCGACGATATGGTGAACTCGCTCTACTGTAATGTGTAGAGCATAGTGAGTTCTTATTAGGTTTTTACAAAAGAATATGTGTACATACCTGGCGGCCCGCCCACTTACCTGGGTGACCACATTGGGCTTTATACCCCAACAACCTCCCACTTAAAGTCCAATGTGGTACTTTAAATGTGAGAGAAGCTACTATACAAGCTAATATACAAGAGATGTACTACCCTACACCTAACTGCTTGCGAAAATGCGCAAATCTCTCTGAGGGAAGTCCTTTTGTAAGTAGATCAACAAGATTTTCTGTGGTGTGAACTTTGACAAGCTGAAGTTGCTTATCCTCGAGCATTTCCCTGATGAAATGATACTTCACATCCACATGCTTTGTCTTTGAGTGATAAACTGGATTGCGAGCCAATTGTATAGCACTTTGACTATCACAATATAACACAGGCATCTCTTCTTTGATTCCCAAATCTGTTACTAGTCGATTAAGCCAAATTGATTCTTTGCATGTCTCTGATGCTGCAACATATTCAGCCTCTGTAGTAGACTGAGTAACACAATCTTGTAATCTAGAACGCCATGATACTGCTCCACCAGCCAATGTAAAGACATATACATTCGGTTGTCTAAGTCACCTGCATAATCTGAGTCTGTAAAACCCTTTACACTTAGCTCCTGACTCCCATATCATATACGCATACTCTTTGTAGCTTTCAGGTATCTCAATATTCCTTTCACTGCCTCCCAATGTTTCTTGCCTGGGTTTGACATGAATCGACTTACTACTCCCACTGCAAGTGCAATGTCTGGGCGAGTAGCAATCATTGCATACATCAAACTACCCACTACAGACGCATATGGAATCTTATCCATTTCAGCCTGTTCTTCCTCAGACACAGGACAATCTTGTTTGCTAAGTTTCACATATGGTGGCAATGGAACACTCAATGCCTTTCCCTTCTCCATATTGAAACGTTGCAAAACCTTGTCAATATACTCTGTTTGAGATAACCAAATCAACTTCTTTGATCTGTCTCTCTCAATGTGCATACCAAGTATATGACTTGCCTCACCCATGTCTTTCATGTCAAACGATTTTGCCATCTTTGACTTCAAAGCTGAAATTTCTTCCAAGTGCTTGCCAGCAATCAACATGTCATCCACATACAAAATAAGGATCAACCAACTACCATCCTTAGCCTTCTTTGTATATAGACAGTGATCGAACTCACTACGTTTGTAGCCTTGAGAAAGCATAAACTTGTGGAATTTATGGTACCATGCCCTCGGTGATTGTTTTAAGCCGTAAAGACTCTTTAACAACTGGCATACCCAATCTTCCTTGCCTTTCTCAACAAACCCTTCTGGCTGCTGCATGTAAATTTCCACATCTAAATCACCATGCAAGAACGTTGTCTTGACATCCATTTGGTGCAACACCAAATCTAATATGGCAACCAATGCAAGAAAGCATCTCAATGTATTCATCTTCACTTCCGGAGAGAAGACTTCATCAAAGTCAATGCCTTGTTCTTGCTTAAAGCCCTTGGCAACAAGCCTTGCTTTGTACTTTGGCTGACTATCATGAGCGGTGATCTTATACCTGTAAACCCATTTACAGGGTAGAGCCTTTTTGCCCCGTGGTAATTTAACTAGCTTCAATGTCTGGTTTTTATGCAAAGCTGTCATCTCTGACTGCATGGCCAATTGCCAATTCCCGGAGTCCTTCATTTGCACTGCTTCCTTGTAACATGAAGGCTCATTGCAATCAGTCAACATGACATAGTTCATAGATGGAACAAACCTATCAGGAGGTCGCGTGACACGTCCAGATCTACGCACAATAGGTGGCTCAGGCTCAGCCACAACCTGTGGTTCCACTCTATCCTGTCCTTGCTCCTCTTGAGCCGTGACATTTTTTCTTGCACGTGCAGGTCCATCTTCTTGGAAGACAACTCTTCTAATCTCCTCAACCCTCTCTGGTTTAGAATGATATTTGGATTCATTAAAGTGAACATCATTGCTGCGGACAACCTTTCTGGATTCGGGTCCCAAAGTCTGTACCCATCTCACCAGAATTACCATAGCCTAGAAAGATGCACTTTCTACTCTTTGGCTCAAGTTTGTTCCTAAATTCCTTTGGAACGTGAGTATATGCCTCACAGCCAAAGACTCTGAGATGCTTGTATGAGGTCATTTTGCCTGACCATACCATCTCTGGCACTGAATCCTTCTGCAAAACCTTGCTAGGAGATCTATTTACAAGATGAACAGCTGTTGATACAGCTTCAGCCCAAAACCCATTTGGCAGCTGTGCATTAGACAACATACTTCTGACCTTCTCTTGTATGGTCCTATTCATCCTCTCAGCAACACCATTTTGAGGAGGATTGTCAGGAGCAGTAAGTTCACGTTTTATACCTTTTGACTCACAAAAGTCCTGAAAGGCCTTTGAAACATACTCTCCACCATTGTCAGTGCGTAAGCATTTAAGCTTCTTGCCACTCTGATTCTCCACAAGTGTCACAAACATTTTGAAAACACTAAACGCTTCATCCTTGTGCTTGAGAAAGTAAACCCATACTTTCCTCGAGTAATCATCTATAAATGTCATAAAGTAAGAAGCTCCCCCTAGAGATAGGTTAGGCATAGGTCCACACAAATCACTATGAACAAGTGCCAACTGTGTATCTCTTCTACTGCTTCTATGCTTATGTGGCTGTTGTGTTTGCTTAGCATACAGACAATGTTCATAGAATTCAAAATCATTAAATGAAAAGCCAGGCAAATAACGAGAACGAGACAAGATTTCCATTCCCTTCTTGGACATATGTCCTAACCGGCTATGCCACAAAGAAATGTTCGGCTGCTCGGTTACATTGATTACATTTTTAGAGACATTTGATACATAAATCATGTAAAGTCCTCCAGACTTTACTCCATGTGCTACTGTCATAGAACCCTTGGATATCTTCCACATGTTCTGTCCAAAAGTGGTGACGTAGCAGCATCATCAACTAAACCTGTGCTAATCAAGCTCTTTGTAATTGTGGGAACATGTCTCACATTCTTCAGCGTGAAAGAAGAGCCATTCTGAAACTTCAATTGTACATCTCCAGCACCTAAGATCGCATATGTCTGCCCATTGCCTAGCTAAACATGATCTTTAGTGGTCACATAAGAGGTAAACCACTCCTTGTTTGGAGACACATGAAGTGATGCCCCTGAGTCTATAATCTAGTCACTCAGTGCATTTCCATCAGATGCTGTAAGAAGAGCTGAGTCCATTGTATTCTTCAAGAAGTAGATGTCTCCTGACACTAGACTGTCATCCTCTGCAACAGTGTTTGTCACATTTATTTCCTGAATCTTTACTGAGGACTTGTTCTTCTCACCATGGTCTTCAGCTTTTTCTTTTCCTTTTTCTTCTTTCCATTCTCTGCAGTCTCTTTTCATGTGACCCTTCTTGCCACAATGGTAGCATTCTATGTCACTCTTGCCTTTAGCACTGCGGGACTTGCTACGAGACTGATTCCTCTTTCCACCTTTGTACTTTTCTTTGGTCCTTCCCCTGACAACTAAGGCTGTTCCTTTACCTTTGTCCATTGTCTTTCTATTGGTTTCTTCAGTAAGCAGACTTCCTTCTACACCTGCTATGTTCAAACCATCTGGAGGTGCAGAATTACTCAAAGCTGTGCAAAAAGTGTCCCAACTTTCCGGCAATGTGATCAACAGGAACATAGCTCTAACAGGTTCATCAAACTTGACACCTTGAGCTGACAACTGACTGTAGATTGTGTTGAGTTCATTCAGATGATTGGACATAGGTGTCCCTTCTTTCATCTTCAAGTCAACAAGCTTCTTAAGCCAGTATACCTGTGAAGCTGCACTGTGCTTCTCATAAAGATCACTCAGCTTTAACCATGCTTGATAAGCCGACATCTCGTCTGCTACATTGAAGTAAACGCTTTCTGCCAAAGTCAGCATAATGGTAGAAAGTGCCAATTCATCCATTTCGCTCCATTCATCTTCGTCCATATCTTCTGGTTTTATCCCCTTGAGCTTTATAGGTTTTATCTGCTTCTTTTGTACCAACACGTGCCAAATCTGCTTGTTCCACAATGGGAAATTGGTTCCATCCAGCTTCTTGATATTGTAAAGAGCAGTGTCCTGTGATCCAGCCATAGCTACGCTTCACAGTGGTTTACTTTCTTGGGAAAAATTCGGCAGAGTTTCCCCTGTAAACTGACCTCTGAACCAATATCAACCTGTCAAATGAACCAAGAAAGCTTCAGATTCTGCATAAATTTTGGCAGAGTCTCCTTTGTAAAATGGCTCTGGTGTACCAAAAAATAGCTCAAAAAACATTGTCTCTCTGACACTGTAAGATGCGGGTAAACCTGTCCTGCACCTGTACTGTCTCTCACTGTCCTGTCACTGTCCTATAAGCATAGACTGCGACAATGCCTCAACGGCAGTAAAGCAAAGATGCAATCCCAACTGTCTAACTCACAGTCAATACATCCTAGCTACCTATCTAAGGGTGCTCGAGGGATCGCTCCAAGACCTGTATCACCGAAAGGATCTCAACATTCGAGAATCCCCCAGCTCAATAAAACCTCACTCGACCCTCAACAAAGGCTGCAGTAAATTTGACAGTACATAGACTTCCCACAAAGTCATACATCCACAAATTTCCCACTGTATGCTGTAACCGCTGCGGCGGTTGTTTGCTGCGTGACTCACAGCCAGGAAACCCTCAACAAACATACATCATCTCTGACAATACATCCCATGTGGAAGTACCTGCAATGTCAGGATGAAATCTGGAATATCAAGCAGCAAACACAAGCTACCTGATGAACTAGTGGATGTCGCCTACAAACTGTGTGTAAATGCGCCCGTGTCGTATGTGACACGCCTCCAAGAACTGTGAGCCGTCCTTCGATGTGTAGACAGCCACAAATCAGCACTCTGGGAGTGTCGATATCCTCAGCACCTGCAGTCGTAGGCCGAAAACCCCAAATTTGCAGAGTCGGATCTGCACCCGCCGAGACCATGTAGTCGAAAATGGCCTACGCAGACCTTTGTCGAAGCCGAACGGTGACCGAGATGACCGAGATTTGGGGCCGTGTCTTCGCCTGTCGAATTTCACTCCAATCTGAGCTGGTGACTCTAGCCTCCTGCAGTGCTGCCCCGAGCCTCGATCTGAGCTCTGATACCAGTTGAAGGAGTACGAGCGGAAGTGCGACGCGAGAGAAAGTGCGAGAAGAAGAGCACGACGATATGGTGAACTTGCTCTACTGTAATGTGTAGAGCATAGTGAGTTCTTATTAGGTTTTTACAAAAGAATATGTGTACATACCTGGCGGCCCGCCCACTTACCTGGGCGACCACATTGGGCTTTATACCCCAACAATAGCTACTAATTCCAAACTTAATTGTGTGGCGAGGTTGGAGGCATCTTGCATTAATGCTACAAAGCCTTGAGAAAACGTACAACAACATACAAAGGTACACAAATACTTTCTTCTTCTTTTAGTAGCTACATTTGAAGAAGTGAAATAGCGAGAGGCCACCAACCACACTCATATAGAAGTTAAACAACCACATGAAGTTGCAGAGGGAGGGGGGAGTATAGTCAACTACATTATGGGTCCCAGGGAGGCCACTCACCTCATTACATCCTTCACTATCCCACCCATACCCATTGGAGCCGACCACACATACCTCTCTTTTTCCATCACCGGAGACACCACTCTACACAGCTCCACAGCATGCACTCCGCATACCACCATCCATTTCACACATGAGCTAGCCCCTCTTTATTCGGCCGAGGTCGAGCACGGCCTATGCCTCCTACACCTATCCACACCACTCTCAGCTCTCACATCAAATATCTCCTCCGTCCTCCACACTTCAGCCATTAGCTCTTTTCCACACACCACCCACACAGGACGCACCCCCCCTCCTGGGACTATGCCCCAGAGCCGATGATAGGATGATGAGTGTAGAGAGCTATACCGATGCCTCCGCACACAACGGTCCCTGGGAGAGATCACAAAGAGAGAGAGGCCAGGCGGCAGATGAAAGCAATGACACGCCGGAAGCGACGAGCATTCGAGGAGGCACAGGAGCTTGAGCTATACCGCCTATTCATGAGCATGGATAGCGACACGGAATGGCGCACCCTCCGCAAGCCACGCCCGACTACAAGGCTATTGAGGATCCACAGATATGGCATGACTATGCAGAGAGACTATTGAAGATGTAGCAAAGCTTTTAAGTAACTATTATGCTTTTAAGTGTAATATAAGATTGGAGGCATAGGGCCTGGTCGCGTGCAATGCTATCCCGTTATTTAGCCGTTGACCAGCTGGTTGTGTAGAGAGAGAATGCATCCATCAAATCACATAAATAGGCGAGCTTTTTTGTTTGCATTACCTCGAAATTAGTAGGATCCTGGTTTGATTACGCTGATTGCATTCGACGTGACGTAGATGCCGGGTAGCAGCCCTGCCACAATAGCAAGCTCATTTCACGCCCCTCTCATCGAGCGGTTGACCAGCACTATCGAGGGTAATGATGGTGATTAGTGGGCCATATTCACCACCGGCAAACAAGGCAGCACAACAGGTAAACAGGTGCACATGACCAGGCCCATAGAAAGGCTTCACTAGCAACCCAATTATTAATCATACAGTGCCCTAATGTCTTTAAAACCCCTCTTATGCCAGTCAATTTGTTCAAAGCTAGTCAATGTTCAAAACCATATAATCTCTTATAAGCTGCTAGCATTGATTGACATTATCAACTCTTTTCCATCTTCATGTAGCTTCTTCTAACTTGCAATTATAGCATCAATAAATCAACAAACTAGCTGAAAGGCATCTATTCCAATTAGTAAAAGGGGGGCATTCATAGTATATTTGGCTGCATACAATATGTGAGATGTCTATTTGAGTGCATATTGCATCTAATAGGCATTTAAACACAAAATATGCCTATAAGGGGGGGATGTCAGGTAGTCAGTTACAATAGGTTGATATTCTCCTATAGATATATATAAAGTGGCGAGGGATTCTGGTCCCTCTCCACCATGTGTCTCCATTTTCTCTCTTGAGGAGCTTTATCTCCAGTGTTGGAGGGAGCCGGGAGTCGGGACTAGAACACCCAATATCTACAACGGGATAAGCCAGCAGGCGCATTTACAATTTATAAAATTTGCAAATACTTTTGCTAAGTATGAGTTTCAATCATGTGTCAAGGTCGTCAAGGTTCATGACTAGAATGGCTTCAAGGAATGATGAGCTACACAACCTCAAAAATGAGAGATGATGCTATAAGAAAGGTACAATGACTAATTCTCTGCTCTAAAAACTAGCTTTTCCTATCATCCCAAAAATTTCGATTTTTTTTCAACCATATGCACATTGAACCAATAAAGGCACATTAGTTGTTGTTATGCATAGCTTTGGTGCATATGCACATTGAACCAATCAAGGCACATTAGTTGTTGTTATGCATATGCATAGCTTTGGTGCAACGGTTATGTGAGCTCAACCAACCAAAAAAGTGCCATCTAAATATGCAAGCACGTATAATATCCGTCTAAATATACGCACATATTCGATAATACCATATCTTTTCTTTCTCATTGTTTCTGTTACCTTGCCTCCATCCACCCCTAGTCTCGTAGAAGCATCATGCACGGTACCTCGTCCTTGAGGTGGTAAAAATCTTGCTTGCCCTGATGTTATTTTAAAGGCTTCATTATCCTTGTGTGAAAGCCTTGTAACCCCTTCCCTTTCATCTGATCTATTTCCTCTGTTGCTTCTTTCCATACCGTTTTCATTGTCCCCCCAATCGTGGTCCGATCGTGGTCCATCTTGCTACCACCCACCTTGCCCCACCCAACAAATCCAGTACCTCTTTCACTTCCAAAACCCCCTTTCAGGATCTTTCTCACTGCTCCTAGCACAGTGCCCGCAACCACCATTCTGACATTCAATACCTGCATGATCTCCCCAACCATCGTCATTGCTTTGAGCACGTCCTCCTCTACCTTCCCAGCCATCATCATCCTTCTTGTGAGTAACCCCTTTGCCTTCGCAGCCATCGGGCAGCCATCATACTTACTGGGAGAACGTGTTTTGCTCTTCCATCCACCATCCCCCTTGCAAGCACTTGGATTGCCTCCCCATTTATCATTCTGGCTGTGAAAAGGCATTTTGCCTCCCAAACCACCACCATTTCCCCTGTTGCTTCTTTCCCATACCCTTTGCATTGTCCCCCCACCGTCCTGCTACCACCCACCTTGCCCCATTCAAAACTAGTACCTCTTTCACTTCCAAAACCCCCTTCTAGAATCTTTTTCATTGCTCCCAGCACAGTGGCCGCAACCACCATTCCAACATTCAATACCTGCATCATCTCCCGAACCATCATCATTGCAATGAGCACATCCTCCTCCACCTTCCCAGCCATCATCATCCTTCTTGTGAGTAACTCCTTTGCCTCCGCAGCCATCGGGCAGCCATCATACTTACTGGGAGAACGTGTGTTGCTCTTCCATCCACCATCCCTCTTGCAAGCACTTGGATTGCCTCCCCATTTATCATTCTGGCTGTGAAAAGGCATTTTGCCTCCCAAACCACCATCATTTCCCCTATTGCTTCTTTCCATACCCTTTGCATTGTCCCCCCAATCGTGGTCCGTCCTGCTACCACCCACCTTGCCCCATTCAAAACCACTACCTCTTTCACTTCCAAAACCCCTTTTCAAAATCTTTTTCATTGCTCCCAGCACAGTGGCCGCAACCACCATTCCAACATTCAATACCTGCATCATCTCCCGAACCATCATCATTGCAATGAGCACATCCTCCTCCACCTTCCTAGCCATCATCATCCTTCTTGTGAGTAACTCCTTTGCCTCCGCAGCCATCAGGCAGATCATACTTACTGGGAGAATGTGTGTTGCTCTTCCATCCACCACCCCTCTTGCAAGCACTTGGATTGCCTCCCCAATTATCATTCTGGCTGTGAAAAGGCATTTTGCCTCCCAAACCACCATCTCTGTGATGAGCACCAGTGTCCTCTTCTGCATCATTATCCTTACCATAACCATGCCATGAAATTTTGGCCACCATGCGCATAACTCACAAGGTTTAAGGTGTGGAGTTCTAGAGGAGACAATATGTGTGCCTACAAGACGACTAGTACCAGGCTTGTGCAAGACAGTGGTTCAAGACCCTATGGGACACATGAAATTGCAGTGTGGCAAAGGAGTGTCATCATGGTATTACAGAAGGGGCAAGGCCATGGCGATTGCTAGGATTTGACATTCTATTTTTTCAAGATAGTAACAGAGATTGTTCTAGGGAGCATTGGGATCAAGGAGCAAATAATAGAGATTATTCTAATAACTCAAACTATGATTTATAAACTATGCACAATACACTATGGACTATATGATTTATGCACTATCATCAATGAGCTATGGACTATACAATAAGAACAATGCTTTGATTTTTGAACTATACACTATCAATAATAAACGATGAGCTATTTATATGAAGTATGAAGTATAAAGTATAAACTATAACTATAAACTACAAACTATACAACTAGGGGTGGATGGTGGAGCCGAGGCAAACAGGAACAATGAGAAAGAAAAGATATGGTATTATCAAGACCCCAGTAAACCTGTCCAGGGCCCCTTCTTGATGGAGCAACTACAAATGTGGGAGAGGAGAAATATTTTCCCATTATAGAATGGGTCCACCCCTTATATAATGGGTCCACCCATTATTGCAAATCCATGTGTAAATATGTGTAGAGACACGTGTATGTGCTTAGTAGTTTTCTAAGAGGGTAGTAAAGACCCCATGTGCAAGGTAGTAGGGATCTATCTATATGTACATATTAAAGACAAAGACCCTTGTGTTTGTGGGGGAGACCCTTGTGTTTGTCTCTATGGGAGAGCTAAACAATTGTGTACTTGTTCATATGCTTCCTCCGTTGGCTCTATTGAGAGAAACTCTCCTATGAATGCAAGGACCAATTTTGAACTTGAAGAGGTTAGAACTGGACAGGGAAGAATTCATTAGCTATATGCAAGTAAAGTATTGGTATACAGGAGTCTCCACTACTTATAATGTGTCTTTTCTACCCGCACATTGGTCTCCTCTACCCACATATGGGTTTGTTCTAGCCAAATATGGATCTCTATGATGGATAAAAACATAGATATCTATGTATAGCACGATTATGGTGTGCGTAGAGAGACCCATATGTGTATCTATGTGGGTTTCTATTACACACACCCATGTGTGTGTGGAGAAAACCCATGTATACCTGTTTGAAACACTCATGGGTGTGTGTAGAGGAAACCCATGTATACTTGTTTGAAACACACATGGGTGTTTCAAACAAGTATACTTGTTTGAAACATGGGTGTGTGTAGAAGAAACCCATGTATACTTGTACACAAAATTTTGAGTGCTTACACAAATCCCCACTATTTCAACAAGGGTCTCCACTACGTATACAAGGGTCTTCACAACTTACATAAGGATCTTGACAACGTTCAAAAGGGTCTTCACAACATAGACAAGGGTCTCCACTTCTTACAAAAGGGTCTCAAATGCATACACAAGGCTATGGATCCACCTATTACAGAGATTGCTAGTTAGATACATAGATAGATAGCTAGGTAGATACATAAATACCTAGATAGATAGCTATGTAGATACAAAGATAGATAGGTAGATATATAAGTACCTTGGTAGATAGATAGGTAGATATATAGCTAGGTAGATACATAGGTATCTAGATAGCTAGGTAGATACATAGGTACATAGATATCCAGGAAGATACATAGGTACATAGATAGCCAGGCAGATACATAGGTACATAGATAGACAGCTAAACCAATAAATAGGTACAAAGTGGAGACCTTTGTGCATGAAATGGGGGAGTTTTGAAAATAGTGGAGACCCTTATTCAAGTAGTGGGGGGCTTGTTTAAATAGTGGAGACCCTTGTGTAGATTATGGAGACCATGTAAAAATAGTGGAGACCCTTGTAATAGTAGTGGGGACTTGTGTAAGAATTGGAGACCCTTGTGTATGTAGTGGGGACCCGTGTAAGTATTGGAGACCCAACTAGTTGTGTACTTACACAAGTTCCCACTACATTCACAAGGGTCCTTTGTGAATGTAGTGGGGGGACTTGTTTAAATAGTGGAGACCCTTGTGTAGATTTTGGAGACCATTGTAAAAATAGTGGAGACCCTTGTAATAGTAATGGGGACTTGTGTAAGAATTGGAGACCCTTGTGTATGTAGTGGGGACCCGTGTAAGTATTGAAAACCCAACTAGTTGTGTACTTACACAAGTTCCCACTACATTCACAAGGGTCCTCACTCATTTTACAAGGGTCCCCATTACTTCACAAGGGTCTCCATTACTTTTATAAGGGTTGTTGCTTCTTTCACAAATCCCCCACTACTATCACAAGGGTCCCCATTACTTTCATAAGGGTCTCCACTACTTTCACATGGATTTTTTGTACTTTTATCAATCTCCCACTACTTTCACAAGGGCCACTATATAACTTGCATATAGACTATAGTTTGCTGACGGCGATAAAGTAGCTCTTTTAAAAATAATAACCATGCTTGGGATGGGATGAGAAGAGATATCTAGTAGCAACGTTATAATATGTGCTAGTTTCTTGTTAGTTCACAATGCATAGTTCATCAATCATAGTCCATAAATCATAGACTATATAATTTGCATATAGAGGCTATGTATGACCTTTTGAATTGAGGCTAGCAAATCTATCTATCAAAGAACATTTGGCATGCAAAGAAGCATGTAATTTGTCAACAACAATGAAGTTATTTTCATCCATCGACACATCCAACTTACTTATAGCTTTGCACCAATCATTGCATCCCTTCAATTCTTCTTCCCATAGATACAACACCTTTGATGCTGGTACCTCATTTCCTACTCTAGCAAGTTGAACACCACGCAATTTCCGATCAAAGGTAGGTTGGGACAGTAAATAAAGAGCTTTCACATAAAAAACAAGGTCATCCTTGGGCAGACACAATACTGAAGAACTACTTTCAATGTACTGACTAAAACGTCTTTTGAAGCTGTCATCAGCAAGCTTCCATGAAAAATGACTTTACATCAGTAGTGCAACAGGAAAAACCCCAATCAATCAGCAAAAAAGAGGGACCATCAACAAGCACTATATTCCGTAACCTTACATCCCTGTGGACAATCGCCTTGGAGTGTGCCACTTTTAGTGTGTCAACAATACTAGCCAGGTGTTTCCTTGCTCCTTTTGGCTCACTTGTCCCTATCCTTTTTACAACTGAAAATATGACCAAAAAGTTGCAATCCTCAGCAGCTCCAGCACAAGATGGAACACCAGGAACACCCTGTAGCCGCTGCAAGCATTCTTTCTCCTTGATAGCCAATTCCCAACTTTGCAAAGAGACATCTGCTTTATACATTTTCATAGCCACAACTTTGCCACCATAATCACATTTGTACACACTGCTTGTCGCACCTGAATCCAAGTAGGAATTGATGGTTAAGTTTTGACCATCAAGAGTCAAGTCCAAATCACCGCAAACAAAGAGATCAGCTAGTTTGGCCATCAAAACAGCAACTAGAGACCGTTTAAGTTCACCAATTTTTGGGCTTTTAGAGTAAGTGAAAAGTCAAAAATTACACTCATCTAGATTTTGTTTTAAAGTAGATTTTTTTTCTATTCCTAATTCAAAGTAGCCTAACGCTTAGACAAACGGTCCACTCCTTATATAATGGGTCCATTACCTTATACAATGAGGCCACCCTAATGGGTTTGTGGCATATGTAGGGGATCCACTTTCTTATACAAGGGGTCCATGAGTTATACAAGGGGTCCACCCTGCATCATCGCCACCCTGCATCATATAATGTGTCCATCCCTCATAAATGGGGTCCACCCCATATAAAATGGATCCATTCCTTGTAAATGGGGTCCACCCCATATAAAATGGATCCATCTTCTTATACAAGGAGTCCACCCCATATAAAATGGGTCCGTCTTCTTATACAAGGGATCCACCTTGTATAAAATTGGTCTATCTTCTTAGAGAATGGGTCCGTCTTCTTATAGAATGAGTCCATATATAATGGGTCCGTTTTCTTATACAAGGGGTCCACCTTGTATAAAATGGGTCCGTGTTCTTATACAAGGGGTCCACCTTGTATAAAATTGGTCTGTTTTCTTATAGAATGAGTCTATGGCTGGTTAGATCTTCAATGTGGTTGGTTAGATCTTCTCGTGCAAGAGGGCGCTTATATATGCTCAATAGAGTTAGGAATGTTTGACACCTTGCATATTCAAAACTCATGGCTTATAAAAAACCCCACCTCTTTGAGTTTTCAAGCCATGGCCAAGTTTGCAATCTTAGAGTTGACCGTAAGCATGTACGACATAGATGTAAACACGGACGTTTGAGATTTCAAGAGGGGGGTATGTCACATGTGACTACTATGTATCTTTATGTTGGCTTCTTTCTTGTTATATTATTTGTTCTGCTTTTTGGAAGCACCCCTCTGGAAATCTAAAGACCCTATTGCATAGCTAGTGTGGAACTGTTTAGACAGAGTCCAAGTGCGTGGCCAGTTAGCACTAGAGCTGGACAAGTTGTCTAAGGTTGGCCAAGGTGGGATCACCAGTGAAATTCCTTTGGTAAATAGGATACATTACACTTTTGGGTGTGGCTACAGTGTACAAAGAGGGTCAGGTGATCTGTAAAGATGCAATGGCAACATCTTTTAAGATTTAGGGGGATGCTACTTTTGGACTACAAAATGTCTTCGCGTCATTAGTTGCAGACTGACAAGGTGATCATTTTATTACTCTATGGTCAATTCACCTGACATCACAGTTGGGATATTTTTAAACCTGGAGTTGGAAAGCGGGAAATGCACGAATGGGTGTCAAATGGCACTTTCTGGTTAATCTACCAAGTCTGGGAGAAGGGGGGGCGCTTGATTTGAGAGAGGGAGCCTCATTTGCAGCCTTTTGTCACAGGTTAAGAGCTATGGAAAGCTTGCTTACCCTCTATGTATAGTGTATGTGCAGGAAGTGATGTCATGTACACCTTACACTACTCTCTCTCTCTCTCTCTCTCTCTCTCTCTCTCTCTCTCTCTCTCTCTCTCTCTCTCTCTCTCTCTCTCTCCTACGTGCAGTATGTGATGGCCCACAAGAGTGCTATTCAATTGACCTACGTGCATTTGTGTGGTCATATGCTTCTTTTCTAACAAAGAAGCATTATTGGTATGTGTGCATGTACTCCTAGACCACAAATCTTGCAAGAGGTGCATCCCACACCTCATCCCCTAGACAACCCAACTCAAGCCCCTGAGTCCAGTCAGTCGTGGGACATACCCCAACAATCCTCCCTTATCACACAACTCAATCCCAGAGTGTGCTTCCACATTAGAAAGGAATCCATGCCACCCAAACTAACATCGGATAGAATCCATCATGCAGACACCTTGACTCTCACAGCTTCACCTTGGGCGGTCTTACCGAGAGGATAACAATTCCTGGCAGTGTCTAGAACCCATCACAAAAGAAGCTTACTAACCATGAACTACTAACTGGTAAAAAATTGAACACTAAACACGGTTTTATTGAAAAGGGTAAGCATGTATATAGAACCTCCCATTATTTTATACATGGTAGTTTTAGATTTAAATGATACCAATGCCACCCCCATGCCTCACTTCGTGCTATTCATTACTATCATGACAAAACTCAACAAGATTCTCAAAATGCAATGAGCATAATCATGTATAAAACACTAAGCGATATATATGAGAAGGAGAGTCTTCTCTTGAGGAAGTTGTGACATGCTTTTGCAATGATTTGAGAGCACCTGGAGAATGAGTAGATGATCTATTTATGTAGTGCAATAGGAGCACACAGCCAACAGTAGACTCATCCCTCACACAGAGTTTGATTGTAGAACATAATTGCAATTCTTTTTCTGTCGCCTCTTATGCTGACTGAATGTTGGAATGGTGGTTGTGGGCACTGTGCTGAGAGCAATGAAAAGACCCTAAAAGGGGGTTTTGGAAGTGAAAGAGGTACTGGTTTTGGGTGGGGCAAGGTGGGTGGTAGCAGGAGGGACCACGATTGGCGGGGCAATGCAAAGGGTATGGAAAGAAGCAACAGGGGAAATAGATCAGATGAAAGGGAAGGGGTTACAAGGCATTCACACAAGGATAATGAAGCCTTTGAAATAACATCAGGGCAAGCAAGATTTTTGCCACCTCAAGGACGATAATACATAGATACATAGGTACATAGAAAGATAGATACATAGGTATGTATGTACCTATGTACATATGTACATAGATACATATGTCCCTAAGTTGTAAACATTCACCGTAGCTTTTCAACAATTGGGATGGGAGATAAGGCAAAACATATATATGCCACAAGAATTAGGAACAGAACATGGAGGAAGCCAATCCCTTATAGAATGGGTCCACCCTTGATAGAATAAGTCCATTCTTATACAATGAGTGGACCCATACATATAGATGAGAGGATCCATATATATGAACAATTTGTACATATGTATCTACCTATTTATCTATGTACTTATTTATTTACCTATTTATCTTTAATGTACTTTATTATCTATGTGTCTATTTACTAATATAAATAGCTCTCCACTAGCCACACATGGGCCTTGACTAATTGTAATAGGTCTCCACTATCATAGAGACCCATTTGTGGATAGAGGAGACCAACTTGCGGGTAGAAAAGACACATTATAAGTAGTGGTGGACACTATTACGCAGCTAGTTGGAGACTTATATATAATCTCTACATATTAGAGATAAAGACTCTTGTGTTTGTGAAAGACACCCAAGTGTCCATATTGGACACCCATTTATACAATGGGTCCATATACCTTATACAAAGGGTCCACCTTATATAAAATGGGTCCATCCCTTATACAGGGGGTCCACCCCGTATAAAATTGGTCCATATATTATACAAGGGGTCCACCTCGTATAAAATTTTTCCATCCCTTATACAAGGGATCCACCCCTTATAGAATTGGTCCATCCCTTATACAAGGGGGACGTCCACCTTGTATAAAATGGATCCATCCCTTATACAGGGGGTCCATCCCGTATAAAATTGTGCCTAGTAATCTCCCAATGGCATAGTACAGACCCCATGTGTGGGGTAGTGGAGATCTATCTATTTACAGAGATCTATCTTGTGTTTGTGGAAGAGACCCAAGTGTCCATATTGGCAACCGATGTGTCTATATAGGAGAGCTAGACCCGTGTAACTAGAGGAGACCATTGTGTAAGTAGAGGGGACCTAAGAAAGTAGTGGAGACTCCTATAAAAGTAAGTAGTGGAGACTTCTGTGAAAGTAAGGAAGACACTTGTGTAATTAGCAAAGAACCTTGTGTGAGTAGTGAGGGATTGATAAAAGTACAAAAAACCCATGTGAAAGTAGTGGAGACTCCTGTAAAAGTAAGGGAGACCCTTGTGTAATTTGGTGAGAACCTTGTGTAAGTAGTGGAGACTCTTGTAAAAGTAAGGGAGACCCTTGTGTAATTTGTTGAGAACCTTGTGTGAGTAGGGGAGGCCCTTGTGAACGTAGTGGAGGATTGATAAAAGTACAAAAAACCCATGTGAAAGTAGTGGAGACCCTTATGAAAGTCATGGGGACCCTTGTGATAGTAGTGGGGGATTGGTGAAAGCAGAAAGGACCCTTATAAAAGTAATGGAGACCCTTGTGAAGTAATGGGGACCCTTGTAAAAGTAGTGAGGACCCTTGGGAATGTAGTGGAAACTTGTGTAAGTACACAACTAGTTGGGTCTCCAATACTTACACGGGTTTCCACACATACACAAGGGTATCCAATTCTTACACAAGTCCCCACTACTATTACAAGGGTCTCCACTATTTTTACAATGGTCTCCAAAATCTACACAAGGGTCTCCACTATTTAAACAAGCCCCCCACTACTCGAATAAGGGTCTCCACTATTTTAAAAACTCCCCCACTACATTCACAAAGGACCCTTGTGAATGTAGTGGGAACTTGTGTAAGTACACAACTAGTTGGGTCTCCAATACTTACATGGGTCCCCACTACATACACAAGGGTCTCCAATTCTTACACAAGTCCCCACTACTATTACAAAGGTCTCCACTATTTTTACATGGTCTCCAAAATCTGCACAAGGGTCTCCACTATTTAAACAAGCCCCCCACTACTTGAATAATGGTCTCCACTATTTTAAAAACTCCCCCATTTCATGCACAGAGGTCTCCACTCTGTACCTATTTATTGGTTTAGCTGTCTATTTATGTACCTACGTATCTGCCTGGCTATCTATGTACCTATGTGTCTACCTAGCTATCTAGATACCTATGTATCTACCTAGCTATCTATCTAACTATGTATCTACCTAGCTATCTATCTAGGTACTTATGTATCTACCTAGCTATCTATCTACCTATGTATCTACCTAGCTATCTATCTAGGTACTTATGTATCTACCTATCTATCTATTTATCTATGTATCTACGTAGCTATCTATCTAGGTATTTATGTATCTACCTAGCTATCTATCTATGTATCTAACTAGCAATCTCTATACTAGGTGGAGCCATAGCCTTGTGTAAGCATTTGAGACCCTTTTGTGAGAAGTGGAGACCCTTGTCTAAGTTGTGAAGACCCTTGTGTACGTTGTCAAGATCCTTGTGTAAGTTGTGAAGACCCTTGTATACGTAGTGGAGACCCTTGTTGAAATAGTGGGGATTTGTGTAAGCACTCAAAATTTTTTGTACAAGTAAACATGGGTTTCTTCTAAACACACCCATGTTTCAAACAAGTATACTTGTTTGAAACACCCATGTGTGTATACATGGGTTTCCTCTACACACACCCATGAGTGTTTCAAACAAGTATACATGGGTTTTCTCTACACACACATGGGTGTGTGTAATAAAACCCCACATGGATACACATATGGGTCTCTCTACGCACACCATAATCGCGCTATACATAGATATCTATGTTTTTATCCATCATAGAGATCCATATTTGGCTAGAACAAACCCATATGTGGGTAGAGGAGACCAATGTGCGGGTAGAAAAGACACATTATAAGTAGTGGAGACTCCTGTATACCAATACTTTGCTTGCATATAGCTAATGACTTCTTCCCTATCCAGTTCTAACCTCTTCAAGTTCAAAATTGGTGCTTGCATTCATAGGAGAGTTTCTCTCAATAGAGCCAACGGAGGAAGCATATGAACAAGTACACAATTGTTTGGCTCTCCCATAGAGACAAACACAAGGGTTTGTCTTTAATATGTACATATAGATAGCTCTCTACTACCTTGCACATGGGGTCTTTACTGCCCTCTTGGAAAAATACTAAAGCACATACACGTGTCTCTACACATATTTACACATGGATTTGCAATAATGGGTGGACCCATTATATAAGGGATGGACCCATTCTATAAGGGGTGGACCCATTCTGTAATGGGTGGACCCATTTTATAATGGGTGGAGCCATTCTAGAAGGGGTCATGCTCTATTCCTTATTCTCATGGAACATATGTTTTTTGCCTTATCTCCCCTCCCAGTTGTTGGAAAGCTACAGTAAATGTGTACAAATAAGGGGTGAAGTTACTAGGGGCATGTCTCTAGTAGTCAAACTCTTAGTCAAACTCTTGTAAGAGACATGTCTCTAATGTGTCCATCCTAGTAGAATGTGTCTACCACATATAATGTTGGTCCACCATACAATGGCAATTGGATGAGATTGTAGGTCAACATGTAAGGAGGTCCACTAGCTACACATATCAATCCACTACCTATATAAATGGATCCATTACCTAAGATATGAGACCATTAGAAATACATAATGTCAACTAACTACACATGTAATATACATACTAAGATATGCTTTCACACATGCTATAATATACATAACATAATAAACATGTTATATAATAAACCTAATATAATATGCTTTCACATATGTAATATGCATACTATAATATGCAATCACATGTAATATAGGTTCTATAATATGCATCTATACATATAGAATACAATATACATACTATAATATGCTTTCACATAATATACATAATATGCTTTCACACATTTGATATACCAAGAGCAGTACAGACTTACCTAGAGCATTATGTACTTGCCTAAAGCACATTGCGGACATGAATAGAGCGTTACGGACATGCATAGAGTATTAATGACTTCCCTAGAGTGCTATGTACTTTCCTAAAGCACATTACGGACATGCATAGAGCGTTACGGACATGCATAGTATATTACAGACTTCCATAGAGCGCTATGTACTTGCCTAAAGCATTGCGGACTGCCCTAGAGAATTACGGACTTCCCTAGAGTGCTATGTACTTGCCTAAAGCACATTGCGGACATGCATAGAGCATTACGGATAGGCGTAGAGTATTACTGAATTTTCTAGATCTCTATGTACTTGCCTAAAGGGAATTGTGTGTACTTGCCTAAAGGGCATTGCGTGTACTTGTCTAAAGAGTTGCAGACATACCTAGAGCATCACAGACTTCCATAGAGTGCTATGTACTTGCCTAAAGCATTGTGGACTTCCCTAGGGAATTACAGACTTCCCTAGAGCACTATGTACTTGCCTAAAGCATTGCGGACATGCTTAGAGCATTATGGACTTACCTAGAGCACTATGTACTTGCCTAAAGCACATTGTGACATGCATAGAGCGTTATGGACTTACCTAGAGCAATATGTACTTGCCTAAAGCACATTGCGGACATGCATAGAGTGTTACGGACATGCATAGAGTATTACTGAATTCCTTAGAGTGCTATGTACTTGCCTAAAGCACATTGCGAACATGTATAGAGCATTACGGACATGCGTAGAGTATTACTGACTTCCCTAGAGCATTATGTACTTACCTAAAGCGCATTGCATACTTGCCTAAAGCATTGCGGACATACCTAGAGTGTTACGGACTTCCATAGAGTGCTATATACTTGCCTAAAGTATTGCAGACTTCCCTAGAGCGTTACGGACTTCCCTAGAGTGCTATGTACTTGCCTAAAGCATTGCAGACATGCCTGGAGCGCTATGTACTTGCCTAAAGTATTGCAAACTTCCCTAGAGCATTACAGACTTCCCTAGAGTGCTATGTACTTGCCTAAAGCATTGCGGACATGCTTAGAGCATTACGGACTTACCTAGAGCACTATGTACTTGCCTAAAGCACATTGCAGACATGGATAGAGCGTTACAGACATGCATAGAGTATTACTGACTTTCCTAGAGCGCATGTACTTGCCTAAAGCACATTTTGGACATGCATAGTTCATTACGCACATGCATAGAGTATTATTGACTTCCCTAGAGCGCTATGTACTTCCCTAAAGCGCATTGCGTACTTGCCTAAAGCATTGCGGACATGCCTAGAAAATTACAGACTTCCATAGAGTGCTATGTACTTGCCTAAAGCATTGTAGACTGCCCTAGAGCGTTACAAACTTCCCTAGAGCGCTATGTACTTGCCTAAACCACATTGCGGACATGCATAGAGCGTTATGAACATGCTTAGAGTATTACTGACTTCCCTAGAGTGCTATGTACTTGCCTAAAGGGCATTGCGGACATACCTAGAGCGTTACGGAATTCCATAGAGCACTATGTACTTGCCTAAAGCACTATGTGCTTGCTTAAAGCATTGCGGACATGCTTAAGCATTATGAACTTACCTAGAGCACTATGTACTTGCCTAAAGCACATTGCGGACATGCATAGAGCATTATGGACATGCATAGAGAATTACGGACATGCATAGAGTACTATTGACTTCCCTAGAGCGCTATGTACTTGCCTAAAGCAGATTGCGGACATGCATAGAGCATTACGAATATGCGTAGAGTATTATTGACTTCCCTAGAGTGCTATGTACTTGCCTAAAGTGCATTGCGTACTTGCCTAAAGCATTGTAGACATGCCTAGAGGGTTACGTACTTCCATAGAGTGCTATGTACTTGCCTAAAGCATTGCGGACTGCCCTGGAGCATTATTACGGACTTCCCTAGAGCGCTATGTAAATGCCTAAAGCACATTGCAGACATGCATAGAGCATTATGGACATGCTAGAGTATTATTGACTTCCCTAGAGTGCTATGTACTTGCCTAAAAACTCTTCATCAAGTTGATTTTTATGCACCTACCTATCTATATCTATCAACCATGCACCCTTACATAGATTACCAAATCTAGTCTGCTAAGTAGAGCATTTCCTTTTGCCTATTGGTAAATGAACCTTTACATTAATGTATTGTAATTTGAAATATCCACAAGTAGGTATATATTGTCATCCTTGTACCTTCTAATAGAAATCTATATCCATAAGGACAAATATGATGGCACCCTACTAGTACACTCTTGCAGCATTACACTTAGATGCAACTTCTAAGAGTATAAAGGTAGGGTAGGTAATGTCTGTAAGGGTTGACTTCATAAAGTAAGGGTAGATGTTGTAGTATAGGCAAGAGTGCCACTATACTTGTGGATGTGGCTACAAGTCATAATGTATATAAGGGTACACGTGGTAATGTATACAGGGCATAAGTGGTAATGTATATAAGAGTACAATGATGGATTGTCACACATGGATAAGGGTAACACCCACAACTCTGTGCCATTGCAGAGCCCTTGAAAGCCAACAAAACCATTGGCAAGAATTCCTTCAATCCATTATCATCTTCATTAGGCACCATAAAGATGGATGCATCTGCTGGTAAAAACCCAAATGTGGCCAGCCGATTATCATGGGACTTTAATTATTCAAGCCCAAAGTAATATGGGGATCTTATCCCTTTTGTGTCAAGCAACATTACATAATCATATTTATCTCTCTCCGATGGCACTAGCTGGATGTAGATTCCTTGAATACACCGCCTAGCACTTATATTCAGCTGTGTACCAAACATTAGGTTTAAAATAGTGCTCTTCCCATTACTTTATAACCCCATATATATATACAATTATGCATATATAAATATATACATATAAACAATTATGCACATATACAAATAAAAATTTTTTTTTAAAAAAAATATATATACACACGTATGTCTGAATTCTCACATAAGCATCCACGAGTGGCTACTAACAACATGAATATGAGGAGATCCTTATTTTCCCTGTCAAAAATCAAATAAGGACCAAGAAACTATAAGACCCAAATATATTGCGTCCCAAGTAACAAAGCCATCATGAAGGCATACTCGTGTCATGAGAGGATACAAATTGTACACCAAACCATCTGAACCTAGAGACAAACCCTGTCTTGGTGAGTCTAGAAGATGCCACCACAACATAAGCGGCCGCATGAGAAGGCCTAGGCCAGCTTAAAGTCTCCTAAGGCCTTTCGTTAGACTTTATAAGTTGAAGGAGATAAGGAAATTAAACCAAATGGGAAAACTGGACACTTGTCAGTTTGTCGGAAGGCACCTAGAGGACACCTCACTAAACTACAAGCAAGGGGACAGCTTGTGGAGGGGTGTCATTGTCAAAAAAGATACGTCTACCTCAAAACCAAATGGGCACAGTATAGAGACATAATATGTGGACCATTTACTGATCGTAGTATGGAATTGTGACAACACAAACACAACAACAAACAAAGACTACTAGTAAGAGCTGTTGACGAAGATATCTGAGGAATATTATAAGTGTCAATATAATCTTTGAAAGATAGCTCCTACAACAGCTCTCACATACAAATGTCTTTGTGTGTCTCGTGATTCCATAGTGCATGTATCTCTATGCCTATTTGACTATATTGAGGCACCTAAAACAGAGGGCGACATAGTTGGAGGGAGAGGAAAGACGACATAGTCTAACTGAGGAGCGATGGAGGAAGAGAGGGCGACACAGTTGGAGGGAGAGGGAAGACAACATAGTCTTTTTTGCAAGGGGAGGGAGGGGGGGGGGGGGGGGGAGCATCTAGCTAGATTCTCCTCAATTATTTTTTTAAGTTGAGGAGTAGAATAGAGTATTAGAGTTGCAAGGTTTAAAGTATTAGAGTTGCAAGGATTAGCATATTTGGGTTTAGTGCATATTGAGGCAAGGTTTCAAGTATTAGAGTTGCAAGGTTTATCATATTAGGGTTTAGTGCATATTGAGGCACCTAAATGTGATAGCAACCCGCTTGATAAAGCAAGTCAAACAGTAGTGTGGTAGGAAAAATCTATAACCCCTAATATGCATTCTTTTCTAACACTGCCTTGGAAATCTTTCATATAGGCTGGGCAAGCCAAAAAAACCCACACCCAAATATACATAATATACAGATCCATAATATACAATTACAAACTATAACTTACATACATGCACATATACATACCAGTATATAAATATACATAGTACTATACTAATATAATAATATACAAACTAATAATATGTGCTAATATATGCTAATATACAAATATACATTCATACAAGCATACATATCAATGTACTAATCAATATATATTAATATACAAATATACATGCATACAAGCATACATATCAATATACTAATCATCCAAACGAGGCTTGCGAGATGCGATATTTGGCTCACTGCATTTCTCAATTCCGTTCATGTGGCCCGACCTGAAAAAGCTAGATGATTGCTGGAATTTGATGTTTACAAAGGCAAGTGCTTAGCTTGAACCGTCTTACTGTAGGTGACGCAAAATGCCAGGTTGCAAAAACGCTAGGAGAAGGGTGCTGGTGAGCCATAATGCTTCACATATGGCTTTAGGTAAGTTCCAAATGGCTTGCCATATGCCATATTCTTTTGGCAAGTACCATATGGATTGCCATAAGCCATAAACCATAAGCCATATTGCCATAAGCCATAGTCTATGTGCCATATGCTATGGCACATAGACTATGGTGAGCTATATGGCTTTTCATAAGCCATATGGTATGGCATACTACCTATGGTGAGCTATATGGCTTGCCAGCCATATGAAAAGCATTATGGTATGCTGCCTATGGTGAGCTATATGGCTTGCCAGCCATATGGCAAGCATTATGGCATACTGCCTATGGTAAGCTTTATGGCATCTCATAAACCATATGGCAACAACAAACACAAAGAAGAAGGCTGTTGTAACATCTCTAAAAATTTTAGGGAGACCAAACTCATCCCTATCTTTGCCACACTGATCACACATGCATATTACTATCTCTACATATTATTTTCCACTGTACATTAGCGCCCATTATTTGCCTATCATGCTGCATATTAGTGTCCATTGTAAAACTGCATAGATATGGTATTATAAAACTGTCCACGACCCCTTCTCGATGGAACAACTACGAAAGTGGGAGAGGACAAAGCTTTTTCCTTTGGATCTAAAAGTCTGGCGAGCGATAGAGGGTCAGGATGCTTCAGTTCTTTTGACAGATGCTCTTTTTGGGTAGGTGCTCTTTTGGGCAGGTGTTCCAATGATATTCCACCTGCTTTTGGCCACCATGTGCGGAAGTCACAAGGTTTAAGGGTGTGGAGTTCTAGAGGAGAGCAAATGTGTGCTTGTCACTAGTACCAGGCTTGTGCAATACTGGCACAGTAATGCATTACTGGTGTTAAAGCATGAAAAGGTTGCAAGCATAAAGGATGCTAGTATAAAGGTTGTCAACACTAAGATTGCCACGAAGGTTTCTAGTATAGCTTGGGCCTCTCTAATCATCGTTGCCACCTATTGTGGAAGTGCACTTTGTGATTGATATTCACAATGATCTCTCTTTTTGAGTCTCTTCTCTTCTGTAATTATTTGATTTTGGTCCACAACCACACTCTCCACACACCAGGGGTTCTTTGTACTCCTTGACATTATTGATCATTTCTTATAGTACTACTACCTCCAAAATATAATTGTGCATACCAAAATTGCAAGCACTCGTAAAAAAGAAAAGATATCATAATGATAGGAGACAACCATAGTTGGATAAGTGACAACCATAGTTGGGTAGCAAAGACCCATAGCTTGATAGGAGACACCCATAGGTGGCTATAGACATACGGATGGTCTCAGGGAGCTGCTAATGAATGAAATATCAAAGAAGGAGATGCCCATGCTCATTAATTTATATGTAGAAGTTCTACAGTTTTTCCATTTCATTTAATAGCATGTCATGGGGTTGAAATTCAAAGTTTCATAAAACATGGGACCCAAGTGTACATAGTTAGCTGAGGGTTTCCCGCATATCAAACGTGATAGCATGATAATCTGTGGTCTCTCAGCCTATGTCTACCAAAATCCTGTAAGACTTGGTGCACAAATTGGTGCTGCATATATGAGAGCTAGGTTGGATAGTGTGTCAAAGAGTCACCCCTTGGTGCGGAGCTCTTGAAAATGTGCTTGGCGGTATCGTTGCTCTAGCAGGACTAATGCCGCATATCCTCATGCAATCCTATCTCTGGTTGCACGCGTCGTGGAGAACCGACCTGTAGTAGCAATGAAAGTGATCCGCAAGTATATATATGAGTTGGTGTGTGTGTGTGTGTGTGTGTGTGTGTGTGTGTGTGTGGTGGATGTGTGTGTGGGAGCATATATCCAATTCTACACCCACTATCACGACGTTAGTGGGGATGTTGTAGTATTTAGTCATTACTATGCATGGTGGAGCTGATGGTTATGTTGACTTGTGGATAACTACCTTGCACTTTTCTTCCAAGGTTATTTTGGGCTTATCTAGGATTCATCTTGGTATGTATGTATTATTTGGTGACCTCGACTCGCCCTCCTACTACTAGTGTTCAATTAGCTCTACTCCTGACTTGCCCTCCTACTACTAGTGTTCAATTATCTCTACTCCTGATCTATCTTGAAGTATGAAAAATAAGAACCTTGGTTTTACCGAGGTTCATAGTGGGACCTCTCTGTGTGCAAAATCATCTAGAATCTAAAGATGTTGTTGTAGTCCCTCTTGTGACTCAGATACTCATACAATATCATCAGCATATAACATAATATGAATAGGTGTACTTGCTAAATCCACGTCCCCGCCCCTACCCCCATCTCTCGAAGGATATGCTGTGACAACTCGTGGATATATAGCCCAAACAAAGTCCATGACAGAGGGTAGCCCTGCTTCACACCAATGGTGCTCTAGCAAGACATGGTGAGGTGCCTCCTAGACAAGGTACTCTAGCTGAGACGCGCTCGTCTTTGTTTCGTGTGACACAACAAACCAATGCTTGAGGAAACACTAATCACATGTGTGTGACAAGTTTCAAAAAGCCAAAATGGTATGAACAAGCAAGACGAACCCAAGAAGAGAGAAAGCACATTCAAATAGGTAATGTACGTTCAAATAAACATTCACATATGCCATAAATATTGGAATATACATTTAAATATACAATTACATATATACATCAAAACATATATTCAAATGCATATGTGCAGTATACATTCAAATATGCAATCTATATTCAAATATTTATCTAAATATATACTCAAATAAATAATGAATATTGAGTTAGATATAAACTCAAATATACATTCATATTGCAAGATGATACATACTTACCCATAAGGGCAAGCCACGTGTTTGTTGCCTAACAAAACTAGCCATCATAACAATTCCAACTACTACTAAATTAGCTTCACAGTAAATGAAGATTTAATGCCATCCCATTTAAGATTAAAAGCTACCTAGATTCAAAGAATGCATCCATGGATAGCTTGATGTGGTCAGTATCAAAATCATATGGCTTGGATGGTGGGGTTTTTTTTAATGTCTTACTTTCGTTTGGCACCATATATGAAGAATTGAATTGAAGCGCCTTATTAGCTACAGCTAGAAAGTAATAGAGTTTTGAGCTTGTAATCTACTGAGCTTATACATAAATAGATGTTCTATAAAGAATACCTCTTGATTCTTGCATATCCAAAACTCATCATCGTTCAGCCAGTATTTGATATGTTGCAAAGCACTCACTGTGCCCAAAAAAGAAGATATCAAATTTTGCAAATCCTACTATGTCTCTTAAAGCTTGAGGAGGTTTTCAATCTTGAAATTTACAAATATCATTGATATGCAACTTAGAAGGATTATACACCAATACTTCCTCAATAATAATAGAATGCTCTATTTTTACAATGATAACAATTTTAAGAGAAATGCCTCTGAACAAAAATCTACTTTAAGCGTGATGATAAGCACATCCTAAAATGAAAATTTGTGAGAAGTTAAAATGCTAATTGAGTCAGTGTAAGCTTTTAAGTAATAAGTTCTTTTTGTAAGAAAGAACTTATCTAATATGCATCCTCAAATATGCATCCTCAAATATGCAGATACTATTCACATAACATACAAATATACATTTAAATATCTAATATACAAATTCACATATAGATATATAAATATGCATATAATATATAAATATACATATAGATATCCAAATATACATATGCATATAATATACAAATATACATACTACTCGAAGGGTTGTGTTGACACAAGTAGCATTTTATTTCCCTCAAAATTTTTTATTTTAAGGTGTGTTTATTATCACGCTTAAAGTAGATTTTGTTTTAAAGCAGATTTTATTTTTATAAGTTCTTTCTTACCAAAAGAATCTATTACTTAAAAGGTGGCATTGACCCAATTAGCATTTAGCTCCTCACATGTTATTTTAGGGTGTGCTTATTGTCACGCTTAAAGTAGGTTTTTTTGTTAAGAGGCATTGCTCCTAAAATTGTTATCACAGCAAAAAGAGAGCATTCTATTATTATTGAGGAAGTATTGGTGTGGTCAGCTATCACCACCCAAGAGCGTATTCCAAGTTATGGAATAATCAAATGACATGTAGTGGATCAAGATTATTGTCGTTCTTAAATGTTTTTTGTCTCAAACCGTCAACCAATCAAGTGTAACACTCTAGACTTAGATTCAGATCACAACCTTCACCATCATCCATTTCTTTTGTGGGACACTTGCGATGAGGTCTATTCAAGCACATTGTATAAATGTTCTTTGACATCTCACCGGTGGCGGACAAATATGTTCTTGAAGCCTGAAGCCATTGTGTTAACCATGATCTCTAAAGCTGTATTTTTTTAAATCTCCTTTGTTGTTTGTTAACACTGCTCTTCTTCAACTCAAGTGTGTTTTCACCATATTCTTTTGTTGTTTGTTAACACTGCTCTTCTTAAACTCAAGTGTGTTTTCGCCATATTCTTTTGTTGTTTGTTAACACTGCTCTTCTTCAACTCAAGTGTGTTTTCGCCATATTCTTTTGTTGTTTGTTAACATTGCTCTTCTTCAACTCAAGTGTGTTTACCATATTCTTTTATGTTTGTGTATGGTTTCTCTACACAGTCTTCTAACTTTGTCTTTGCATGTTTTATCTTTAGCCTACCTTTGATTCATTGATTGAGCCTGAAATGTATAGCAAAGAATTTCAAAGAGCCAATAGCTCACCTTATTTGAAATTTGAAATCTAAAAAGCATCAAGATTGTAGGGTACGTTCATTAAAATAGCACCTCCAGCAAGTGTGAATACATACCCACTGGTAGACTTTCTAGTGTCAAGATCACCTGCCATGTCCGAATCACAGAATCCCTGCATAGACATTGTACCATGTCCATAACATATACCCGTGTCCTGTGTACCTTTCAAGTACCTCAAAATGCTCTTCACTGCCTCCCAATGTGGTTTGACATGGTTAAACATAAATCTTCTAACAACTCCCATTGCATAGATATACAAATTCACATGCAGATGTACATCCTAAAATATGCATATATACATAAATATACTCATATTAGATATCCATTAAATATACATCCTAAAATATGCATACATACATAAACAAAATATACAAATTCACATTAAATATGCATACAACATACAAATATACATGCATATATTAATCATCCAATATACATATATACATCTAATATACATAAATATACATATACATAAGTATCCTCACACTCATATTCAAATTCAAATATACATAATATACAATTTCACATAAAATATGCATACAACATACAAATACATCCTCACATATGCACATACAAAATATACATGCATATATTCATCATAAAATATACAATAAACAATACACCAAAATATACAGAATTATGCACAATATACATCTAATATACATATATACATAAATATATAGAGTTTATAGGGATGCCGCGCCACGAGTCTGGGAGGTGAGAACCTTGGTTTCCGAGACCCATGAGTAAGGAACAGAGGTTCCTAGGTATAGGGTTTTTCTCTGAGAATGGATTCTTAGTACTATCTCATCTGATCTAGAACGAACGGGATACTACGTTCGGTTCAAATGCTTGTATAAAGCCAAGTAATAAAGATACTCTTCACAAGGAGGGACCGTCCCATCTTCTAGTCCCTGATGTAGTATCGATCTTCTTTCTCTCTCTCTTACTCTCCATATCAAATGGCTTCAGTATTAACCGATAAATTCTATTTATCCAAGTATATTTGATATTGTTATGCGCTCCCGTTTGTGACAGCTTCTCTGACATGATGATATGACATAGAGACATCACTATATTGTATGCTTCTTGTCATGTGCCTTCTATTAACTCAATCAAGGAATAAAATGCTAAGAGTTAGGACTTGGGTGTGAGACAACACATTGGTAGATTAGGACTCAATCTGATGAAAGCACCGCAGTCAAAGAGACTAAATACTCTGCTAGTAGCTCCTGGTAGATTTGAAGATGGAGAAATCTAAACTCAGAGTTCCAAAAACTTTTAATGAGCAAGATAAAGAATACTAAAACATCACCTATTGTCACCCATCTTGCACATGAATGTAAATAGCGACAAGATCTCCTCATCAAGGGAATGGATCCCCAAAGGAATTAGTTTGCTTCAAGAAGTCCAATAGGATTGCATTTAACTCTTTCTACTGCTACGTTCATTTGCCTTTAGCTTTGCTCCCTTTCTTCTCGCTTTATTTCTATTGGAATTTTTGAAGTACACTAATTCCTTTAGGGAACCAATCCCTTTATGAGGATACCTTGTCACCTTCCACATACGTGTGTCATACGATTGGCAATGGGTGATGTTGTAGTGTTCCTTAGCTTTCTTGTTAAGACTCTCTGGAACGCTGAGTTCAGAATTTTCCATCTTCAAATCAACTTGAAGCTACTTGATAGGGCATATTATCTATTTGAGTGAAGTGCTCATCAAATTGAATCATAATCTATCAATGTCTTCTTTTGCACGGAACTTTGCATATTCATCCATGCCAAGGCAGGCAGCTATGCCGATGGAAATGAAGTCTTTAACCGACCCAGGGTGGTCGACGAAAATAACCACATCTTTGTCATAAACCATGACACAGACTTAGCCTACCAAGGCTAGCCAGGCACAAGCAGTTTATGGCTGACAGTACGTACATGGCCGTTGCCGCCACGGACGGGCAAGTTAATTTCACTCAGAGGATTGTCATAAGTTCCCTATCCTTGATCATTGTGGATTTTTACCTTTAATAACGTCTCATCTGCCCGCAACAATCCAAAGATGTTGAGAAGGCCGAGTCGTATCTTAATCCACTCCAATCTTGTGAAAAATATGTAGTGCATCTCGCAAAGTCTCCAATAGCCACTTCAGTAACTTGTCTGTCTGGCTCCTCACGGGAGGAGCTACTAGTATATTGAGATCTACCTCTGTACTATAATAAGAACTGTTGTCATCTACATCATCAGATATACCAATGTTACGACCCTCATAGATACCTGCTTTGGAGTGGCAAGTACTTGCTTTGGAGCAGCAGCTAGCTACCCCTATTTCTGTCAAAAGAGGCTCTGTCTAAAAGGACCTAGCCATGTCTCAGTTGATTTGATGGCAAACTTAAGAAATGTTTTCCATAATATACTGAAGCTAATGATGCGAACACATTTTCTAGCCAAAAATAGTAGCTCCATAAAATTTAGGAGATGCTTCTATTGCATCCCTACTGGTCTCCTTACCATCATTGAAGACTGCCACTAGGCCAACATCTGCAATGTAGCTCATCTACATCTGCAATTACATTTGCTAGTCTCTTGTCTACTTGTCCAATTATAGTGTCAACTAGCCAAACAGGGAAACTACCTGCCGCAGACCAAGACTCTTACTGGACATTCTCGTCCGTTTCACACTGGCCATGCAACTCCCGGCGTTTAGATTTCCAAAGGGGTAATTCCAAAAAGCAAAAGAAATTATACAAAAGTAAGAAAATCTGCAAAAAGATAGTTAAGCATCACAGGCTTGTGACAGTGAGGGATTGTATAAATGGCTCTAGGAGGGTTGTATCAATGACACAGTTTAAGTTATCGAAAAAGCATATGCAATGGGAAAATATTTTGTCTATGTTCCACTTTCAGATTGTGCATGTGGAAGGCCAAAAGAATGTTGTGGCTGATGTGTTGTCAAGAAAGCCACAAATTTCAGTTGTGTCAATTCCTTGTCATCATGAGCTTGATGACATGAAGGAATAGTTTGCCAATGACGAAGATTTTGCAAGGGTCTTTAAATAGTTACTAGATGAACAATACCATGAGCACTATCTTCTCAAATATGGTTTTATGATGATGCATGGCAAATTGTGTATCACTAGGCCATTGCGACCATAATCATCAATACTGAGACTACAACTAATACAACAAGCTCTCCACTATCCTATACACCTCAGTCCTCAGCTGCTTCGCACACACTATCCATAGCGACCGACCCCCACCTCCTGGGACGATCCTCAGAATCAATGATACGACGGAGAGTGTAGAAACTTATAAAGACATCTTCAAGCTCAGCGAGCTTTGGGGGTGATCACATAGAGTAAGATTAAACGACATATGAAGGCCATCACACGAGTTTAAGACATGTAGAACTGCGAGGAGTTCCTTTTCATATATGCATAGAGATTGCTCAATAGGGTCGAGCCTTCGACCCTCATAGGCTATGGTATGCCCTTCTTGGAACAAGAAAGCTCCAAGGCAATCACCACAAGCATTGCATTGGACCTCAAATGGCTTTGAGAGGTCCGGCAGTGTAAGCATAGTTGAGAGATAAGCTTTTCCTTGAGCTTTTCAAAAGCATTGTTTTCGTTTATAGACCAGGTAAACTTAGTGTTCTTTTTAGTTAGGTCATGCAATGGTACTACTATTAGTGAGAATTTTCCTATAAAGTGTCTATAATATGTACACATACCTATAAAGCTTCTTAGTTCAAAAGCATTGTTTTCGTTTATAGACCATGTAAACTTAATGTTCTTTTTAGTTAGGTCATGCAATGGTACTGCTATTAGTGAGAATTTTCCTATAAAGTGTCTATAATATGTACACATACCTATAAAGCTTCTTAGTTCATGCAAATTCCTTGGAATAGGTCATCCTTTTATTACCTCCAACTTTGATGATTGACATTACTAGCCATATACTGTAATACTGTCCACAGTTATGTCCACAGTAGTGTCCACAGTAGTAATGTCCACAGTAATGTCCACAGATTGAGTATTTAGGTCGCATTATCTCTCAAGATGGCATCCAAATGGATCCATCAAAATTAGAGGTAATAAAAGGATGGCCTAAACCAAGGAATATTCATGAACTAAGAAGCTTTATAGGATGTGTGCATACTATACAGACGCTTCATAGGAAATTTCTCACTCTAATAGCAAGACCATTACATAACCTCACAAAGAAAAATGTTAGGTACACATGGTCTGCCAAGGAGAACAATGCTTTCAAAAAGCTTAAAGAAAAGCTTATCTCTCAACCTGTGCTTACACTACCGGATCTCTCAAAGCCATTTGAGGTCCAATGTGATGCTTGTGGTGATTGCCTTGGAGCTATTTTGCTCCAAGAAGGGCACGCCATAGGCTATGAAAGTCGAAGGCTCGACCCTATTGAGCAAGTTCTAGCAGGACCATTACATAACCTCACAAAGAAAAATGTTAGGTACACATGGTCTGCCAAGGAGAAAAATGCTTTCAAAAAGCTTATCTCTCAATCTGTGCTTACACTACCGGATCTCTCAAAGCCATTTTGAGGTCCAATGTGATGCTTCTGGTGATTGTCTTGGAGCTGTTTTGCTCCAAGAAGGGCACGCCATAGGCTATGAAAGTCGAAGGCTTGACCTTGTTGAGCAATTTCTATGCATATATGAAAAGGAACTCCTTGTAGTTCTACATGCCTTAGACTCATGGAAGCAACTCACAATGATCTATCTTCAATCATAGATGAGTATGCTATTGATCGCGATTTTAGAGATGTGATTTCAACCATTGCATTAGGGAAGAAAGAGGAACCTTTAATCTACCCTAAAGAGGATTGAAGGGCTTAGAAATTTTCTCCTTGATGAGGCATGTCCTTCTCAAAGGAGAATTCAAGAGCCCCCACCGGAGGAACGAGGAAGAAGTGAGTCTCCTGCCACCTCGATGGAGATGGCTCCACGAAGAGGGCGGGCTAAACGCTCTTCATCACCTCCAAAACGGAGAAGACCATCACATACTTCTCCACACCATATTTGAAAGAGGGGTGACAAACATCAAGAGAAGAAAAAGGCAAGAAAGAGGACACCCTCTTCTCCATCTTCTTCATCCTCTTCCTCTTATGAGAGTGATGGTGAAGACAAAGAAGATCAAAGCAAGAAAAGGCGAGAAAGAGGTCACCCTCTTCTCCATCTTCCTCAAATTCATCACCTTCTGAAGAAAGTGACGGTGCAACCTTTGAAACATAAAAAAGAAGAGGCCATAGGAAATCCTATGACTCATGGAAGAGGTCATCCAAGCTCAAGAAGTTCAAAGAGGGAGGGAAGATCATCTCTTTCCCTACCTACGATGGAACCTTTGGTGCTACATACAAAGTCTTGGCCTTTATCCAACAGCTCGATGCGGTGTTCGGAGATGAGGGCTTCAAGGAGTTCTCTAAGTTATGCCATGTAGCTGTGCACTTTTAAAAGTACGCCAGGCAATGGTGGTCTAGCCTGCGGGGGGCCAACGGTGAATCTCCACGAACATGGAAAGCTTTAAGAGCTTCCATGATGAAGCATTTTTTGGCCACCGATGCCAAAGAAAAACTACTCACCGAATGGTGAAGCTTGAAGCTCTCTCCCTACGAATCCATCCACAAATATGCAAAGGAACGCCTCGCAGTTCTACATGCCTTAGACTCATGGAATCACTATTTATTAAGGACTCCTTGAACATTCTGCAAACGGATCACCAAAGTCTTAAGTACTTTGACCCAGACCAAGCTCTCCGGACAAACAAATGAGGTGGGCAAATTTTATTTCGCAATTTCATTTTCGAGTGTGGTGAGCAGCAAGGACATGTTACTGCGCTTGTCCCCAAAAGAACACCCGCCACCATAAGCCTTCTAGAGCTACCTTGGTCGAAATACAAGAGGAGGAAACTCACCACAAATGATCTCCTTTATGCCATGCTTGGGGAAAGGTAAGAGAACATGATGCTTTTATTCTCTTTGACAACCTACTCAAAATTTCATATCCACAGAGTTGGCCACCAAGCTAGGCATACAAGCTTCTGAGATGGGAGATGTCCAGAGATGGTGCTTTCAAGGGGCAAGAAGCTTTAGTCACTCCCTTAATCGAGAAATTGAGGCTCCATGTCCAAAGCTATATGGACAAAGAGTACTTCTTTATGTCCCCTCTCAAGCATGATGATGTAATCCTAGGGGCACCATGGTTTGATTGCATGGCTTGCAATGTTAAATTCCTTGAAAGGAGAATCTCCTTTAAGTTCAGAGAAAAAGATATGTACATAGATGCTAAGCAAATGGGTAACACCATACCCATTGTACATACACAAGCTTTCAAGAAGTCAATAAAGAGATCTATTTTTGTGTACATGATTTTTGTTAAAGACTCTCAAAATGAACCTAATATTTTAGCAAAAGAAAATGTACACAATCAAAGGATTAGAGTTATCCAATTACCTCAAGGGTTTTGAAGATGTCTTTATTGACGACATCCCTTGTGAGCTACCTTCTAAATGAGACAATGATGACCATGCAATTGAACTTCTTCCAGGAAGTTCACCGCCTAACAAACCTCCTTATAGAGTTTCTCAAGCTCAACAAGAGGAGATTATGCGGCAGGTGCATGAGTTAGGCCTAGCTATCTCCATTTTGTTCTCTTGTGCTATTAGTGCAAAAGAAAGACGGCACATATTGTATGGGTGTCGACTATAGATCACTAAATAGGATCACTATCAAGAATAGGTTTCCCGTTCCACGGGTAGAAGACCTATTTGATAAGCTACAAGGATCCACCTACTTATGTAGGATTGACCTAAAAAGTGTCTATCATCAAATAAGGGTAGTTGATCAAGACATTGCAAAGACCACATTTTGCACTACGTTTGGTCTTTACGAATAAATTATCATGCCTTTTGGGTTGACCAATGCACCAACCACATTCAACCGCTTTATGGAGAAGTTATTCAGGCCTCATCAAACCTTTACTGGCGTGTTCTTTGATGATATCATCATCTACTCTAATGCATTAGACGAACACAAGCAACACCTCCAGGTAATATTTCAAGTTTTAAGAGAGAATAAACTTTATGTTAATCCAAAGAAAAGTGAATTTTTCTTACAAGAGATTGAGTATTTAGGTCACATTATCTCTCAAGATGGCATCCAAATGGATCCATCAAAGTTAGAGATAATAAAAGGATGGCCTAAACCAAGGAATCTTCATGAACTAAGAAGCTTTATAGGTATGCGTGCATACTATACAGACGCTTCATAGGTATGTGTGCATACTATACAGACGCTTCATACAAAATTTCTCACTAACTAATAGCAAGACCATTACATGACCTAACAAAGAAAAATGTTAGGTACACATGGTCTGCCAAGGAGAAAAATGCTTTCAAAAAGCTTATCTCTCAACTTGTGCTTACACTACCGGATCTCTCAAAGCCATTTTGAGGTCCAATGTGATGCTTGTGGTGATTGCCTTGGAGCTGTTTTGCTCCAAGCAGAGCATGCCATAGGCTATGAAAGTCGAAGGCTCGACCCTGTTGAGCAAGCTCTATGCATATATGAAAAGGAACTCCTTGCAGTTCTACATGCCTTAGACTCTCGCACCCTCAGTTATTGAGTCAAACAAAACAGTATTGCATTAGTTTCGAACCCCCACTGTTCGGAGGTTGATTCTACCTTCCATCGTCCTACACCAAGTAAGCCTCATCATTTGGTTGCTCTCAGGGAACTCTACCTAAGATAAATAAAAAATTCACTATGCTCTTTGCTTCCCCCTCGTCCACCTCCCCGCACCCTGTTTCTCCGCATCGCACCTAGCCAGGCATCCCTGTCCTACAGTCCTACTGCTTCATCCCCGTCCTCGTCCCTGTCTCCACCTTGTGCTTTGTCCCTCCCTTCCTGCTTCGCGCAATGGTCCATCTGGAAACATTAGTACACTGAAATTACTCCTAAACTATTCTTTAGAGCGTAAACTTGCACCAACTAGCAAGAGTACACAGTGGTATTACCCTTGAACTCAAAGCATACACTTCCACTAACAAGCAAGAGTACACCCTGACATTACGAGTGTCCTGAAACATATCAAGTATACCATAATGTTATCCTTGCACCAAATAGCAACTAGTATACCTTGACATAACCCTTACACCAAGTAGGAAGAGTATATTATCCTTGCATCAGCTGTCAAGAGTATACCGTGAAGTTATTGTTGCACCAACTAAAAAGAGTATACCCTAACATTACCTTAGAACCAACTAGCAAGGATAATGTCAAGGTATCCTATACTAGTTGTTGGTGTAAGGGTAATATAAGGTATACTCTTGCTAGTTGGTGCAAGGATAGAGTGAGGGTATACTAGTTGGTAGTTGGTAGTTGGTGCAAGGATAGAGTGAGGGTATACTAGTTGGTAGTTAGTAGTTGGTGCAAGTGTAATGTCAAGGTATACTAATTGGTGTAAATATAGTGTCAGGGTATAGTAGTTGCTACAAGAGTGATTAACCTTTTAATTAGTCTTAGAGTACTCCTACATACCCTTACATTGCTATTTTAATGCTTACATAGATTAAAACATACCCTTGCATCCAAGGACTACGTAATCTCTCACCCACTTTTCATATGCTCCCTTCTTTCAAGGTTAAGATATCTTTTGTGCCAACTTCTCTCGCAAGAGGGTTCTTAAACAGAAATTGCAAATGTGGAGAGTACTTACTTCAACTAAACATGGACTTTTTGAGTATTCTCAACCATGACACAAAGTTGTTACAACATATCGAAACCCAATTTACGTGCTCCCCTTGTTTATCCTTGCAAAACAATGCGAAGACTCTCTTTGACATGTACTTTGAATATACTTTTTTGATAAACCATTCATATTTTGTTTAATAGAGCAAGCAACAAGTTGAAACCAACATCAACATTAATTACCAATTAATTATAGCATGTATGCATTGTAAAGCCAATAACCAATTGGATGTATTAATGCATACCTAAAACATTAGAGCTTTTTTCAAATTAAATGATACATCATGTGTGTGGATGCAAGACTCTCCCTGCACAATCAAGATCATTCATCCATAAGCTTTTATAGAGTGCCTTTAGAATTGCAACCTTGCTCTAGTAACTTATGTTGGAATGTGTGATACACACGAGAGGATTGTTGGGGTGTATGATGTATCTGCATCCCAACAAGTGAAAACATCAACAACAGTAAAGATCTTCCCAAGTATCCATGGCCATGTCCTCTAAGATTAAAAATTTCCCCATGTGAACTATCTCCTACTGGAGCTCCTACATCTTGTTGTCATAACTCCTCATGGATGAGTACTTCGCATCAAGTGTGTTGTAGTCAATACTATGTATGATGAAGCTGATGGTTACATTGTTCACCATTAGGTCATCATATAGAAGCACAAGGGCCTCTTAAAACCCCCTTCTTTATTAAATAAATCAAGTACGATGCTCAACATGTTTGTGACAAGGATTCATGCAATTCATATTGCATGTGCTCCCTTCTTTCAAGGTTAAAGTACCTTCTGTGCCAACTTCTCTCGCAAGAGAGTACTCAAACAGAAATTGTAGATGTGTAAAGAGCTTACTTCGATTAGACATGACAAGGATTCATGCAATTCATATTGCATGTGTTCCCCTTCTTTCAAGGTTAAAGTACCTTCTCGACCAACTTCTCTCACAAAAGAGTACTCAAAAAGAAAATGCAGATGTGAAGAGAGTTTACTTCAATTAAACAGGGACTCTTTGAGCATTCTCAACTGTGACACAAAGTTTTTATACCATATCAAGACAATTTACGCACTTTCCTTGTTCATCTTTTGTAAAGCAATGCAAAAACAAATTTTGACATGTACTTTGAATCCACTTTCATGATAAACCATTCATATCTGTTCAATAGGAGTCAATCATCAATTGGATATATTAATGCATATTTAGAACATTAGATCTTTCTTCAAATTAAATGATACATCATGTGTATGGATGCATAAGATTCTCCCTGCACAATCAAGATCATCCTTCCATAAGCTTCTATAAAGTGCATTCCCACAAAACTTTAAATTTGTAAACTTTGCACGTTGCCATGCGTACAATACTCTCAAGAAACATTACAAATAGAATCAATGATTATGTCGTAACGTGTAAAACCATTGCTCAGGTTGACATTTCAAATCAAGCAGGAACATATATGATGGTGCAACAATTTATTGTGTTTCTACTTGATTTGGCATGTCAACCTTAGTAATGGTTTTATACATTACAATGTAACCATTGATTCTATTTGCACTGTCTCATGAAGAGTTTTGTACGTATAGCAACGTGCAAAGTTTGTAATCTTACAGTTTTGTGGGAAAGCACTCTATAGAAGCTTATGGATGGATAATTTTGATTGTGCAGGGAGTTTTATGCATCCACACACATGATGTATTATTTAATTTGAAGAAAGATCTAATGTTTTAAATATGCATTAATATATCCAATTGATGATTGACATTGCTATGCATGTATGTTGTAATTAATGTTGATGTTGGCTCTAAGTTGTTGCTTGTCTTATTGAATAGATATGAATGGTTTATCGTGAAAGTGGATTCAAAGTACATGTCAAAAAATGTTTTTGCATGTTTTACAAAGAATGAACAAGGAAAGCGCGTAAATTGTCTTGATATGGTGTAACAGCTTTGTGTCACGGTTGAGAATGCTAAAAGAGTCCATGTCTAATCGAAGTAAGCTCTCTACACATCTGTAATTTCTGTTTGAGTACTCTCTTGTGAGAGAAGTTGGCCCAAAAGGTACTTTAACCTTGAAAGAAGGGGAGCACGTGCAATATGAATTGCATGAATCCTTGTTAGTTTTAATCGAAGTAAAATCTCTACACATATGTAGTTTCTGATTGAGTACTCTCTTGCGAGAGAAGTTGGCACAGAAGGTACTTTAACCTTGAACGAAGGGAGCACATGCAATATGAATTGTACGAATCCTTGTCACAACCATGTTGAGCATCGTACTTGATTTATTTGATAAAGAAGAAGGGCTCAAGAGGTCCTTGTGCTTCTATATGATGACTTAATGGTGAACAATGTAACCATCAACTTCATCATGCATACTATTGACTATAAGACACTTGATGCGAAGTACTCATCCATGAGGAGTTATGACAACAAGATGTAAGAGCTCCAATAAGAGATAGTTCACATGGAGACACTTATAAGCTTAGAGGACATGGCCATGGATACTTGGGAAGATCTTTACTGTTATTGATGTTCTCACTTGTTGGGATACAGATACGTAATATATCCCAACAATCCTCTCGTGTGTATCACACATTCCAACATAATTTACTAGAGCAAAGAACAGGGGGCAATGGAGCACAAGCTCTCGACAGTTGTGGCGCAGGCTGTACAGATTTTCGTAATTTATTCTGGCTGATTTTGGTAGTTTTACGTGAGATTTTTGAGCTGGAGCTTTTGGGGTTATGTGCTTTTAGAAATGATGCTTTTGGGGGTTCTGCTTTTGGTCATCCCTTGTAAGTTTAAAAGAGCCCCTGGGACTCTCACTCTGCAGGGGATCTGATGGCTAAGCCCGGCAAGATCCATTGGGGAGCCAGCAAGAGGAATTAGCAAGAGGGGTCCACCAAGATGAGAGAGAGGGATGATTTGTGAGACATTATTCCACACACTCTCACACTAGACCATGTGTGAAGCAAGGAAAAGTCTATCTCCTTCCAAATCCAACCAAGAGACAAGCTCCAATGCATGCTCATCTCCTCTATCATGCTAATTACTAAGCTATGCTAAGATATCCTCCTACACACAAGAGGTGGGGAGTGAGGGATCTAAAGCCGTTTTTTGTTGCAAATCTTTGAAGTAAAAAAACTTCATCAACATAACAAGATGTTCTCTTTTCACAAAAATAGCAATTTATTGAGCAACGCTTCACAAAACGTACCTACTTCAATTGAAGCAATACAAGGGGTATAAACTATCAATAATTTTTTTTTTACATTGGGATTTTTATTTTTAGTTTGGGTTTTGAAAGGGATACGTGTAAGAAAAACTTATCGTCTTTCCTCTTTGTTATATATCAATGCTACTCAGATTCAGATACAAATCGATCTCATAAACAATTATCAATGTTGTTAACTCATACTCTATCATAGCTTTTTTATGAGGACATCGTAACTCTTTAATGCAATTTTTGCAAGGGGGCATGGATCGTTGCATTTACTCATCATGCTTTGGACGACTCTTTGATCGTGAATGATATGGATAATTTTTTATAACTCTAGAGTTATGTTGTCATCCCATCAAGGAGGAATGAATAATATGACTCATCTAATGGAACTTTTGATGTCATCATAGTGATTTTATATTGCACAATTTAACATAGTCAAATCTTGCAAACTGAACTTGTGTTCTACCTTCTTACAATCTAAAAAAAACCATAGGATTGTACCAAGGTAAGACACAATTTCAGTTCTAAAAATTAACTAATATAAATTATACAATATCAAAACACTATGATGGCATCAAAAGTCTCATAAAAAGAGTCATATTCTTCATCCTCCCTTGATCGGATGACAATATAACTGTATGCATAAGTTTTTTAATAAATCAAATGCAAAGTTTTGCATCTTTTGAAGTTTTTTTTTAAAATATGCAGAGGTCCCCTTCTTTGACTTTATAATATGGTAAAAAACTATCAATATCATTCATAATCAAAGTGTTGTTTTCACAACACGATGAGTAAATATAGGAATTCATACCCTTTTACAATAGCTACATGAAAAATTTATTGTGTGCTCATTAAAAATCCATTGTAAAGTATAGGTTAACAATAATAGTAATTATTTATGAGATCAATCTATATCTGAATTTAAGACACATTGATGTATAATAAAGAGGAAAGACGGATAATTTTTTTGTCAACACTCAAACTAAAGATAAAAAGCTCAATGTAAAAAGAATTTTTTAATAATTTTTACACTGCTCCAATTGAAGTGTATATTTTGTGAAGCGTTGCTCAAGAAATCTTTTTTTTTTGGTGCGAAAAGAGAACATCATGTTATGCTGATGAAGTATTAATACTTCAAACCTTTGTAACAAAAAACTACTGCACTTTAATGCTTCACAAACGATTGAGCTAGGGCTTCATAGCAATTGAGCTAAGGCCTCATAACGTTCGCTTTTTGCATGGTGCTATACATCAACACTTTCTTAACAATAATGTCGGGAGATATCAATAACTTTGAAGCAATGGTTTGTAGGGTGGATGATCTCAAATATATCAACTTTATCAGTTATATAAAGTATATCATACATATCAAATATACCAATTCTCATGAGAGATCATATGGCCCTAGGGCCCTAGGCCAATGTATAAGTTGAACAACTATAGGCTCCCCTCTATTATAATGAGAGATGATATGGCCCTAGGGCCACAGGGTGCCAGTGTATAAATTGAAGGGTTGTAGGCTTTCCTCTATTGTAATGAGAGATCCTGTGTCCCTAGGGCCATAGGATGCCAATATAAAAACTCAGTGGGAGTCCCTACATACGAAGTGTATATGGCACAACACTTCCAGAGGCTCTAATGGGACAGTAGTTCTCCATCATCGCTCACTCCACAATAGAATATAGATAGTAGCACACGACCCATTTGCACACGCTACATGTGGATGCGGCTTTAGCTATCTAAGGAGCACATTCTTTACCTTGTCATTTGCTACTTTGTGCCCAATGACTCCAGATTTGCACAGACAAGAGGAGAAGACGCTAAGGAGTCCAACACACATGGGCAGAGAGAAAGAGGATGATATGAATTCACCATATGCATGCCTCATGAAGAAGATCATAGAGTATTCCATACAAAGGAAATTCTTTCTCATGGGAGATTTCAATGCCATGACATAGAGCAGATAGTGTGACATTTATGACTTTGATGACCCAGAGCTACTCTCCACCATGGAGCATACAAGAGAAGAGAGGAATTTCAAAAATACCACGACATCCACACCATATGGACGACACCTGCTCTGCCTAGGATCATAGCACTGTCTCATTATCTAAAACGGGATGATGCAATTTTCCATCATCCGGCCTTGACATGTGTACCACCATCCAAGAGATGGGAGCACAATAGATTACATCATGGATTTTCAAGAGGCAGCCCACCTGCTCACATCCTTCACCATACGATCACTACCCATTGGGACTGACCAAGCATATTCTTCTCTCTCCTTTACTGTCTCATATGTCCCATATACACCTCCTACTTATACATGACACACCACCATTCATTTCACACATGAGCTAGCTAGAGCTTACTCATCCCACATATATGAGGAGATATACACTTTGGATCCAAACACACCACTAGCTACACTTACTAGCCAGCTCTCCACTATCCTACACACCTCGGTCCTCAGCTGCTTCCCACACACTATCCATAGCAACCGCCGACCCCCACCTCCTGGGACGATACCCCAGAATCAATGGTACGATGGAGAGTGTAGAAAATTTTATAGGCATCTGCAAGCTCAGCAGCAGCTTTGGGGGTGATCACATAGAGTAAGATTAAACGACATATGAAGGCCATCACACATCATAAACGATGAGCCTTCGAGGAGGCACAAGAGCTTGAGCTATAACACCTTCTCATGAGTATAAACTGCACCACAGTTTGGAGGATCCTCAAAGATCCACGTCCCACATCCCACTTGGAGGACTCTTGCATATGGCCTGACTTAGAGAGCACCTATACCAAATCCATGCACAAGCATTGATTCTCGGGCCATCATATCCTTGTTGCACTACCTCGACCTTCTTCACATTTGGGATCGTGAAGAGAGCTATCCAACGTCTATATTTTTCTGGCTCCTTTATTCAAAATTTACAAAATATCGTATAACACTATAGCTTACTCTGCAAACAGTAATAGTGGATTAGGCAAAGTGATTCCAATTATACCTAGTCAAAGAAAAATAGGCACATAAAGACAAGGACTCAGACCAAATGGCATCACTTAGAACTCGTAGAGACCAAAGGTTGTTCTAAATGCAGTCTTATGCACATCCTTTGGCCTAATGCGAATCTGATGCACATCCTTTGGCCTAATGCGAATCTATGCTGCTAAAAATCTCCGCACTCTCTAGGCGATCAAGAATATCATCAAACCTTGGGATAAGAAACCTGTTCTTGATGGTATTCTTATTCAGCACACGGTAGTCAATACACATGCGCCAAGAGCCATCCTTCCGAGATGGTGTCTAAGATACTACGGCTAAAAATCACAAAGGAAAAGCTAGAGTTTGATGATCTCAGGTCATTTCTCATTGTTGCGGAAGTCGTGTTGGTACCTCAAGGCAAAGTTTGCATTTCCGATAGAGGTGGTGAAGCAATTGCAGCTTCGGATTCCAGAAAGAAGACCAAAATCCCTTGTTACAATTGTGGGAAGCGCGGTCATTTGGCGAGAGATTGCAAATCCCCAAGACAAATACAGAGGCTCTACAAAGGACAAAGGCAAGGGCAAGCATAATGAGGAAAGCAATGATGATGACATAGGGAAGTATACTACAGGATCTGCTGGTGTGGTGGAGACTACACTGGCAAGGGTTCCACCTTTCTAGTCATGTGGTCATTGCCACCACTAGCTTCAGCCTGAGGAGAGAGGCTTGTAAGTGGCACAGAGGGGAAGACAATGCTCCATATTATTGATTCGGACCTATGTGTTGGAGTTCAGGTTCTTGGTGTTTGAACTCGTGGGTTGGAGTTCAATGCACATGCATCTGGCAGGAAACCAAACAGACGTACCTAAAACACTATTGAGTGCACCAATCCATTGTTGTTGGCTGATTATGGATGGAATGTGTTTCAAAGTCCATTGTCTTGGAGTGTTTTGTAACTGATGTGTTCACAGTCCACGAATGGAGATTCTTGGACATAGTGTGGTCTACAGTTCAATTTTCTAAAAGACAACCGATGCTCCAGATGGCATTCTTATAAGGTACAAAGTTGAGAGTAGCATTACCGAGATGTAAGGAGATAGCACCCATTCCTGATGATGCCGATGATCGTGGTTCTCAACATAGTGGCGAAGTAGAAACCGATGTACTAGTTGCTCCCTCCACAAGGGGCAAGACAGACAAGTTACCGAAGTGGTTGTTGGAGACCTTGTGAGATGCATCGACTTCAAATTTTCAATGAGACTGGCGTGATGCCAGTACCACTCGGCATTCTCAGCGAGTTCGTCTTGCTGGGAAGACTGAGCCCTTATTACAGGTGAACTATGCTTTGATGTCTACGATGATCAAAGACAGAGATCCTCTGACAGTTGAGGAGGCACTTCCACTGCCCAAGAGGAAGTTGGCTATGCAGAAAGAACTTGATTCAATAAAAAAGAACAACACTTGGGAGTTGGTTCCGCGATCTGCCAAGCGGAAGGTGATTGGTGTCAAATGGGTCTACAAAACCAAGTACAAATCTGATGGTTCTTTGGACAAGGTTTGCGTTTGAGGTCGATGCCATCCGGGGAAAGTTCTCTCTATCGGGATGTCACCGTGTCCGAGAGTTATACAATGCTCTCCTACTATTGTTGTCCAAGCTCTGGAATGTGTCATCGGCTCATCATTTGTGATCCATTTGTTATCCTATACCTCTCGCAAACTTCAGTTTTGCATCAGCCTCACCACACGGCCATGGATCCAGTTGCATGCAGCCAAAGGAGTATTTAGTTTCAACCAAAGGGTTGTGTCCTTACATTTGGTGCCTACAACCAATATGCAGCCAAAGGAGTATTCAGTTTCAACCAAAGGGTTGTGTCCTTACATTTGGTGCATCAAATCATACCTAAGCATTGCAACAAGGGCAATGTGGATTCTCCTTCAATGCTCTCTTGTTACTACTCAAGGCATATGTGTATCTCAACTTTGATAAATCGTTTACAATGGAGATGTCGAGGCCTATATCTGTTGGAGATTCAATGCTTCAGGAAGACTAGCAAGAAAGTGATGGCAGTAGCATTCTCTATCAGAATGCGTTATCAGAGCTCCAGTATGCGTCAATGGATTTTATGTGTCGGAGATGTTGAAGAAGGATTCTTAACATTGGAGAGGTCATCGTTTAAGTCAGAAAACTGCTCCGGATCTGTCAAAGTAAAGATATCATCGGAGGCAAAATCGATTGTGGTGAGGTTTGCGTTTGAGGTTGATGCCGAATGAGAGAAGTTGCCCTCACATTGGGTGCATCAAATTATCCTAAGCATTGCGAGAAGGATAGTAGGATTCTCCATCCGATGCTCTCCAGCTACTACTGCCGGCAAAGCTCCAAAAATGCATCATCGGAGTCATATGTGTATCTCAACTTTCATAAACCATTTACAATAGAGATGTCGAGGCCTCTATTTGTACGATATTCACATTCGTGGTAGCTTAAGAAGCAGTGCTTCTAAACAAACTGAGCATGGCACGTCCAAACGGTCGATGGTCATATGTAGTTTAATGTGCTAGTTGCTGAAGCTAATTTGGGGAATGACTTGAGGGCGAGGGCTTGTGCTTTATGTGGGTATATAACATGACGAAAGTGGCAATGGGCTGAATTGTCGCGCTCGACGTGAGAGGAATAAAGGGCTGAAAATGCAGATCTCAACGTTTTCGATCATGGACAGCAATGGGGGCACTCGATGTTGGCAAAGCAATGGCCGAGGAGATGCTCGGTGGGCTGCCTACGCACCGGACCGCAACGGCGGGGAGACGCCGGCATAGACTTCCGACCCGCACGAAGGGCTGAAATCTGAAAACTCTGGCTAATCTGCTACTTCGCTGAATTCTGAAAACGCAAGGCTGATCTGCTGCATTTGATGGCGCTAGGTTTATCCTGCCCGAAACTGATAACTCTATGGCCGATTTAGAGGCAAAAACGCTAGGGTCTCTTGCTGCTCCCCAAAACGGTGGGCTGATTTGGGCTTTGAGCGCCTCCACTTGTTTGCAGATGCCAAATGTGAGCCTAGCTGCTCCTTTTATATCGGGGGTATACTGCGTAAGGACTTTTTATAGTCTGGGTCAGGCAATCCGTCCACCAACCCAACAAAATAAATCATAAATAATAATTTATTTTAATAAATTGAATGGGGTTAAAACTGGGTGCAAACACGCACATCTGTCGACTCAGGAATTCGATTGACTCGCAAACGGGCACGCCGGGTTTCTCTAACCCTAATCTACATGCTCTCATGCCAGATGCCTACCAAAGTGTAACAACATCTGTCAAAACGTGTGTACAAACCATTTATGCAAGAGGGTTCCAAAATTGGAAAACCTAATCTAATGGACTCGTCCGGGCATGCAGGTCCTGCGGCGGGGAATCTATAGGAATAGACAAGAAAAATGAATCTGATCAATTGATGAAGCATGTCCACGTGGCACACAGATCCATGTGCATGTGACAAGTCCTCCTGCTTAAGGTGAGGTATGGGTACCGATCTGCATGGCCTCCTTGTATGAGGCTAGCCTGCTGAGACACACACACACACACACACACACACACACACACACACACACACACACACACACACACACACACACACACAGACCTCTTGATTTCTTTGAACGACACAGAACCAACTAGAGAAAAGAGAGAGAGAGAGAGAGAGAGAGAGAGAGAGAGAGAGAGAGAGAGAGAGAGAGAGAGAGAGAGAGAGAGAGAGGACCTTCTGTAGCTCCTTACTCTCATCCGTGCTAGAGTGTCCTTGGGATTACGCCAGTGCTATTTTTATTGCAAGCAGCAGAACAAGGTGAAAACTGAAGCTTTGCTTCACGTTGGCCCGCCACTATATGTGGGGGAAGTTTTTGTGGTGAGGTTTGTGTTTGAGGTCGATGCCATCTGGGGGATGTCCTCTCTATTCGGATGTTGCACTGTCCAGAGTTATACAATGCTCTTATGCTACTGTCGTCCAAGCTCCAAAATGTGTCGTCGGCTCATCACTGGTGATCCATTTGCTACCTTGTACCATTGGGTGCATCAAATCAGCCCTAACTATTGCAACAAGGGCAGTAGGATTTTCCATTCGATGATCTCGTGTTGCTGTCTGTCAATCTTCGGAGTGCGTGATTGGAGTCACATGTGTATCTCAACTTTCATAAACCATTTACAATAGAGATGTCAAGGCCTCTATTTGTATGAGAGTTAACTCTTCGAAGAGACCAACAAGAGGATGGCAAGGAGTCAAATGCGATGAGGTTTATGTCAATAGAGTAGCGGCAAATGTGCTTTCGGATCTTCGGAATCCGTCATCAAAGCTCCAGAATGTGCCAGCGGAGTCGCATGTGTCGCAGATGCCGAAAGAGGATGCTTAATGTCGGAGAGGTTGTCATCAAAGCCAAAAACTGCTCCGGATCTATCAAAGTCAAGATATCAGCGAAACCAAAATTGATACAGAAGTGGCAAGGTTTGCATTTGAGGTCGATGCCATCCGGGGAAAGTTCTCTCTTTCGCATGTCACTGTGCCCGAGAGTTATACAATTCTCTCCTACTACTGTCGTCCCAGCTCCAGAATGCGTCATCGGCTCATTATTGGCAATTTGCTGGCCTATACCTCTCGCGAACTTCAGCTTTGCATCAACCTCCTACCACGGCGAAGGATCAAGTTGCATTCACGTCATTTGATTGCTGTAGATTTCAACCGTTATCATCTCCCTCATGCAACCATCAATTGGCGGAATGTGTTTCAAAGTCCATTATCTTGAAGTATTTTGTATGTGATGTATTCACAGTCCACGAATGAAGATTCTTGGAAGTAGACAGTTCAATTTTCTAAAAGACAACTGATGCTCAAGATGGCATTCTTATAAGGTACAAAGTTGAGAGTAGCATAATCGAGATGTAAGGAGATAGCACCCATTCCTGATGATGCCAATGGCAGTGGTGCTCAACATAGTGGCGAAGTAGAACCTGATGTACCATTTGCTCCCTCCACAAGGGGCAAGACAGACAAGTTACGGAAGTGGCTGTTGGAGACCTTGTGAGATGCATCGACTTCAGATTTTCCATGAGACTGGCGTGATGCCGGTACCACTCGGCGTTCTCAGCGAATTCGGCTTGCTGGGACGACTGAGCCCTTATTACAGGTGAACTATACTTTGATGTCTATGGTGATCAAAGACAGAGATCCTCTCACAATTGAGGAAGCACTTCCACAGCCCAAGCGGAAGTTGGCTATGCAGAAAGAACTTGATTCAATAAAAAAGAACAACACTTGGGAGTTGGTTCCACGGCCTGCGAAGCAGAAGGTGATTGGTGTCAAATGGATCTACAAGACCAAGTACAAATCTGATGGTTCTTTGGACAAGCACAAGGCACGACTCGTTGCCAAGGGCTTTTCTCAGAAACATGGTGTGGACTATGACGAGACCTTTGTCCCGACCGCAAGGATGGCGACTACTCGGACAGGTTTTGCCCTTGCTGCCTTCTTTGGGTGGCCTGTCTTTCAGATGGATGTTGTTTCGGCTTTTCTCAATGGCGACTTGGAGGAGGAGGTGTATGTGGAACAACCTCCAGGGTTCTTAGATCTAGATTTCCCATACATGGTTTTGCAAGTTATGGAAGGCCCTCTATGGCCTGAAACAAGCTTGTTGATCGTGGTACCAGAATGCATCAATGGAATCTTATGTGTCAGAGATGTCGAAGGCGGATCCCTAATGTCGCAGAGGTCGTCTCGTTGAAGTCAAAAAACCGCTCCGGATCCCTTGAAGTCAGGATGCCATCACAGGAAAAATCGATATGGATGTGTCAAGGTTTGCGTTGGAGGTTGATGCCGTATGGGAGAAGTTTCCCTCACATTGGGTGCATCAAATCAGCCCTAATTCTTGCAACAAGGGCAGTAGGATTTTCCATTTGATGCTCTCATGTTGGCTGCCGGTGAATCTCCGAAATGCGTCATCGGAGTCATATGTGTATCTCAACTTTCATAAACCATTTACAACAGAGATGTCGAGGCCTCTTTCTGTCACTGTGTCCGAGAGTTATAAATGCTTTCCTACTACTGTCGTTCAAGCTCCAGAATGCGTCATCGGCTCATTATTGGCAATTTGTTGGCCTATACCTCTCACGAACTTCAGCTTTGCATCAACCTCCTACCACGGCCAAGGATCAAGTTGCATTCACGTCTCTGATTGCTGCACATTTCAACCGTTATCATCTCCCTCATGCAACCACCAGTTGTTGGCAGATTATGGATGGAATGTGTTTCAAAGTCCATTATCTTGGAGTATTTTGTATGTGATGTGTTCACAAACCACGAATGAAGATTCTTGGACGTAGATAGTTCAATTTTCTAAAAGACAATTGATGCTCAAGATGGCATTCTTATAAGGTACAAAGTTGAGAGTAGCATAACCGAGATGTAAGGAGATAGCACCCATTCCTGATGATGCCGATGACAGTGGTGCTTAACACAGTGGCGAAGTAGAACCTGATGTACCATTTGCTCCCTCCACAAGGGGCAAGACAGACAAGTTACGAAGGTGACTGTTGGAGACCTTGTGAGATGCATCGACTTCAGATTTTCCATGAGACTGGCATGATGCCGGTACCACTCGGCGTTCTCAACGAATTCCGCTTGCTGGGACGACTGAGCCCTTATTACAGGTGAACTATACTTTGATGTCTATGGTGATCAAAGACAGAGATCCTCTGAGAATTGAGGAAGCACTTCCACAACCCAAGCGAAAGTTGTCTATGCAGAAAGAGCTTGATTCAATAAAAAAGAACAACACTTGGGAGTTGGTTCCACGGCCTGCCAAGCGGAAGGTGATTGGTGTCAAATAGGTCTACAAGACCAAGTAAAAATCTGATGGTTCTTTGGACAAGCACATGGCACGACTCATTGCCAAAGGCTTTTTTCAGAAACCTGGTGTGGACTATGACAAGACCTATGTCCCGACCGCAAGGATGGCGACCACTCGGACAGGTTTTGTCCTTGCTGCCTTCTTTGGGTGGCCTGTCTTTCAGATGGATGTTGTTTCGGCTTTTCTCAACGGCAACTTGGAGGAGGAGGTGTATGTGGAACAACCTCCAGGGTTCTTAGATCTAGATTTCCCCGACATGGTTTTGCAAGTTGTGAAAGGCCCTCTATGGCCTGAAACAAGCTTCTCGACCGTGGTACCAGAATGCGTCAACGGAATCTTATGTGTCAGATGTAAAGAATGAGGATGCAAGAGAGCTACACAAGACAAGCACAAAAACACACAGAGATGGAAAGCTTCTTCTTCTTCTTCACAGAAAAAAGAGTACAAAATGACTAAGTGCTAAAGCTGAAAAGTAGCACATATGTACATGCGGTCACTAAGTGTGAACTCGCTAGAAGCGTACTAGGCTGGCACTATAAGTGTAGTCCAGCTATAGAATCACTGGCAGAGATCCTCCGTGTCGGTCACCTAACGCGCCAGTGAGTAAATGCCGTAAGCGGCCAAGACCCGTAGTGGATGCCAGCTCAAGGTGTAGAGCTCGACATCTCAACACTCCCCCTCGAGCTCTGCATGTCGCAGAGTCCAAGCATAGTCCGGAAATGTCGAAGCTTCTCAGCTCCGAGGGCCTTGGTAAAGATATCCGCTATCTGCTCCTCTGTGCTGACATAGACCAAGTCGATGTCGCCCGCCAACACTCGCTCTCGAACGTAGTGGTAATGGACCTCTATGTGTTTGGTCCTGGCATGGAACACTGGGTTCCTAGCCAACTGCATGCTGCTGAGGTTGTCACAATGGATGAAAATCTGCTGGTCCACTTGCACTCCCAAGTCCTCAAGTAATGTGCGTAGCCAAGCTACCTCACACACCGCAACTGCTGCACCTCTGTACTCGGCCTCTGTGCTCGATAAAGCAACCGTAGGCTACTTTTTGCTGCTCCAAGTAACAACAGCACTCCCAAAAGAGAACATGAAGCCACTCGTAGATCTCCTATCAACAATGCTACCTGCCCAATCTGCATCTGTATACCCATACAATGCTAATGGTGCATCTGCTGCATAGAACAATGCGTAGTCAAGAGTACCTTGCACATACCTAAGTGTGCGTCGTACTCCATCCAAATGTGGCTTCCTCGGAAGTTGCATGAACTGACTCTCCAAGCCTACTGTGTAGCTCAAGTCTGGCCTCGTGATAGTCAAGTAGATTAGACTACCCACAATCTTCCTGTACATGTTGACATCCTCAACAACATCACCCTTCTCTGCACTCAGCTTTGCATTCACATCCAAGGGAATAGAAATTGGCTTACAATCAACCATACCATACTTTGACAACATGTCCAAAGCATACTGTCTCTGTGATAGCCATACACCCTCTGGAGTCCTGATCACCTCAATGCCAAGAAAGTAGTGCAACTCGCCCAAATCTTTCATTTCAAACTCCTGTTTGAGAAGACCCTTCACATGGTCAATCTCCATAGCATTGTCACCAACAATAATAAGGTCATCTACATATATGGTAATGACCACAATCCCCACATCACTATCACGTACATAGAGTGAATGATCAGCATGAGCTCTCCTAAAACCAATACTGACAAGATACTTGGCAATCCTGTCATACCATGCTCTAGAGCCCTGCTTCAAACCATACAAAGCTTTGAGAAGTCTGCATACATAATCTGGGTAACCTGGATCGACATAACCAGGTGGCTGATCCATATACACTTCCTCTTGCAACTCACCATTCAAGAAGGCATTCTTTACATCCATTTGATGCATAATCCATCCTCTAGATGCAGCCACTGCTATGACAGCTCTCACTGTCGTCATCTTTGCCACTGGAGCAAAGGTCTCCTCATAGTCTATGCCATACGTCTGTGCATAACCCTTTGCGACCAGCCTTGCCTTGTGACGCTCAATGTTACCATCAGCCTTATGCTTGGTTTTATACACCCATTTACAGCCAATAGCTTTCTTGCCACTTGGCAATGGCACCAACTCCCATGTGTCATTTGCTTCCAATGCAGCCATCTCTTCATTCATTGCATCATCCCAATGCACATTTCCAACTGCATCCTCAAAACATGTGGGCTCCACATCCTGTATCACCTTAGCCATGTAGGCTTGGTGATGCGCTAGATACCCATCATAAGTCAATTTCTGAACTGGATTTCTGACTCTATTAGATCTGCGCGGTCCTGGGTCACTCCTTTGCCCTCTAGCATCTTCTTGTACTTTCCTTACACCAGGTGTCCTGACAGCCGGAATTCCAAATTCCTCATCAAGACTTTGTTCAGAACCATCTGAATCCATGTCTACATGTGAAAAACCTGATGATGCATCAACCATAAAGGGAGGTTCATCAACCTTTTCCTTTCCTTTTCGTGATACATTCCCTGTACCTGTTGGTGGAGTAACCTGCGTACGTAGTCTACCATTCCATGGTTTCTCAACAGAGCCACGAGAAGAGGACTCTTGTGGTCCACTCAAAACCTGTGACTGTGGCCTCACATTTTGTACAACCACATCATCTTTTACATCAGCCCCAATAGTGCCATGTGCATTACTGTACCAGCTGCTCATCTCATCAAAGACTACATCTCTGCTCACTCATAATTCTCGTGTAGTAGGATTGTAGCACTTGTACCCCTTTTGTTCAAGGGAATATCCCACAAGAATACATTTCTCTGCTTTAGGATCCAATTTCCTACGCAACTCATCTGGTACATGCACGTAAGCTATGCAACCAAACACTTTCAAGTGTGCCAAATCAGGCTTTGTACTTGTAAACTTGTCCTCAGGTGTTACATCATGCACCGCAGCTGTAGGTGTCCTCTTCATAATGTACACAGCTGTATTTACAGCTTCAGCCCAGAAATGATGAGGCATGTTCTTCTCATTCATCAATGCACGTGCAACCTCTGCAATGTGCCTGTTTTTCCTTTCTGCGACCCCATTCTGCTATGGAGTATATCTGCATGTAAACTGCCTGTGTATACCATGCATTCGCAGAAAATCTGAAAAATCATTGGAGAAGTACTCTCCCCCTCCATCTGACCTCAATGTCTTGATTTGCATATCTGTCTCCTTCTCAATCATGACTTTGAAGTCTTGAAAGTGACCAAACACTTCACTTTTGTTACGCATGAAGACCCATACTTTCCTTGTATGGTCATCAATGAAAGAGACATAATACCTGCAACCATGTATACTTGCAGTATCGGTTGGACCCCAAACATCTGTGTGCACCACCTCAAGTGGCTTTTTACATACATTGCGCTCATGTGGAAATGAGCCCTTTGACTGTTTTCCAAACTGGCATGCTGCACACACTTTATGCATACCATCCACCTTGAATTTGGGCAAACCTTTTACAATCTGTTTTGATTGCATGCTGCGCAATCTCTGCTCATTGACATGGCCAATGCGTTTGTGCCAAATGTCAACATCAGCCACAACACCTGTGCCCTGTGCAAATAATGCAGCTTTTACCTCAGGCATGTCTACATTCAGCGTAAACATTCTGCCCACACATTTTCCCTCTGTGATCAGCTTACAGCCATTCTGGAAATCTTCTACATAACAGCCATTTGAATTGAAGCGAACCTGCAAACCCTGCTCAACCATTTGTCCAACAGAAACAAGATACTTTGTAATGTTTGGGACATGAAGTACATCTGCTAAGTACTTTGATTTCCCACTCTTCGTATTTAGAGGTATGTCCCCTACATGAGCAATGGGGTGAGCTGTGTCATCTCCTGTCTGCACATAGCCTGACACATCTGGTTTGCGCATATCTCTAAACCACTCTCCACGAGACGTCATGTGATTAGAGGCACATGAATCCACATACCAAACATCATCTTGGGTGGAATTCTCTGCAGTCATTGTATTCATTACATGCTGCATAACAAACATGCACTCGTTTTTGCTGTCATCTGCATCTCTGCTAGTAGATGTATAGTTGCCCTGTTCTCTCTTTCTACTTGCTTTTCCCTTTGGACAGTCACGTGACATGTGACCTCTTTCACCACAAGTCCAACATTCTCTACTATCTGGAGTATGTTGCTGCCTGCTTGATCCTGCACCACGACCTCTTTGACTCCCCCTGCCTTGAGACTGGTTTCCCCTGCCACCTGTATTGTTTTGATTTGATTGACCTTCCAGAAATTGGCCCCTGCAACCCCTTGGGCCTCGACCACGACCTCTACCTCTACCTCTGTTGGAGTTAGAATAGAAGGCCTGTTCAATATTATTTCTGCCATGAGAAGAAGATGTGTCAAGGTTCTTCTCCTCAAGAATAAGCATAGAAATCAAATCTTGGAACACGAGGATGTCGTCTCTTGTATTCATGGAAGACCTGAAATGTACATACTCATCTCCTAGACCATCCAAGCATGCACGGACAATGTCATCATCTTCCACTGAGACTTTAATAGATCCAAGAGCCTCAATGATACTCTTGATCTTCAAGGCATAATCATTGATTGAGAGGTTGTTCCTCTTAACCTGATTTAGCTCCGACTTTAGTTGAAGCTTCCTGGCCTTGGTGTTCACCTCGAACACTCTGCTTAAGTTTCTCCATGCAATGGCGGGGGTTTCAGCATCCTGTAGATAGCCCATCATGCCATCTGTGATGCTCATAGAAAGCCAATACATCACTTTGCTCTGGCTTTGTTGCCAGTCCCTCAAAGCTTTCCTTTGTTCTGCTGTAGCATTTGCCTCGGGAATCTCTGGTTCCTTTTCATTGTCTCCTTCTACATAGTCCCAATAACCTTTTCCTTTTAGGAAATTTGTTATTCTGAACTTCCATGCAGGGTAGTTATTTTTCTCAAGCTTCTCAGTAACAATCTGACTGAAACCGTCAGACATCTTGAAGCACTAAGACAAAATAGCTGCAATCTACAAAAACCTGCAAATCTGCTGAACCTGCTATCGTGGTTCCTGTAACGCTTTCTACACTCAACGAGTGTCCACAATCAAGCGTTTCACAACCACTGTACTTGTACAGTAAATCTCTGTATACTGCACTTTGGAGACCTGTTCAGAAACTTGTGCGAAAAACCTAACTTGGCATCTGGTCGTGGATTGCGAACGAAGGGATTGTGATGCTCTTGCTCTCTTAGCCTCTCTTGTCTGCACCAGGCTCTGATACCATGTAAAGAATGAGGATGCAAGAGAGCTACACAAGACAAGCACAAAAACACACAAAGATGGAAAGCTTCTTCTTCTTCTTCACAGAAAAGAGAGTACAAAATGACTAAGTGCTAAAGCTGAAAAGTAGCACATATGTACATGCGGTCACTAAGTGTGAACTCGCTAGAAGCGTACTAGGCTGGCACTATAAGTGTAGTCCAGCTATAGAATCACTGGCAGAGATCCTCCGTGTCGGTCACCTAACGCGCCAGTGAGTAAATGCCGTAAGCGGCCAAGACCCGTAGTGGATGCCAGCTTAAGGTGTAGAGCTCGACATCTCAACATCAGAGATGTCGAAGGAGGATCCCTAATGTCGCAGAGGTTGTCTCGTTGAAGTAAAAAAACCGCTCTGCATGTCCTGAAGTCAGGATGCCATCAGAGGCAAAATCGATATGGATGTGGCAAGGTTTACGTTCGAGGTTGATGCCGTATGGGAGAAGTTGCCCTCACATTTGGTGCATCAAATCAGCCCTAACTATTGCAACAAGGGCAATAGGATTTTCCATTTGATGCTCTCCTGTTGGATGCCAGTGAATCTCCGAAATGCATCATCGGAGTCATATGTGTATCTCAACTTTCATAAACCATTTACAACAGAGATGTCAAGGCCTCTTCCTGTAATGGAGTTAACTCTTCAAAGAGACCTCTTGGCCGGCCACTATATCTGGGGGGAAGTGTTTGTGGTGAGGTTTGTGTTTGAGGTCAATGCCATCTGGGGGAATTTCTCTCTATCCGGATGTTGCAGTGTCCGAGAGTTATACAATGCTCTCATGCTATTGTCGTCCAAGCTCCGAAATGCATCGTTGGCTCATCACTGGTGATCCATTTGCTGTCTTGTACCATTGGGTGCATCAAATCATCCCTAACTATTGCAACAAGGGCAGTAAGATTTTCCATTCGATTCTCTCATGTTGCTGCCGGTGAATCTCCGGAATGCGTCATCGGAGTCATATGTGTATCTCAACTTTCATAAACCATTTACAACAGAGATGTCGAGGCCTCTATTTGTATGAGAGTTAACTCTTCGAAGAGACCAACAAGAGGATGGCAAGGAGTCAAATGCCATGAGGTTTGTGTCAATAGAGCAGCGGAAAATACGCTATCGGATCTTCGGAATCCGTCATCAGAGCTCCAAAATGCGCCAGTGGAGTCGTATGTGTCGGAGATGCCGAAAGAGGATGCTTAATGTCGGAGAGGTTGTCATCGAAGCCAAAAACAGCTCCGGATCTGTCAAAGTCAAGATATCAGCGAAGCCAAAATCAATACAGAAGTGGCAAGGTTTGCGTTTGAGGTCGATGCCATCCGGGGGAAGTTCTCTCTTCCGGGATGTCATCGTTTCCAGAGTTATACAATGCTCTCCTACTACTGTTGTCCAAGCTCCGGAATGCGTCATCGGCTCATTATTGGCGATTTTCTGCCCTATACCTCTCGCGAACTTCAGCTTTGCATCAGCCTCCTCACCACGGCCAAGGATCAAGTTGCATTCACGTCTCTGGTTGCTGCACATTTCAACCGTTATCTTCTCCCTCATGCAACCATCTACTGGCCGCCATCTTGGTGTCATTCCAACTGTATCTACAACCAATATGCAGCCAAAGGAGTATTCAGTTTCAACCAAGGGTTGGCCCCCGCCACTTGGGTTTACTTAAAGCAAATGTTTGCATCTGCGTGGCTATCAAACGAATTTGAAGCCGATGTCATGACAGATTGGCACCAACTCACTGCGGCTACTTTTGCAGGAGTTTAGAGAACTACAATCGGAAGTTCTGCAAAGATTTGCTCTCAGTAACTTCCTACAGGTTTGTGCCACTGATAGAGCAGATTGAGAAGTATTGCTGGGGGTTGCCAAAAGGGCTTAGGGATTATTGTACAAAGAACAGAGTGGCCACCCTCACTCAGATTATGGAAGTTGCCAACACTAGTCTTGCCTTGTTGAAGGGAGAGGACAGTGGGTTCCAGGGCAACGTTCAAGGGGCCCAGACTAAGAAAAATTCAGCAACACAAAGCCCTTTATGAAAGCGGCTCTTGATACATCACAGGGGTTAAAAAAGGCAGATAAAGGCAAGGACTCATACCAAATGGCATCACTAAGAACTTGTAGAGACCAAAGGTTGTTCTAAATGCAGTCTTATGCACATCCTTTGGCCAAATCCGAATCTATGGTGCTAAAAATCGTCGCACTCTCTAGGCGATCAAGAATATCATCAATCCTTGGGATAAGAAACCTGTTCTTGATAGTATTCTTATTCAGCACACGGTAGTCAATAAACATGCACCAAGAGCCATACTTCCGAGATGGTGTCTAGGATACTACAGCTACAAATCACGAACGAAAAGCTGGAATTCGATGATCTCGGGTCATTTCTCATTGCAGAGGAAGCTGTGTTGGTACCTCAAGGCAAAGTTCGCATTTCCGATAGAGGTGGTGAAGCAATTGCTACTTCGGATTCCAGAAAGAAGACCAAAAGCCCTTGTTACAACTGTGGGAAGCGCGGTCATTTGGTCAGAGATTGCAAATCCCAAGACAAAGACAGAGGCTCTACAAAGGACAAAGGCAAGGGCAAGCATAATGACGAAAGCAATGATGATGACACAGGGAAGGATACTACAGACCAAAAGCCCTTGTTACAACTGTGGGAAGCGCGGTCATTTGGTCAGAGATTGCAAATCCCAAGACAAAGACAGAGGCTCTACAAAGGACAAAGGCAAGGGCAAAGCATAATGACGAAAGCAATGATGATGACACAGGGAAGGATACTACAGGATCTGCTGGTGTGGTAGAGACTACACTGGCAAAGGTTCCACCTTTCTAGTCATGTGGTCATTTCCGCCACTAGCTTCAGCCTGAGGAGAGAGGCTTGTGAGTGGCACATAGGGGAAGACAATGCTCCATATAATTGATTTGGACCTATGTGTTAGAGTTCAGGTTCTTGGTGTTTGAACTCGTGGGTTAGAGTTCAATGCACATGCATCTGGCAGGAAACCAAACAGACGTACCTAAAACACTATGGATGAGTGCACCAATCCATTGTTGTTGGCGGATTATCGATGGAATGTGTTACAAGATTTGCTGGTGTGGTAGAGACTACACTGGCAAGGGTTCCACCTTTCTAGTCATGTGGTCATTGCCGCCACTAGCTTCAGCCTAAGGAGAGAGGCTTGTGAGTAGCACAAAGGGGAAGACAGTGCTCCATATAATTGATTTGGACGTATGTGTTAGAGTTCAGGTTCTTGGTGTTTGAACTCGTGGGTTGGAGTTCAATGCACATGCATCTAGTAGGAAACCAAACAAACGTACCTAAAACACTATGGATGATTGCACCAATCCATTGTTGTTGAATGATTATAGATGTAATGAGTGCACCAATCCATTGTTGTTGGCGGATTATGGATGAAATGTGTTTCAAAGTCCATTATCTTGGAGTATTTTGTATGTAATGTGTTCACAGTCCACGAATGAAGATTCTTGGACGTAGACAGTTCAATTTTCTAAAAGACAATTGATGCTCAAGATGGCATTCTTATAAGGTACAAAGTTGAGAGTAGCGTAATCGAGATCTAAGGAGATAGCACCCATTCCTAATGATGTCAATGACAGTGGTACTCAATATAGTGGCAAAGTAGAACCTGATGTACCATTTGCTCCCTCCACAAGGGGAAAGACAGACAAGTTACGGAAGTGGCTGTTGGAGACCTTGTGAGATGCATCGACTTCAGATTTTCCATGAGACTGGCGTGATGCCGGTACCACTCGGCATTCTCAGCGAATTCGGCTTGCTAGCACGACTGAGTCCTTATTTTTTACAGGTAAACTATACTTTGATGTCTATGGCGATCCATTTGCTGCCCTATACCTCTCGCGAACTTCAGTTTTGCATCAGCCTCACCACACGGCCAAGGATCAAGTTGCATTCACGTTTGTGGTTGCTGCAAATTTCAACCGTTATCTTCTCTCTCATGCAACCATCTACTGGGCGCCATCTTGGTGCCATTCCAATTGTACCTACAACCAATATGCAGCCAAAGGAGTATTTAGTTCAACCAAAGGGTTGTGTCCTTACATTTGGTGCATCAAATCATACCTAAGCATTGCAACAAGGGCAACGTGGATTCTCCTTCAATGCTCTCTTGTTACTACTCAAGGCATATGTGTATCTCAACTTTGATAAATCGTTTACAATGGAGATGTCGAGGCCTATATCTGTTGGAGATTCAATGCTTCAAGAAGACTAGCAAGAAAGAAACGGTAGGAGCATTCTCTATCAGAATGCATTATCGGAGCTCCAGAATGTGTCAACGGATCTTATGTGTTGGAGATGTTGAAGAAGGATTCTTAACATTGGAGAGGTCATCGTTTAAGTCAGAAAACCGCTCCGGATCTGTCGAAGTCAGGATATCATTGGAGGCAAAATCGATACAAATGTGGTGAGGTTTGCGTTTGAGGTTGATGCCGAATGAGAGAAGTTGCCCTCACATTGGGTGCATCAAATTATTCCTAAGCATTGCGACAAGGATAGTAGGATTCTCCATCCAATGCTCTCCAGCTACTACTGTTGGGGTAAAGCTCCAAAAATGCATCATCAGAGTCATATGTGTATCTCAACTTTCATAAACCATTTACAATAGAGATGTCTAGGCCTTTATTTGTACGATATTTACATTCGTGGTAACTTAAGAAGCTTTTTCAAATTAAATGATACATCATGTGTGTGGATGCAAGACTCTCCCTACACAATCAAGATCATCAATCCATAAGCTTTTATAGAGTGCCTTTAGAATTGCAACCTTGCAGACTTTGCACGTTGCCATGCGTACAAAACTCTTCATGAAACTTTGCAAATAGAATCAATGGTTATATCGTAACGTGTAAAACCATTGCTCAGGTTGATATGTGAAATCAAGCATGAACACATATGATGGTGCAACAATTTATAGTGCAATTATATTGTACTCTTGCTTAAACAGATGAGGAGTAAAATTTTCTCTATAGTATTATAAAATTTTATACCACAGGTTTTCAAATACTTCTCTTCATAATTTGAAATTAAAAAGTGTTGGTCATGCTCATGAAAACTACATTAAAACCAACAAAACATGGAACAAAAGTGATATTTTGAGATTATTTTAAAATTTAAATTTTTAAAATTGAAAGTTTTCAAAAGCGTTACTTCTACTAATAGCTTCGTATAGGTTTGTATCATGATATATCATATTGAAAATTTTTATTGTAGATTATCTAAATAACCCAAGAATTATTGCCTTAGGAGAATATAATGATCACTCTATTGGCAAATGAAAAAATTGAGTGATCATTTTATTCTCCTCAAACAATAATTTCTGAGCCGTTTATACAATTTACAATCATTTTTTTAAATCTGTTCTATCATGACACAATTCTGTAAAAAGTTATTAGAAGTAACACTTTTCAAAATTTACAATTGTAAACCTTTAAATTTTAAGTTAGTATCAAAACATCACCTTTGCTTCATGTTTTGTTGGTTTGAGTGTAATTTTCATGGAGCATGACCAACATTTATTAATTTCAAATCATGAAGAAAAGTACTTGAAAACCTTTTATCTAAAATTTTATAATATTATGGAAAAGATATGAAATAAGCATATGTAGAAAAAAATAACTATTATAACGATATTTTATCTGATGTGATCATGCAAAAGCATTTACATATATTATACGGTGCATCAGACTTATCAAGGAGCAAAAATAATAACAAAATCTATTTAAATACATCTGCAATTTACAAAGTAGTTTGTATTTGCGCATAATATGAACAATATTATCAAGAGCATGGATGATTTACAAGTGTTCATTTTGTTTGCAAGCGATACACTTATTCATATCATAAGAAAGCTATAGTAAAGTGTGAGTCAACAATCATGGTGATTGTTTATGATCGATCTATCTTTAAATCTGCACATTGTGTATAACAAAGAGAAGAGATGAACAATTTTCTTTACGAATACTCTTTTGCACAAAAACTATGGAGTAAAGATGAAACATACAAACTTGATAAAATTTTATGTAAATTTTAAGACCCGAGTGATCAAAAGCTAAAACCTCTTGAAAGAGCAATCACACAAAAGCTCTTTGGCTATAATTTACAATTCAAAGAAGTGCACCAAAAATTTAAAGAAAGAAAAGTTCAGCTTAGTGAAGCAAAGCAGCAAAACTAAGTGCTCACAAAGCAGCTTCATTGAATCAAAAAGACACATAAAAAGCTAAAGAAAACAACGCAACAATTGAAAGAGACCCACCTATAACTTGAGGAGTAGAAAAAGCCAAAAATCAACTTGAGATACTAAGCAAAGGTGCATGATTGGGAACACAAAGAGACCAATTATCATAAAAAAATTGCATGAGAGAGCTGTTAGAAGAGTTTACCTGCACACATATCACCCTCCACAATGCTAAACATGTTTTAATTTATTTTACTCTTGATTTATTTGAGCAAGAGTACAGTATAATTGTTGTACAAATTGTTACACCATCACATGTGTTTCTACTTGATTTGGCATGTCAACCTTAGTAATGGTTTTACACATTACAATGTAACCATTGATTCTGTTTGCACTGTCTCATGAAGAGTTTTATACGCATAGCAGGGATGCATATACGTCATACACCCCAACAATCCTCTTGTGTATCACGCATTCCAACATAAGTTACTAGAGAAAAGAACAAGGGCCAATGGAGCACAAGCTCTTGACAATTGTGGTGGCACGCTGTACGGATTTTCGTAATTTGTACTAACTGATTTTGACAGTTTTGTGTGAGCTCTTTGAGTTGGAGCTTTTGGGGTTATGTGCTTTTAGAACTGATTCTTTTGGGGGCTTTGCTTTTGGGCATCCCTTGTAAATTTTAAAAGAGCCCATGGGCCTCTCACTCTGCAGGGCTAAGCTCGGCAAGATCCAATGGGAAGCTAGCAAGAGAAATTAGCAAGAGGGGTCCACCAAGATGAGAGAGAGGGTTGATTTTTGAAGCATTATTCCACACACACTCACACTAGACCATGTGTGAAGCAAGGAAAAGTCTATCTCCTTCTCAAGCTTTAATGGAAAGCTCTTTATCTCCTCCAAGCTTGTGAGAAGGGAGGCCTACATCGACACACTCTTGGCTTCTGATGTAAATCCAACAAAGAGACAAGCTCCAATGCATGCTCATCTCCTCTACCATTCTAATTATTAAGCTATGCTAAGATATCCTCCTACACACAAGAGGTGGAGAGTGAGGGATCTAAAGCCGTTTTTTGTTGCAAAGCTTTAAAGTAAAAAAAACTTCATCAATATAACAATATGTTCTCTTTTCACAAAAATAGCAATTTTTTGAGCAACGCTTCACAAAACGTACCTACTTCAATTGAAGCAGTGCAAAAAGTATAGGCTATCAAGAAATTCTTTTTACATTGGGATTTTTATTTTTAGTTTGGGTTTTGAAAGGGATATGTGTAAGAAATACTAATCGTCTTTCCTCTTTGTTATATATCAATGCTACTCAGATTCAAATATAAATCGATCTTATAAACAATTACCACTGTTATTAGCTCATACTCTATCATAGCTTTTTTATGAGTCCTCTATCATTTCTCACTCCACAATAGAATATAGATAATAGCGCATGACCCATTTACACGCTACATGTGGATGCAGCTTTAGCTATCTAAGGAGCACATTCTCTACATTGTCATTTGCTACTTTGCGCCCAGTGACTCCAGATTTGCACAGACAAGAGGAGACGCTAAGGAATCCCACACACATGGCAGGGAGGAAGAGTATGATACGCATTCACCATATGCATGCCTCACAAAGAAGATCATGGAGTATTCCATACAAGGGAAAGTCTTTCTCATTTCAATGCCATGACATAGAGCAGATAGTGTGACATTTATGACTTTGATGACCCAGAGCTACTCTCCACCATGGAGCATACAAGAGCAGAGAGGACTTTTAGAGATACCACGACATCCACACCATATGGACTACACATGCTCCGCCTAGAATCATAGCACCGTCTCATTATCTAAAACGGGATGATGCAATGGCCATCATCCGGGCCTTGACATGTGTACTACCATCCAAGAGACGGGAGCACAATAGATTACATCATCCGAGCCTTGACATGTGTACCACCATCCAAGAGACAGGAGCACAATAGATTACATCATGAATTTTCAAGAGGCAGCCCACCTGCTCACATCCTTCACCATACGACCACTACCCATTGGGATTGACCAAGCATATTTTGCTCTCTCCTTCACTGTCTCATTAGTCCCACATACATCTCCTACTTATACACGACACACCACCATTCATTTCACACATGAGCTAGCTAGAGTTTACTCATCCCACGTATATGAGGAGATATACACTTTGGATCCAAACACACCACTACCTACACGTACTAGCCAGATCTCCACTGTCCTCAGCTGCTTCCCACACACTATCCATAGCGACCTCCAACCCCCATCTCTTGGGACTATACTCCATGCTGCCAGTATGTGACGTCCGAATCAAACAATGTACTGAAAGAAAGAAATCCAAGAATGGTCGGATGAAGAGAAGGGTTCTCTCCAAAACCACTCTCCACTGTCCCACTGCACTCAGGCTAGAGGGCAGTGCAAATGAACTTGTATCCTACTTTGGTACAACCTTATGATTTTTTTAGAGGTTAAAGCTGAAAAGACTTTTAAAATGACCTTATCCTCAAGATCATTTCAGAAAGTTTTTCTTTAGTTTCAACCTTTAAAAAATCATAAAAATATATCAAAGTAAGATATAAGTTTATTTGTAAGATTTGACTATGTTATACCCAATATATCAGATATATCAAATATACCCAATAATTAAGATATATCAAATATATATAAAATATATATCAAATATATCAAGTCTGTACCGCCAATGTCTTTGAGATCCTGAAAAAGAATCAAGTATACAGAATCTTAATTGAGACTCCATATCTTCTGCAAACTATTGCTTCAAAGTTATTGATATCTCCTAACAAAAGTTGAAAATCCAGTTTAAAACCATCGAGTATGTAGTCGCCGTTGTCATTAGCAACAACAATGACTGAGACATTTGTCACTTGGTGAGCAAAAAGTTCTTTTTCACCACTTTGAGCGCACAAGTGACCACGTGGCATTAAAAACATCGTGGATGCATAACGTCGTAAAAAGCAAGTTATATTAAAAACATCGTGGATGCACAAACGTCATGAAAAGCAAGTTACATTAAAAACATCGTGAAACTAGTGCAAAAACTTATGATAAAACCCTATGTGTGAAACGTTGTGCAATGATAATATATACAAAAGTTGTTGCTTCATGGTGAAAACCACAGAGCAACCTCAAACTCTTATCTTAATTTACTTTAATCAACTTTTGTATATTATCACTACGCATATGAAGACCGACAATCCGAGTGAAAGATATCTATTAGAATACTATAAGACCTTTGCGGCCGTACTTGCCATGGAGCGATAAGTCGTCGGCTCTCCACCCAACCATTGAGATAATGATAAGTGTTTCTTATTCCCAGACCTTAGAGATGTGTGGCCTGCCGTCCACATTGGTCTGGCCGCCCAGGCACTACAACCAGACGGTATCCCCCTTAACCCCGTCCTCATGGCTCTATGGCTAGAGGACGGTCGACCTCGTCATAGCCGTTATAGGCTACCTGACATTGCCCCCCCTTTAAGAAGAGTTTTTATCCTCAAAAACCAAATGGAATAACCTCTTGGAAAATGCACATCGGCGTTCCCAAATAGCTGCTACTTTGTCATTTTGGTTAAGTTGTCCACTACCACCCACACTGAGCCATTTCCTCGACCATCTTGGGTAAACCAGTAAAATAGTCTACAAGAATGCTTTTTTATTTACCTTGAGGAATCTCCAAAGGATGGAGTAGTCCCCAACATTGAGACATGCATGTGTATTGACCTGACAATTATTGCATTGCAAGACATAAGTCTTGGACGTCCTGAAATCGTAAAGGGTTTACAAACACTGACAAAGATAAAGGGGATGCTCATAAAAAATATTATTTGGAGCATTGTGAAACCTCCATCCATGGTTGGAGGCAACTTGTTGGATGCAAACCTCCACACGAACCTTAAATGCTCATCAACAAGCCAACGATGAGCAAGCACCACTTGGGATCGTCATCACGGCACTCGAAGACGACTTCATTCACCACATAGATGATGCTACATCCACGCTTCACGCTTAGCAAGTCCTAGAGCGTCTTTTCGGTGCTCGAGATAAGCACTTGAAAATGAGCCTCAAAATTCAACTTTATGGTCTCGCTATGCAAGAGCAATAATTTCTCGCTAGCCTCATCGACAAACTTAAGACCATGCACCAGTGATTTTCACTGTGAGACAGACAGACAGAGGAGGGGGAGCACGATTCTGCGCATCCCCAAGAGGATCTTGCTGGACCTCGTCACACAGCCGTTATAGGCTACCTGACATTGCCCCCCCTTTAAGAAGAGTTTTTATCCTCAAAAACCAAATGGAATAACCTCTTGGAAAATGCACATTGGCGTTCCCAAATAGATGCTACTTTGTCATTTTGGTTAAGCTATCCACTACCACCCATACTAAGCCATTTCCTCGACCATCTTGGGTAAACCGGTAAAACAGTCTACGAGAATGCTTTTCTATTTACCTTGAGGAATCTCCAAAGGATGGAGTAGTCCCCCAACATTGAGACGCGCATGTGTATTGACCTGACAGTTATTGCATTGCAAGACGTAAGTCTTGGACGTCTTGAAATCGTAAAGGGTCAGTACAAAGATGAATGGGATGCTCATGAAAAATATTATTTGGAGCATTGTGAAACCTCCATCCGCGGTTGGAGGCAAACCTCCACAAGAACCTTAAATGCTCATCAACAAGCCAACGATGAGCAAGCACCACTTGGGATCATCATCATGGCACTCGAAGACAACTTCATTCACCACATAGATGATGCTACATCCACGCTTCATGCAAGAGCAATATTTTCTTGCTAGCCTCATCGACAAACTTAAGACCATGCACCAGTGATTCTCACTGTGAGACAGACAGACAGAGGAGGGGGAGCACGATTCTGCACCTCCCCAAGAGGATCTTGCTGGATCCAAACTCTCCTAATGAAAAAACAAACTATGCATAAAGATGGCTAAATCAATAAATGGGAGGTGGAAACAACCACACTGGTGGTGTCCGGTACTGGCATCTAGGCACACCATGAACCATGGTGAAGGAAGAGTCGAGGCCACCATCTCCTCATGGCGCTCTCGTATGCAATCCGAGCTACACTAAAGTTGCTCGAATTGGGAGATTTTACTCGAGTTGTGATCAAGAAGTAGAGATTCTCGAAAAGAGACTTCGTGTCCAGGAAAGCAGAGTTGATACTAAGATCTTTGTGGAAAAAAGGACTCTGGGAATAGACTCCAAATAGAGTTTATAGGGATGCTACGCCACGAGTCTGGAAGGTGAGCTCTAGAGGTGAGAACCTTGGTTTCCGAGACCCATGAGTAAGGAACAGAGGTTCCTAGGTATAGGGTTTTGCTCTGAGAATGGCTTCTTAGTACTATCTAGTCTGATCTAGAACGAACGGGATACTACGTTCGGTTCAAATGCTTGTATAAAGCCAAGTAATAAAGATACTCTTCACAAGGAGGGACCATCCCATCTTCTAGTCCCTGATGTAGTATCAATCTTCTTTCTCTCTCTCTCTCACTCTCCATATCAAATGTCTTCAGTATTAACTAATAAATTCTATTTATCCAAGTATATTTGAGATTGTTATGCGCTCCCGTTTGTGACAGCTTCTCTGACATGATGATATGACATATAGACATCACTATATTGTATGCTTCTTGTCATGTGCCTTCTATTAACTCAATCAAGGAATAAAATGCTAAGAGTTAGGACTTGGGTGTGAGACAACACATTGGTAGATTAGGACTCAATCTGATGAAAGCACCGCAGTCAAAGTGACTAAATACTCTGCTAGTAGCTCCTGGTAGATTTGAAGATGGAGAACTCTAAACTCAGAGTTACAAAAACTTTTAATGAGCAAGATAAAGAATACTAAAACATCACCTATTGTCACCCATCTTGCACATGAATGTGAATAGCGACAAGATCTCATCATCAAGGGAATGGATCCCCAAAGGAATTAGTTTGCTTCAAGAAGTCCAATAGGATTGCATTTAACTCTTTCTACTGCTGCCTTCATTTGCCTTTAGCTCTGCTCCCTTTCTTCTCGCTTTATTTCTATTGGACTTTTTCAAGTAAACTAATTCCTTTAGGGACCCAATCCCTTTATGAGGATACCTTGTCACCTTCCATATTCGTGTGTGATACGATTGGCAATGGGTGATGTTGTAGTGTTCCTTAGCTTGCTTGTTAAGAGTCTGTGGAACGTTGAGTCCAGAATTTTCCATCTTCAAATCAACTTGAAGCTACTTGACAGGGCATATTATCTATTTGAGTGAAGTGCTCATCAAATTGAATCATAATCTATCAATGTCTTCTTTTGCACGGAACTTTGCATATTCATCCATGCCAAGGCAGGCAGCTATGTCGATGGAAATGAAGTCTTTAACCGACCCAGGGTGGTCAATGAAAATAACCACATCTTTGTCATAAACCATGACACAGACTTAGCCTACCAAGGCTAGCCAGGCACAAGTAGTTTATGGCTGACAGTACGTACATGGCCGTTGCCGCCACGGACGGGCAAGTTAATTTCACACAGAGGATTGTCATAAGTTCCCTATCCTTGATCACTGTGGATTTTTACCTTTAATAAAGTCTCATCTGCCCGCAACAATCCAAAGATGCTGAGAAGGTCGAGTCGTATCTTAATCCACTCCAATCTTGTCAAAAATTTGTAGTGCATCTCGCAAAGTCTCCAATAGCCACTTCAGTAACTTGTCTGTCTGGCTCCTCGCGGGAGGAGCTACTAGTATATCGAGATCTACCTCTGTACTATAATAAGAACCGTTGTCATCTACATCATCAGATATACCAATGTTATGACCCTCATAGATACCTGCTTTGGAGTGGCAAGTACTTGCTTTGGAGCAGCAACTAGCTACCCCTGTTTCTGTCAAAAGAGGCTCTGTCTAAAAAGACCTAACCATGTGTCAGTTGATTTGATGGCAAACTTAAGAAATGTTTTCCATAATATACTGAAGCTAATGATGCGAACACATTTTCTAGCCAAAAATAGTAGCTCCCTAAAATTTAGGAGATGCTTCCATTGCATCCCTACTGGTCTCCTTACCATCATTGAAGACTGCCACTAGGCCAACATCTGCAATGTAGCTCATCTACATCTGCAATTACATTTGCTAGTCTCTTGTCTACTTGTCCAATTATAGTGTCAACTAGCCAAACAAGGAAAATACCTGTCGCCGACCAAGACTCTTACTGGACATTCTTGTCCGTTTCACACTGGCCATGGAACTCCCGGCGTTTAGATTTCCAAAGGGGTAATTCCAAAAAGCAAAAGAAATTATACAAAAGTAAGAAAATCTGCAAAATGATAGTTAAGCATCACAGGCTTGTGACAGTGAGGGATTGTATAAATGGCTCTAGGAGGGTTGTATCAATGACACAGTTTAAGTTATCGAAAAAGAATATGCAATGGGCAAATATTTTGTCTATGTTCCACTTTCAGATTGTGCATGTGGAAGGCCAAAAGAATGTTGTGGCTGATGTGTTGTCAAGAAAGCCACAAATTTCAGCTGTGTCAATTCCTTGTCATCATGAGCTCGATGACATGAAGGAACAGTTTGCCAATGACGAAGATTTTGCAAGGGTCTTTAAATAGTTACTAGATGAAAAATACCATGAGCACTATCTTCTCAAATATGGTTTTATGATGATGCATGGCAAATTGTGTATCACTAGGCCATTGCGACCATAATCATCAATACTGAGACTACAACTAATACAACAAGCTCTCCACTATCCTATACACCTCAGTCCTCAGCTGCTTCGCACACACTATCCATAGCGACCGACCCCCACCTCCTGGGACGATCCTCAGAATCGATGATACGACGGAGAGTGTAGAAACTTATAAAGACATCTTCAAGCTCAACGAGCTTTGGGGGTGATCACATAGAGTAATATTAAACAACATATGAAGGCCATCGCACGAGTTTAAGACATGTAGAACTGCGAGGAGTTCCTTTTCATATGCATAGATCTTGCTCAATAGGGTCGAGCCTTCGACTCTCATAGGCTATGGTGTGCCCTTCTTGGAACAAGAAAGCTCCAAGGCAATCACCACAAGCATCGCATTGAACCTCAAATGGCTTTGAGAGGTCCGCCAGTGTAAGCATAGTTGAGAGATAAGCTTTTCCTTGAGCTTTTCAAAAGCATTGTTTTCGTTTATAGACCAGGTAAACTTAGTGTTCTTTTTAGTTAGGTCATGCAATGGTACTGCTATTAGTGAGAATTTTCCTATAAAGTGTCTATAATATGTACACATACCTATAAAGCTTCTTAGTTCAAAAGCATTGTTTTCGTTTATAGACCATGTAAACTTAATGTTCTTTTTAGTTAGGTCATGCAATGGTACTGCTATTAGTGAGAATTTTCCTATAAAGTGTCTATAATATGTACACATACCTATAAAGCTTCTTAGTTCAAAAGCATTGTTTTCGTTTATAGACCATGTAAACTTAATGTTCTTTTTAGTTAGGTCATGCAATGGTACTGCTATTAGTGAGAATTTTCCTATAAAGTGTCTATAATATGTACACATACCTATAAAGCTTCTTAGTTCAAAAGCATTGTTTTCGTTTATAGACCATGTAAACTTAATGTTCTTTTTAGTTAGGTCATGCAATGGTACTGCTATTAGTAAGAATTTTCCTATAAAGTGTCTATAATATGTACACATACCTATAAAGCTTCTTAGTTCATGCAAATTCCTTGGAATAGGCCATCCTTTTAGTACCTCCAACTTTGATGATTGACATTACTAGCCATATACTATAATACTGTCCGCAGTAATGTCCACAGTAGTGTCCACAGTAATGTCCACAGATTGAGTATTTAGGTCACATTATCTCTCAAGATGGCATCCAAATGGATCCATCAAAGTTAGAGGTAATAAAAGGATGGCCTAAACCAAGGAATATTCATGAACTAAGAAGCTTTATAGGTATGTGTGCATACTATACAGACGCTTCATAGGAAATTTCTCACTCTAATAGCAAGACCATTACATAACCTCACAAAGAAAAATGTTAGGTACACATGGTCTGCCAAGGAGAACAATGCTTTCAAAAAGCTTAAAGAAAAGCTTATCTCTCAACCTATGCTTACACTACCGGATCTCTCAAAGCCATTTGAGGTCCAATGTGATGCTTGTGGTGATTGCCTTGGAGCTGTTTTTCTCCAAGAAGGGCACGCCATAGGCTATGAAAGTCGAAGGCTCGACCCTGCTGAGCAAGTTCTAGCAGGACCATTACATAACCTCACAAAGAAAAATGTTAGGTACACATGGTCTGCCAAGGAGAACAATGCTTTCAAAAAGCTTAAAGAAAAGCTTATCTCTCAATCTGTGCTTACACTACCGGATCTCTCAAAGCCATTTGAGGTCCAATGTGATGCTTGTGGTGATTGCCTTGGAGCTGTTTTGCTCCAAGAAGGGCACGCCATAGGCTATGAAAGTAGAAGGCTTGACCCTGTTGAGCAAGTTCTATGCATATATGAAAAGGAACTCCTTGTAGTTCTACATGCCTTAGACTCATGGAAGCAACTCACAATGATCTATCTTCAATCATAGATGAGTATGCTATTGATCGCGATTTTAGAGATGTGATTTCAACCATTGCATTAGGGAAGAAAGAGGAACCAATTACTTTACAAGATGGTTATCTTCTCTATGGCAATAGACTATGTGTTACTAACTCACTACGTGAGAAAGTAATGTATGAATCTCATGCTCCTCCTTATGTGGGGCATAGAGGGATTTAGTCTACCCTAAAGGGGATTGAAGGGCTTAGAAATTTTCTCCTTGATGACGCATGTCCTTCTCAAAGGAGAATTCAAGAGCCCCCACCGAAGGAATGAGAAAGAAGTGAGTCTCCTGCCACCTCGATGGAGATGGCTCCACGAAGACGGCGAGCTAAATGCTCTTCATCACCTCCAAAACGGAGAAGACCATCACATACTTCTCCACACCATACTTCAAAGAGGGGTGACAAAAATCAAGAGAAGAAAAAGGCGAGAAAGAGGACACCCTCTTCTCCATCCTCTTCATCCTCTTCCTCTTATGAGAGTGATGGTGAAGACAAAGAAGATCAAAGCAAGAAAAAGGCGAGAAAGAGGTCACCCTCTTCTCCATCTTCCTCAAATTCATCACCTTCTGAAGAAAGTGATGGTGAAACCTTTGAACCATAAAAAATAAGAGGCCATAGGAAATCCTATGCCGCATGGAAGAGGTCATCCAAGCTCAACAAGTTCAAAGAGGGAGGGAAGAGCATCTCTTTCCCTACCTACGATGGAACCTTTGGTGCTACGGACAAAGTCTTGGCCTTTATCCAACAGCTCGATGCGGTGTTCGGAGATGAGGGCTTCAAGGAGTTCTCTAAGCTATGCCATGTAGCTGTGCACTTTCAAAAGTACGCCAGGCAATGGTGGTCTAGCTTGCGGGGGGCCAACGGTGAATCTCCACGAACATGGAAAGATTTAAGAGCTTCCATGATGAAGCAATTTTTGGCCACCGATTCCAAAGAAAAACTACTCACCGAATGGTGAAGCTTGAAGCTCTCTCCCTACGAATCCATCCACAAATATGGAAAGGAACCCCTCGCAGTTCTACATGCCTTAGACTCATGGAAGCACTATTTATTAAGGACTCCTTGAACATTCTGCAAACGGATCACCAAAGTCTTAAGTACTTTGACCCAGACCAAGCTCTCCGGACAAACAAATGAGGTGGGCAAATTTTATTTCGCAATTTCATTTTCGAGTGTGGCGAGTAGCAAGGACATGTGTACTGCGCTTGTCCCCAAAAGAACACCCTCCACCATAAGCCTTCTAGAGCTACCTTGGTCGAAATACAAGAGGAGGAAACTCACCACAAAGGATCTCCTTTATGCCATGCTTGGGGAAAGGTAAGAGAACATGATGCTTTTATTCTCTTTGACAACCTACTCAAAATTTCATATCCACAGAGTTGGCCACCAAGCTAGGCATACAAGCTTATGAGATGGGAGATGTCCAGAGATGGTGCTTTCAAGGGGAAAGAAGCTTTAGTCACTCCCTTAATCGAGAAATTGAGGCTCCATGTCCAAAGCTATATGGACAAAGAGTACTTATTTATCTCCCCTCTCAAGCATGAGGACGTAATCCTAGGGGCACCATGGTTTGATTGCATGGCTTGCAATGTTAAATTCCCTGAAAGGAGAATATCCTTTAAGTTCAGAGAAAAAGATATGTACATAGATGCTAAGAAAATGGGTAACACCATACCCATTGTACATACACAAGCTTTCAAGAAGTCAATAAAGAGATCTATTTTTGTGTACATGATTTTTGTTAAAGACACTCAAAATGAACCTAATGTTTTAGCAAAAGAAAATATACACAATCAAAGGAATTAGAGTTATCCAATTACCTCAAGGGGTTTGAAGATGTATTTATTGACGACATCCCTTGTGAGCTACCTTCTAAATGAGACAATGATGACCATGCAATTGAACTTCTTCCAGGAAGTTCACCGCCTAACAAACCTCCTTATAGAGTTTCTCAAGCTCAACAAGAGGAGATTATGCGGCAAGTCTATTAAATAAATCAAGTACGATGCTCAACATGTTTGTGACAAGGATTCATGCAATTCATATTGCACGTGTTCCCCTTCTTTCAAGGTTAAAGTACCTTCTCGGCCAACTTCTCTCACAAAAGAGTACTCAAACAAAAATTGCAGATGTGAAGAGAGTTTACTTCAATTAAACAGGGACTCTTTTAGCATTTTCAACCATGACACAAAGTTTTTATACCATATCAAGACAATTTACGCACTTTCCTTGTTCATCTTTTGTAAAGCAATGCAAAATTTTTTTTTGACATGTACTTTGAATCCACTTTCACGATAAACCATTCATATCTGTTCAATAGGACAAGCAACAAGTTAAAGCCAACATCAGCATTAATTACAGCATGCATGCATAGCAATGCCAATCATCAATTGGATATATTAATGCATATGTAGAACATTAGATCTTTCTTCAAATTAAATGATACATCATGTGTATGGATGCATAAGATTCTCCCTGCACAATCAAGATCATCCATGCATAAGCTTCTATAAAGTGCATTCCCACAAAACTTTAAATTTGTAAACTTTGCATGTTGCCATGCGTACAAAACTCTTCAAGAAACATTACAAATAGAATCAATGATTATGTCGTAACGTGTAAAACCATTGCTCAGGTTGACATGTCAAATCAAGCAGGAACATATATGATGGTGCAACAATTTATTGTGTTTCTACTTGATTTGGCATGTCAACCTTAGTAATGGTTATATACATTACAATGTAACCATTGATTCTATTTGCACTGTCTCATGAAGAGTTTTGTACGTATAGCAACGTGCAAAGTTTGTAATCTTATAGTTTTGTGGGAAAGCACTCTATAGAAGCTTATGGATGGATAATTTTGATTGTGCAGGGAGTCTTATGCATCCACACACATGTTGTATTATTTAATTTGAAGCAAGATCTAATGTTTTAAATATGCATTAATATATCCAATTGATGATTGACATTGCTATGCATGTATGTTGTAATTAATGGTGATGTTGGCTATAACTTGTTGCTTGTCTTATTGAATAGATATGAATGGTTTATCGTGAAAGTGGATTCAAAGTACATGTCAAAAAATGTTTTTGCATGTTTTACAAAGGATGAACAAGGATGTTCTCACTTGTTGGGATACACATACGTCATATATCCCAACAATCCTCTCGTGTGTATCACACATTCCAACATAATTTACTAGAGCAAAGAACAGGGGGCAATGGAGCACAAGCTCTCGACAGTTGTGTGGCACGCTGTACAGATTTCCGTAATTTATTCTGGCTGATTTTGGTAGTTTTACGTGAGATTTTTGAGCTGGAGCTTTTGGGGTTATGTGCTTTTAGCACTGATGCTTTTGGGGGTTCTGCTTTTGGGCATCCCTTGTAACTTTAAAAGAGCCCCTGGGCCTCTCACTCTGCAGGGGATCTGATGGCTAAGCCCGGCAAGATCCATTGGGGAGCCAGTAAGAGGAATTAGCAAGAGGGGTCCACCAAGAGAAATTAGCAAGAGGGGTCCACCAAGATGAGAGAGAGGGCTGATTTGTGAGACATTATTCCACACACTCTCACACTAGACCATGTGTGAAGCAAGGAAAAGTCTATGTCCTTCTCAAGCTTTAATGGAAAGCTCTTTATCTACTCCAAGCTTGTGACAAGGGAGGCCTACATCGACACACTCTTGGCTCGTAATGCAAATCCAACCAAGAGACAAGCTCCAATGCATGCTCATCTCCTCTATCATGCTAATTACTAAGCTATGCTAAGATATCCTCCTACACACAAGAGGTGGGGAGTGAGGGATCTAAAGCCGTTTTTTGTTGCAAATCTTTGAAGTAAAAAAACTTCATCAACATAACAAGATGTTCTCTTTTCACAAAAATAGCAATTTATTGAGCAACGCTTCACAAAACGTACCTACTTCAATTGAAGCAATACAAGGGGTATAAGCTATCAAGATTTTTTTTTTTACATTGGGATTTTTATTTTTAGTTTGGGTTTTGAAAGGGATATGTGTAAGAAAAACTAATTGTCTTTCCTCTTTGTTATATATCAATGCTACTAAGATTCAGATACAAATCGATCTCATAAACAATTATCACTGTTGTTAACTCATACTCTATCATAGCTTTTTATGAGGACATCATAACTCTTTAATGCAATTTTTGCAAGGGGGCATGGATCGTTGCATTTACTCATCATGCTTTGGACGACTCTTTGATCGTGAATGATATGGATAATCTTTTATCACTCTATGTAGAATTTTTAAAAAAATTCTACATAGACTCATCTAATGGAACTTTTGATGTCATGATAGTGTTTTTATATTGCACAATTTAACATAGTCAAATCTTGCAAACTGAACTTGTGTTCTACCTTCTTACAATCTAAAAAAAAACCATAGGATTGTACCAAGGTAAGACACAAGTTCATTTCTAAAAATTAACTATATTAAATTATACAATATCAAAACACTATGATGGCATCAAAAGTCTCATAAAAAGAGTCATATTCTTCATCCTCCCTTAATCAGATGACAATATAACTGTATGCATAAGTTTTTTAATAAATCAAATGCAAAGTTTTGCATCTTTTGAAGTTTTTTTTTAAAATATGCAGAGGTCCCCTTCTTTGACTTTATAATATGGTAAAAAACTATCAATATAATTCATAATCAAAGTGTTGTTTTCACAACACGATGAGTAAATATAGGAATTCATACCCTTTTACAATAGCTACATGAAAAATTTATTGTGTTCTCATAAAAAATCCATTGTAAAGTATAGGTTAACAATAATAGTAATTATTTATGAGATCGATCTATATCTGAATTTAAGCCACATTGATGTATAATAAAGAGGAAAGACGGATAATTTTTCTGTCAACACTCAAACTAAAGATAAAAAGCTCAATGTAAAAAGAAATTTTTAATTTTTTTGCACTGCTTCAATTGAAGTGTATATTTTGTGAAGCGTTGCTCAAGAAATCTTTTTTTTTTTGTGCGAAAAGAGAACATCATGTTATGCTGATGAAGTATTAATACTTCAAACCTTTGTAACAAAAAACTACTGCACTTTAATGCTTCAGAGACGATTGAGCTAGGGCTTCATAGCAATTGAGCTAAGGCCTCATAACGTTCGCTTTTTGCATGGTGCTATACATCAACACTTTCTTAACAATAATGTCGGGAGATATCAATAACTTTGAAGCAATGGTTTGTGGGGTGGATGATCTCAAATATATCAACTTTATCAGATATATAAAGTATATCATATATATCAAATATACCAATTCTCATGAGAAATCATATGGCCCTAGGGCCCTAGGGTGCCAATGTATAAGTTGAACAACTATAGGCTCCCCTCTATTATAATGAGAGATGATATGGCCCTAGGGCCACAGGGTGCCAGTGTATAAATTGAAGGGTTGTAGGCGTTCCTCTATTTTAATGAGAGATCCTATGTCCCTAGGGCCATAGGATGCCAATACATAAACTCAGTGGGAGTCCCTACATACGAAGTGTATACGGCACAACACTTCCAGAGGCTCTAATGGGACAGCAGTTCTCCATCATCGCTCACTCCACAATAGAATATAGATAGTAGCACACGACCCATTTGCACACGCTACATGTGGATGCGGCTTTAGCTATCTAAGGAGCACATTATTTACCTTGTCATTTGCTACTTTGTGCCCAGTGACTCCAGATTTGCACAGACAAGAGGAGAAGACACTAAGGAGTCCAACACACATGGGCAGAGAGAAAGAGGATGGTATGCATTCACCATATGCATGCCTCATGAAGAAGATCATAGAGTATTCCATACAAGGGAAAGTCTTTCTCATGGGAGATTTCAATGCCATGACATAGAGCAGATAGTGCGACATTTACAACTTTGATGACCCAGAGCTACTCTCCACCATGGAGCATACAAGAGCAGAGAGGAATTTCAAAGATACCACGACATCCACACCATATGGACGACACCTGATCTGCCTAGGATCATAGCACTGTCTCCTTATCTAAAACAGGATGATGCAATGGCCATCATCCGGGCCTTGACATGTGTACCACCATCCAAGAGACGGGATCACAATAGATTACATCATGGATTTTCAAGAGGCAGCCCACCTGCTCACATCCTTCACCATATGATCACTACCCATTGGGACTGACCAAGCATATTCTTCTCTCTCCTTTACTGTCTCATATGTCCCATATACACCTCCTACTTATACATGACACACCACCATTCATTTCACACATGAGCTAGCTAGAGCTTACTCATCCCACATATATGAGGAGATATACACTTTGGATCCAAACACACCACTAGCTACACTTACTAGCCAGCTCTCCACTATCCTACACACCTCGGTCCTCAGCTGCTTCCCACACACTATCCATAGCAACCGCCGACCCCCACCTCCTGGGACGATACCCCAGAATCAATGGTACGATGGAGAGTGTAGAAAATTTTATAGGCATCTGCAAGCTCAGCAGCAGCTTTGGGGGTGATCACATAGAGTAAGATTAAACGACATATGAAGGCCATCACACATCATAAACGATGAGCCTTCGAGGAGGCACAAGAGCTTGAGCTATAACACCTTCTCATGAGTATAAACTGCGCCACAGTTTGGAGGATCCTCAAAGATCCACGTCCCACATCCCACTTGGAGGACCCTTGAATATGGCATGGCTATAGAGAGCACCTATACCAAATCCATGCGCAAGCATTGATTCTCGGGCCATCAGATCCTTGTCGCACTACCTCGACCTTCTTCACATTTGGGATCGTGAAGAGAGCTATCCAACGTCTATATTTTTCTGGCTCCTTTATTCAAAATTTACAAAATATCGTATAACACTATAGCTTACTCTGCAAACAGTAATAGTGGATTAGGCAAAGTGATTCCAATTATACCTAGTCAAAGAATAATAGGCAGATAAAGACAAGGACTCAGACCAAATGGCATCACTTAGAACTCGTAGAGACCAAAGGTTGTTCTAAATGCAGTCTTATGCACATCCTCTGGCCTAATGCGAATCTGATGCACATCCTTTGGCCTAATGCGAATCTATGCTGCTAAAAATCTCCGCACTCTCTAGGCGATCAAGAATATCATCAAACCTTGGGATAAGAAACCTGTTCTTGATGGTATTCTTATTCAGCACATGGTAGTCAATACACATGCGCCAAGAGCCATCCTTCCGAGATGGTGTCTAAGATACTACGACTAAAATTCACAAAGGAAAAGCTAGAGTTTGATGATCTCAGGTCATTTCTCATTGTTGCAAAGGAAGTCGTGTTGGTACCTCAAGGCAAAGTTCGCATTTCCGATAGAGGTGGTGAAGCAATTGCAGCTTCGGATTCCAGAAAGAATACCAAAAGCCCTTGTTACAATTGTGGGAAGCGCGGTCATTTGGCCAGAGATTGCAAATCCCCAAGACAAAGACAGAGGCTCTACAAAGGACAAAGGCAAGGGCAAGCATAATGAGGAAAGCAATGATGATGACATAGGGAAGTATACTACAGGATCTGCTGGTGTGGTGGAGACTACACTGGCAAGGGTTCCACCTTTCTAGTCATGTGGTCATTGCCGCCACTAGCTTCAGCCTGAGGAGAGAGGCTTGTGAGTGGAACAGAGGGGAAGACAATGCTCCATATAATTGATTTGGACGATGCGTTTGAGGTCGATGCCATCCGGGGAAAGTTCTCTCTATCGGGATGTCACCGTGTCCGAGAGTTATACAATGCTCTCCTACTATTGTCGTCCAAGCTCTGGAATGTGTCATCGGCTCATCATTTGTGATCCATTTGTTATCCTATACCTCTCGAAAACTTCAGTTTTGCATCAGCCTCACCACACGGCCATGGATCCAGTTGCATGCATCCAAAGGAGTATTCAGTTTCAACCAAAGGGTTGTGTCCTTACATTTGGTGCCTACAACCAATATGCAGCCAAAGGAGTATTCAGTTTCAACCGAAGGGTTGTGTCCTTACATTTGGTGCATCAAATCATACCTAAGCATTGCAACAAGGGCAACGTGGATTCTCCTTCAATGCTCTCTTGTTACTACTCAAGGCATATGTGTATCTCAACTTTGATAAATCGTTTACAATGGAGATGTCGAGGCCTATATCTGTTGGAGATTCCATGCTTCAGGAAGACTAGTAAGAAAGTGACGGCAGTAGCATTCTCTATCAGAATGCATTATCGGAGCTCTAGAATGCGTCAATGGATTTTATGTGTCGGAGATGTTGAAGAAGGATTCTTAACATTGGAGAGGTCATCGTTTGAGTCAGAAAACTGCTCCGGATCCGTCAAAGTCAAGATATCATCCGAGGCAAAATCGATTGTGGTGAGGTTTGCGTTTGAGGTTGATGCCGAATGAGAGAAGTTGCCCTCGCATTGGGTGCATCAAATTATTCCTAAGCATTGCGAAAAGGATAGTAGGATTCTCCATCCGATACTCTCCAGCTACTACTACTGGCAAAGCTCCAAAAATGCGTCATTGGAGTCATATGTGAATCTCAACTTTCATAAACCATTTACAATAGAGATGTCTAGGCCTCTATTTGTACGATATTCACATTCGTGGTAACTTAAGAAGCAGTGCTTTTAAACACATTGAGCATGGCACGTCCAAACGATCCAAACGGTTGATGGTCATATGTAGTTTAATGTGCTAGTTGCTGAAGCTAATTTGGGGAATGACTTGAGGGTGAGGACTTCTGCCTTATGTAGGTATATAACATGACAAAAGTGGCAATGGGCTGAATTGGCGCACTCGATGTGAGAGGAATAAAGGGCTGAAAATGCAGATCTCAACGTTTCTAACTATGGACAGCAATGGGGACACTCGATGTTGGCAAAGCAATGGCCGAGGAGATGCTCGGTGGGCTGCCTACGCACCGGACTGCAACGGCAAGGAGACGCCGGCATAGACTTCCGACCCGCACGAAGGGCTGAAATCTGAAAACGCTGACTAATCTGCTACTTCGCTGAATTCTGAAAACGCAAGGCTGATCTGCTGCATTTGATGGCGCTAGGTTTATCTTGCCTGAAACTGATAACGCTATGGCCGATTTGGAGGCAAAAACGCCAGCTCTCTGATCCAATGCAAAAATGCTAGGGTCTCTTGCTGCTCCCCAAAACGCTAGGCTGATTTGGGCTTTGGGCGCCTCCACTTGTTTGCAGATGCCAAATGTGAGCCTAGCTGCTCCTTTTATATCGGGGGTATACTGCGTAAGGACTTTTTATAGTTTGCGTCAGGCAATCCGTCCACCAACCCAACAAAATAAATCATAAATAATGATGTATTTTAATAAATTGAATGGGGTTAAAACTGGGTGCAAACACGCACATCTGTCGACTCAGGAATTTGATTGACGCGCGAACGGGCACGCCGGGTTTCTCTAACCCTAATCTACATGCTCGTCATGCCAGATGCCTACCAAAGTGTAACAACATCTGTCAAAACGTGTGTACAAACCATTTATGCAAGAGGGTTCCAAAACTGGAAAACCTAATCTAATGGACTGGTCCGGGCATGCAGGTCCTGCGGGGGGGAATCTATAGGAATAGACAAGAAAAATGAATCTGATCAATTGATGAAGCATGTCCACGTGGCACACAGATCCATGCGCACGTGACAGGCCCTCCTGCTTAAGGTGAGGTATGGGTACCGACCTGCATGGCCTCCTTGTATGAGGCTAGCCTGCTCAGACACACACACACACACACACACACACACACACACACACACACACACACACACAGAGTGGACCTTCTGTAGCTCCTTACTCTCGTCCGTGCTAGAGTTTCCTTGGGCTTACTCCAGTGCTATTTTTATTGCAAGCAACGGAACAAGGTGAAAACTGAAGCTTTGCTTCATGTTGGCCCGCCACTATATGTGGGGGAAGTTTTTGTGGTGAGGTTTGTGTTTGAGGTCGATGCCATCTGGGGGATGTCCTCTCTATCCGGATGTTGCACTGTCCAGAGTTATACAATGCTCTTATGCTACTGTCGTCCAAGCTCCGAAATGCGTCATTGGCTCATCACTGGTGATCCATTTGCTGCCTTGTACCATTGGGTGCATCAAATCAGCCCTAACTATTGCAACAAGGGCATTAGGATTTTCTATTCGATGATCTCATGTTGCTGTCAGTCAATCTTCGGAATGCGTCATCGGAGTCATATGTGTATCTCAACTTTCATAAACCATTTACAACAGAGATGTCGAGGCCTCTATCTGTACGAGAGTTAACTCTTCGAAGAGACCAACAAGAGGATGGCAAGGAGTCAAATGCCATGAGGTTTATGTCAATAGAGCAGCGGAAAATACTCTATCGGATCTTCGGAATCCGTCATCAAAGCTCCAGAATGCTCCAGCGGAGTCGCATGTGTCGGAGATGCCGAAAGAGAATTCGTAATGTTGGAGAGGTTGTCATCGAAGCCAAAAACTGCTCCGGATCTATCAAAGTCAAGATATCAGCGAAGCCAAAATTGATACAGAAGTGGCAAGGTTTGCGTTTGAGGTCGATGCCATCCGGGGAAAGTTCTCTCTTTCGCATGTCACTGTGCCCGAGAGTTATACAATGCTCTCCTACTACTGTCGTCCAAGCTCTAGAATGCGTCATCGGCTCATTATTGGCAATTTTCTGGCCTATACCTCTCGCGAACTTCAGCTTTGCATCAACCTCCTACCACGGCGAAGGATCAAGTTGCATTCATGTCATCTGATTGCTGTAGATTTCAACCGTTATAATCTCCCTCATGCAACCATCAATTGGCGGAATGTGTTTCAAAGTCCATTATCTTGGAGTATTTTGTATGTGATGTGTTCACAGTCCACGAATGAAGATTCTTGGAAGTAGACAGTTCAATTTTCTAAAAGACAACTGATGCTCAAGATGGCATTCTTATAAGGTACAAAGTTGAGAGTAGCATAATCGAGATGTAAGGAGATAGCACCCATTCCTGATGATGCCAATGACAGTGGTGCTCAACATAGTGGCGAAGTAGAACCTGATGTACCATTTGCTTCCTCCACAAGGGGCAAGACAGACAAGTTACGGAAGTGGCTGTTGGAGACCTTGTGAGATGCATCGACTTCAGATTTTGCATGTATATTTGTATAAGTATACATTTGTATATTAAGATATATGTGTATTAGATATGGGTATATTAGATATCTGTATATTAAATATTTGTGTATTAGATATCTGTTTATGTAACATGTATATTGGATTTCAAACATATTATGTAAATTTGTTTCTGTATATTTAATATATATATATTAGATATTTGTCTGTATATTTGTATACATGTATTAGATATATGTATATTTGTTTGTAGATTTGATACGCATATTGGATTCATAAGATACTTATATGTATAATAGATATTTGTTTGTCTATTTATACATGTGTATTAGCTATGTATTTATATATTACATCCTTAATATGCATATCTATACTATGTATATTTGTCTGTATATATGTATATTAGATATTTGTATAATTGTACATTTGGATATTAAGCTCTTGTATATTAAGATATATGCATATCAATGTACTTGTATCTGTATATTAGATATTTGTATATTTATATGGGTATTCATATATATGTATATTTGTATAAGTGTACATTTGTATATTAAGATATATGTGTATTAGATATGGGTATATGTATATTAGATATGGGTATATTAGATATGGGCATACTTGTATATTAAATATTTGTGCCTATTAGATATCTGTTTATTTAATATGCATATTGTATTTTATTTGTATATTGCATACTTGTATATTAAATATTTGTGTCTATTAGATATCTGTTTATTTAATATGCATATTGTATTTTATCTGTATATTGCATACTTGTATATTAAATATTAAATATATTATGTATATTTGTTTCTGTATATTTAATATATATATATATATTTGTATATGTGTATATTTGTCTGTATATTTATATATGTGTATTAGCTATGTATTTATATATTAGATCCTTAATATGCATATCTATACTATATATATGTTTGTATATTAGGTATAGGTATATTAGATATTTGTCTGTATATATGTATATTTGATATCTGCATATTAGATATTTGTATAATTGTATATTTGGATATTATGCTCTTGTATATTAAGATATATGCATATCAATGTACTTGTATCTGTATATTAGATATTTGTATATTTATATGGGTTCATATATATGTATATTTATATAAGTATATATTTGTATATTAAGATATATGTATATTAGATATGGGTATATTTGTCTGTATATATGTATATACAAATACATCCTCACATATGTATATACAAATATTTCTCATCAGCATCCTAGTGCTTCATAGTAGATGTTTACAAGTCTCAAATATTTCTATATGAAATTTTTATCTAAACTCCCCACATTGCAAGATGATACACATTTATCCATAAGAGCAAGCCACATATGCTGCGTGCAAAACTAGCCCATCATAACAATTCTACTACTAACTTAACTTCATAAAAAATAAAGATTTAATGCCATCACATTTAAGCTACCTAGATTCAAAGAATGCATCCATGCATTCTTTGAATCTAGGTATGCATCTATGCATAGCTTGGTGTACTCAGTTTCAAAGTCATATGGCTTGGATGGTGGGTTTTTTGCTGATGTCTTGCTCTCCTTTGGCACCATCTATGAAGAATTGAATTGAAAGCGCCTTATTAACTACAGCTAGAAAGTGATATAGATCTGAGCTTGTAATCTGTTGAGCTTGTACATAAAAAAATGTTCTATAGAGAATACCTCTTAAATCTTCCATATCCAAAACTCATTCAACCAATATTTGATATGCTGGAAGCACTCACCGTGCACAAAAAAGAAGATATCAAATTTTGCAAAGCCTACTATGTCTTTTAAAGCTTGAGGAGGTTTTACAACTTGAAATTTACAAATATCTTTGATATGCAGCTTATGAAGATTATACACCAATACTTCCTCAATAATAATAGAATGCTCTCTTTTTGCTATGATAACAATTTTAGGAGCAATGCCTCTTAACAAAAAAATCTACTTTAAGCGTGACAATAAGCACACCCTAAAATAACATGTGAGGAGCTAAATGCTAATTGGGTCAATGCAACCTTTTAAGTAATAGATTCTTTTGGTAAGAAAGAACTTATAAAAATAAAATCTGCTTTAAAACAAAATCTACTTTAAGCGTGATAATAAACACACCTTAAAATAAAAAAATTTGAGGGAAATAAAATGCTAGTTGGGTCAACACAACCCTTCAAGTAGTAATAACTTCTTTTCATAGAAAAATGACACTTTCTTAATTTGCTGGTTCTTTTAAACTTGGTGTAATATTTATAATATACACAACCACATAAACATTGAGATATACATACAAGTAAACATTTTAATATACATGTAAATATACAGTTAGTAAACATATACAATTACCTACAATATACATATATACTTGTATGTATATTTTTATATTGTATGCATATGTATATTAGATACTTGTATGTATATTTGGATATCTATATGTATATTTATATATTATATGCATATTTATATATCTATATGTGAATTTGTATATTAGATATTTAAATGTATATTTGTATATTATGTGAATATTATTTGCATATTTGAGGATGCATATTAGATAAGTTCTTTCTTACAAAAAGAACTTATTACTTAAAAGCTTACACTGACTCAATTAGCATTTTAGCTTCTCACAAGTTTTCAGTTTAGGATGTGCTTATCATCACGCTTAAAGTAGATTTTTGTTAAGAGGCATTGCTCTTAAAATTGTTATCACTGTAAAAATAGAGCATTCTATTATTATTGAGGAAGTATTGGTGTATAATCCTTCTAAGTTGCATATCAACGATATTTGTAAATTTCAAGATTGAAAACCTCCTCAAGCTTTAAGAGACATAGTAGGCTTTGCAAAATTTGATATCTTCTTTTTTGGGCACGGTGAGTGCTTTGCAACATATCAAATACTGGTTGAACGATGATGAGTTTTGGATATGCAAGAATCAAGAGGTATTATTTATAGAACATCTATTTATGTATAAGCTCAGTAGATTACAAGCTCAAAACTATATCACTTTCTAGCTGTAGCTAATAAGGCGCTTCAATTCAATTCTTCATATATGGTGCCAAAGGAAAGTAAGACATAAAAAAAAAACCCACCATCCAAGCCATATAATTTTGATACTGAGCACATCAAGCTATCCATGGATGCATTCTTTAAATCTAGGTAGCTTTTAATCTTAAATGGGATGGCATTAAATCTTCATTTACTGTGAAGTTAATTTAGTAGTAGTTGGAATTGTTACGATGGCTAGTTTTGTTAGGCAACAAACACGTGGCTTGCCCTTATGGGTAAGTATGTATCATCTTGCAATATGAATGTATATTTAAGTTTATATCTAACTCAATATTCATTATTTATTTGAGTGTATATTTAGATAAATATTTGAATATAGATTGCATATTTGAATGTATACTGCACATATGCATTTGAATATATGTTTTGATGTATATATGTAATTGTATTTGAATGTATATTCCAATATTTATGGCATATGTGAATGTTTATTTGAATGTGCATTACCTATTTGAATGTATATTTGAATGTGCTTTTTCTCTTCTTGGGTTTGTCTTGCTTGTTCATACCATTTTGGCTTTTTGAAACTTGTCACACACATGTGATTAGTGTTTCCTCAAGCATTGGTTTGTTGTGTCACATGAAGCAAAGATGAGCGCGTCTCAGCTAGAGTACCTTGTCTATGAGGCACCTCACCATCTCTTGCTAATGCACCATTGGTGTGAAGCAGAGCTACCCTCTGTCATCGACTTTGTTTGGGCTATATATCCACGAGTTGTCACAGCATATCCTTCGAGAGATGGGGGCAAACCACATTTCATGGAGCAAACTGTAACATCACAACTCAGGCTTGTCGAGTCTTCTATTATTTTGGGTCAAATTCTTGACATGGTGAAATGCCCGTTTAATGTTGGCTATGTAATCCCTATGTAATGCTTGCTATGTAATCCCTAAAGGTCTGCTCAATCAATAAAGATTCTTGGAAGACTTGAAGCACCCCACCTTTGTTTCACTCATCATTGGCTTAGCCTTTTCATGAGACATATGTTTAAAGGATCATGTACGATTTGCTATTCATTTGAGCCATAATAACTTGACCGAATCATGGTAGACTTGGATAGCATCATCTATATCCTTACACACACACTCACACACACATATCCCAACTTCATGACTTGAATCATGAGAGCTGTTGTAGAGTTTGACATCAATATTTTGGCCACAATTATATTGACAAGAGTACACCTTACTTGTCGCACACACACCCCACAAAGATTTGATATCAAATGTGAGCTTGGCAAACTAAAAACACTATCAAGAATGTAGTTAACAAGGCAAATGGATAGAGGACATGATGGGACTAGTGAGCATGACACAAGGACAACTATAACATGATGCAAGTGAACATATTCCTTTTTACTATTGCCTTATTAAAAGTGTTGCATATACTTTAGAGGGACACATTATATGCATATTAATATACTTAAACATTGGACATGGTCTGGTCCATATATGCTTTGTATGAGAGAGTGTCCAGGCAGAGTCAGATGCCCAGGAGGACTATCAGACAGCATTACCAGCACCATCGGGGTTACCCAGGGGTGCCCACTTTCCCCCACTCTATTTGGTCTATACATAGATGAGATGGAGGACTACATCCGACAGAGTGGAGCCTGATCTAAACAAGGCAGGAAAGTTCCCCACCCTCGTCTCTCATCAAGAGTCATTGGAGGGGAAACTAAATGAGACAAAGGCTACTGTTAAGTTTCAGCTGAAGAAGGTGCTTTGCATGGCCTTGAAATGGAGGAGAAGTAGTTGAGCGTGAACTTTCTCATCTCTCTTTTGAAGAAGAATTGGCAAAATGTGAGAGTCTTGTACCTCAAGTCAACTATGGGGAAGCCTCAAAGAATCTTTTGAGTGTGTGGTGAAGTGCTGGCTTCAGCTTAGAGTACTGTGTTACCGACACACTATGTTACTGACACGCTGCTAAATTTTGTGGTGCTACATACATGCTTGGAGGCCAAGTGTTCCCTAGCACTGCATACCCTTTTGTAGTTCTCATCAACGAGGTTTTTCTTTCAATTTTACTTTCTGAGCATATATTACTTGCTTAATGTACTATTGAGGAATGTTTTAGAACTTGCAAGTTTGGTTCCATTTTTCATGAAAGCGGGTTTCTTAGCCAAAAAAAAAAACAAGAGAGAGAGACCATACAAAGCAGATGGCAAGCATAGCTTACCATCCTCACGATATGCAGTGACAGGTGGAGGAGAATGAGTGTGGGGGGAGGCAAGGGAAAGTGGAGGATGCGCAAGCTTGCCCATTGACCAAGTTGATGTAAGATGTTGTTGGCTTAGAAATAATAGCTTAGAAAGATTATTTTTTGCCATGTCTTGCTCGGACTTTTGGCTCGCTCGAGAAAACTTGCTCGGTGTTTGGTTTCTCCCTTAGCTAAGTCTATATTCAAATTATAGCCCAGCTATCATGCACCCTCATGCCCCCTTAATGCATGGAAAAATTAGTAATTTTTTCAAGAAGTAGACCTTTAATGAAAAGAGAATAGTGGGGGAGAGAGAGATCAGTATCTTGCAATGCAATGCCGGTGAGTTTCAACGGGTAGTGAGTAGGCGAGCAATGCTCACACGACCAAGCCCTATACCTTTGCCTTGGGCATGTCAAAAACACACCCGCATTTAAGCTTTTAAAAACTAATAATAAAATCTAAACTCTATCTTATTAGCTGGGCAGTTGTAGGCATAGGTAATCATACATGCGAGAGCTTATACGTGACCCTCATCATTGAGTGCTAATCCCACTTTCGGCATCATCATCTGCCGCACAGAACCGCGCATCTTTGCTATCATCTTTCTTCCCCGCTTCTTTGCCCAAGAGCATTTGGAGACTTGTTTTGGCCTATATAACCGGTGTTGCTGGTTGAGACCCATTCAGAGCATACATATTCACCATCCGTTGCAGTTGACTAGCCCCAATCATCGCAGTACTCTACCTACGGCATTTATTGCCATCGTAATCACTTGGAGGCTTATTAAGCATCAATTGTCACTGTCAAGCATTCACCTAAAGGTGCAGGGCAGCAGAGAAGCAACAAAGGAAGAGCCAGAAGGAAGCAGGGCAGCAGAGAAGCAGAAGCCGAAGCAGAAGGAAGAACCAAAAGGAAGAACCAGAAAGATGGAGGAGGAAGTGTGGGAAAAGCTGGCTACAGAGACGCCATTAAAGGTCGAGTATATTCAAAAATTATGGGAATTCTGGATTAAGGAAAGGCCAAACTACATAGAATTTCTTAAATGCACTTTACCAGTAGTTATGGCTGTTTCTGGAAACTTTGCACCTTTTCTGGCATCTGGAGTGGCCACCACTCTCTGGGAAGAGTTCCAAAAAGTTGATGAGGCTTTGAGAGTGCCTTCGAGGTTCTCAAAACTCTCTTTGTGTGACCCTGGTACGTGTTTGTAACTTTGGTATATATTTGGATCTGTTTGAGTAAATTGTCTGTGTGAGTTTAAAACCTCAAATTTGGTATATATTTGGATCAAATTTGGTAAATTTGGAAAATGTGATTAAAAAAGCAAGAAATTCCTATTTAGGCCGTTTTTTATTTGTGTTTTCTTTTAGATTTCTGTGTGTTTTCCATGTAAATGTGTTTGTGTTTATGTTCTTCTTTTATGTCAGGGAGAACTGCAGAGCACCACTTGCTGTCAGCGAGGAATTACTCTCTCTGTAGCAGTAGTACTGCAAAGTCAGGTCCTCCACTGCTTTTCCAAGACAAGGGTGTGGAAGCATTGGGGTGTGATATGTGCGACCACCATCACCCTGCAGCACCAAAGGACGCTATAGTGGAAGAGTTGTTTCCTAAAGATGATTGGTGCAAAGTTATGTCGGCCACAGATACAAAAAGCGAGTCAAAATTAAAAACTGTGTTTGATAATCACAGAGAAAAAGCTCTTGAGCTTGCTAACTTTGTATTTGTCAAGCCAAAGAAAGAATTATGTGATCCCAAAATTCCAGACTTTGTTTTGGTTGACAAGGAGTATTGGGAATCGCCAACAACTGAGACAGTAGGGGCTTTGCTTTTTGCTCAGTCCACTACCGAAAGCTCAAAGAGTTACAGTACTACCTATGCAGTTGGAGAAGCTGTTGCTGTTTCTCAGGTTTTACTTAGGAGTGCATCGCAGATGAGACATTTCATCTTTACCGGGGTGACAAATTGTAAAAATGTTAGGTGGTTCAGAGTGGAGAGACCTGGTATCATTGGTAATTATAATGGCAGTCGATGTGCTGAGACCCCACTTGTCAGAGAAAGTTTAGCTGGAATGATGTGCTGTGCTAAAGAGAACCTTGGAATATGTCTTCAACGTTCAATTGTGGTGGGCAGGAGGAATATCGCTTGTGGAGGTGGTTGGGTGAGGGTGCAACAAGTTATGTTTATGCTATAGATGCTGGAAGTGTATAGTGTGCTGCGAAAGTGGCCAAACCAGGACACTCTATTTCGATGGATGTGAGTAACCTTGAAAGATTGCAGGGCATCAAGGGAATTCCTAAAATTGTTATGAGCGACCCACCTTCAGTTTTGCTCATCACACCTGTGGCTGAACAGTTTAACTTGGCGCAGCTGTGTAAAAATAAGATGTACAACCGTGTGGGGGAGCTGGTTGAGACTTTGGAGTGTGCACATAACAGAGGCATAGTAAACCGAGATATTCGGATAGCAAATATACTGATTGCTGAAGATCAATTCATTATTGTGGACTGGGGATTTGCTACCTCTTCAAATGAACCTGAAGAGTACGCAGGCACTTCACATTTTGCATCTACAAGGGTTCTCAAGATTCTAGAGGAAGGGCACTACACTTTAGTATTTGAACCTTCAGATGATTTGGTGTCTTTGGTACGGAGTCTATATGCATTTACACGGCTGAGCGGAATGCGTGTGCACTCCGGAGTGGCTTGACAGACCTTAGCAATGATGATTTTGCAGAAATCCGGGAGTTCTGGGAGACTGAGTTGTCTAATTCATCTTGGAAGGAAGCTGAATTGTATGCTAAAAAATGTGATTATGCTGTGCTCAAGGATTGGATACAGAATCGGTTTCATAGGATATAAAAAAGCTGTCTTCAGCCTTTGGAGAGCTAGGGCTAAGATGCCTTTGTTACTGGGGTTCCAACTGTATAAGGGATTTCATGGGCCATTCTTATGTAATGACACTTTTATATGATGAGAAGATGGAGAAGAATGTGTATAAGTTTTTGTTTTTTTTATATGATGCATATTCAAGATGCAGGTCATGTTCAATTCAAGATGTATGTTCAGTTGGCCATTCCAGTTGTCTCACGAGCCTGTGCCTAGTTAATTAAAAGTCTTGAGTGGCAAAACTGTTGCTTCATCTTATTTTCTAGTTTGATTTTTAGTTTTAAGTATCGTAAGACCAACTTTATATGAATGTGTGTGTGTGTGTGTGTGTGTCGCAATATAGATTAGAACAGCCTTAGAACAGCCTTAATGGTATGTGCATTACGAGAGATTCTTTGATCTTGCTAGTCACAAGCTCCTATGATATGCTCTTTCCTTGAACAACATCCATGCATAATTAGACCAGCCTTAATGGTATTTGCATGTGCGAGTGTAAGTGCAAGGTGTGTCGTGTGGAAGTATGTGTAACTGTGTAAGTGCAAGGTATCTGAGAATTTATGCATAGTATTATTTAGTTGTTTATATTCAAGTGGTCAAGAAAAGTATTACTTTATGCAAATGTGGATAGGTAAGAGTTCTTCTAGCCGCTATACATGAATATGCAATTATACATGTATATAATCCTGTATTATTTTACAAGGTTGCATGTAGCGGATGAAGCACCACAAGAGAGAAAATTTTGGTTTCTCATGACTACTACCTCTTGACTTGTGGGGGAGAAAGAGTAGTGGATGAAGCATCCAAATATACATGACTCAATATGGTTGAAAATTTATATATAATTTGAATATGTATATTTGAATTCATGCATGTTTGGGTATTTATATATTTGGGTATATATGCATATTTGAATGAATATATTCCTATTATTTAGATATATGTATATTTGAATCAATACATATTTGAGTCATGCATATTTGGTTATCTCTACATACGTTAGTATATATGCATGTAGTTTTAGAGATAAACATTCTCTACCATAGACCATATCTTTGGGCTTCTCTGCGCTTGATCAATGGAGAAAGGCATGGAAGAGCAGACTTTATTGCTGCCTTCTTGTGGATTTCTACAAAGCCTTCAAAAGCATCCCCAAAGACAGACTCTTCCATCACGTTCATGAGCTCTAAAAGGTACATAAAAAATTAAAGTACATCTAGGTAAAAGTACCTATAAAGATAGAGTTACATATAGATAAAGGTATCTATAAAGATAAAGGTACATATAGGTACAGGTACATATAGGCAAAGGTACAAAGTGTCATGGTAGAACAGGATGCCATGACAAAGAGGAAGCTAGGGGGCATCTATCCATCCATCCATCTATCTGTCCATTAATCCATCTCTTTAACTATCCATCCATCCATTTATCTATCCATCCATCTATCTATCTTTCCACCCATCCATCTATCTATCTATCTATCCATCTATCCATCTTTCCATCCATCCATCTATCTATCTATCCATCCACCTATCCATCCATCCTTCTATCTATCTATCCAGCCATCTATTTGTCTATCTATCTATCTCTATATCCATCCATCCATCCATCCATCTATCCATCCATCCATCCAATACACTTCCTAATAATTTCATACACTTCCTATAGTATTACACATGCTTCTTTCCACCTCACAGATAGATAGGTAGATAGGTATATTAATAGATACATTGATAGGTACATAGGTACATACATAGATATATAGATACATACATAGGTACATTGATAGGTATATATATATATATATATATATATATATATATATATATATATCCATAGGTACATTGATAGGTAGATAGATACATTGATGGGTAGATAGGTACATATATAGATACATTGATAGAAAGATAGGTACATAGGTACATACATAGCTATATAGATACATACATAGGTACATTGATAGGTAGATAGGTACATAGAAAGGTTAGATAGATACATTGACAAGCACATAGATAGGTACAAAAAAGGTAGTATGTTTTTGACGGAGTATGAATACATAGGTAGATAGGTAGATAGATACATATATAGGTAGATAGATACATAGATAGGTAGATATATAGATACATGTATAGGTAGATAGGTACATAGATACATAGATAGATAGATAGATAGATAGATAGGTAGGTAGATACATAGATAGATAGATAGATAGGTAGATAGGTACATAGGTAGGTAGATAGGTACATAGATAGGTAGATTGGTAGATAGATAGATGTATAGATACATTAATAGATAGATATATAGATATATAGATAGGTAGATAGGTAAATAGATAGGTAGATAGGTTGATTGGTAGATAGATACATATATAGATGAATAGATATAGATAGATAGGTAGATATATAATTAAATAGATGCATAGGTATACATAGATAGATAGGTAGATAGTTAGATATATAGATAGATAGGTACATAGATAGATACACAGATAGATAGGTACATATATAGATATACATAGAGATAAATAGATGCATAGGTATACATAGATAGATAGGTAGATTGCTTATAGATAATTATAAATCTAGATAGATAGGTAGGTAGATACATAATTAGGTACATAGATAGATAGGTAGTTAAATAGATAATTAGTAGGTACTAATTATGAATCTAGATAGATAGGTAGTTAAATAGATAATTAGTAGGTACTAATTATGAATCCAGATAGATAGGTAGGTAGATACATAATTAGGTACATAGATAGATAGGTAGTTAAATAGATATATAGATCAAGCCCTCCAAGGCCAAGATGGATTAAGGGTTTTTGTACAAAAAGTAGATAGATACATAATTAGGTACTAATAGATACATACTCATGAAGAAGTAGATACATTGATAGATAGATACATACATAATTAGGTATTAATAGATACATTGATAGATAGATACATACTCATAAATAAGTGGTACAACTCGAGCTCTTGGGCCTCCTCAGATGTTTGTCGCTTTCGGCGTGTCAATGTCTTCATTTGTCTCCTAGCCTCTCTCTCACTGTGATCTATTCAAGGGCTCGTCGAGAATGGAGACGTCGGTAAATCTCTCTTTGCACCTTCCGAACAAGAGACCTCTTCATTAGTGAAATCCATCCCTTAGAAATTGGTCAGAATATTCTTGCCGTGGACATCTTCAGCTCTAAGATTGATCTTGCGAGGAGCATGATCCTCATCATTTTGGAGATCAGTTAGGGACACTTCAAAAACTCAACCTTTTAAACCATCAGCAGCAATCTTGGTTTTGCCAATGGACCTGACAGTGAAAATTGATGGGCTTGATATCATACCAATCCTTCTCTGAGAAGGGATGAACAACTTTCTTCTTGCCTTTAGAAATATGCTTATTCTTCCCAACGGCCATACCTTCTTGCGGGCTGTAGGGAAGATTGAATGTAGGAGGCAGACGAGGGCTCTGTCACACGAAAAGTCTCTCTCTCTCTCTCTCTCTCTCTCTCTCTCTCTCTTTCTCTCTCTCTCTCTCTCTCTCTCTCTCTCTCTCTCTCTCTCACACACACACACACACACACACACACACACACACACACACACACACACACACACACACACACATCTTAGAGGACACCCTCTTAGAGCACCCCGACCACCATCCATGCTCGCGGACAATTTGAGTGCTGTCACAAGGCACCCCTCCCCATCTCAAATAGATAGATAGGTAGGTACATAGATAGGTAGGTAGATAGGTAAATAGATAGATAGATAGGTAGCTACATAGATAGGTAGGTACATAGATAGGTAGATTGATTGGGCCAGAAACTTTATAAAGGTCACTAAGAAATGAAGAGCCAAAGGTGTAGACTTGGATAACGATTGATTTAAAAGATACAATTAAACTCAAAGATACAATTAAACTCAAAGGTACATGATTTAAAAGTCACATATATATAAAAGATAGAATTAAACTCAAAGGTACATGATTTAAAAGTTATATATATATATCAAAGGTATATATATTTTAAATGTACAAGTACTCTTAAAGAAACAAGTAATCTTAAAGGTACTTCGTAAGAAAAATACATAAATAGAAAAGGTAAATAGGCACAAATATGGACTCAAAGATACAATAAGTATTAAAGGTACAAGGTGTCTAACATGTACATGGTCAAAAAGGTACACTTTGTCACAAAGGAACAAGTAGTCTCAAAGGCTTACTGAGGGCAAAAATTATGCTGAACTCATGGATTGGATACTTTCTACTAATTGCTTACCTATTTGAATCAAGGAAATTATGTTGAACTCAAGGACTGGATACTTTTTACTAATTGCTATATTCAAGGAGCAGTTGGTGTCCTCATTTGCACATGCCCTTACCTGAGATAAGTCTGAGATGTGTCGATTATCTTTGATGCACCCTTTCTAAGAAAGTGGATACACTAGCTTGAACACAAACATTATTTTGGATGTATGCATTGTCTTCATTATCTTAAATGGTCTTGGCTTGGATGTGGATATTCTTGGTTTGGATTTAGTTATTCTTTAGGATGTGGATGATGGCTTGGATCATACTTGTTTGCCTATGTCTAGTGGATGTGCCAACTAGCTTGGATGTACCCATTATCATGGTTGTCTCCGTACGACGCTTGACTGTATTTGAACAGTATGGTTTGTAAGCTACAATATCGTATGGAGTGCCACTCACCCCATATGCTATGTTCTTAGCCAAAGTCCATGCCCATGGGACATCTGCCATGGTACATAGATAGATAGGTAGTTAAATAGATATGTACATATTAAAGATGAAGACGCTTATTTATGAATGGTAGGAAAGAGCCATGGATATTTAGTGGAGATCCAATTGTATGTAGAGCAAACCCATATATGTGTAGTAGGGCTTTGTTGTGTCCCTAAATATCTCAAATGTGACATCTTTAGGAATTTTTCTTGTATTATGTTTCCATAATTTCCTTGATTTTTAAACAAGGTATAAAACAATGTCTAGTTTGAGGGAGCTAATAGAGACACATAGTGGAGACCCATATACATGAGTGGGTTTGAGACTCATCTCGCCCACAAACGAGGGGCATCTAATACCTACACATGGGTCAACTTAGGTCTTTGTGGATATCAACTAGTCACTGAGTCATAGAATTGTATCCACTGGGTACCCATACATGATCTCAACTAGTTATAATGGATCTCCATTATCATACATGGGTCTCAAGTGTGGCACAAAAGTTAATCAGATTCCTGCTATTAAAACCCACCTTTGGTACCTTCTCCCTTGTCTTTTCATTTAAGGATAGGACTCTATATTGCACTACTCATAAACTCACAAAACTACTTGTAAATAAGAATAATTATCTAAAGACAAACTTGATCATTTTAGTGTTACCAACTTCAAGATCCTTTACCCACATATATGTGTTATAAACAAAGCTATGTCATTAAGAGATAACTAAGAGCGTCCAGATTGTCTAGGTTAGACCCATGGCAATAGGACTGACAAATTAATAGTACAGAAGGGCTCCGATATCAACAATTAAATAGTGCAATCAGGCTTTAGTCAGTCAGGAAGATACATAGGTACATAGATAGACAACTAAACCAATAAATAGGTACAGAGTGGAGACCTTTGTGCATGAAATGGGGGAGTTTTTAAAATAGTGGAGACCCTTATTCAAGTAGTGGGGGGATTTTTTTAAATAGTGGAGACCCTTGTGTAGATTTTGGAGACCATGTAAAAATAGTGGAGACCCTTGTAATAGTAGTGGGGACTTGTGTAAGAATTGGAGACCCTTGTGTATGTAGTGGGGACCCGTGTAAGTATTGGAGACCCAACTAGTTGTGTACTTACACAAGTTCCCACTACATTCACAAGGGTCCTTTGTGAATGTAGTGGGGGGACTTGTTTAAATAGTGGAGACCCTTGTGTAGATTTTGGAGGCCATTGTAAAAATAGTGGAGACCCTTGTAATAGTAATGGGGACTTGTGTAAGAATTGGAGACCCTTGTGTATGTAGTGGGGACCCGTGTAAGTATTGAAAACCCAACTAGTTGTGTACTTACACAAGTTCCCACTACATTCGCAAGGGTCCTCACTCATTTTACAAGGGTCCCCATTACTTCACAAGGGTCTCCATTACTTTTATAAGGGTTGTTGCTGCTTTCACAAATCCCCCACTACTATCACAAGGGTCCCCATTACTTTCATAAGGGTCTCCACTACATTCACATGGATTTTTTGTACTTTTATCAATCTCCCACTACTTTCACAAGGACCACTATATAACTTGCCTATAGACTATAGTTTTCTGAATAAAGTCAATGGTTGGTTAGATCTTCAATGTGGTTGGTTAGATCTTCTCGTGCAAGAAGGCGCTTATATATGCTCAATAGAGTTAGGAATGTTTGACACCTTGCATATTCAAAACTCATGGCTTATAAAAAACCCCACCTCTTTGAGTTTGCAAGCCATGGCCAATCTTAGAGTTGACTGTAAGCATGTACGACATAGATGCAAACGCGGACGTTTGAGATTTCAAGAGGGGGGTATGTCACTAGCATGTGACTACTATGTATCTTTATGTTGGCTTCTTTCTTGTTATATTATTTGTTCTGCTTTTTGGAAGCACCCCTCTGGAAATCTAAAGGCCCTGTTGCATAGCTAGTGAGGAACTGTTCAGAGAGAGTCCAAGCGGGTGGCCAGTTAGCACTAGAGTTGGACAAGTTGTCTAAGGTTAGCCAAGGTGGGATCACCAGTGAAATTCCTTTGGTAAATAGGATACATTACACTTTTGGGTGTGGCTACAGTGTACAAAGAGGGTCAGGGGATCTGTAAAGATGCAATGACAGCATCTTTTAAGATTTAGGGGGATGCTACTTTTGGACTACAAAATGTCTTCGCGTCATTAGTTGCAGAATGACAAGTGGATCATTTTATTACTCTATGGTCAATTCACCTGACATCAGAGTTGGGATATTTTTAAACCTGGAGTTGGAAAGCGGGAAATGCACGAATGGGTGTCAAATGGCACTTTCTGGTGAATCTACCAAGTCTGGGAGAAGGGGGGGTGCTTGATTTGAGAGAGGGAGCCTCATTTGCAGCCTTTTGTCACAGGTTAAGAGCTACGGAAACCTTGATTACCCTCTATGTATAGTGTACGTGCAAGAAGTGATGTCATGTACACCTTACACTACTCTCTCTCTCTCTCTCTCTCTCTCTCTCTCTCTCTCTCTCTCTCTCTCTCTCTCTCTCCCTACGTGCAGTATGTGATGGCCCACAAGAGGGCTATTCAATTGACCTACGTGCAGTTGTGTGGTCATATGCTTCTTTTTAACAAAGAAGCATTATTGGTATGTGTGCATGTACTCCTAGACCACAAATCTTGCAAGAGGTGCATCCCACACCTCATCCCCTAGACAACCCAACTCAAGCCCCTGAGTCCATTCAGTCGTGGGACATACCCCAAAAATCCTCCCTTATCACAAAACTCAATCCCAGAGTGTGCTTCCACATTAGAAAGGAATCCATGCCACCCAAACTAACATCGGATAGAATCCACCATGTAGATACCTTAACTCACAACTTCACCTTGGGTGGTCCTATCGAGAGGATAACAATTCCTGGCAGTGTCTAGAACCCATCACAAAAGAAGCTTACTAACCATGAACTACTAACTGGTAAAAAATTGAACACTAAACACGGTTTTATTGAAAAGGGTAAGCATGTATATAGAACCTCCCATTATTTTATACATGGTAGTTTTAGATTTAAATGATACCAATGCTACCCCCATGCCTCACTTGGTGCTTATTCATTACTATCATGACAAAAGTCAACAAGCTTCTCAAAACGCAATGAGCATAATCATGTATAAAACACTAAGCAATATATATGAGAAGGAGAGTAGTTGGAATTGTTATGATGGCTAGTTTTGTTAGGCAACAAACATGTGGCTTGCCCTTATGGGTAAGTACGTATCATCTTGCAATATGAATGTATATTTGAGTTTATATCTAACTCAATATTCATTATTTATTTGAGTGTATATTTAGATAAATATTTGAATATAGATTGCATATTTTAATGTATACTGCACATGCATTTGAATATATGTTTTGATGTATATATGTAATTGTATATTTGAATGTATATTCCAATATTTATGGCATATGTGAATGTGCATTACCTATTTGAATGTATATTTGAATGTGCTCTCTCTCTTCTTGGGTTCGTCTTGCTTGTTCATACCATTTTGGCCTTTTGAAACTTGTCACACACATGTGATTAGTGTTTCCTCAAGCATTGGTTTATTGTGTCACACAAAACAAAGACAATCCATTTTCCTCTTTGCAATGCAAAAAATATATATATAGATTGCTATTACTTGGACCTTTGGTTCCTTAGGGTACCTTGGGGGCATTAGCTTGATGCTGCGGGTAATCATGTTATTGATCCTACTTGTATTAACATTCTATTGTTATCCTTGTGGATATCCCTTGGGAAGGGTCCTCAAGATGTACGTGTTTATATCTCTTAATGTGCATACGTGTGGGTGGATGCTTTTACTTATGTATGTGCAAGTATGTATAAGTGTGTGGGTGCAAATATAGGGTTAAAGTTAAAGCTTGAAATTGAATCTTGTTTTTGAAGTTTCTAATCTACAATATCTACAACATAACCTAAATCTACAGCAGCGATGGGCGAAGCGGAAGAACCTACCGACACTTGGAGGGCAATGCTCTACGAGCTCCATTTGGAGCTAAAGATGGAGGACGAAAAGCACTTCGCTTTCCCATCAATGTCTTCTGAGTAGGTGTTCCAATGATATACTTTAAACATGATAATAAATACACTCTAAAATGAAAACTTGTGAGGGAGATAAAATGCTAGTTGAGTTAGTGCAACCCTTCAAGTAATAGATTCTTTTTGTAGAGATTTTGTGACATCATTATAAAATAAATTTTATATGCATTTGTGGTTTTGCTACTTGGCCATGGAGGCTTGGCATGATTGTTTGTATGAATGTCAAAATGTTTAAAGATATACAAAGATACAACTATCTAATATACATATGCACATAATATACAGATATACAGATATACATACAGATATCTAAATATGCATACAATGTACAAATATACATACAGGTATACAAATATTCATCCTGAAATATGCATACCCTGAAATAGTGCTCTTTCCACTACTTTGTAATCCCATAGTTCTAAGAACAAATATCCATGCTGGCCTGTCCTCTAGCTTTGTCTTAATCATGGCATCCAACTCTACAATGACACTCTCTACCCAGGTTTTGTAAAACTTGCCTACATCGCCATCAAGAATCTCCAAGAGAAATCCATCTAAACAGTGATGTGCAACTTTCTTGACCAATTGGTGTTGATGCACTAGATCTATCTCAGAGATATGAGAAAGCTTTCTCCAAAGATTGTCCACTTTAAACGTATTTTCTATGTAGTCTTGTTCGTCTTTGACATACTTTTTTTTCACATTCTGAGAGGCTTGGGATCTAGTTTTGATTCTCAGGGAGGTCACCACCTCATGCATTTGATTCAGCTTCATTACAATTAAATTTTTTTAACACAAAATTGCAACTATTCGTGATGTGGCATCATGTTGAGAGACAATATGATAAAAGAGATGCACCATAGGATATTTCAAGACTTCTGCAACAGCCAAGATTGAGTGCATGTTTCTCTCCTATTCACATATGTTCTCTCTCACACGCTTTTCACATATGTTCTCTCTCACACGCCAAGATTGAGCGCATGTTTCTCTCCTGTTCACATCTATTCTCTCTCACACGCTTTTCACTTGGATTATCCTTTAGTTGTAGAATCTCAAAATTAGAACTCCTTTGCATATTTTAGGGTAAATTTGATTGTATATTAAAATGTATATCATAAATGTTAATGTATTTTTGTTTGTATATTGTATGTAAATGTGTATGTTTACTTGATTGTATATTTACATGTATATTAAAATTTTTATTTGTATAAGCTTCTAAGTAATAATTTCCTTTCGTAAGAAAGAACTTATTTAATATGTCCTAAAATATGCATACAATATATACATAATATACAAATATACATTCAAATATCTAATATACAAATTTACATATAGATATATAGATATGCATATAATATATAAATATACACACAGATATCCAAATATACATACAAGTATCTAATACAATATACAAATATACATACAAGTATATATGTATATTGTATGTAGTTGCATATGTTTACTTAGCTGTGTATTTACATGTATATTAAAATGTTTATTTGCATGTATATCTCAATGTTTATGTGGTTGTGTATATTATTAAATACTACACCAAGATTAAAAGAACCAGCAAATTAAGCAAGTGTCATTTTTCTATGAAAAGAAGTTATTACTACTTGAAGGGTTGTGTTGACCCAACTAACATTTTATTTCCCTCACAAATTTTTATTTTAAGGTGTGTTCATTATCACGCTTAAAGTAGATTTTGTTTTTATAAGTTCTTTTTTACCAGGTTGCACTCACCCAAATATCCCATGTACTTCCAACTAGTTGCTTCTGACAACAACAACAAAGATTGCCAATATAAACCTGATTTTACATCTAGAGACACCGGTTCAGCCTCTAAACATGCAGAAAGGACATCCAAGACATTAGATGAAGGCTCGCCTCTTAGAATTTCAAACCCATCCCATAAATCTCACAAACACCGGATCATCAGCACACGAACGACTCGAAACAATGTGATCATCTGCAAATCAATGACACCCACTACAATAGATTTTCTTTCATGGATGACACGTTGTAGAAACTCTTGACCGTACAATAGGATGTATATTTGCATCAAAATATCTAACATCTACATCTTGAATAGAATATGAGCCAACCTAGCATATCTGTGTGGAGGGAGCTCCCATGTACTATGGATGAAAGACACTGATGGGACAAGACCCTCAACAACAATTGGTGGTGTGTAGCCAACTCAGCCCTTATAATGTCATGGGGTACTGAGGCCTTAGCCCGAGTCATCCTAGTTAGTGTTCACGGAAAACATTTTTTCCAACCAATGGAAAATCTCTCGGTTTTTTGCCTAAAATTTCAAGGATTTGCCGGTTTTTACACTAAAATGTGTAAATTTTCGCCGGTTTTTGTCAAGACGAACTTGCAATCTAGCCGGGAATTCGGATTTGTAGCCGGTAAAAAATACACTAAAGGCCGGTTTTTTGTGAACACTGATCCTAGAGATTATACAAGTGGTCTCTCCATCGATCCCCACCCATCATAAGTGCGACCAGATCTGATATGATGATCTAAAATTGGTCCCCAAATCTGTACTCCATATATGCGCAGTAGTAGGCAATCGTGATCTTCCGCACAAAACAAACCCCTTATTTGTGTAAAGGCTTCCAGGCCAAAAACCGACCATTAGTGTCTCTTCATACAATTTGTGTCTCTTCACACACACAATTCAAAAATTTAGACTCGAGTTGAAGTTGGAGGGAAATCAAGCGGAGTTGTGGATTCAGATCCTAATGATAGCTCCTAACATCAATTCAAAAGCCTAAGATCTCCTGCCTAAGATCTCTTCCAGGTAGTCTCTGTCTCTCTCTCTCTGAGTAATCACTCTCTCTCTCTCTCTCTCTCTCTCTCTCTCTCTCTCTGTGAGTAATTGGGTTCGGAAAGTTCTCTCTCTCTCTCTCTCTCTCTCTCTCTCTCTCTCTCTCTCTCTCTCTCTCTCTCTCTCTCTCTCTCTCTCTCTCTCTCTCTCTCTCTGAGTAATTGTTTTTTGAATGGCTTCTTCTTCGTGGACTAGGACAATGGGCGGTAGGTTGGAAAGGCAAGAAGAATCCATGAGAGTAGAAAGCTCAGACCCTTTTGAGACGATGGAGAATAGGGAAGAACTCGTCAAGAAGGTGAAATACACTGCATCAGTTTTCTATGAAGAGGATTCAAAAACATTCAAATTGGTAGATGTTTGCGGGTCGCCGCGACGGACGTCCATAGCATAGCTCTCAAGCATCAACATAAAATTATCGATACAGGGGAAGCGACTCGGATGAGGCATGGAAACTCACTAGGGTGTCAATCCTAATGAAGTGAACTCGAAGAGATGCAACTACTAACTCTACAAGCAAATCAAACGCACTAAAGCCAAGTAATCTGCCCATGTCCTTCTACACAGCTCTACAGTCATCACGCCCGTTCACCATGCAAATCATAATAGAATCGCACGAAACTTGAAGGGAAGCTACATGAGACTATCAAGAACATATCCTATCACTGTCATAGCATTCTGGAGAGGTACAACGATCGCGATCGTTCGTCCCACAGTACGCAAAAACAGTAAACGAATGATCCTAAAGGGTCGTTTTTAGGTCCCTAAAGCCTCTCCTAGGGTCAAAACAACATAAAATATGCATATAAACACTCAAAACAGCGATTTAAGGCCTAAACGGATGCGTCTGAAACCTTCACCGAATCTTGAATGCTTACACTTGAATGGAAGAGCAAAGTAAGAGGAACACAATGCAAGAAACAAAACTGAATTTGGATTACCGTAGCCATAGAAGCGATGATTACAAGTTGGAGCAAAGAGGTAGCTCTCTGTGCGTAACGCAATAGTCCCTTATCTTCAAAAAAATAAATCTCCCCTTTCCCACTAACCTTAGTGTAAAATATACCTAGGGCTTTCTAAAGTGGCCGGCGGCCAACTTCTCATGAACCTTTACATACATCATTGGAGAAATTACATCTTTGACTCAGACTTGACATAGACGATTGACATTAGGCTTTTACAGGGTTTGATGTATTAAACATCGGAAAAATAATGTGACCACATCAAAACTTTGGCCGGATGACCCAACGGGCGCCTTGGCTAGGTGGGCACTTGTATGTTGTTATCACCTCCAAACACTCCCCCCTTCCTAGCTCGTGTCGTCCCTTGACACGACCTTGTGCAATCTTGTCATAGGGTTGTCTTCAGCCTTGTCTTCAAGGTCGTTCTTCATCTTGGGAAGCGCGTTGTCGTTGATGACACTCCCCCCTTCCTTGAGTGATGCATAGCTGTCATGTTGTTGATACATGATTTGAGCTTTGATTATCGAGGCAACATTTCTTCTTGTTGTGCATTCGCCTCTTGGTTGTCAATCTTAGCCGCTGTAAAGATGGATGTTGAAGTGTTTGATCATGTAGAACTGATCCTGTTTGTGGCGTGGACTTTATGATGGATAGTCTTTCAAGGTCCATTGTAGTTTGAGTTGTCTGCAATAGGTCACCAATGTTGAAGCATTGTGTGAGCTACTTTTGATTGTTGTGGATAGCTTTGCTTGCTAAATTTCTCATTGCTTGATGTTGTAGGCCATTCTTTGACGTATTATTGTTGGTTGGAGCTTTGTTGTCACCCTTGAAGATAAAAGATGCTCTTGATAAGCATATTGAGACCTGCTGTTTTTGCTCCAAGTTGTTGTTGATTGATTTGGGTAGCCCTTTCCTTATTGTTGATGTAGAAGGAATATATACAAGAAGTTGATGATGAGGTGTAGATTAGGGTCTTAAAACCTGGATGACCAAAGGGAAAAAACCCGGTGGGAAAAAAGTGCGTTTGGTATACGCTCTTATTGGAGTTGAACACTTGAAATTTGAGTACCTGTTCATGCAAGGTGAGTGCTTGGGAGAAATAAAGTAAGAGTGCGTAATGCAAGTGCCAATTATGGGACACTCTATATGCACACAAGAGTTCTTTCAAGAAAATCATGCGGTGTGAAAAATGAGTTGTTGGGTGCTTCAAGGAACAAATGTAGCACATGTGATATCCAAGGACATCTCAATAGCTTCCACATTTTCAAGAAGGGTTTTTTATGTTGAAGCTTCTCTACTCATTACTCACTATGCATAGTGCATGAGTGTCTTTTGGACTCTCTTCTTCACTTTAACAAACTTAAAATACATAGACTTGGACTCTTATGCTCACCTATACCAGCATGAGCGACACAACATAAATATGCTCAACTCCTCCACCTTGAGTAGTACCTAGAATAGCTAAAACTCTTAGACCACGGAGAATATTACTTGAAGCTTTGGGACTAATGCCTTGCTCATTTAGTGACTCAGCTGCCCGACTCTTGACTTTTATGCCATGTATTTTTAATGGCGACTTGGACTTACCTGTTCATGGACTGAAACCTAATGCCATAAGTTCTTGAGATTAAGGCCTCTATCATTGCTTTGGTCTTTGGATGCCACCATCTTATCGAGTAGGTTGGCATATTTTGGCTCCTTTTGACTTGCGTGTTGTATGTTGATACTTCTTTGTAAAAAAAGTCCTTCAGCTCTGATAGGGCTTGATGTAGCCTTTGCATTAATTTCCATGAGAAGCAATTGTCGAGATGTGTGGGTTCTCTGTGATTGAATTTCCACTAGCAATTTTGGAACCCATCTTGTTTTTGGTCCTTGTGTGACCGTCTTTGGCATTTTATCTTCTTCTACAATTTGATGGACACTAGGCTTTGGTATATAAACCTGATGATTTCCGTTGTAAAAGCCTTGATTTTGTAATTGATGACAAGGTATCCATCTGTAGATTGCAGCATCCTTGGTTGTAATTGGCTTCTGTTGGCTTTTGGTTGTCATTGCTTGCTTTGGGGTAGGAGCTTGTTCTGCTTGATTTCTCTTCGTTGTTCCCGATTGAGCTACAATTTTTGGTAACCATATTTGTGTGTTACCTTCATAAAATCCTTGTGCTTAGAGTAGCTTAACTGGAATCATTCGTTGATTCACCTGTTTGCATTGGGTAATTTGACTAGCGAGTGACTTTGGTACCCAAACTTGTCGCATTGCCCGCTTGGAAGGTCTTTTTGTTTGCCTTTTGTTGGTGTTCTTTCGCTTGCCTGAGTATTTTGTATTCCGTTGATAGCGCGTCTTGTTCCTTGTAGAACTCGTTGATTGAGGTGGGTGGGTCCAGGCTGTTACTTTAGGCTTTTTGGCCCACACATTAGCGTTTCCTTGGAAGTAGCCTTGAGCAGTGATTGACTCATTTGATGCTATCCACCTTGTCACCTTTTGTTGTTGTGGTTGAACCCGTGTTTCATGTATCCAAAATGGGTCTTTGATTTGGATGTGCTCTTTGGATACCAATACTTGCTTGACATTCTTCGACTTCTTCTGGATGCTTTTTTGTGATGGAAACTTTGGTTGATAGAATTTTTGCTTTGGTTTCCATTGCATTGTTGATGGTGTGGCTCTTGATGTAGAGGCTTCGTGGAAAATTTGATGGAAGCTCGTTGAAGGTAAAGTCGTCTGGCGAGGTTGATATACTTCAATGTTTACCTTTGCTTTACCTTTTTCCGCGATGGTTGGTGATTTCTCCTCTGCATGGATTTGAGAAGCTTCATGGAGTCTTACCGTTGTTGTTGAAGCTTTTGATTATTGTCGAAAAAAGATGTTCCTCCAACTTTCTGTCAGGACCAGACTCTCTTTGATATGATGGGAGTTGATTATGTGGAAAGTATCTTTATACTCCCCGTTACTCGATTTGAGTACAGCTTTTGCCACTCCAAAGCTAGGAATTGGCAATTTTGAACTTGTGTAAACTGTTTCTTCTAGCTCATTGATTGGTGGCTTTCCCATCATGATCCACGTTCCATAAGTCATTAGATTCTTAGTAGCATAAGGATCTATTGCGGCCGAACATGTAACCTTGAGCCCTGTTTGTCCACATAAATTGAATTTGATCATTGTAGGAGATAGTCCATCTTCTTCCTTGTCCCTATTCTTCTTTTGATCTTGCGTTTGTTGAAGATTTGCTGTTGAACTTGGAAGCTTTTCTCCTTCATCTACTTTCATTTGCACTTTTTCTGGAGTCGACTTCTTTGAAACAGCTTTTGTTGATTCTTTAGGTATGTCAATGATGACATATTCTCGTTGTTGCTCTGCTTTCTTCATGTGCACTTTGGCATCATGCTCCATGACGTAGCTATCTGTTTCACCTGTTCTGCCTTCACACTCACAAATCTCGTTAGCTTCCTTCAACACCTTTATCGTAAATACGGGAGTTATATCATACCCTTCCTCATCACAAAATTTAGTCGGGGTCGCCTCATTCACACACACATCAAGAGTCGCCAATATTTGAGTCCATTCAAATGGCTCAAATAACTCCTCTGGAAAGGGTTCCGGTATGTAAGCTTCATCGTCCATGGATCTTTCTAGGATGCAATCCTCCTTCACTGAGCTTCCACACTTCGAAGCACCACACATCCAAAGTTCTTGTTTGGTTTGTAGCCACGCATGTATCTCTTTCCCATTGACTATAGTAGAGTCAATTTCTTCTAAAGGAGTTCTATTCACATCTCTATAGCTATGGTCTTTTATGATTATTTTTGTGATGATCTTTTATATCTCAAGTAGATATAGTCATAGCCCCAATCTTGAACCATCTTATGTTGATGCATGAAAGGTCTTCCTAAAAAGATATCAAAATTGTTCCCTTTTCCAAAATCTACTATTGCAAATGTATGTTCATATTCAATCCCACAAGAAGTCACAATAACTTGCTCTAGGATACCCATAGTTTTTTCCGTGTATCCATCTGCAAGTTGCAGCTTCATTCTAGTTTTCCTAAGCGCTCGTCTACCCCATTTTTCCCAAATTCCTTTTGTGGCTATGGCTACTCCAGCCCCACTATCAAGTATAGCCAATGTTTTAACTCCTTTGTATTCCACAGGTAAGGTGGTGGTTCCTTCTTCTCCTTCGCAATATTCCCCCACCTTGTTTATTGGCACAGGTTTAGCGTGTGCACTTTCTTGTTGAGTTTTGTTTGATTTTTCATTTGAGGGTAGATCTTGAAGAGGTATCTTTAATCCCATCTTCCCCAAATTGTTGCCTACTTCATCCCATACATGTGGTCTAATCTTAAGCAGTTCAGATAGAGTAATGGTGCATTGTATTGGAGCTGACATCAACTCTTGCATACTCTTTGTATCCTCTGAGATGGCACCACTCTAGTCTTTGAGTCTACCTGATGTTCTCCTATGTATGAGGGTAAGGTCTTCAAGGACTCTGGTTTGCTTTCAATTGAAACTTCCGTCCCTACATCTCCATTTAGAGATTGAATGTCTCCCTGATAGACTTCATTCCCTGTATTGATCTCAATTATGGGTGCAGATTGGAAAGTCGCACTTCCATCTTTTGCACTTCTAAATGCTTCCCATAATTCATTTGGCCATGGCTCATCTATCTCTGGGATAGGTGCCATAATTTGTGATCTTAAACTTGCATCATTAGTGGTGTTGGCCACTACTTGATCATCTAGTTGAATTTCTAGGTTGTTGGTTTCTTGTGTTGCAGTCTTTGCTTGCACATCCTTTTGTGATTCTAGCTCAGTGTTTCTTTGCGTTAATGTTTCAACAACCTTTGCCTTAGGCATTTCAAATCCAACACTTTTTGGTTTTGTTTCTGGAGGTAGAATTGGTGCTTCAGGCTCCATCATTGCCTGTGCAGTTTTTACCAATTCCTTACACATTTTCAACCTCTCAGTCTCTACCTCAGCATGAGGATATTTCATCCCTCGTTGCTCTAGGGTTTGGTTGGGTTTCAATCTAGCCTCATATTCTTCCAGTGCAGCATCTAATGGCTCTAGGACTTTGTCTACCAACACAGATCCTCCAGAAGACGCCTTCCTTGGTTTCTTATCGCTCACCACCGTTTTGTTTTCCCGTTCTTGTTTTAACTGCTCCTTTGTCTCTTGTAATTCTGTTTGTAGTGCAGTTTGATTTGTAACTGTTTTTGCTTTAATTCTGTCTCTTTTGGCTTTCCAAGATTTTCTCCCAGTCCTCACTGACACACTAGCTGTTTTCCCTTGTTTGGGTTGTTGATCTTTCTCCTCATTAGCTTAGTCCTCAGCGTTTTCTTTTGCTTGGGCTCTAGTCACTACCTTCACAGGAATTTTGGGTTCTTCGTCTGATCCACTTGGAGAAGGTAACACTCCCACAACATTCATTGTTGTTTTCCCCTGTTTGTTTGGGTGTTTTGGACAATTAGGAACAATGTGTGTAATGGAACACTCCAAACAATATCCAATTATCTCTACACGAGAACAATTCTTGGTCCAATGATTACCTCCACACTTGTAGCATGATCCCTCTTGTTGAGTCACTGGTGGCACAATTGATGGTTGTTCTTGCTTAGCCAGAATGGTATCTGGTCTACGCTCTTGATTGGATATGAACATCAGCGTATTCGTATCCATGAAGTATTGGTTTCTCATGGGTTGTGGCACATATGCTGGTTGAGTGTAGTTGACTACCCCTCTCCCATCATTCAAAAGATGCGGTTGTTGTTGCCCTACCACACATTGTGGCTTTGGCTGAGTGTTACACCATGGAGTGGGGTGATCCCCTCCGCAAGTATTGCATATCCTCAATTGAGGATGTCGTACATTTATGTTTTGCTTGTAGCCTTGGTTTATTCTTCTAATCACCCCCTCGACTACTTGGTCAATGATTGGTTCCCAAGGAGTTCAAACATCTTGCTTTGTGGTGGGTTCGCTCTTTGGAGAAGAGGCAATACTAGTTGTGTTGTCTGTATCTTCAGTCATCTCTCCATAGGCCTTGCAATTGTCAACTAGATATAGAGCTTCTCTAGTGACTTGCTCAAACGTCGTGCATCCTTTCAAATGTAGGTCCTTTTTGAGAGTTTCATTCCTCAAGCCCTCTACGAAGAGAACTGATAGCCTCTCATCTTGCGGTAGCTCTCTCATAGGACATCTCTTAATGTATTGTTTGAAGCGAAGCAAAGCTTCCTTCACTCTTTCGTTCTTTTTTTGTTTGAAAGCGTAGATTTGGGACACTGTGTTGTGTTTGATTCCTCTTTTTGAAAAATCCTCTACAAACTCTTGTAAGAGTTGTGCTATGTTTGGAAAATCATCTCTATTTAATGGTTGGAACCAAGTCAAAGATGTTCCTTCTAATGTTAACCCAAATCCCTCATATTGAGTATGGAAATCCGCAATTTTTTCAGCTCTCAAAACTTGTTTGAAGAGTGAGACATGAGAATACGGATCCCCTGTCCCATCGTACTTTGTTTTGACACATTGAGCCACTTGATATGGTCTTAATCACTGTGGTTCAGTCACCAATCCAACCAATTTGTGGTCTCTTGCACAGTCGGATCCCGCTCTTTCCTCTCTTCTCAGAGAAAATCTCGGTGGAATCCTCTCTGATGTGTACTCTGGCATCATTTTTGGCTGAAAGTAAGTGGAGATCGGTGTACCCTTGTATGTGTATCGTTCTAAGTCAATTGGATTGACAAGTTTGTACTCACGTCCATACTTATCTACCATCAAAACTTGAACTCCTTGGTCATCTGTGTATGTGAAGGCATAGAGGTTCTTGTAGTCTGTCAACTCTTCAATGATGGAATTTAAACATCTGTAGAAGTTGTTTTAATCCCCAATAGGTAACCTATAAAGGCCATCATAAGTGTAATCCGTTAGAACTCTCGTGGCTTCATTGGTTTTGATGAACCTCACGTTGGGTTTGTTGATTAGAGGATGCTTCTCCTCTAAGTCTCCAGTAATTTCTACTTTTGCTCTTTCAAACTCTCGCATTTTAGTTGATTGGTTTGGTTTCTAGTGAGCTACATGATCACTTGACAAATATCCATGAGCCTTGCCTTGGGGTTTGGCTTGATATGATTGATAAGCCTCATGGTCTTGTCTCAACCCTCTTGTTATAGGTGTTGCAGTGTTTCTGGCTATTTGTGTAGGTGGCATAGCTCTAAGTTGAGTGAGAAACCCTAATGATGGATGAGTTGTCATGTTTAAGCCTCACTCAATATTCTCAAGATGGTCCTTGATAAGAACGCCTTGGCTTAGTACACACAATCTCTTTTTGCCCCGGGTCAAGTCAGTAAAAAGTCAAGAATTTATGACTTTTTGGTCTCTGGAAATTAGTCTTGGGGTACCCTAAAAGTTTGGAATTAAGAAACCTAGTAAAATTCAGCTCTAAAAGTTTGGAATTAGGAAACCTAGTAAAATTCAACCCACAAGCTTTCTTCCTAGCTATACTTGACTCAGTTTGGAGTTGTGTGTCAAAAGTTAGAGCAATTTTAGTGAACTGCACTTGAAACAACACTCAAAACAGTCTCAGGACCAGAACACAGGAACGTTGGCTTGTATTTTGGCTTCCAGAGGGTATTTTTCACTCAAACTTGATATTTGGGATGTACTCAAGTAGGTCTAAAAACTTATGAAGTCAGATCCCCCCACTGTGTAGAGGTACACTGATCGCGATCGTTGACCCCATGTCACAGATTTTGAGGATTTTTGCACAGTAGCTAGCCCTTGATATCCTGATACCAAGTGTCTCTGTATTTTTGAATTTGGAGATGTTTTGACCAATGAAAACCCAAATCCCAGGCGGTTCTATGGTTATTGGCTTGATTGTGTAAATGGGACTTTTGACCACTTTCTTTTGCTTTTTTGACCTTGCTCCTTTTGGAAAATATGCTGCACTAGATGTCAGCTACCTACTCAAAAATTTCAATCCAAAATGTCACTGGGGTACACCGATCGCGATCGTAGTTCCAGCTCCTTTTTGCATGAAATTTTAGGAGTTGATAGACATGGGTATGATTAGTCTATTCCCAAACCCACTTTGCATTTGGATCACAAAAACTTGAATTTTCTCAAAATTTTGGTCTGAAGGATCAGTGATCAGTGTTTGCCCTATTTGACAATTGTCTTTTGGTTTTTTGACCCTAGTTCTTTTGAGAAAGTTGTTTGTTTAGTTGTCAGCTACCTACTCACAAATTTTCAACTCAAAATGTCAGTATGGTACACCGATCGTGATCGTACTTTTGAGCCCAAATTGGATGAAACTTGTGGATATGGTAGACAATGATGTGTACAGTCTACTCCCCAAATCTTTTTGAATTTGGACAAGAAAAAGTCAAGTTTTTACCAGATCTTGGTCTGCTGCAATGGTTTCTTGATTGTCTGCTGTTTTTGGCTATTTTGGTGATTTTTTGAATTTTGAAAACTCCTGGTATCTTATATAACCTAGGTGTATGTGTGGGTAAAGTCTGGTCAAAATTTGGCATTGAGGTACCCCGATCGCGATCGTACTTTGGAGCCCAAATTGGATGAAACTTCACCAGCTTGTTCACTAGGCTATTTTAAGACTACCTGCCAAATCTTTTTGAATTTGGACTCAAAAAAGTCAAGAATTTGCAGTTTCTTGGTCTGAAGTGCCTGATTTTCCCGAATCTGTCAATTTGACTTGATTTTGGTGTTTGTTTTGGGATTTGAAAGCTATTTGGGATTGTCCTGTGTACAGGCTATCCCTCTGTATGCTTTCTTCTCAGTTTTGATGTGTTGTGGTCTACTGAAAGTCAATTTCTATGCCAGTTTAGCAGTTTTTTACTCGGATCTGTATTCAGTGGTTTTGACCTATTTTTTGTGGTTTTTGACCCTAGGTCCTTTAGACTTTTATGTTTCTATACACTTGAGGATCCCACAGATGAAATCTGGTCAAAATCTGGGACTGAGGTACACCGATCGCGATCGTAGTTCTGAGCCCAAATTAGACCAAATTTGGCATGCTTGTAGACACTGATGTTTTAAGGCTATCCCCCAAGTCTTTTTGCATTTGGATCACCAAAAGTCAAGATTTTACAGTTTCTGGGTCTATCAGGCTAGTTTTACCCAAGTGGCCTGATTTCCTTGATTTTTGATGTTTTTGGGTATGGTTGCTTTAGACAAACTTGTTTAGAATCTTATCATGAAGGCACAGAACAAATCTTGTCCAATTTTGGCACTGAGGTACACCGATCGCCATAGTAGTACAGAGGCCAAATCTGATGAAATTTTGTCTGCTCCCTCTGACAAGTGTTTCCCAGTGTTTGGTGCTACCACTTTGTGATTTGAATTAATTTCAGCTCTGTTTGGTCAGATTTTGAAAATTTCAGAGTCTTATGGCCTTTTTGCCAAAGTTATGGTTTTTTGGCTTCTCGACTCTAAATCTTACCCCAAATCTGACTAGAATGTCATTTACTTATCCTACTCCTAAGTACAAAAATGAAAGAACATAGGAAAATGAATCAAACAAAACAAACAGGATAAAAAACGGATGATGGATCAGTACTCAATCAGTACAAAGAAATTTGGAGAGAAAAAATGCTTAAAGCAACCTCACTCACAACTCCCTATATCACTCAAGAGTAGATCTAGCCAGTCCACCGACCCTAGACTCCACTATGCACTAAACCCTTGTCTAGATGCTTCACTGAAATGTAAATGGAATGGAAATTATCTTTTCGAACAATAAGAAAACTCTAAATACGCACTCGGTCACTCATCACCTAAGATTCATTCCCCGGCAACGGCGCCAATGTTTGCGGGTCGCCGCGACGGACGTCCATAGCATAGCTCTCAAGCATCAACATAAAATTATCGATACAGGGGAAGCGACTCGGATGAGGCATGGAAACTCACTAGGGTGTCAATCCTAATGAAGTGAACTCGAAGAGATGCAACTACTAACTCTACAAGCAAATCAAACGCACTAAAGCCAAGTAATCTGCCTATGTCCTTCTACACAGCTCTATAGTCATCATGCCCGTTCACCATGCAAATCATATCAGAATCGCACGAAACTTGAAGGGAAGCTACAAGAGACTATCAGGAACATATCCTATCACTGTCACAGCATTCTGGAGAGGTACAACGATCGTGATCGTTCGTCCCACAATACGCAAAAATAGTAAACGAATGATCCTAAAGGGTCGTTTTTAGGTCCCTAAAGCCTCTCCTAGGGTCAAAACAACATAAAATACGCATATAAACACTCAAAACAGCGATTTAAGGCCTAAACGGATGCATCTGAAACCTTCACCGAATCTTGAAGCTTACACTTGAATGGAAGAGCAAAGCAAGAGGAACACAATGCAAGAAACAAAACTGAATTTGGATTACCGTAGCCATAGAAGCGATGATTACAAGTTGGAGCAAAGAGGTAGCTCTCTGTGCGTAACGCAATAGTCCCTTATCTTCAAAAAAATAAATCTCCCCTTTCCCACTAACCTTAGTGTATTATATACCTAGGGCTTTCTAAAGTGGCCGGCGGCCAACTTCTCATGAACCTTTACATACATCATTGGAGAAATTACATCTTTGACTCAGACTTGACATAGACGATTGACATTAGGCTTTTACAGGGTTTGATGTATTAAACATCGGAAAAATAATGTGACCACATCAAAACTTTGGCCGGATGACCCAACGGGCGCCTTGGCTAGGTGGGCACTTGTATGTTGTTATCACCTCCAAATAGTAGAATCACTGGCTAGGGAAACTCCGTTGTTATCAATATGGGCACAAAGGGCATCAGGGTCAGAGCTTGTATAGTCGGTAAAGAGAGTAAGGCCATCCCTTACTAAGGAGAAGGCAAATGAAGTTGTAGCCTGCTTTTTGCCCTACTCAGCTGACGTAGAAAAAGGTGATTCTTCTTCCTTTCTTTTGCTTTCTTCCTTTCTTTGTCTTCCAGCTAGTGTGTGGTGTTTTGCATTCAGAGATTCATCTACATACAAGATTAGCGACAAGAGCCAGCCATCGTAGAAGCAATGAATACATGCAGTACAACATCGCACACTCAGAGCAGGACAAAGGAGCATGTGCAAAAGCTAGTCCCATTGACCTAACATTTCCAAAGTACACACAGGTGCATACGTGGAAAAAGGATGTCTGGGACGAGGTGATGTCTATTGATTTAGGTCGTGCAGGCCCAATGCAGGCACTAATTAGTAGAGTAGAATCAAGAGGCTGTGCTTTTGAATTCAGGTTCACAGGGGAAAAACCAAGTGTTGGCATCTATAAGCCAGATGTAATAATGATCGCTAAGGGTCGCCCTTTGTCTAATTTGAAGGCATTCTCTCTACGCACACCATATTCGCGCTATACATAGATATCTATGTTTTTATCCATCATAGAGATCCATATTTGGCTAGAACAAACCCATATGTGGGTAGAGGAGACTCTTGTATACCAATACTTTACTTGCATATAGCTAATGACTTCTTCCCTGTCCAGTTCTAACCTCTTCAAGTTCAAAATTGGTGCTTGCATTCATAGGAGAGTTTCTCTCAATAGAGCCAACGGAGGAAGCATATGAACAAGTACACAATTGTTTAGCTCTCCCATAGAGACAAACACAAGGGTCTCCCCCACAAACACAAGGGTCTTTGTATTTAATATGTAAATATAGATAGATCCCTACTACCTTGCACATGGGGTCTTTACTACCCTCTTAGAAAAGTGCTCTATGGAAGTCTGTAACACTCTTGGTATGTCCGCAATGCCCTTTAGGCAAGTACATAGGGCTCTTTTAGACTAGTTATTCATGGATGGTACCAAAGGAGAGCAATACATTAGCAAAACTCAAGATTACATTATCCAAGCAAAAATGATTTTGAACTTGAGCACATCAAGCTATATAGGCAAGTGCTATGGTACACACTAGAGAGGAGGTTTTTTGCAAAGAGGGAGAAGGTTCGGTCCTTTTCTAATGGGACCACTCATTTTTTATTTTCTTGGGACATCTTAGCTTTAGTTGTTAGCTTGTCTTTACCCTTGGGTTACTTAAGCACTAAAAGGGTCCTTGGGCAAGATGGTTTGATGCATCAAATCTTGTGGCAAGGTGGAGTGGTGACCCCTTGACCACTTTTGCCTTCAAGATTGTTTTGATACTCAAAATAAAAGATCTTAAGCTCTAAATTTTTGGTATAATGTTTGTGCTAGTTGTTACTCTATTGATACCATCCATTTGTAGACCTCTCATTTTGGCCATCCCCAAATGTGGTAGGAAGGGCATGGAGGTTGATAGTAACTTTATTAGCAACACTGACTTGGGATATATGTGCACCAAGCTCGGGTACACAACAACCCCATTCCTCAAAGCATGGAGAGTAGGTAAAGACCATAAAAAGAGGGTTCTTATGTTACAATTCAAGGACTTAATGAACAATTCAAGAGTGCTGGCATGAAAACAAGGTCGCTTGCAGTATTTCAAGAGGGGGGTACATCACCAGGAGGTGCATTTTGATGTTGTCTTTTTCTGACTATTCCATCGACGGGATAAGACACACTCTCTCTCTCTGTCTCTCTCTCTCTTTCATTCTTTTCCTCCTGATTAAATTTTTCTTTTTCCTCTCTCTAGCTCACTCTCTCTCACACACACTCTATATCTCTATCTCATGTTCTCTTCACATTGCTTGCATCCCAAAATGGAGCATAGATTGTCGGTGGATTATTGTGAATTTTAGGCAAAAGTTCTCAGTCTAACAGTAATTCAAAGAAAAACAATTCCAGCCCTATGATACACAAGCTCAAATAATTCAAGTAGCCATACATCAACATCATCAATTTTCCAACTATCTCAAGGAAAACAGCCTTGACTGGTAGAAAAGAAACAATATCAGTTGTATGCTACACAAGGTCAAATAGACCTAGTAGCCATGCATCAACATCATCAATTTTTCCAGCTAACTCAATAAAAGAAACCAGGTAGACAACTCTATTGGATAATGTGAACCATGCTCCCACACAAGGACAATGCATGACACCTCTTCACTCAATAAAAACGGCCAAATGACAAGTTCCATTTGATAATGCAAGCCTTGCTCCCATACATGGAGGTTCACAAGATTAAAAATAATAGCATTACAAGAAATTTCAATAATAGCATTACAAGAAATTGTAATACTAGGTGTCCATTTTCCTTCAGCTCCTTCACCACCTCCTCTAGCTACTGTCTGTTTGCCTTCAGCTCTGTCACCACCTCCTCTAGCTCCTTCACTTTCTGTTCATACATCTTCCGCTGGCGAGAAAGCTTGCTCTGCGAGACATAGCCTGTCTGAATGTACTTCTCCTGTCGGTTTTGTGTATTCACGTGGCCTGAGTGGGGCTCACAGACAAAGGGTGGTGCACAGATGAGGCAAAACACTTTACAGCCCGAATGTGGAGCACCGGCCTAGGGCTTTCTTTGTTAGTTTGACAAAGCTTCCCTTCTAAAAGTAGGGGATTCCCACCACGGACTTTGGGAGCTTTCAAAGCTACACACACAAAAAAGTTAAATGATCTTCTAAAATATCAAAGCTTCACTCACACACACACACACACACACAATTGCTAAACTGCTGCAGCAAAAGATCCAGAGAGCAAAATAATACAATTTGCAAGTTGATTAATAATGTTAGAGTCTTCCAAATGCAATGGTTTTTCAACACTTCTTCCACACACAATTAATGCAATGGTTTGAGGTTTAAGTAGCAAATAATTAAGAGATAAAAAACATGCAAAATCATTTAAAAATGCAATCAAGAAATGAAAATCCAATGAATATGCACGTAAATTATAATCTAAAATGCAAAGCGCAATCGTCTCCTCACCTTATCACCAACGGGCAGTGGAGCATGCTCATGTCCAAGTGGTATTAGGGATGCTAATGCAATGGGAGTTAATTAGCCTAGGTGTAGAAACATCGTCTCTGATACCCCTTGTAAGGCTCAATTAAAGCGAATAATGATTGGTCGTGTTTATAATTAGGATTTACGTTAACGCGCTAATTTAAAATTGATGTAAGCAATTAAAGTGCAAATAATACAAAATAGGTAGATTGGTAATATGCATGTTTGTACAATGTGTTGTGTGCTTATATAGCACTAGGAGAGTGTAGCCTTAAGCCACCTGTTGAGCCACATGTCCAAATACATGGCATAGGAGGTGGCACTCTTAGGTGAGAGGTAGTGTCATATAGGTGGCACATAGGTAGTCATGCAAAGTGTAGGGTTTCTTCCCACAAGAGTGTGTGAGAGTAGGACCATTAGGTGTAGTTCACATATGCATAGGATAGAAGTAGGTTTAAAACCCTAATATAGTCGAGTTGACTCCGTCCACGATATGACATTTATGTTCGTGGTTCTAACTGTCACTACAATAAGATAACGAAGTTTGTCATTCGGGGAGCCCCACATTTTGGCGCCATTGTTGGGGACGAGGTGACCTAAACTACGGAAAACCTCAGTGCTCTATAGTTTTGTCCAAAAACTTCCTCTAGGTTCCCTTGGAGTACCTAAACAATCTTTTAGAAATCGCATGGTTGAGGTGTGTCTACTTCAGCTGTGTAGAGGTTTCTTGGGAGTAGTCGTACTTGTCAAGAATGTTTAGGCTTAGATTATGTCATTTTCTAGTGGTTGATAGCTTAGACTATGCCAAAGTCTAAGCGTTGACAAACTTTTCAAGCTAAAAAAACCAGTGTTGGTGGACACTTTCCACTATCTTTTGGTTGATGTGATTAGGAGGGAATCGAGGAAGGTTTCGGATCCATCTCATCCTCTGAATTGACATCATTGAAGTTCCTTGCAAAAATTTCAGAGTTTTTAGGTACAAGACTCATAAGGTGAGTTCAAAGCTTCAAAATAGCATTTCCGGCTAAAGATCTATCCGGCGAGGAGAGGTGAACTCTATGGGTAAGTCAAAAATCAAATTTCAAGAAGATTTTCAAAGTTTGGCAAAAAATTAGCTTATTATCTTCTTAGTGATAGATGCACGCAAAAGTCAGTTTAATTGCTAAAAATGTTTGCATTATCTTGTATAAGACCTAAATATCATCAAACTCCCAAAAAAGTGCAGATTTTGTAATGTACATAATAAGCACTTTTTTTTCCAGCCATAAAATTGAACTTTTTTCACATGGATGCCTTATTTGGGTGATATGTTAACACTTTTCTGAAGGCACAAGTGATTTAACTCCATTTTGAGGCAAAATTGGGCCAAAACAACCTTTTTTTTTTAATGGACTGGCAATCGAAGGTAAGAACACTTGATACCGAATAGAACTTAACCAAACTTCTTGACAGGTCTTTAAATACGATGTTACAACTGTGGGAAGTGAAAAAGTTGCAAAAATCACCACCTAAATAATAAGCACACTTAATATCTGGGAGGTCAAAAAAGAAAAAAATTGACATTTCTCAGCTCCACAGGTATAACCGTAGTGTAGGGAGGCTCTAATTCAAGTTTGGTAGCATTTGGATTTGTAAGTTGTTAGATAGGCTCAAGAATCACAGAAACCAAACTGCAAGCACAAAATTTGGCCTAGAAACTTCAAAATTGAACCAAACTTCATGAAACTAGATTTGTGGCTTAATTAAATTGTATCTAGTACAAACCAAAAAAGTTGAAAAATTACTTCATTTAGACCCTGGAGATAATAAGCGTGCTTAATATCTCCTACCCTAAAAATTCTACTTTTGTAAGTTTTCTCAAAGGAGAATGGGGATAGGGTAGCAATAGAGTGCTTGGAAGAAGTTTCAAGTAATTTGGACATCATTCGACTGACATGACCACTTGATTTGCAATTGAAATTTCCAGATAAAGAAACTCTTGTGGAAGTAGACCAAATTGACCAAAAATTGAAATAACCACATTCAAGGCTTGCTGAACACATACTTGACCAATGTGAAAAAAAAAAGTGGAAAATAGTCATTTTTAAATCTAGTGATAATAAGCGCACTTATTATCTCATGCTAGCCAGAGAGCTCCATTTTGAGATTCTTTGGTCCAGATAGCCAATAGACACCATATGAAATTGGCCTAGCAAGTTTGAAGTCATTTGGATATTGTTTGCTACTTGAAATTGAGGTTTTCAAAATTGAAGGTTGTAGATTGACCTTGTGGCTATTTTGACACGATTGAAGTAAAAACTTGCACCAAGGGTCCTTGTATATTCTTGCAAATATATAGAATAACTTATATACCCTTCATTGTACATGAGTGATTGGGATCTAGCTTGAAAAACTACCAGATTGGATTTACAACTACGAAAACGGGTTGATATTGGTATTGAAGGTGAGGTATGCATTTCCATTGAGTAATTCAAGTCTTTATGTAACTAAGAAAAGAGAAACTAAGAGTAGAGTATCTATAGAGGAGAGTGTAAACCAAGGGAAGCCTTTTAAGACTATACTGGAAGAAGTGCACTTACTCCGATTCAAGTTCCGAGATGTCTTCCTTCTCGACTCAATCAGGGACTGGAACCTCTCTCAAGTTCAAGCACATTTTGACCTTCTACAAGACTAACAAGCATGGGGCCTATATTTATTTGGATCCTAATGAAGAGTATGTGGTCAAGATGGATGATCACATAGTTAAGTTTGAAGAGAAGGTTAGAGCTAACAAGTAAGATACCTTCAATATGGACCAAAATAGAGTGAAATACCTCAAATAAAGAACCTTGACATTGTGGACGAATGAGGATTAGAAGCTGATACTTTGATTCTAGACATTACCATGAAAGAGGGAGGGGTGAGACCAACCCAAAGCTAACAAACACACATACTCTGTCAAGATTTTTTTATGCCAAAGGATAGGAATGTATAGGAGTGAGATTAACCCAAAGCAAACCAACACGCATACTCTGTTTTAAGTCGAGCTATTGTAGGAAAAGGGTTTTAGCCCAAAACAAGAGCTAAGCATTGTAGTTTAACAATTAGAGCTAAAGTCATAATTGGTATTGCAATTTAGAGATTTGATACCAGTTAAAATACCCTTAGGTCAACCATAATAAATAAACTTATTAGCTTTATAAGTCAGAATCCCCCATTAGGTCACTTTGAGTTAAATAAACAAGGTGTGCACAATATAACCATCTGCTTCGTCTAGTAAGTACAAGGCAACATTAGTGTCTATAGAACAACAAGATGAAGTAGTTATCTAGTGTAAGTCAAGATAATTGGTTTATTGTAGTTGGGTGTTGCAATCTCAATGAAGTAAACCTTCTCGTCATGTCCATCAGGCAAAATAGTTTGGATAATGCAGTTCCATTCAGATTAAAGTGCCCAAGTGAGAGTGTGTCAACATAACTATCTACTATATCAGTATTTCATGTGTAATCGTGTGTGTAGCGGGATGAAGCAATCATAGCCAGATAAAGTGACCAAGTGTGTGTGTGTGTGTGTGTGTGTGAGAGAGAGAGAGAGAGAGAGATTTATACCAAAGGAAAGAGAGAGTTTTTTTTTCTCTTAACTTTTTTTTCTTCAAGAAAGTTAAGAGCAAAAAAAATTATTCTTCAAGAAAGTTAAGAGCAAAATAAATTAAGAAAGTTAAGAGAAAAATAAATTGCTTTTTCTTTCCTTTGGAATAAATCTCTCTTTCTCTCTCTCTCGCTCTCTCTCTCTCTCTCTCTCTCTCTCTCTCTCTCTCTCTCTCTCTCAAACACACACACACACACACCCTCTACACAGTGTTAAAAGAACGAGTCCTCATGAATTTTGGCCCATTTAAATCTCTCTCTCTCTCTCTCTCTCTCTCTCTCTCTCTCTCACACACACACACACACACACACACACACCCTCTACACACTGTTTGTAAAAAATAGTTTTAATGTATTTTGACCCGTTTAAATATGTCTCTCCCTGTGTGTGTGTGTGTGTGTTTGTTGGATTTGACGGAATCCATCGTGCTATGTTGCATACATTACATCACCCATATTGCCTCCAATTACAAAACCATTTTTTCTACTTTTAAAAAAAGAAATTGTACTCCTTCCAATATGCTTGAGACTATCCCCTGTCAATGATACACACTATCTCAATCATTGCGCTTGGCTCCCACTCCCCTCGATACAAGACGGGACACTAGGGCAATGGAAAAAGAGGGAAAAGAGTCACATCAACTATGCACATTATGTCACTTCAAGTTTGAGAGTAAAAGTGTCACACACTACTAGAGTCATGAGCTTTTGCATTACAATAGAATATGAAAGGCTACAAAAAAGGATGCAATGTGTCAAATGCTCATGCTCATTCCATATCACCCCCTTCAATGCACAATAATGGCAGAGATAGGGTACAAGCAAGAGAGAGAGAGAGAGAGAGAGAGAGAGAGAGAGAGAGAGAGAGGGACGGGGGGTTACATAAAAAATGGGGAGAGACATGGATATGGATAAACAAAGATGGTTCTCAACAAACACACACACACACACACACACACACACACACACACACACACACACACACACACACACATAGAGAGAGAGAGAGAGAGAGTTTTTGAGGATGGGAGAGAGGGGAGAAAGGCCATCAGAACTTCCCCCTAGACATAATGGGAAAAATGATTTTCTCCGATCATTTGAACACTCACTTTATAATTATACCCCTAAAAACTTAAAAGTCGTGGCTTGACTATTGCTTCCCATGCTAGCGTGGATTGCATACATAATATGGAGCCTTTAAACTTTTTAAAAGAATTGTGCTTTTTTAGAGGGTGTTTTCCCTCAAACCAAGGTAACCAGTGGTGCATATATTTGATATTTCTTAACTTACCTGGAGCTTGAGCCTTTAAACTTTTTAAAAAAATTGTGCTTTTTTAGAGGGTGTTTTCCCTCAAACCAAGGTAACCAGTGGTGCATATATTTGATATTTCTTAACTTACCTTGAAAGACTTGATGGGTTGATTGCCAAGAATGATTTTATTCTATGATAGCTTTAGGTTCCAAAAAAATAAAATAGGTTTACTATAGTTTATGGGTTAGGAAATTTTGAAACTAGCTGTATCTACTACCTATTTTTAAAGCCAATTCATATATGTATTTTTCATTCACAGCTTTTGCACTGATGATATTCTACAACTTGGATGGCTCTGATGAGTTGACTAGGAAGGATCTAGGCATTAGATGATGATACCTGTTGGCTGTTAGCATACATTTTTTACTGACTTTATTGGGAGATTTTTGACTCAGGTATGGCCTTGATTTCCTATGGGTGAATACTTGGCCTCGATGATTTTAGAAACTTGATAGTATGAGATGCTAATACTACATGGGATCACTTAGCTTTGCCCGCGGGTTGTTTCAAATTTAGCATACAATTAAAATTGACTTAACTCTACCTTAGACGTAGGTGTTTTAACTCTATGGCTTGGCATATAACTTAGTATTGGTGGATCTACAACTGGCTATTTTGAAAAATCTGTGGCAACTGATAATTTTATACACTAAACTTGAAACTACTGATGGTATTAAGCTCGACCATTAGATGATTGATACATGTGGGTCTTTTTTGGCTTGAACAATTTAAATGAGGTGTGGTTCACCAATATCTTGGATGATCAAAAAGCTTTTCAAAGTACTAGGCACTATCATGGTATTTGAATAAAATTGTCGAATGCATTATAGGCTTACAAATCTTCGGGTTAAGAAATTTTTAACTCTAAAAACCTAAATACCATTCACTTTGCATAGATTCTTATAGGTTCGATCAGATTGGTAGTAAAAGATTGCTTCTAGCTGGTCTTTATCTGGAATGATTGTACTATTGGAAAATTTGTTCACTCATACTATACCGATCTTCTAAAAAAATCTAGTTAAAAGGAGGAAAGACACCCGAATGGCTTCGAGTTTTTTTTGAGTTCTAGTAATTGGAGTTTTGATAAAACTAGGATGTCTTTAAGATACTCGGTTTTGGTGGTATGATTTAAGAAACTCACACAACAATGATATCGACTTTGGCAGATATTGAGCACTTAGGTTCATAAATCACCTTGCTAGCACTAATTAGTTACGAGATTATGACTTCAACACATTTCTTGATTTTTCATTTCCTGTATAAACATATACAATTGTAAATTGATAATAGTTTAGCCAAAATACTTCATATTTTAACTTCTCTGGGTCAGAAGATTGGGTAAGAAACTTGGATCAGGAAGGGGTGATGGCCTTTTGATTTTATTCAAATAAATATGTATAAATTTCTTTAAAAAATGGGGTTACTACTAACCTTAATTATAACCTATGATCTAATTTGGGTCTGAAGGAGTGACAACCTTTTGATAACTAATCAAAACAAACTATAAGGAATTAAAATTGAAACACTTTACACTTAATAAGGAGGAGTAATGGCCTTTTGATTACAAAAAAACAGTGAAACCTTCAAATCAATTGTTTTGTGAATGGATACTTGTGGATATTTTTCACTAATTGGATGGTAGGTATAAGTTAAAAAGGTTTTAAGTAGGACATGATAACAATTGATAGGGTTTTTTGACACTTTTAAAACATATTTAAGGCTAACAAATCTATTGTCTTGTTTATATGGATGCAAGTGAGGACTCTAACTTTACTTAGGATCTTTTTGTCTTTGCTGATGCCCATCACCATGGAACTTGGCCTCTGTCACTTTAGTATCAACTATTCTTGACTATCTTATGTACATATATATCACTAGACTGATACCTTCTATGATGTGACAAAGATGGAGAAACAATGAAAGTTTGGATCACCTATGACAGGATCAACCAGGCACTACATTTATCACCTGGAAATCATAACCTGATGCTCAAGACCAAAGCCATAGATAATGACAAATCATTCTTGAAGCAACAAGGACACAAGTTCACTTACAAGGATTTGGTATACTCAGAGGTGGAGTTGCCACTGCAACTAATCTCTTAGCATCTCAAGGTCCAAAATCCACCAAGGTACACCGAGCCAAACCTACACATTGCAATAGTAATGGCCATAGGGCTTTTAGAGCAAAGATTTATTTGTTGTGACCTGGGAACTTACATACTTAAAAATCTATTCAAATCCAATATCAAAATCAACAAAAAGAAAAAAATTGACATGATTGGAGGGCAATGCTAACCAGAATCGCCTACCAAGCACTTGGGATGATAGACCACTTTCCACAATCTGAGTCACAACTTGACCTCCTGCATAAATCAAAGCATGCAATCAGACCAATAGCTGGACCTTCAATGGATCAAGGAGCAAAGAAATCAAGAGGACAAAGCTCTTGGGATAATGAAGAAATATAGTTAGATGTCAACTTCAGCATGGAAATCAAACCATGACATAGAGAAACACCTTCAAAAGTTTAGACCTTTGAGGATGAAGAAGATGACAAAGAGAAGGAGGAGTTTACTCTTTGTGGAGTGCAGATCAAACGAAAGTCAACAGAACAGAGAGAACAAATCCCTACCTCCCACATGCAAAGGTCCATGGAAGGAGCTCAGATGCTAAGAGAAGATGGAAGGTAGTCGAGGAGAAGAAAAATCTAGAAGCAAATTCAGATGATGATCAAGATAGACCATTGGAGCAATGAAAGGCCCAAATACTAGAAGATATAAAGAAGTACAAGAGGCGAACATCCACGGCTAATGTGGAGCTTGCAGGCACCATGCAACAATGCATCCACAATGAGCTTAAGCGAAAAGCTAAACAACCAGCTCAAGAGGAGTCAAAGAACCAAAAAATTGATGAGCTCAAATCCTTGGATGACTCATCTTAGTTTAAGAACAAGGACCTGGGAGACAAAGAACAACCAAGGGAGGAGACAAGTGTGGAAGCTCTAGAAATTCGCACATAAATTGTGCCACCCCTCTCCACCAAGCCAAATACCCCTCCTCCTGCTCAAGAATCCATTGACAAAGAAAAAAAGCAAAACACATAGCTTGAGAAACTATCATGGGTGCAACCCACTATCAAAGATAAAGAAAAGGAAAACAAGGGGGAAGAACGCAAAAAGAAGGAGCAGACTCCACCTATAGATCAAAAGAAAGAGCGTGAAAAGACTAGCTGAGTTCCAAGGTTAGAGATCTAGAAGTTGACACCTCCAGTAGATCGGATACATCAGAAAGAAGACAAGTGTCTCCTTGCACAAGGGCAACAATCAAGGATGGAAATAAGCTCATCCAATCTTTTGACATTGATGAACATTTAGAGAATATCAAGCTGCAATTCCAATGTAAAAAGGCTATTAAAAGCCTCCGAGAGTTGGATTTGAAAGAGGCCAAAGCCAAAGTTGCAAAAGAAAAATGTGCAAGTCAAGGGTTACAACGCCAAGTTGAGGAGCTTCAAGGCAGACAATTGAAGCTATAGGCCAAGTAGACAAAGAAAAACAAAATGCTGCTTATTATTACAAAGAAGCTCAAAACTTCAACAAGGTGAACACCCAACTAAAAATGGATTAACTACGGCTAGAAGAGTAACTTGAAAGAGAAGGCCAGAAGAATGTAAAGCTTGGGGAATCTTATGGTGTGGTCAAAAACACCCTGACACAACTTTTGGCAATGCAATACACACCAACCCCCGTTTCTACTTCAACGGCTCCAGCAAGAAAGGTATGATTTCCAGATTATGTCTGCAGGACATCGGGACATTCAAAGCCAAAATGACAAATAAATCAAGAAAATTCAAGAGCAGTTGGCCAAATCACGAGAAGAGTTGGCCGCTTAGACAACAACACATGACATAGAACTGCAAAAGAAGAATATGGCCATCAAAGCCATCCAAGCTCAGACAATAGTACAATTGTTCCACCACTTGTAGAGGGGAAAGAGCACACAAGCATGGACCTTCCCATGCAAGATCTTCCAAGAACTTCTATGGAGGGTGAGTTACATGATTTTGAAGCCCTAGAAGACAAGACAAATGCACAAGATGAGATGCAAAGGTGGATTGCGAAAGTGCAAGACTCATCACACGAAGATTACATGCAATATGAGCTTAAAGTGTTGGAATCAGCGGCCCTTTTGATGATAACGCCATATAAGGTAGCTAAGAACCATGGACACGAGATGATTTCTCTCCCATTAATAAAGGAAGAAGC